>NW_027210614.1:1253750-1880625 GCF_029030835.1 Brachyistius frenatus
GAGAGATGAAAATGCGTTACAAAAAACGCACTGCATTACTTTGTTGACCTTTCCTGTTCTCATAGTTTACAAACAGCTGTGAAGCTCCTTCCTCTGGGCTCTTTGTACATCAGAGACTAGGACTGATGGAGGCACGCCATGCTTAAATGAAGGGCTTTTTCTAACTTGCCTCCGTTGTGGCTCACAAACATAGCCTAACAAACACACATTTACTTTATTTCTGCCGCCAGAGCAGTTGCCAAAGTGAGGGAGGAAATACATACTGAAACAGATATGGCATCCTTTTATGTGCGTATATATTTTAACACAGTCTGTTCAACAACAAAAGAAAAAAAAATCCAAACATATGCACCCATCAAAACACCCACCCACACACTGAAACGAGTTTAATTTTCTTATCCAGTGTAATCGCATGAGTAAGTATTTTTTTAAACAAACTCTTTTCATAGTAATTCAAAGCTGAAGTTGCACTGCTGTTGTGATGCTCATCTCAGACTCCTGTCTAAAATGAACTGCAAGCCACCGTCCTCAATGACACCAATCAGCGCATAACTGCAAGCTCATATAGTGAGATATCTGCACACATGCACAGACAGACACGCACGCACGCACGCACGCACGCACACACACACACACACACACACACACACACACACACACACACACACACACACACACACACACACACACACACACACACACACACAGTGTTTTATCATAATATTGTGAAGGCAAATGGCAACATTAAGTACGGTGATTCAAATGGTGGTTCTACATATGTGCCCTGAGGCTGAATGCCAGGTGAATATGAACAGTAAACTGAGAGGAGGAAGAAGAGGCAGAGGACACAGGATGACGAGGACGAGAGGGAAATTAAGAAGGGTAAGAGTAAGGTTTCAAGGAAGAAGAAGCTAGGCAGGAGGAAGAGAGTGAAGGAAAGGGAGGGAAGGAAAGGAAGTAAATGAGGAGGGACGGGAGGAAGGAAAAAGGACAACAGTGAAAAAGCCAAATGACAAGAAGAGAGAAACATGGTTGAGTGCGGCAGACAGCTGGACATGGACAGGACCAGTCTGCAGACCTGGTCACACTGATGACAACGGGCAGCCATAGTGATGCCATTATGTTGTTAATCAATCCACTGGTGTTTTCGTGTCTGGGTGGGCAGACACTCACAGTCTAGAAGGGGTTAATGGGAAATCAATGGGAGGGATGTGCTTATGAGCAGGACATGGGGAAAGAGGGACAAGGGGGAGAGAGATAGAGGGGCGGGAAGGGGGAGATAGGAACATTGTTTTCTGTGATAGCAGCCGTCTTCCCAGATGTTATCTGTCATTCAAAGGAACACTCTGGTGACCAGATGTTTAGGCTCAATGTGGTGGAGTGGGTATACTTCCTAGTGGGGGATCAATATAGGTCAAGTGCATGGTAATATTTATCAGTGCACTGCACACACAAGACATTGATGTCTTTACAACACAGACTTGTGCTGAGCAGGAAGAAAATGATGTATACAAATAAAAAAATAAAAAAATGCACACCCTTCTGATATGCTCATTTATTTCAAGAGGGTATACTGTATATCTGGTATGATGGTGTTTTCTCATTAATATGGATCATAAGTCTGACCTGCATCAGCAATATCTCCTCGCTACGTCCATTATAGGAAACAAAGGGAAGCGCTGATTTGGAAGGAAAGGTAAAATAAATACAGCAAAAAAAATCAGCCAGGGTAGTTTTCTGAAGGCCTCGGGGCATTTGGGGAGGTGGGTGGGGGGTTGGAAAGGGGGAACCAAGAGCAGGTCCCAGAGCAGTAAGGCTCTTTGTAGTTTGAGCAGTCTGAACTAGCCAGAGGCTTACTGCTCTAACCCCTACCACTCAGAGAGTCTGTTTGGGGAAATTACACCACAGAGTAATAATTAATCAAGTAAACGCTGAACTGCTTTGATTTGGATTACATTAACATATTATCAATAATGTATTAATCAAATACAAATAAACACCTCTGCATAATAGCATACTTAACTAAGTATATTTTCTCACTGAACTAGGAAAAAGTTTGTCTTCTCAGAGCAACGAGGAAAACCACAGCAAACTACAGTGGAAGCACGAGTTCTTTTGTGGGTTTTGGAAGCAGCACCTCTTGGCACTTAAGTGTCTGTGTTCATCAACTTCCTTTTTCATCACTGCATCACCCATTTCGAGTACTTTTAGCAGGAGGCAAAAATTATGAATTCATTTATTTACTCTTCACAATGGAAGTGTGCATCATACAGAATAAATAAACAATGATGAAGCACTGAAAACACAATACACGTAATTTGTGCAAAGCTACTCCAGGTTTGATTCCAAAAGTAGCTAAGTGGATTGAGGAAAAGAGTTAGTCACTTTTATCATTTGCAGAGGAGTCGAATCAGCTCTGCTTTTGTATTTTCACTTAAATGCATGTTCTGTTTTTCTCAGATAAGTTGTGTTGTTTAAAAGCATCCGTTCTCGCCTAACGCTTTGTTCATTGGGGGAACTTCATGCCCAGGGATTTTCTAAACACAATTCATCAAAGTGGAACGGCAGTCTTTTTTTCTGCATTCCTAATCCTTTTTGCTGCAGATGAGAGATTTGCTGTTCAGACTCATTAAGATTAAAGCGTTTTGCCAGAGTTATTTAAGAATGCAAAGTTCCATGTGAGACCTCTCAGAGTTCAGAACAGAAGAAAATCCTATTGACACGCTCGGTGCACTGGGGGCTGATCTTAGCCTATATTTCTATATTTGGTGTCAGTGATTGAGTGATAGCATGTGAAATAGTTTTTCCTGCTGCATTTTGGTTTTGAGTTACAATCACTTTTACATTCTTACCATCAGAGGATAATTGGTGTGATTGGTCTTTTTGTCTTCACTTGGAAAATTAATTTAGCTGCGTGTGTAGATATAAAAAGCCTGCAATTTTTACATCTTTTATGAAGTTACCATCTGCCTTTAAAGTAAATATTTTGTTTATTGGGTTTGATTACTAAGTCTAAAGTGGCAGATGAATTACTTGGGTGAGTTGAGACCTCTCTTTTGTCATGGGAAACAATACATTATGGTCATAGCCTGTAAATGTGCAGTTAACTAGGTAGCATTTTGCTTTCTAGTATTATTTTGGCAGCAGAGTTTGGCTGTGGTCAGGGTATCAGTCATCTGGTTGGACAGACAACAGTTAATGTTTAGCTGGAGGAGATAGCAGTCTTTTAGCTGAAGAAGAAATTACCATTGGATCGGACTATGTGTTAGTCTTCTGCCTAAGGATTTTTAATATTAGTTTTTTTGGCCAGAAACTCAGTAGTCTTTTGGTTGTGCTCGAAAGCTCCTTTCCCAAACTTTCCAACTCCAAGTGTCGCAATCTGGTTCCATTTTACAGCTGGCCTTGAGATTGTAACAGAGCTCCTTTCTCTCCCTCCTCAACCGCATATTTAATCCCTGTGCTTATGTCAAACTTAATTACAGGACCTTGTACGAAAAAATAACAAGTGAGCCTTGTAGGGGTGAGAGAGAGAAAAGAACAGTATTCAGAGAGGGAGAGAAAAAGAGACATGGGGAGAATGTTAAGAGGTGTGAGGGGGGGGGAAGGAACAACAGAGACATTTAATCTGTAGACTCAGTATGTAAAATGACCAAACAAAAAGCTATGATCTCAAGTATCTCTGTTTTAGTTGGCACTGGAACAGTCACAATCTATGTGAAAATCCATAAGAATAGTTTTGATAACAGAATCTAAAAGCTCTCAATGCTCTAAAACACCAAAAATATGTCCTGTAGCTGAGAAGTAGCGAAATGATATTGTCTGCCTTGTATCTACTGTACAACACTATAATACTAACTTAAATTCTCAAATGGGGACAGGCACTTAAGACAAGAAAGTGACCTAAGAGGCCCAACATCCATATCTTTTAAGTTGCAAGCCAGCAAATTCTTCTGAACCCCACAAAACTAAAAAGAAATAATCATTAGAATAAGTCACCGAGCCTGTGTGTGCATATGTGTGTTTGTGCACATAAAACTATTTATTCTGTAGAAGTGGAACAGCCGGGGAGAGAGATGTTTAGTCTGTCAGTTTAAAACTATTACCTCAAACTCTGAAAATATGAGCTGAGCCTGTCGTGCATCGACACAGGGAGACAGCACTGTGAAGAACAAACCTTTGAAAAGTCGAAATCAATTTTTGGGGGAGTAACATAACAAACGCTTCACTGCAGTGAAGAAAAGGGAATCTCTTTTTTAACAGTCTGAAAAGCACATATTCATACAATCTTCATAAGGCAAAACAGCATAAATGCAGTATACATGAAGTCTTTTAAAAAGGGAAATGACGGGAAAGGGAGAAAGGGAGAAGACACAGGGATGCTCCTCTGAGATGCACACAAAACAAACAGGAAGACCATCGCTGCTGAACACAACCCTCTGTACATTTTCCCTACACTGCACACATTGCACACACCTACACACCCACCCACCCACCGTTTAGGCCGGCCTGCTGGCTGAAACCTTCCCAGACTGGACTTGAGAGGCCAAGCAATGGACCAGAGGAGGGAGAGAGGTTCCCATGCCACTGGTGCTGGAACTGGCGCGCCACCCGGAGGTATTTATAGCAGGCCAGCACTGAAGGGCCAGGAGCGAGGGCATGCTTGTTTTCCTTTCCATTCCCCAGGCACTTTCACCAGGCCTCACATGTGGGTGTTAAATATATATATCCAAATACTGGGAGCAACATTGTGGGGGCAGAGGACAGGAGGCAGTGGGCTCCCTTGGAATAAGAGTGGGCTGGGAGTGGATGGGATGGAGAGTTAAGAGAGGAAACAGGAAGTAAGTAAGATGTAGATTTGAATGAAGGAAGAAAGAAAGAAAGAAAGAAAGAAAGAAAGAAAGAAAGAAAGAAAGAAAGAAAGAAAGAAAGAAAGAAAGACAGTTGCTACTGTGACTTTATGTAAACTAAGATGGGAAGAGAGGTACAGTAGGCTCAGTGGAAGCTCCAGGAACCAGTCTAGACCCATACAAGGATCAGAGGTTAAAGCCAAACTGAACTCAGTTCATCTGGAGACTCCACAGTGGAGATGCAGGGAAAAGTCCAGACTAAACAAGGCAGCATTTGGAGGGAGGTGGTGGAGCAGTTCTGCTGTTGTGGCCTCCTTCACATCAAATGATATCTAGCTGCTTCCTCTATATGCTCTGAGATGTATGTGTCGGTCTCTCTCCTTCTGCATGGAAATTCCAGAGTGACATTATTACTATGATGAAAACAGACCCTATAAATACGGAGCACTATGATGAATATAACAGCGATTATGGAGGCAGCGATAATTAGATCAGGAAAGAAAGAGAGGCTCATTGAAGTTTTCTCTGTTTTTGTGTTTGGGAATTCCTTTCAACCTTGTGTCTTAATGTATGAAGAATTACAGAGCCAACAGTAGTGTGGTAATCATATGGGTCTCTAGGAGCGCCTCCTGGGGCCTCTTCAGTGATCCTCTCTCCTGTTTTAGCTCTCTGCTCTCCCACTCACATCTCCGTAAAAGCCACCCTGCTGTCTGCTTTTTTTAATGATGGTTTGGCCAACAAACAATTAATAGGCTGCCCCACAGATGCCTGTTAAAAATGAAATAGCAGGAACTATGGAGTGCTCCCAAATGGGGCCATCGAGCGAGCAGCTCCTGCTATCTCTCCATCCAGTTCTGCTCGTCAGGTTTTTCCCTCGTCAGCAGCTCTCTCACCAACCGAGGTCCAGCTTAGATCTTTAAGCCCTAAGACTACAGCTTTAACAACACCCTGACCTGAGCCCCTGTCCAAATCCCAAATGTACAGCAGCCATCCCACTAGCTGATTGCGTCAGAAAGATTCCACAGCCACAGCCTCTGTTTTTTCATACTTGTGGGAAAATAGCAGCTCATGTTTCCTTGGATGCTTTACACATTCCTCACCCTGTCTTCACATTGCAGGGCCCCCAGAGTATGGGTATGGCCAAAGCCACTCAGGAGGAGGTGCTTGACAAATAAGAGGTGTGGCTATATGAAAATGGAAGGGATTTTTTTCTGTGTTTATTTAGGAGAAAGTTGCTAGGCGACGTGAACTCAAAAAGGCACTAATTACATTTCCCTGAGTTTGATGAGTATAACAGAACTTGGACAGGAACTTTCCAGCTCATTTAACCTCTCAGAACACAGCTGGGAATTATAGATAACAGAACATCTGGAAGTCACAAAAATACTTCTCTAGCATCTAATCCAAACTAATTCAAAATTTGCCACATCCTGCAAAGAACGACATCCCAAAGCTAACTCTGTGACAGCTCCAATATTTCAAAGTTAGTCGTAAAAAAGAAAGGCATCTGTGAATGGCATTTTAGTAATTTGGGCAAAAGTTTATGACTCCTAGATCATACAAATTTCAAATTTCAGCATTAGACTGAAAGGTCATGAAAGAGTATCTCAAACCTCACACATGTTTGCACTGTGTAGTACTACTTAGTGCTATATATGCTAATGCATCCCTTAATCTTGAACATAAATGACAAACATTCCAACATGTAAACAACACAAGTATTCCAAACACTCCTACTTGATTCTTGTCATTTAGTTGTAAGACAAACACGCACGCACACACACACACACACACACACACACACACACACACACACACACACACACACACACACACACACACACACACACACACACACACACACACAGACACACAGACACATAGATACATAGATACATAGATACATAAACAAATCATTTCCCTGGCCACATTCAAGTTTGGTCTCATCCCAAATTCCTGACCTCAAAATTTCAAGACAAAGGTAGTTAGTCTTGATTTATGCATGCTTCAGCTTTGGATGAAGAGAGCAGGACACAGTAGCGAAGCAATTAATTTTGATGCTGAAAACATTATTAATGGTAATGTTTAAAACATCAAAGCCCCGGCTGACAGAGACACAGCATCTTCACTCTGACAAGATGGAGCAGACGAGCTCACTTGAGTTAGTCAAGGTGAGGCACGGGGGAAAATGTAATTTGTCTCACCATTGATTTTCATCGAGATTTCCTGAGAAATCTGTGGTTCAGAAGAGGTTAAACTCATGTGCCTTGCGTCTTTTATATAGTAGGATTGGCCATTATATGGAGGGTAGTGCCTGTTCTCTTTCACTGGCTCATGTATCAGCCTACATGCCACAAATACATCATGCTTTGGATTTTTTAAATCTTTAAAAGTGGTTGGAGTGGTTTAATAAGGAGGAGCCAGTACATTCTTTTTAGATCAGACAACTGAATTCAACCCGTGGACATGGGATGTAGAGGACGACAGTCAGTCGGTTAGAATCCTAAGTTCATAATGAATGAGTAAGCCAGTTAAGAACCCCTCCTCTATCTGTGTGGACTCCTCACTGTAGCTTTGGGCAAAGGGATAAAGCTTCTCTCACTCCCACATATTCATTTACCCCCCACCATCACACCAATTGAACCAGGGAGTCTGGGGGGAGTCACATTGATATGCACCACACATCTCCATCCCCCAGCCACAACCATCCCCACTGGAAACATTATTTCATTACATATATTATGCATTCAGCATAAGGGAGTTGGTGAATGTGCGGTGTGCAGATGCGTGTGTGTGTGGGTGTGGGCAAGCGCAGATGTTTCCTTCTATGTATACACGGCTGTGACATGCTTGTTGTAAAAAGAGTTTTAAAGAGGGTGTAAAAAGATATAATGCCTCAGGGGTCCAGTGTTAATGGTACTTAGTTTACTTTGAGAATGAAGACAAAATATTTATTTCATACTGTTTTGTGTCAACATTAGAAAAGTGATCCTGTGAGTTTTACAGTGTAGAGGGACAGAGTTTCCTGCAGAGTTGGAATGAATTTTCTCAGCTCATCTGAGTATGTGCGTCCACATGTGAATGTACACTGTGCCTCATGCAGAGCAGGAGATAAAGAGATAGACAGAGAGAACAGGGGAAACAGAGGAAAGAGACCAGAAAGAGATGAAGATAGAGACAGACAGACAGATCTTTCATACAGCCCATTGCTCTTTGGGCCCTGGTCCAGATGTCACTAGAACAGTTTTTATTTGTTAATATCTTGTTTTAAAAGCCCCCTAAAAGTGCCTGCCGCCTTTCCTTCAAGACTCAAAGTGGCTCAACACAATACAGTCTTGTCTGATCCAAACTGGAATCAATTTGGAAAAGAAACCATTTCACCTCTGATTAAGCACTGCTCTGTCTCTGCTGTGGCATGCTGACCTTTCCAGAGGTCTGTCTTGTGCTGCGAGAAGGGGCTGACCAGATGATATGCTGGGCTAATTAGACTGATTGACGTCAGCAGGCAGGGCCCGAGAATGGCTTGTATTTGAACCTTCAGCCATTTGTCAGGACTCACAACAGCATCTCTGTCAGGGACCCTCAGTCTCACAAATCAGTTTCAGTGCATAATTTAATTTTATGTACGGTACACCCAGCCTCTCTTTGCAAATATCCCATCTTGTGTTTACCTTTCATTTTTTGACATTACCAATCTGTTGCCTCTGACTTGAGAGACAATCAAAAATGTGACACTTTCCTTTTGCCTTAAGATACAGTGAACCTGGCGTGCACTATTCTTTTGCACCAAGGTTTCTCCTTGTGTTTTTCCCACCAGACTTTAAATAATAATCAACATTTTTGGGCCAATGTGTACAGTCACGTCACGCCTACCTATCACACTCGGGTCAGACATCTTTCTGCCATGGGTGTCTTGGAAGTGGCTTCTCCTGGGACAAAGTGTCTTTATGTGATCAGTGTGATCCCAACACATTTCACATTGGTTTCTTCAACTCTCACTTTCTTTTATTAACTGTAGCTATGAATCTGTAGTCATGGCAGTGGAGTGCAGATTCAACATCTGTGTTTATCATCTATAAAAAGTTGTAAGCCCAGAGTACTTTTAGAAGAGAGTTTAGAGGGAAGAAGTCCACCAGAGATCAGCCCTCTCTGTCCAAATTCCAAGCACGTTGCCTTATACACCCTAAGAAATGTTGCCTAAAGAGAGGCCTGGTGGAGAGAAACCTCACCTCCAGTTCAAGCGGATTCCTCTGCCCTTTTATTTGCTTTCGTTTGGCTGCAGGGGGAACGTGCTCCACTCTGACCTGGGGGCACTCATCCAATCAGCTCGCTATCTGCTGCAAGGGCCTCCATAATAGTGACATTTTTCCACCTCGTCAATAAAGTGGTGAAAGCCACCCTCCACCCGCTACTTGACCATTTAACTTCTTCCTGAAAAGGCCCTTTCTTTCTGTCTGTTTCTGTGTCTGGCTGAAATCAATAAAAGCAGAGCAAGGAAAGAGGCCAATCCAGCAGCTGCATTAACTGGTGGTCTCAACTGCTGTACAAAGAGGATGGCTGGCAGTGAAAAGGATACAGGAGAGCGGGCAGTGCGGGTCTTTCCCCCTCATACAACAGTGGGAGAAATCTGCTACCTGTCTCCACTCGAGGTATTACACAGTAAGAACAAGGAGATTCCGATTCTGAATGAAAAAATTCAGTCACACAAAGATGGAACACGTGCACACACACACTTGTGTATCTAAAAGCCACAAAACAGAATAAAAACGAAAAAACTTTCATTCATTCCCGCAAACTGAAAGGTGACAATCATATGCAACAAAACTGACACATACATTAACACATATACAAACTCTGTAGTCTCTAATGATCATTGCTTGCCATGACTCATTTAGCAGCTGCATTCACACATCACCACATGTCTGCAGAGATTGACATAATGGCATCAGAGTGAGAACAAAATGTCTTCCAATAAAGGAGCAGGAGAGAGAAAATGAGAGAGATGGGTTACATCTATGCCCGTGCTGAAATGAGTGCAGTGCTTTGTTTGGTTATGCTGTCTGAGCTGAAATTGATTTCTGTGAGAAGCATGCACCAAAGAGCCCCTGCATTCAGATGAAATAAATAACACACTCTTGTAGATATGGGAGGGTATGTGGAAGAAGGAACAGAAGGTGAAAAATGGGATTGGGGAGGAGGGAAGAAACAAAGATGGATGAGGTCAAAATGAATTTACATGGGTGGAAAAAGAGATAAAAAAAAAGAAGGAAATGTCTAAAGGTGGGGTGCTGAATGTCATGTCTTCAGTCTCATGCACCATTGAAGAGACACGGCCTGAAAGACATCTGGAATAGTGGAGGATAACAGCCACACGCCACTCTCCAACCACAGACAACATGATGAGGGATTAAACTTCATTACAACATGTTATGGTAATGAATGGGCTGTGGCCAGTTCTGGATGTGTTAGAGTAATCACCACTCTCCAGCATACGTGTGAGTGACACTTTCTAGATGTGTCTGTATGTGCATGAGCACTAATCATATTCTTTGGATTCCAGGGTTTGTGAACTGGAGGAGGCCG
The DNA here is from genome assembly GCF_029030835.1 of Brachyistius frenatus. Lineage (NCBI taxonomy): Eukaryota > Metazoa > Chordata > Actinopteri > Embiotocidae > Brachyistius > Brachyistius frenatus. Next base: position 1,264,181 of record NW_027210614.1, read on the forward strand.
GGGGGTCTTTTCCACATTGAACCAAACAGAAGCAAGCTAACTAAAAAAAAAAAAAAAAAACGCACCCAGCACTAAGACAGTTACTGTCATATGTATAATCTCCCATAATAAATGTAACAGTGTTTTTTTTAATCAAAGATGGACTTGGACAGACCCAGACATTGTGGTCTGGGCTAGTGTCTGGGCATCTGGGTCCAGGGTTGGTGCCAGAGAGGGAGGGGGACAGACAAAGCCACACAACCCAGAGGGGTGAGGTTGACTCTAGGTCACATTGGCTGCCTGGGCTTATGGCTGACAGATGTTAGTCTGGTTCAACAAGAGTTGTGATTCTGGAAAAAGTTACACCACACTGTGCTCCGCACTGCAATTATCTTCTCTGTGTAATGAAACATCTCATACATCATCACTCAACAAGCCATAAACCCCTCCCTGGATTACAAAGCCTTTGATAAACCATTCCACTTGAATCTGCTGTCGTTGTACGGCACTAACGTATTCTTGTGTTTGCGCTGGCTGGCCTGTCAGTGGCATTCCCAAGTGGAGCCACAGCATGTGTTTGCTGTATAGACAGAGCATAGCAGCCTTCTGTATTCGGTGGCTGCTGCTAATGTTGCTAATGATCTGCACAATGGAATAACGAAGACTGAAATGGACTCCCTTTATTTACAGTAAGCTTCAAAGTGTGAGAGTCTGGAGGGAGGCAAGGATGAGAGCCAGGGGGAAGTCCGGTCCCCAGGCTGCTCTATGTTATGCTCATGACGGTACAACAGGGACATGCTGTGGATAGGTGGTTCCTCTGCTCAGTGACAGCCTATGAGATATTTTATATCATGTATATAATTAAAATTTGCTCGTGGGGTGTTTCTATGGGAGTGAAACAGGTGCAGGGTTCCTGACGTGGAAAATTTCCTCGAGTGGGCATGAGGAGATGTTGGCAAGCACCAGGGTGGCATAAAAGAGGAAGTCTTTTCCCGGGGGAGGACAGGGGAGGGACGGTAAGTGAAATGACAGCGGATCATTAGACTGGGGTTGCTTGCAGCTTGATAATTTATGCAAATTAATTTCTTGGCTAATGTGAAAGGAGAGGGGGTGGGTGGCACCACTTTGTGCACAGTCAACATCCATTGAACAGCGAGAAGGTTTAACTGCTGCACTCTACTTTGGTGGTCTGGAAAGTTTAGCAGCGTAAACTAGGGAGGGCTGTGGTATACCAAGCAACAATGACAAAGAAGTACACACTATGCCAGCCCTCTTCCTGGCAAGGCGGCAGACAGACAGCCAATCAGGTCCGTGCTGGCTCTCCTATAGGCGAATGGCATGGCACGCTGGCCCGCTCGTCGTCCCGCCTACCCTCCCCGCTGCACCACAGCTGCCCAGAATGATTTTATAAACATTTTGCCAGTGGATCAATACCTGTATTGATCAACCATTGTGAGAGTGATCCGTCTAAAACCCAGAGCAGCCTAGAGCTCCGAGATGGGAGGAGCGAAATAGAAAGGCTGCAGAGAGGATGGAGAAAGAGAGAGAGTCTGCAGCCACAGTGAAAGGGAGAAGAGGTACAAGGGAAGAGAAGGGAATCTGAGAGAGAAGCAGACGCAGAGCTGAAGGCAGGTGGGGAGGCAGATTTCGGAAAACGTTGCCAGGCCACTGGGATTAGGGAGAAACCAGTGGTAATTGCTTTCTCATTAAGGGGAGGGAGGGGGACTAAGGACTGCTGCGGGTAAGTAACAGACAGGAGAAATAGTATGAAGAAATGTATATATGTGCACGACCCGGGTTGACTCAAACACCTGAGATTGCTAATGCCTGCACCAGTTTGGCCTGCTGGAGCATGTAGCGCTTTCAGGTACATTGTTGCATGTGCATACGTGTGCATGACTGCATGAGGTTCAAAGGGGCTGAGTTTGTGGGAGGTTGGGGGTGCTGCTGACGGGCGAATTATGTGTTCAGCACAGAAAAGAAAAAAACAAAAAAAACAATTAGCGTACTTTATTTATTACTGACTGTATGGTGATTTTTCAAGTTTTCTTTTTTTCATGTTTTTCCTCTGAAAGGAAGCAGCCGGACAGATCCTTGGTGACAACATGGGATAGAGAAGGCCCAGCACACAGTGCTTTCATGAATTTAGTTGTTTAGTTTAGTAAAATCAGAACTACAAAATCTAGAGAAATCCAGGACCTTGTGGAAAGGAATAGTCTGCATCCTGGATACGAGCGACCACAGAGGAAGGAACAGTAACATTTCTCAAGAAGGCAAAGTTGATTGCATGATCCAACACTGAGGTCAAAGGATGAAAATGGCTGCATGAAGAATAAAGAAGAAGAAGATATAACTGGCTTTTGGATATTGTTTGACATTTTGACAAGTCATTGGATTGGATATAAATTTGATCACATTTTGAATTTTGTGGGAACTTTACTGAAAAGATGACTAACGGGACCACTCAACAATAACATTGACTGTTTGATTCAAGGCCACAAACTGCACTGCACGTGGGGGAAAGACAAAAGGCTTTTGGGATCATCCCCCGATGTTAATGGAAAATCAAGTTTGCATTGATTGATTTTAAATGTGACTTTCTTGGGCATAATGATTTGAGGGGAGATAAAGCCTTCAAACAAAGTGTGGGGGAAGACCTTGATGCTCATGAACTCACTCTGCGCTGGAGCTCTGGTGCGGGAGCACTCAGAGAAAAAGGCCTCTACTCTACACGTTCACCGTGAACAAGCAGTTGGACTTAAAGAATGAATGCGCTGTCCGAAAGACAAGAGGCACCCTCCATACAATTTTTAAATAAACTGTAAACGGAATTAAAAACTATTGTGCTGTGCACAATGCAAATCTCTCTAAGTGTGTGGCTGTGTCTCAGTTCCACACTTCATAATACAATAACAATGAATTGCATTTGATAAATAGTATGCTGTTTTGACAGTTAACTAGGAAACAAGAAAACAATGAGGATGTGATACACGGTGGCTGCTAACACAGTTAAATTAAACTGCCATTTGCCAAAAACGTTTTCCAAAAAAAAAAAAAAATCAAACGGCATGTGTGATATATGAATGGATTTACTTTCATTGTATTGAATTTGATCACTTTTCCAATGTGGCTACACTCATTCAAAGCTCAATAGAATTGGGAAAGCGAGTTAGGTACCTTCTATCGGTCTGTAGTGCTTGTACAACACTTGAGCTGGACTTTTAAGATGTATGCAGTGCAAGAGACTCAGGTGATGTTGAAGTAAAGGGGTATTCAGCAACACAGGACAAACTTACTTGTGTCAAAGTTGTTCGATGTACAAAATGCACACATTATGTAACAGGCAAGAGAAAAACAGGAGAAAAGCCAGTGGTCACAGGTCTGACATGTATTAATATGAACTAATATGCCAATAGTATGTAATCCCCAGGGGACAAAAAAAAAGAAAAAAAAGTGTGATGCAAAGTTAATAAGCAAAAACAAACTATTACCTTGATGAGACCTTTACACTCTTACTACGCAGACAGAGTTTGAAACATGCAGTAAGAGAAGATACAGGCCATAAACATCCCTGTGGTACAGCAAAGCATGGGGCAGCACAGATAGGGACATGTTGTTTAAGGCACCACTACAATGAAAAACAATCCAGGAAGTTTAAAAGCTGATCAGATGCCAGAGTACTTCACAACACAGACAGGATTGTTCAAATTCTGGAAAGTTATCAATATGGCATTTGTGAGGTAAAGAGTAGAAATACAGCATTCATGTTGCAACGTTATTTACCAAGACTGTGGGCTTGCCTGTATTTGACTGACCAATGCTGTACCTTGTTGGATGACATTGCGCAGTATTACAGCAAAACTTGGGTCAGGTGAAGCTTCTTTTGGTCAGACAACCCTGCAGCACAGTCCCGGCTCCATTCAAATGAATGAAAGGCTTGAGTTTGCTCATGCAAAGTTGAATTCAGTCAATCAGCAGCCTCAGTTGCTGTCTCAGCTTTGAAAGGAGTTAAAAAAAAAAAATGCATCTATTTGCCACTTTATGTCACTGGAATCCTGTGTTGATGAACTAAGACAGTTGCAGCATAAATAATGGTTATAAAATGCACACTATTTGAAAAACCTACCTGAAATCACTTTGTGCCATCAATGAACCAAGCTGAGATCTTATGAAAGTTAAGCCAAGAGCTCACATGGCTGCCAATCCTCTCAGCCATGGGCTGTTTATGAATATCTAATAACTGCTTAATAAGCACCTTCAACAAGAGAAGATCACCCATTGCAGAATTTTTTTGAATCATTATTATTATTATCATTTATAGTTAGTATACGTGGTCAGTACATAATATATACTGAGGAAAAAGACTCATTATTTTGCTCATTAGGACAAATAGCCAAAAGGGTGCGCAGTGTTACTAATCTTTCAATGGCTTCTTCTCATAGTGTCTCTGCTATTGTCTATACCTACTTAATTTCAGGAAGATAAAGACTTAAGTGTTAACACTTTGCTCAAAGATTTAATTCATGTGCTATCAAAGCAGCACTGGGGCACTGAATTACTTTCTTCTTTCCTTTAATCCTTTTTGTTTGATTTCTACTGTCAAAAACAGACCCTTGGATGAGTGCCAAACAATAAATTAGGGTCTTCATTAGACACATCAAATCTAAATTACTATTCAATTAACAAGCCAGTCAACCTGAACTAATCAACCAATTAGTCTGTGTGTGTACACAGAAAAGCTAACAAAAGCGCACGAGTCCCCTGGGAAAGCAGTAAAACACTGCAGAAGAGTGACAGTGCAAATGAGAAGGTACTGGTTTAGGAGGGAAAGGGAGGATGAGAATGTGGCAAAAAACCAAGACATCCGTGCAGCCCAGTTCTTTTTGGGGAAAACAAATGAAATAAATAAAAACTGAAGAAGGAATACATGAAAAGACTAAAAGAAAAAAGGGATCTGGAACAAAAGAATTCATAAGAATGAATCTAACTGCATTGTTTGATGGTATAATGTTTTCAGGTTGATATTTCTGACCAATTCTTGAATGCTAAAGAGTTGAAATTATGTCATACTGCGCCTTTGATTTGATCCTATATAGTGTTAAAACATCAGCTCTCCCTGTTGCAAACTAAATGGATATAAACTGATACTAATTTCAAAGTTGAATTAGTTATTTGACTTAATCTGATAAAAGAAAACATGTAATACAAGATTCTATAGTGCAAATCAAACCGAATTTGATGGCGTGCAGAGACTGCACTGGTTGAGTCTCTTTGTAGAGACAGAATTTCACATACACCAACCCTCCAGGAAGACTAGTTGGAAAACATAGTCAGACGATATTTGACAAGCAATGTTCAGACAGTACAGCTCATTTGTTAAATTCCCTCTGTCACTCAATGAACTCATGTTTGGTGAGTGCAGATTTAATGCCCCATTCAGTGTGGTAGAGCTGCCAGGGTGTCCGTCATGAACGTACCCTTAGGCCACAGGAGATGTGGTCGGCAGTCCTGGCTGTTCAAACGTCCTCTTCACACACAGTAGAATGGAACCTATGAGACAAACACGACATACACGCACTTATGAACATACTGTACAATACAGAGCAAAGCCAGACCAATACAGGATTTAAAGGCCATTACTGATACTGGAGTTTAAAAAACAGAATATAATTCTATAACCATAAATATAAACCCATGAACTTGATATAGATCCTTTAGAGGTTTTTTAAAAATTGTGATCCAGGTACATACTGACCGGGACATCTCTACCCCTTCCACTCATCACATCTAAACCCCTGAGGTCTAATGGCACTCCACTACAGGCCAAAGGGGGTTGTAGAGAGGAGAACACCATTATTGTACCAGTAAATGTCAGAACAACCCTGTCTAATTGTGCCATTACTAATTCATGTTTATTAATGCAGTGATGTATGATGGCTCCACAGACAGACTGAGTTTGTCTGTGCCTGTCATGTATGGCTTATTCTTTGCTGATGAGGGCTGCAGGGAGCGTGTTCGTGTTAGACTGCGTGGTGGGTGCGGGGCAGATGGCGCACGTAGTGACAGTGCCAAGTGGTGTGTGACTTTCACATGAAAGCAACACGGGTAAGGCAGTTGACTGATGTTGCTGGTGTCTTCTGCTGGCCCAGTGCCAGGGCCCCGGTCCCCAGTGCCCCAGCCTCTCACTACCCCAGAGCCTCTGGGCAAGTACCACAGTTATTGTTTTCACTGCCAAGCAATTAGCAGCACTTAAGATTTATTTAGTCATGCTCTAATGTGTGGTAATTATCTTGGGGCCCAAGCAAGCCTCTTCATCCCATCACCTTGTCGCTCACACCAGAGCAATGCATCAGCAGGAGACAGTGAGGGAATGTGTGGGAAGAAGCGTGAGGTACTGAGGGTGGGAACGTGAGGGGAGGTGGAGCAGTGCTAGGAGGATTACAAGAGCACCAACCCAGCTCTGTGGATCAGCACTTTTTAAGAGATCTTCAGGGGCCTGTTGGCTGAACGCATAGCAGGAGGAAAGGGCAAATACAGCCCAGTTACACTTTTATAGAATGCTTTGTGGAAAAACACCCCTGACACACACCTCGGTCTGGCAGCTCGGTTTGTCATATGGCCCAGGGGGCTCCGCTAGCCTATCACGTGACCATTGTAATGACCTTAAAGGGCAGCTTCCTCAACAAGCTCAGGCCACTCCCACTGACTGGACCGCTGTTTGGAAAATGCAGTTTGGGTCACTGCATAATGTGTGATGCACTTGGCCCTCAGGCTGGAATAAAAAAAATATATAAAAAAACCACAATGTACAAAGCATGCCAGATAGATTATGCAAAAGCTGACGAGGACGGTAAAACAAAACAAAACAGAAAAAAGTTCCTCTGCTGTTGCTGATCCATTATACTTTTGGGAATTTCCATATTATCACACATGATATAAATGTGTAAGTTATGTCATAAATTATCCACGGGGGTCAGAAGCAGCTCTGATAAAAGTCTACAGCATATAGCTTGAGAACTGAGGAGAACCAGTTCAATTTACATGATCTACTTAAACAAGAAATATTTTGCAATGCAGAGGGTTATAGCAGGAGCTCAGTGAACACATGTAAGCAGATGAAGGTCAAACGCAGGTTCAACCGCATATTCTCATCTTATACATATGCATAAAAAAAACAACCGTCAATCTTTGCTGATTGGAGGGGTGGGAGACAATTTGAATCACTAAATATTAAAAAAACAGCATGTGCAACACTAGACAGCGTACGGTTTTGGTCATGAACAGCAAAAAAATGCTGATGCAAAACATCACAGTAGCCATTGTTGTGTTTAGTGTACGACTGGTAGCAGCACTCTAATCATTGCAGAACTGGGCCTTCTCATCACCTCAAATTACTATGCAGTCTGGAAGGGTGGTGCTATGAATGAAATATCACTTTCCATTTTATCTGCGGGGGCAGGTTGATACTCCGAACCAATCAGAACCTCACAAGCCAACCCCTGACCTTTTTCATCTCAATATGACTACCATTATCTGGCAGAAAATTAGAAGCGTCTCGCTATTGTTCCGTAGTGACAGGGGGGGTGGAGGTTATTTAAAGATAAATGCTTCAGTGTTCATGATCCATGCAGCAATCACACACCACCAACAGCAGCAGAGGAGAAACATGTCTGCTAAAGACTGGTGGCTGCATGAGTGCACATGCGCGCAGCTTTCACCGGTTGCTTTTGTATTACTACGCGAGTACTCAAATGAACAGCTTTAATGTCCAATTCAGAGCAGAAATTTGAAAGGAAAACCAGATAGTTACATAGCCTTGATTTCAGTTGTCTCCATAGGCAACTGGATCACTGCTGGCTGTCTTAAAAACATGAGTAGCGAGAGAGATAATATCCTCCTGGTAACAAAGCCATTAGGTGACAACTGCAAATAGAACTGATGTAGGACTGAAATGACACAAAAAGTAGCTGAGCATTTGTTAGCCTTTTTGAACACTCTCAAGCAGAGTTATACAAAAAAATGTTTTTTTTGGCAGTCTGAGCAGTATTTTTGAGGACCAGCAATATATTTAAAACCCAAGAAGCTTTAATCCTCTATTCATATGGATATTTTTGTTCTGACGTTAGTTGGAAGATTTGCAATGAATCTTTCCCTAAATCATGTGCATCATATGATGTTTCATTGCAGCTGTAATAGGAAACTCGAGCACAGAAAGATATTAATAACTGCCTGAAATACATGCACTTCAAAGTAGCATGTTTACACTCAACCACTAAATTCACTAATTTAAGAAGAAAATCAAATGATGTACTTTTTAACCTCTTAACCCCAATATAAACAGTTTAAGAAAAAAATAAATAAATAAATCAAAAAATAAATCAAACATCGTCAAATACAACCTTTCAGCTGCTGAAATTTTTTCCCTTTTCTAATTTTCATGGACATCTCCACAAAACATTATAGTGGCGTTCCATTTCCGCTGAAAGTGGACAGCTAGCATAACCCGTTTCTTAAAATTACTTATGAAAATTTAAAAGCAAAGGGCTCTGCTCAGTTATGCCCTTGAAAAAAATGCATTACAGTCATAGTTCACAAATTTTCTTTCCAGATTTTTTCTAAATTCTATGAACAAATAACTAATAGTGAAGGTGTCCCATTGCAACTAAGTGCAGTGGGAGAATTCCCACACAATAACTGTGTGCTGCACAATCACATTACTAGTATGTCGCTTGTTAGCTTGAGCCCAAGGACTGTTAGAAATAACCTTTGCTCCTCTGCTCTCAGATGTGTTTTGGATAGTTCAGTACAAAGTGAGACAAAAGTGAGAAAAATGTATCCACAAGAGTTGCAGTTGCACATTTTAGGCCTTTTATTTAGACTATCCCTTTTAATTCACTAACTGTGAATATGAGACATATTCGAATGAATTTAAACACAGGCCTTGCTGATAATCCTATACATTTTGCAGCAGGCACCTTGTCCACTGTTGCAGTTGCAGTGAACATTATTACAACAGTTACAGAAAGCATATTGCTCTTAGCTGTTCTTAAAAGTAGTTCGTAAAAAGAGGTTCAGAAGACTGTGCCGGGAAAAACTAAACATTTAATTTAGGTGCAAGTTCCCATTTAGTTTGAATTAACTTTCCAACGTTTTCATAAGTGTGCATTAGTAGACTTGGTAAATTAAGATATTCAAAACATGCTTTACTGGGTTTCTTTAGACAGCTGTTTTTATTCTATTAACCCTCCAAATTAAAAGAAAATACCACTTCATAAAATAATTTGTTGATTGTCTATAGTTCAGTTTCTACCAGGTTTGACATGATGATATCATGACAGGAAGGCTTTCCCTATTTATACCCAGAGCAATATTATCAGAGCACATGACCGTGACTGAAATTAAATGAAACCATTTTTAAGGTTCTCTTTCATATTTTTATAGTTCAGTTTTCTTAAAAACAACACAATCTGCAAATGTTAAATGTGCACTGTTAGGGGCAAGAATGAAAGTGACCATGAATTTGCAGTAGTTCTGTTGAAGGACTTGCAAATGCTTTCCTGAATGTCATAAAACAGCAGGAAATCGGCTGTTCTAGCCAACATATGTCAATAGAAGGATATGATTCTGAAATAAATTAATGTATTAATATTTTGTTCTTTTTCTCACTTCCAACATTAGTTATTATCTAGTATGATGCATGCATAATGTTAGAGAGGGTCATAGGATAGCCCTGCTTTAAATGTTATATTTCCATGATTGGTTCATTCTCTCCATTTCCTGTTCATTGTGTGCGAGCAAACTCTATTGTCTGTGGGTAGATTCTGCTCGGCCCTCAGAGGGGCCATCTCCAGGGAGCACTGCATCTTTTATTAATCAGGGGCGCTGCGCCACAGCCCCGCTTATCTAATTTAGCAGCCCGCCTCACATACAACTATGTTGGGCTTGGTGTGGAAAGAAGGGACAGGGGTGTGGGGGTGCAGTTGGGTGTAGATGGAATGGGGGTTGGGGTGCTTCCTTCAGTTATTCCATATTGTGGGTTATGCAAAGGGGGGCTGTGAGGGAGCGAGGGAGACAGAGGGGAGGTAGCGACTTATCAGACACCTCGTCACCAAGTTTTAGGACTGAATCACAATACAGCAAATTACCTTCTGCTGACAAGAAAAAATGAGCATAGCCCCCATATGAAAAAAATAGGATTGTCAGGAAGAGGTGACACATTGATTGCTTAGTATGCGCATCCAGGAGGCTGGGGTTCAGAGGCGTCCTCCCTATATATATGTAGAAGAGGTGCAGCAGTGCACAGCACAGCCATGAGGGTGAATGAGAAATTGAAATGCCATGTTAGATTGGAGCACCTTCCTCGAGCCAATCTCTCCAGTCGAGCCCAGTCTAGCCCATATTAGTCCACCATATCATAGTACCGCCATGTTTGTTATGGTGAACAAGCATGAACCAAACAACACAACAGTGATCACAGTTTGTAGTTCACTAATATCATAATGTAATGGAATATGCTCTGGTACACAGTATATGCATCGTGCTCATTTTAACACCTGGTAAAATAACCTGGTCTCTAAGTGTTTAATGCTTCTTTTCTGGCTGTCCCTCCTCCCTCTTCTCTCTCATCTGTGTCATAGCTCAGATGAATCAGTGTCACCAGTGTTGAGAGCACTTACTGTCAACCCTGGCGCCCCGGGCTACAGCACTGATGGACACAAACTATAAAATATCAGCCCCCTGGGGAGACATCGCTCAAGCACTGCCCCACATCCCCGAGGGGGTGCGATCTGGTCAGTGTGTATGGGTTTCTGTGAGTGTGTTGAGAGAGCAATAGGGCAATGTATTTGTCTTTGCATCTGTCTGTAAGCATGGCCTATGTGTGTATATATGTGGATAGTTTTAACATGATTCGCATGAGGAAGAGGTAAAAGGGGAGCTCCTGAGGAAGAAGAATATATTTTTATCTGTGTTTCACTATTTTCTAGTTTCATAAATGTTCTATTTCACAGACTGCTTTAGAAAAGAAATAGAAAATAGAATATACAAGAATATGCGCCTTTTCAACATTTCCATCTCTGGCCCACAGCAATGACCCCGGCTCTGCCCCAATCCCAATAAGCCTAAATTCCATAACTCTGTAGCTGGGGTCCCAGCCCGTCTGACAAAAACTACAACCAGGCAACTGTATGGGAAAACCACAAATGAATCAATCAATAAAATCAACGGCTCTGTGTGAGGACATGTCCCACATCAGCTGATAAGTGGTATAACCTCCCCCTCCTGTTCTCGCCAGGCACAGCGAAGGTATGAAAAGTCACACAACTAAAATTGGAAGAGGTAGGAGAGCAAAATCAGGAAGAGACCTCAGTCCTCTGAATAAAAAACCCCATCCTCTACAGGTCACTGGGCTGCAATTCCTTCCTTTCAATTCTGCAAGGTCAAGGGTCCTGCTTTTTTGTGCTAATGTTCAAGCACATGTACAACTGCACTCATGTAAAATATAAGCAACACACCACAGCTGCACACATTCTAAGATAAAAACACCAATTTACACTTATATATTTGTCTCTTAACATGCCTTTACCAAATCTCCAAATATTGACTGTTCACTTACACTGTCTGAAGTCTGTGGCTGCCCGATTCACCTAACAGAAGTATATTAACAAGGCTCCTTTGAGGTTCAAGGACAAAGGCATTAAGAGGAAAAGGAAGCAAGGGACTGAACAGTGGACTGCAGGCTTACGATCATTGTTCTATTATACGTTACTGTGTTAGTGTTGGAGGACTTCTAGAGTGGGTTGGAGGAACATATGAATGCAAATAGATGAAATCAAAGGCAAATCACACATTGCTGTTTGTCTTTTTTTCCCCCATCATTATTATTTCTCTCACTCAGTGCTATAATGGAAGAGTCATGAGACCTAACATAAGGATTGTATGATCAAAAACAGTTATTCTTAGTGCCTGGCAGGTAAATGACAGAAGACAACAAAGTAGTTTCTGTTTGATCAAACACATTCAAAGGTGGATATACGTATGCATCAACCAATCAATTACAACTGCCACTGGTTTTGTTTATGGACTTACTTTGGGCCTGGCCAATAAGGTTTTGGTCTTCGTTTTTTTTTTTTTTTTATGTCTATGTTTAAAGAGCAGAAGCTGCCCTACTCCTGATCTGATTTGGATAAAATAGCACCTTATCTTGTAAGTCTCAGTATTAATGCAGGTAACCACTTCTGTCCTCTGATCTGGCAAAGCCTCGGTGAGGTATGAAGGGGCAGTTTTGAGAAGAAAAAAATAAAGAGAAATGTTCAGCAACGTAAAATATAATCCACAAATTCCTAACGTTAGTACAGACAGTCTCAATAAATATTACTCTCAACGGGAAGGGATGGGGAGTGTTTAAGAGGGGAGGTGAAACAGGGCCTGCAGACCCCCTGTAACAGTCACTTAAGTTAAGCACTAGTCTACCAGGCCGCCACACAGTAAAACTCATCTATAATTTGTGATGAGTGTAATGCCATCTCCACTTCATGATTATGTGATATTCTTCACCTCTGCCATAGCCAATGAGGCCAGGAGCTGGCAGTCTTAATGAGGTGCCTCAAAGTTCAGCTTAGGGAGAGGAGAGGTGGGAAGATGGGTGTGTGGAAAGAAAAGAAATTTAGGCCAAGTGAAAGCTGGATACACTACTCTGCCAGTAATATTATCAATATATAGTCATAGAAATAATAGTCGTAAAAAGTAAACATTAAGGATGTATTGTGAATTGTTATTTGAATAAATTACTTGTTTGTCTATGATGAGCTAAAAGCCAAAAGTTTTTAAAAATGGGTTCAAATTCTAAACTCACTCTTCCAGATTGCTCTGCTCATTCTATGAGATATAGTCACAATAAAAACAGAGAGAGAAAGTCATTACGTCCATGCCCAGTCATACAGACCCCCAAACCACTTGTTAGGGAAGCATGGCATCCTGGTTTTGTCGAGGATTATGTCCACCAGGGAGATCTCATGAGAGAGCCCCTTAGACTCATTTTCAGCAGAGTGCATTGCTATGCTCTTATGACTGGTCTAGATGTTATGAATAAGTAAATAACAACATTTTTCCAGTCGTTTAATCTCTGAGCACTGCAATTAGTAAGTCTGTAGTTTGTGCTGCCTTTTTTTCTGCCCTTATTATTGTTATTGAAATGTCACGCTCTTATTTAGCTCAAGGATGAATAATAAATAAGCTATAATTACTGTCTTGAATGAGCTGACGGCTTGGCTGGGTCAATGGTAAAGAGAGACCCCCCATCTCTCTCTCTCTCTTTTCCTCTCTTCCCCTTCTTCTCCCTCTCTCTCTTTAATTGGATCTTGTAATTAGTTTCTCTGAAGGATCTGGGAGGTCTGAGGCATCCTCTACAGCATTCATTAGTGTTCTTGAAGGAGGGTGCAGCTTTTTAAAAGCTCTGCCTGCTCCGTCCCTCACATGTCATAACACTAGATATGAGTATGCCCAAATACAATAAGACCATAATTTCCAGCCTGGTTAGGTTTTGCCAATAAACTACCAAAACAAAGCAGCTCAGCACTGTGTGGGCCTTGAGGGAAACATTAAGGTAGTTCCTAAAACACACGGAAATGTACTCTTTTTCATGATTAATCTTTTGAGTATAAATTTTCCATGGGTGCTCCAACTAGGAGAATCAGAAATTACATGAAATGCCTATGTGATGATGGTTTGCACACTCAGAGTTTAAGAGAGTCTTACTTGATTCACATTTATTGTGAAGAAAGCTAAATACTATCAGACAGTTCATGGCTGCAGGTAGCAGTGTGTTCTGAAATCTTAAGTAAAATGTCCTTTGGCTTACAACTAGAGAACTGACCAGCCTGAGCAAATTCTCTTTTTGAGATGCACGCATGTACAACACACATATACAGAAACACACAATCACACATATGCATACACACACACACACACAATGTTCAGACCTATAATATACAACCCCCCTCTAGCACCCCAACACCATTTCCCCCTTTTTCTTCCCCACCCACCACTGGCCAGGCTACACTAGACATCTCTCCCTAATCAGCAGCCTTGTCTCGCTCAGACTGGTTGCCATAGTAATATGCCGGCTGGTCGACATGGCAACCACTCTGAGGTCCACTATTAAATGAAGAAGAGTGGAGGGAGGGATAGGGAGAATGGAGTTGGGATGAGAGGAGAGGGAGAGAGAGGAAGAACAGGAAAGACAGCAAGAGACAGGGAGAGATTGTCCAAGATGGGGGAAGGGGTATCAGGGGTGGGGTAGTGGGGGGCATAGAAAAATGAAAACGGTGTGGAAAAAAAAAAGCATAGAAAAACGAGTACAAGGACAGAGACAGACAGACAAGGAGGGGCGGCAGGAGGATATAGTAGTACCATTTGAGCTACCTATTGCATTGTATGGTATTAAAAGCTTCTGATATGTGTCGCAACAATGCCATTAACCTAATGCATGACGTAATTTACTTAATGCCTTACACTTATAAATTTATACGCATGAAAAATGCATGTGCAGCCTGTCTCAATCTAGATAAAGGATCATAAACTAATATCGTGTTTTAAGAGATACTTACCATATTATTGTCAATCTACATCGGGCATACCTCAAAAATGATATAAATACAGTAAAATTTATAATGTATAACAGTTTTATGGATCACAGGCCAACAATAATTACTGGTGAAGGCATTAGAAAAGTTTATGTTAGACAATGAGGTCACATTGAATATGGAACAAAACCAGGAGGCAGTTGCAATGTATTTAGAGTCTGCTTAATCATCAACAAACCAGTTCTTATTAAAATAGTGATCTTTTTTGGCATTACCCTGAATGGTACACCTCCCAGTTGCCTTATAAAAAATTTTTTGGGCACCTCCCTCTCATTCCACTTGGCATGTCAGACAAGATGGAATATATGTAAAATGTTTCTGTAATTTAAAACTACATTGCAGGCCCGGCAGTTTCTGGAGCCATTCTGTCATTGTGCCATCAGTGGTGCACTCTTTCCAAACTGAAGTGAAAATTCACCAGGGCACACATATCTCAGTGTGTCTCTTGTACAATCTGCCTCCATCATTCTTTCCTCACCTCCTCCTCCTGTCTCTCTAAGTCTTCTTTCCTTCTCTTATTTTTTGTATTTGCACCTCACCTATATCTTGGTGTCTCCTGCTACCAATGCAATTTTTTTTTTTCCTTTCATCAGATTTTTATCCCCCTTCTTCCTCTTTGAATGGATCTCTCTGTCTTGCTTTTTCTCAAAGTCTGATTCTTTAATGAATGAATTGCCCTTCTATCAAGATGCCACTGCAGCAGTGACACAAAATAGCATTTGTTGCCTTGTGTGAAATTCCTTCATGAATTGGAGCCCTCTCTTTTTCCCTGGAGCATCTTATGAAAGATAGCTAATTGCTTGTCCACATTGTACCGTCAGTCCCTGCTTCCCCAGTGCACCATTCAGAGGCAATTAAAGTGAGCTTAAACAGAGTAAGAAAGTGCGTCATCCTCTTAATGCAATTAAGGATGTGTGCACACAAACATACAGTAATAGTCAGAAACACAAAAACAGGAACACATAGAAAGAACACAGGAAAAAAAAAGCAAACGGAAGATGTTAATTTATCAGGCAATGCATGCCCTTTTCTTGGTCGCATCATATGTAACAGTCTAGATTTTGGCTATCAGTCAGGATTTTAAAATGCAAACATAAAAGTCTAAAATGCTTTCTGTCTTGATAAATTGTAAATGTCAATTTGACTTATAAATACAGAAAAATTATCTGTGGAAAGATAAATATGAATTCATAAATTCTTTCTATTCATATAACATATTTAAAGCAACATTTCCAATCTTAGTCTGGAAAACCTGATATGCAAATCTGTTTAGCAAATGTCTTTTTGTTTATTTTAAACAAAAAGACATGTAGACATATAATGCTGTCATTAGAAGCAGAATAACATTTACTAACTCAAAAAAAATGTTTTTCTTGCAGTTGATGGTAATAGTTTGGTGTAATTAACCACACACACCTTGAAGCATCCATGTAAACAGGCACATGCTGCCTGTGAGTCACAAGGTGAAATGACAGGCCTCTGGTCAGACACACAGGATATTTTCATTGTAACAGTCATGCTCCAACACTTAAGCCTCTGACATACTGTATGTGATTACAAGCACTAGGTAATCAGCTAAAAATCAAGCAAGGTTTTATTAGAACATTGCAAACTTAAATCAATTTGAGAAGTGAATAGCCTCTAATTGTGGGGTAATTTTGCTTGTTATTTGTGTGTAAATTCCACCCATTCATTTGCGTCACATTTTGGTGGAGAAATTGAATTTAAGTTAAGGCAGCAAAGTCACACTGCTTGCAGGGCCTACTGAGACAGGCTGGGGGACGTCTTGGGAAATCTCACCACTTGTTTCTCTCACTTTAGCACTTTATGTGGTAGCTCCATCTCAACATCTTCATTAATGTTTTGTGGGACAGCCAACCAGAGCCAATCCCAGCCAGAACAGACTTAAACATGTTCAGTCTATGAAGATTCAACACGTCAGGAACTCATTTGGTTTAATATATATACGGAATACTATAGTCTTTTGTACATTCTACCAAATGCAGAACTTAGGCATATTCATAACTGAGCTGATGCAGGTCACAAGCAGTAATATACTGTATACACACAGAACTGTCTTTTGTTAGACATGAATACTCCATATTTAGTACTGATCTGTCATTATTGTGTTCTACTCATCAGAATTTCCCTCAGTTTCTAGTCAAGTTCATCGCCTTTGCGAGTGATTTCTGGCAACAGATCTGTCTCATCTGACCTAATCTGCCTATGAGTCACCATCAGACATAGAGTAGACAGTACACAAATGACAATGCAAGCATTCACGCTGAACATTTTAACATGCACACGCATGTCCCCAGTTCCTGTTTTTCTTCCTTTCCTGACCTCTTCTACTTTGTCTTTTGTCACCAAAACAAGTTTTTGTCAACGTGCATGAAAAGTTCCAACAATGACTGCATGAAATTATGTTCCTATGTAACATCTTGCAAGTATGTTTTGAAGGACTTCATTTTCAATCAACGTAATGAGGAAATGCAGTTAATTAGCGCATCAGGCAAAGTTGCAAATACACTGATGCTAGACGTATCCAATCTAGTGACTGAATCATTATTTATCTTTTTCATGGTTATGTTTAAACCCTCACATCACCCGGTTAAGGTGTTCTGAAAAGTCCACTGTTACGTGAAACAAAACAATTTTTTTTTTTTACATATAATCAAAACCGTGATTATTTCCTAATCTTCATCAAAATAATCGCAGATGAGACTCTGGATGCCAACCCCAGCCCCTCGTTTCAGAGTGGTGCATTTTGTACATCCACCTTCAACCCCAACCATCTACGGCCCTACTGCCGACTGCGGTTCATAAAGACTGTACTTCTTTTGATTAATAAAAAAAAAAAGAAGAAGGATAAAACATCTGATGGTCAAGAAGCCAAAATGAGCAGTGCTGCCTCCCTGACACTGAGAAGATATTTCCATGCAATGTTTTGAAAAACAAGAATGAGTGTTCTTTTGGACTACAGATATTTGTTTGTACTGTCAGAGAGCAAGGCTAGGGTGTGTCCTTTATGTCCTGAGGGGGAGTGTCTCTCAGTGGCAGAGGTAACTGTAACTGTCTTTATATCTGTGCAATGCATGGAGGGGCCCAAAGGAAGAAACTGTGACCCGATGGGTGCTTATGGCTGTCCTCAATTAGCATCCAGTAGCCTTCCCAAGCAAACCCTTCTTCATGCAATTAAAAAACGGACCAGTTTATAAGACCCCAGAGTTTGTTTTCACTCCCAGATTTAGCACTCCTTTGGCTCCAAAATCCCTGCGAACCCACTGAGCTCTACTCTGTACTGGGACTGTTTCATTTAAATAATTTCTACAAATATTGAAGTGAAATCAATGATGTTTTTGAGAAAATTGTTAATTACTGCTGGGTTGTAGATTGATTGGGCTGGCATATTGATGCTGACTTCCTTTTTCAATCATCTGAGATGTACAGTGAAGGCGAGGAACAGATAACGGGGAAAAAAAAAGGAGGACTTTACCCTTAACAGTATACACTCTATATGCATGCGTGTTTTCAGATACATTGTAAATGGTTAATTACAGCTATTAATTTGAATATTTGTCCCAAAGCAGATGAAGAATCTGTTTATCTTCAGCTACAATTCTTTTCACACTTCAGTTTGCTGATGCCTTCACTCCAGTCCCAGACAAGCTGGGCTCTGAGCCCCAAGGCATCCTCAGCAGAGTTGGATTCAAATTCACCGCAATCCTACTGCCAGCCTAGAGCTAGCTACCACTTGTGTGCCAAATTATTCTTTAATTTAGCCACAACATTGTTGAGTAACCATTGATACACACTGTGGTTGACAATCTCCAGCTAAGAACATGCTGTGAAGAAACATAGCAGATTTATTTCGGTCCAGATAAAATCTACTTGACAGTTTAAAAGAATTTGTTTTTACTTTCAAAGGTTTTGTCACAAAACTATGTGTGTACATACTTTATAGTTGTAACCTGTTATTAGAAATGATTTGACGGTTTAAGACTTTTCTACTTGCCTTTCTTTAAAACCATTGTCATACAGAACATAAAATGTCGCAGAAAGAACAAATGTTTAAAATTCGGTGTTGTGCATCAGTACTTTAGAACATATTGATACAGAGCTGCTTCTGAAACCCGTCACAATGTACCGTGCAAAAAAAGGGACACTAAACAATCATTAATCACTGCAACAAATATTTATGAAAACTTCTCTGAAAGATATTCAATATGATATAATAACATATAAACTATGTCAAGGAAGACGTTGGAATATCCTTTGTGCCGTGGTGAAAATGTAAGTGATAAGTATATCTTAAAAGTGTGGTGGATTAATTGTTTTAGCTGATTTCAAAATGGACTGTGACAAATGGACAGTAACGAAGCAGATACACAATATATGCAGACTATTCATAGCTGCCACACAATGATCTACTTGACTGCAGTGGGGGCTTTGGCACCTGTTATTCAGCCAGCACAGTCACCATCACAACCTATTCTGACACCAAATGTAAAGTCCAACTGCCCTCCAAATCCCTCCCAATTATAAAAGGTCCTTGAGTTGCTGTTTTGCCCCCTCTCCAGCTCCTGTCTGATTACTGAGTGTGGGGTGAGCTGCGCAGGCAATCAGCCGCAAAGCGCAGAGGACCAGGAGGACTGGGAAAAAAATCAAATCCAAAACACTGCAAAAAATAAACTAAAGGGAGACTACTGGACCGCAATTACAGGCCATCCAGCCAGGCCTCTGCTCCAGCACTCAAGAGCTGCCGTGATTTCCGACAGAAAAGGTTATTAGTTTTTATTGGAGGAAATAGATGCTGGGTGGCTTTAAATGGCACAGTAATGCAGGGGCGGGGGGGCAGGGAGGGGGGCTGGAGGGAGGCCTCCTGACCCAGGTCTCCCAAGAGTCCCATTGCGCTGCCAGAGAGACATACAGAAGCCATCACACACCCTCTCCCCTTCCCCCAGCCCTCATGCCCTACAGCTCCTGCTTGAACTCTGAGGCAGTGGCTTGGTCTTCGGCCTCGAACTCAACCTGGACACACGCTTCTCTTTTTTTTCCCCTCTTTAAACATCATTACATTTCTACAGCCTCACATTCTTCCACTGTAATAACCTCACAGGTAAGAATGTCTGAAAATCATTCCCATCTTCTATGTTTTAATATTTTATCAAACTTAGGTTTGTGGTTGTTTAAATTAATAATCTTAAAAAAATGTCATTTAAATGAATCTCTTTTATATCACTACCCATCATTGAATGAGGTAACACAATGGCGATTGAGCCTGTGGCCCGCTGATGAAAGCCCTTACATTTGAAGTATTCTAAACTGAATGGGTTGGGTGTTGGTGGTGATATTTTGGGGTAAAATCACCAGCCGCTTTTTCCATCACCCCGCAGTCGCTGTTCCGCCAGAGAGGATAGGTGGCGCTAACGCAACAGGCTCGCTCTTCAATTCACTTGTGTATGAAGCAGCGTGCCGGCAAGATCAAACTCCCGATTGATCGACGTCGCACAGGTTTCGCTGTTAGGATCTGCGGCAACAGAGACCTTTTAAAATTGTTAATTTAATGAGATTTCCTTTGCAGTTTTTAAACATTAACCAAAAGCAAATTGAAAAACGAACCAATAAACTAAGGATGAATTGCTTTAAAATAAAACATTTCCAGGCTGTCTGTCTGTACACACACATGCATGCCTCCAACAGAGGAGCAGCACATGTGAAAACATTATGAGTGACCGTGGCGGCTGCGTGTTTGCTTGGCTCAGTGTAATGACTGCCTGCAGATTTCCTGCCACGAGCATGTGCGCCTGCGACTCCAGAAGGGGAAGTATGCAACCATATTTGCCTTTGTGCTGAGCTGCCAGTGTGTGTACTCTGCTGTGTGTGACATTATTTCAGAACGTGTAAGCTATGATCTGCCTGCACCAGATGAAGTGCTCTCCACAGGCGGTGGTGTGTCAGTGTCCAGTGAAAGGCAGTAATCAGACGTGTAGGCTTTTATCAGCCAAAGGAAATATACTGAAATGTTTTAATGATTTTATCATTATTCCATGCACATGATGCAACATCTTAGTCACTTAGGTGTGTAAAATGCAATTACTTTGATTATGAGTGTGTGTGTCAAAATATGTCTTTATGTCAAAGTAGATAATATGTTAATACCATCTATGTGAGAGAGTGTATGTGTTTGTCTTCATTGTGATTGCTGCCCATACTCTACTATCCTAATCTGTATTCAGGGCAGGTAGGCTCCAGCACGGACCCACAGCTCAGTAACTAATGGAGGGGCTGATGGGAGCCTGATGACGACCACAGGGCCATTTGTGTACACACACACACACACACACACACACACACACACACACACACACACACACACACACACACACACACACACACACACACACACACACACACACACACACACACACACACACGGTGCACATATACAAACACAAACACTATGGCTGTTTCCAGCTGCAGCTGCACCCATCATGCTGCTAGTAGCCAAGCAAGTTAATTACATTGACCATTTAATATTGGTGATTTCTTTTTCCCTTTTGTGCGCAGGGGGATGCAATTTGATAAATTTTATCATCTTTCTGAGTAAGTGAGTAACAATTACAGTGCAAGACATCATCCTTTCCGTCCGTTAATTTTTCTGCTGCTGTTGTTGCTGCTATTTCTTAGATTTCGGTCTTTAATTGCCTCCACTACAAACTTTCCCAGCGAATCACTGCCCCTCTAAGTTGATTGCCAGGAAGTGCAGGGAATTAGAAAATTAATGTCACACTAAGGTCAATGCTTTAGAGTGGCACAGACACAAACTTGCACAATGTGTTTGCTCTGTTCACAATGTTGCAATACCTGTGACCAGGGTTTTACACAGGCACTTCAATATTTTTTGTTTTGCACAATTTTTTGCAGAGTTAAGTCAATGCATATAGGTCTCAAATATAAGTGATCACCTCTGTTAACACAAAAACAGTTCACGTAAAACAACAACAAAATTGTTGTGAATCAACCTACAAATTGTCACAACACCCTCTTGAACATCACAGTTTCAGTAATCCTGGATCTCCTCTTGTTAACGTATTTTATTTTCCTCTTCTTTCCTTTCCTCTTCTTTCCTTTCCACCCTCCCCCCATCTCCTCCTCCTCCTCTGCTGAGCTTGGGCCAAGGAGCTGACAGCCAGTGACCTAGGAGTCTCCGTGGTTCCCAGGGAGAGAGGTAATGGGCCCAACCCCGGAACGCACTCTCACTCTCTGCACACATGGGGCTGCCGGCAGCTTTGATCCAGTAGCCCCTGCTCGGGTCTCCTGACGCCTGGTGAGGAAATTCATAGGAACAACTGGAAGAGGCCTGTGTTTATTCAGCTCCTTTAATGAGGAGGGAGACGGATTATCGGGGGCCTAAATCTCCCCAAAAAAACACAGAGAAAGAAAACTGCTGCTCCTTCCAGATGTTTCTCTATCACCGCTCACTCCAAAAGAATCCGAGGGAGAGAGAGAGAGAGAGAGAGAGAGAGAGAGAGAGAGAGAGAGGGATGGTTTCATTATGCTAGAAGGGGGAACTAGTGGTCAGCGGGAGAATTTCCTTGTGTTTTCTCTGTTCTTCTGTCTGGCCAGATGTGAGAGCTGGCCAATCCTCTCCGGGTGAGCCCAGAGGAGAGCAGCCGCCCAGGCACAGTGGGGAAAGCTAGGGGCTCTGAGAGGGAGTTTGCAGACATATGTTATTTTGTTGAAAGGGGGGTGTTTGATGGTGTAGGTAACCAGAGCTCCAAGGCATAAGCTTTACTTTAAGCAATTTGTGCCGTCTTAAAGAGAAAAAGAAGCTATTTCCTGAGCTTGTCATATGACCCCTAATGTGTTTGTTTTGTCCATTTTTACACATAGCCTCTTTGTAATCCCAATTAACGTAGCGAAGCAAGTGACGTGGGACCAGGCGTATGAAGCTCGTCTGTCCCAGGAATTGAAACAGAAGCCTAATCCACACATAAAGCAGCACATGACTACAGGTGGTGGACAGACAAAGGGAGCTTCAGTAATGGTAACGCCACTCTACCTACAGACACTCAGAAGACTCAGGCTGTGCGTCAGGCTCTTGACCCTTTTGCCAGAAGACTGCCCAGATCAATACATCTCTCTATTGTCAAATCATTTAGGAGAGGATTACGGGTTAGCTACTGGTCACAGATCCTAACACACAGAGGGCAAAGGTCAACACATTTACATGTGATTTCCACACATTAGGCCTTGTTAAGAGTATCACCTGTGGTACAAGCAGCCTTGTAGTGCTGTTTGGTCTGGCCTTCGCTCATTCCCTCATCCTTTCTGTCAAGGTCACACTTTAAAATCGGCTTCTTTTCTAATCTATACGATCAGACCATCCTCACCTTTGTCCCCTGAAATGCTAACCCTTCCAGGTTCAAGGTCAGGGCAGTGACAGGTTGAAGAACGGGTGCCCACGGTGCGTGTTTGTGTGTGAGAAGGCATATAAAAGGTCAAGTTCACTAAAGAACAGCGTGCAAGATGTATGAAGATGCTGACAATTAAACTACTCTGTAATGGCTGTCCAAAGTGATGTGCATGTACATGTGCCTGTGTGTATGCAATCAAACAAATGATCATGCACATGCGCTAATGTAAGTGTTATTCACAGCTATAAAATAACACTTGAGTGGATTATTGAATTAAAGGAAAATTAAGTACCATTTCACTGGGGTTGATTAGTGCAACTGCTCAATATAGACAACTTATTAGGATGAATTGCTTAAATTGTCAGTTCATATTAAACTGGTTAGATAAAATGATCTCAAAAGAACAACTAGTATTTTTATAAGTATTAGCTTGCCTTAACATCAGTCCAGCTCTGATGTGAGTCTTTTAAAATTCAGAGTATATATGCAAGATGTGTGACAGTAATGTTGGTTTCGTTTGAGTTCTTAATTTTGTAAGATTTATCTTTGCACACTTCACTGGCAATATATCATCATCTGATTTTGTTATATCTGGTAATAATTTGATTTTGACACTTATTGCTTAAATCTAACATTCCAATATATTTCTTATAAATATATGCTGTAAAAAAGATTACAGTTTATTACTGCTTAATAAAAACAATTTTTTTTGGACTGGTCAGTGTTATGTTTCGATTATTTTAAAAAGAACAATAAATGAAAATGCTCAAACAATCATGATCGTGTTATACATTAGTTCATATATGAAAATAAAAATTAATTGTGCTCTTGTCATGTTTCATCATTATTTTTGTCATATTGCATTTTTAGAACAAGAACTAAATGTAGACCTCTCTTTTACCTATGCTACCTTGGGACAAATTATATGGCTATCTATTTACTTAATTTACTTCTCAACAGTTTTATGCAAAAGTTTGGACACCTTTGGACTAATTGCATTTTTGTTCATTTGTTGGAGTGAAAGAAAAAAAAAAAGTGAATATAAACACAGCAGTATTGCAAACATTTCTTTTCCCAGCTGTTCTAGTCTGGATAAAGGAATTTTTACCCACTCTTCCTTGCAGATCACTTTAAGTCCTGATATGTTTTTAGGCTATCTGGCACACGGATCTTTTCTAAGATCTGCTACAGATTTATAATGATGTTCAAGCCAGGGGACTGGGAGGGCCATTTTTTCAAGCCATTCATGGTGGATTTAGAGCTCTGTTTTGGATTATTGTGCTGTCTTAGAAGTCAGTTTCTTTTCGGTGACAGTTTATTTGATAACTGAATGAAATTTGCATCCAGAATTTGCTAATATTGAGTGGAATCCATCCCTCCCTATATCTGTGACACTCGTTGCTAAACAACCCCAAAGAATTTCCACTCTCAGCAGTTGGTGAGGCGCAGCTCCTTTTGTTATACCAACACACCTTTAGAGATTCTGGACATGGAGCACAAATTTAATATCATCTGTCTGTAGCACTTGTTTCAAAAAATGACTCTGGGTTATCCAGATGTTGCTTTGCATTTTTTAGAAGTTGACTTCTGTGAGGAGGTGGCAGGTAAAGTTTCTTTCTACCGTTTCATGTAAACTCTGTCTGTGCATCAACGCTGCACCGTGGAACTGTGCACCATCACTCCTGTGTCAGCAGCTGCTCCTTCACAGTCGTATGGCTCAACAGACATGCAGTTTTATCTGAACAATTTCTTGGTCTTGCAGATGTTCTATTGACTTCCCCAGTTCCTGACATTTTCTTAATGCAAATTGCAAGGTGGAAGTGCTTTGATATCTTTTTACAGCCTTTCTCTGTTTTGTAGGCAGCAAATAGCTTCCTTTTCAGATCCTCAGTCAACTGCTTAGCCCATAGTTAAATGTTACCACAAGGATTAAGGACTCAGAGAAAAGACATTTCTTCACCCGCTTCAACGAGTCGAGCCAAAAAAAGCCAGTTAACTAATTTCTGAGACTTTACAAGAGTCTCAACTTTATAAAAGACACACGGTTGTTTAATTTGTTTCTGTTTTAAAATTAATAAAAATAAAAATAATGAGAGTGCATTAATATTTGAAGGAATTATGTTGTTTTAGTGTCTGTTTACTGCAGGGTTTGTATTTTTCAAATCAACAAAATGTGCAATTTGCCTAATCTTTTGCACACAACTATATTTTAAGTAGAGCTTGTGAACAAAAATCTATTTCAGTTCATTGTAAGAAATATATTTTATATCAGATTCTCTGCTAGTAATCTTTGACTCACTCACCACTCACAGTTTGCGCAAACAATGTAATTATGAGGGAAAAAACAACAGATGTCCTAGTAATACTTGCTTTCATTTATCATCAGGTTATATATTAGAATTAGAATCAATTAAATAAAATTGAAGACAAACGTTCAGGCTATGAATTATTCAGTATGGGGACGAGGTTGAATCCAAATATTTTACCGAAAAAAGAATCTTACAAGGACAATTATGTGGTATGGGTTAGAGAGAAGGGGATACGTAGATGTAATGGATGTTATCAGTGAAGACGTTCAGCACAACCTCTCTCATCCCTGAAACTGTCTTTGGCTGATACTTCTCTTCAGTCAAGTCATCAAGAGTTTGTTTGGAGATGAAATCTATAAAACACAAACTTTCCTCAAAGAAAATATTTCCCCTAAAGTCTCATACATGTGATGAGAAAAAAGGTTTGAAGAAAACACTTACCAACAGTGAAGCAGAGAAAAGACTTCCTTCACAGTCCTGCAAAACAAAAGAGAAGTGTATCATTGTCCACAGTCCTCAATCGTATATCCATCAAACAATTGTCTCTAAAGAAACACAAGTGAACTACAAGTCTCACACTGCATGTGTTAGCTTATTACAATTGCTATTCATAACCTTCTGCCAATGTCCTTTAGTGACCAATAATGTCTGCCCTCAGGCTGTACTAAACGTGCAACAAGATCTTGTATATGAATGGATAAAACCTGAATAATCTGGAAAATCACAGTCATTATCATGATATTGTTATTTTGCACTCATTTTTGTCTGCAGGCTCCGTACTGTTTGTTATGAAGTTATATTACAACCTGAAGGCAAGAAAAGGACACTCCAAATGCACATTATGCATAAAATACATAAAAGCCAACTAAAAGTCTTCTCTTACTCAGAAAAAAAAAATATTGATGTAAATCAAAAACTACTCCTCTTTTTATAAATCCATTGCATTCTCATGTCATTCAAAACCCTTTTGTACAGCAGCTCACACAAAAAACCCAAACAGACTCCAGCACATTGTTCCTTAGTCATTCAAAATTTTCAAATCTTTAGAATTACTGCTCCTCAAACAGTAACTCTGTTACCGGAGCACAAATTACTCTATGACTTGTCTCACAAGGTCAGAATAGTGTATACAGCACACTATTAGGTGCTACAAAACATTGCCCACTCAAATACAAACTTGTTTCAAAAACGGCTTTTTCCCTGCTGCTATGACAAACATTGCATTTGTATTATGTGTTTAATGCCTTTATTTTCCCGTTGGTCTTTTGTATGATTGTGAGAATGACACGTCGCTCAGTCAAAACAAACGACACACACAGTACCAAACTACTCACCATGCTGAACCAAAAACAAACCAGTTGTGGCTGTGCGGCCCGACAAGAACATTTTCAAGAGGGAAAATCTCAACCTCGGAATCACGACCTTGGCAATAATTTCATTTCTCCTTTCATTTTTTATGAATTAATTACTGACAGCACTGCAAATTCCTCAGCGAACAATACACTATAGTTTAATGTTGGTGAATAATCCACAGTTTAGAGAGCGTAATTAATCACCTCACTCTAGCGCAGAAAAGTTTTGCCTTAAAATACGATAAATAAAAGACAAACAGACACCAAAATGTATGAATAAACAGATTATAAAAAGCTACGCACAAATTCAACAGTCAGAAACTAATCTGCAGTATTCCCTGCTGTGATGGCATTAAAACATTATTCTAAAATGATATTAATGCTGAAGTATCACTTCCCTGTTTTTCTCTGCAATATAATGTGATGATGCCAATCAGCCTTTAAGCCCTGCCCTAAGACAAGATAAAGGCCTCCATTCCCCTGACTCCAGGTCAGTAAGTAAGCTTGTATTTTTGGATGGCTGCTGCCGATTGTGTATGTACTTTAATAAACGGGCTGCAGGTCAGGCAGATTTATAGGCCCGTGGTGGGGTGGAGGGACCAGACTCCCTTGGCCTCCAGCTTCCCCTTGCGCCATTACGCCAGAGTGAGATATAGTGGGATATTGATCCCAATGCCACTTCATTTTGCAATAACTATTACACGATATTCTTCCAGGCTGCGCGTGTCTCCTGATTTATGCTGCCTTGCTATTTACATTAGCAGTAAGTGTTTTTCTATACCAGCTGAAGAGGGTCTTACAGCCACACAAATGAACAAGTGAACATTCACATTCTATACCATACCTGTCTTTTTGCTGCCTTTTCACAGTAGCAGGGGTGCTTAACACAGCCCTGCATGCGAGGTGAGTAATGGAAGATACAGACATAAACATATTGAAGAATACATCTCTGCCTTCATTACAGTTGCACGATTGACCTTGAGGCAATGTTATTTTCTGCATTATATCTTATTTAAAATACCTACTTCATCACATCCATTCTTTAGAAGACTATTATATTCAGGAGCATATTTTGTATTATTTCATATTATTCATTTCAACTCGCTGGTCAGTGTAGTGTACAGTCAGCATAAAGAATGCAATCAAAAAAGACATGACTGCTTCATCTGTGCAGAGAAACAAAATCATAATTTGTGTTTAAATTGTGCGGTTATAGGCATTTAGGTGTATTTCACAAAACCAATGGATTTATAGTATGCTTACTCTTCATTCTGTAAGTGATGTCTAAAAATAAAATAAGAGCTACAATTCAAATCAAGGCATTATCATTTACTCTGTGCTAGGATGCGTTCTCCCATGAAACAAATACAATCACATGCCGCCAATTTGCAGATGATATTATATGAAAGAAATTGTTGCCATGATCAGGACAAGTGGGATAAGCAGCCTGCCCCCTGAGCTCGCACCATCACCAGCTGCACAATCCAGAGCTGGGTCTTTGCCAAAGTGGCTTCCCTTGCAGTGCCAGGCTGGTGCTGAGTGTTTGTTTACACACAGAGGAAAGCTGTGTCAGTGGCAGAGGAGCAGACATAAGTGGGGAGGAAGGGTGGGAGACAGACCCTGTATAGTGCTGACATTCCCACAGGCAGCCCCCACAGGGCGCACTGCGCCTCAGATTCCATCACTGCTACATTGTGCCACAACAAAAAAACAAAAGGACTAATGACCCTTAATTGCTTTGGAGCTGTTTAAAATCAGATGAGTGTCACATAAGCAGGAGTATGTAAATCAAATCCCCCTCCTCGCCCCTCTTCCCGGTCTGCCCCCTAAGCTGTCTCCCCTGGCACAATCAAGTCTTTTTCTCATAAGGGGGCGGGCAGCTTAGCAGGCTCGCTGCCAAGTAAGGGGAGCTGGCAAGCGTGGTAATGTGGAGACACTTGTTGCTATAATGCTGGCCTGTTACGCCAGAGCACATGGTAGAAATGCTGAGGCTGAGGGGCGCGTGTGAGGAGCAGATGGGCATACTATAGCCTCCACGTGCTTCCATATTAAACATGGCAGTAGAAAGGAAGTGTGCTCTGCTCTCAGCTTTCAAAGCTGCCAGACACTGTGTGCATGTCCCATTCATCAACAGTTCCATTCATATGCAAGACAAAGTTTGATTGTACACAAATGCCCCATCAGGGAGGAAGGGGGCAGATGCTTGTGCTTGTTTGCATGCATGTTTGCATATCTTTGAAAGTGACAGAGTTTGCTTTGTGCATGCTTAAAGAGATTGCATGAGGTTGAGTTTGGAGATGGTATACTTTATATTGAATGAAAGATGTCATTTTAATGCTACAATTTTCTACAGTTTTAAAGAGATTACTCTGCTGTTGGTTGGATGAAAAAGAGGTAACAAAATAACCTTTTATGGAAAGTATTTGCCATATGTATTAATATTATATAATGGTAAACACTGAATAGACCTAATAATTTATTGTTATTTAAATATTTGTTTTATAATACATTTTTCAGTTCTGAGAAGAAAACACACAAGTTTAATCACTATAGATATTTTCTCTAAGTCTGAGCCCCAGATGTATCGAGCCTGTGACCCACTGAGAAGTGAGCAATGTCCCCCTGTGCCCCTGGTGTTCCCCTGCTCCCACCACACCCATTAACATCAGGCCTTAATGCATTTCCTATACCTGCATGCTCTTCTGCTATATGGAGTTTCTGGTGATTTAAAGACAGCAACAAACCTGTCCCATTTCCAGAGTGACATTATTGATAGACTGTCACTTCAGATTGTAGGTAACTGCTAATGGTTATTTTATGGTGCATATGTCAAATCTGATGTGGACTCTTTTTTTTTTTTTTTTTTTTTGTCCCGTCTTTCACTGCATCTTCCTCTGCTTTATTTGAGTCTAATGATAGCCTCAAGATCACTGCCACACTTTTATTAGAAAAAAAAAAAGTGTGCTTCCTGTCGAGGAACATAAACAAAAATGGACCTTTCAGGAAAACGCCCTGCCAAGTAGCACTAAAACATTTTTTGGGGGGTTTGAATATGCTATTGATTTTCAACTTTATCTTATTATGACTCATTTGTTTGTATTGTGCAAGTTAATAGTGGCATAATATTCACTGCATTCGATAATATAGAACAGAATTGGCTGATTTCTTTTGTCCAAGACAAAGCTGTGCACAAAGCTGAATAAATAAGTGCAAAAATGAAAATGTATCCAGGGCAATCACATCGATAAAGCGTATATTTTATTTCTACGTCTATCATATTGCACTGAAAAGCCAGTTACCCAAACAGACCACCACCTCCTCTTCTCCACTCCACTCTTTATCCACTCCAGGGTTTTCTCCCTGTGAACCTGTACCCCCTCTTGTCATGGATTAGCCTCCATACTTCCATGAACAAAGACTCAGTTAGCATGTGTTTATGTGTTGGTCCATGTGTTAGGTGAAGAGTGAACGTGTCTCCCACTTAAGTCCAGATCTTAGAGGACCCCAATTTGTTAGGCATTAATCAGAACATCTGCTCAGAGAGTGCCCGGTGTCAGTGGCTCACTTTGTGTCCCAACGGTTCCCTCGCTGCCGGGCTTTTTGTTTCCCCACTTCAGTCATCAGTGTCATTTGAAATCAATTTAACGATTGTGCCTGAGTCTGATTTGAGTATGCAAATGAAGCATGGGGAGAAAAGGAGTAAGCAACATACAAAGAAATATGAGTGGAGCTAAAAAAATTTTTTTTTTAAAAAGGACTAGAAAAGAGGAACTGTGTACTGTGCATTACTCTGGCATTAAAAAGCAATAAGTCATCGAGTGTTGTTCCAGCATATGGGTATAAACAGAAAAGAACAACAACAAGCTGAATTTGGCTCTGCACTATAACAGTGTCACTATCCCTCTGAAGGGACAATGCACATGCACAAGAGCAATGTTGGAGGGGAAAAAAAAAGAAGAGTAAAACGCTATGACAGGGCAAGGAAGACTAGGTCAGAGAGAGGCCAAGAAAGAAAGGGAGTACAAGAAAGAGGTAGCAGGGGAAACAAATGAAT
The DNA here is from genome assembly GCF_029030835.1 of Brachyistius frenatus. NCBI lineage: Eukaryota > Metazoa > Chordata > Actinopteri > Embiotocidae > Brachyistius > Brachyistius frenatus. The sequence goes on from NW_027210614.1 coordinate 1,294,937, forward strand.
AAATTCATGGGGCACAAAATGAAAAGAAAGATGGGGTGGTGGGTGAAGGGGGGGGGGGTGGAGGAAAAAGGGCTTGGAGTCATCAGCGGAAAATTTTTATTGTCCGGACACTGGAGGCGCACACAAAAGCACTGGGAAGATTCAATTAAGTATCATATGCAGTGACCTTATTGCCATGGTTACGGAACAGTGGAAAATATTAATCAAGTCTGCACTTGCAACAAGGAGAAAGATGGTGGAAGGAGAGATAGAAGGTAGACGGCAATGAGAGCGACAGAGGGTGGTAACAGAGGGAGAGAGGATAATGGTGTGGTCTCCATATGTGCTTGTGTGGGTCTGATTTTATGTTTTAATGAGTACAGTTGCAAAGGTTCATGACTGTCCCTACCAAGCTCTGAACATCGTTATGCTTACACTGAAACATACTATTTTTGACAATGGATTTTTTTTCCTTAGTCAAAAATATATTTTAAAATGCAAAAAAAAATACGACTGTTCTCACACTAGTCTGCCTAACATTTACATAAAGAGGAGTCACAAATGTGAAATGAACTCAATTCTGAACTCAGAGGAAAATTCACTTCGGTTCACAAAGATTTGTTTTAGCTCCTTCTCTGTATTTCATGTTGAATTTCATGTGCCCCAATGTCTGTTGATGCTTTCTCAGTGAGGAAATAAAACAATCCATCTACATCTACCAGCCATCACACATGCGTGAATCCATTAAAAACACAACTTGCAAATGTTTGCCACATGAAAATGAAATGTTTTCATCCATCAGTTGTTTTTTTTTCCAGTGTAAGGTTACACTTACACATGGTTCTAAATAAATCCTCTAAAAAACAGTGCTAGCATATTGTTACAGACTCAGAGAGAAAAATTATGACGATCATTTTCAATCATATTCCATTATGATGTTGCTCTCAGTCACATTTCCCTGCACACTGCAGAAGGGGAAAGTTGAAGATTGTTCTGTTTGATGAAGCTGTAGAGTGTTTGCTCGCTGTCTGCAGGGACTGTCTTGAAAACAATCTATCTGAAACTCCCCCGCTGAGCAAAATGTTAAATAAACAAAGACGGGGATAAACAAAATCCCTCCATTTCAATGTCACTGAGAAGAAAGCCAACATTTTAATGCTGCGATTGTGAACAGGAGGTGGCAGCCACATAACGAGATCAGCGTTTAAACTTTGGACACATGGTGAAATTATATTTTTTCTCAAATAGTTAATTATAAATATGGTAGCTATCAAAATATAATTGCTGTACTTGCGTCAGCCATGAGACAGTGTGATAATCACCCTCACTCACTTGTTCTCCAATATGTCCTTCCTCCAGGTAGAACAACTTTAGATTGTGCCTGATAATGATAATGATATCAGACTATTTTAAACATATTGTCCTACTTTTTACTCGTTCAGTTTTTGGAACTTACTGTGGGAGAAATGGAAGAATTCTAAAAATTCAAATGAAATTAAAGTTGTTTTTTTTAAACATACAACATATTTTAATTCACATTGTGGTCACGTAGACAAAGTGATGTAAAGTAGAACAACATGTGTGTAAAAGCACAGTGTCACGTAAACCTACTGAGTCAAACAGTAGGTGGATTTTTCTTGTTAACTGGTTTCTTTCTTTGCGTTGAAGAACTAAGTCATCTTGTGTGCATATGAACTGGGGAGTGCCCCAGGGAATCGTCTTTAGCTCACAGATTTTCTCCACTTAATGATTCCACTGGAGTCTACACTCATCATTTCCTGAGACAGCATCAGCATTCACAGACAACACCTGGCTTTCTCGATCCATCTCCAACGTTATGCAATTAGAAAGCTTATATCAGTGCCTTATTAAAAACTGAAAGGCACAAGGTGTTGCATAATTAAACTCGTAATTTAACTCATCATCTTTGTGTCATCTTTGATAACAAACTAAACAAATTGACAGTATGGTTTCCTCCTGTAGCATATTATTTAAAATATTTTATTGAACAAGGCCACACTCATTCATGCCTATATTATATGGAGGCTTGATTTCTTCAATTCACAAAATATTTATTACACCAAAATGGTGATTTAGACTGTAGTTAACACAGGAAGCTGAAGCCGGGATCACAAAGCAGAGCAGATATTACTCCTGTCCTAGCGGCTCCAATATCCAGATGCTAAGGATGACTGCGTTTTCTTCATTATGGGTCCTTTCCTGCCAGAGGAAATTAAGCAAGCCACCTGAGTTGCATCTTTCAAGTCTCCGTGAAAAAACGAGTGTCAGACTTACTTTTACTTGAAGTGTGTCAATTTAAACTGTCTATGTTTAAAACATGTTTTAAATACTTCACCCTCGCCTACATTTGCATTGCAGTGGTTTATTCCTCATATTTGGCAATTAGCTTAATTAATGACTGAAATGAATAACCAAAATTGATGAAAAAAAATTCTGTTTACTTATCTATTAATCAAATTATAATTCCAGCTCCAAATTCCAGCTGCATCTGATACTGTATCATGTGATGTGGCACAAAAACAAAATCTAAACTAGTGCTGTAAGACACGTGGTTTCTACTCCTCCAGCTGCTGTATGAAACGACCGTGTACAGAAACCGCATCACAATTTGCTAGCAGGTTGCAACCTCCAGCAGCATCTGATTTCTATGGCCTATATTGAAACTAAGTGAATAATAATTTGATTAAATTTGGAGTTTTCCTGAGAAAAGTTCTGAGCTACAATAAAGAACTTTGATGAGGGAAGTTGGCACAAGTTAGCTCTTTTTTTGAGTGATTTGCAGAGTGACAGGCAGTGGTCATGCAGAAAATCAGCCAATAAAGTCATAACTGAGTGATTTGAGTTCAACATTGGTTCCATCCCCTGCCTACTCTAATCCCGAGCCCCAGTGTTTGAAATTCCACTGCCCATCCCTGTGGCACAGCCTGCGAGGACATATGGGTGAGACACAGGCCGATGTGTAACAGGAGGGGGCCTGTGCAGAGAGGCCGTTAAAGTGCCTGATGTGACCATGACCACTTCCAGAAACAATTTAATTCCACAGCTTCAGCCATCTCCAGCTGATCTACTCCTCCAAGGTCATTATGTGCCACAGAAGGTCACATGATTAATGAGTGACAGACCCTCTGGTGCAATAACGTGTATGAACGTGGCCCATTAATTAGACAGGGGGGCCAGAGAGAATGAATGGCCAGGGACAGCTTGGCCCCCTCACAACCCTGTCCTTCCCAGACCCCATTTTTCATTTTCATCTGCACAAGCAGACACATACAGCCACTCCTAATATCCCCAAAATACAATGTATCCCTCCAAACACTCTAAAAAAAAAAGAATTACATTAAATGAAAACCCATACCAATATATTTAACATAACTATTAACTCAACAACGTACAGTATGTAACATCAGAACCAAAGACACAGTAAAGCTGATTAGAGGTTTTTTGAGTCAAAAGGGTCATTGTTCAATGCAACTAAACAAAAAAAATCCAACTGCTGCTCAGAAGTGCTATAAGCACTGGCCTCAGGTTGATCTGGGTATCAAGCATCTGAATGCTGTGTTGTTGCAGTCCTTTTTCAGGACTATGATAAGCACTCTGCATTACTGAGGGCAATCTCCAAGAGGAAATGAAACATTCTGCTGCCACAGACTAGCTTTATTAGAAGACAACAAGTCCGGCCTCTGAGGATATACAGATCAGGATATTTAATTGATGCTGACCGACTGTCAATGCACTCCTATAGCTGGGAGAAACAAGAGTGTTTAACACTGCTCCATTGTAAATAGTATTAATTTCTTGGTCTAATCAACTTAATGCAATTCCAATAAGTCCATTTCTTAGAGTGGCCTTGTTGATTTGAACCCTCATAGCCCTCTGTTTTATTTTCACCAGTGCCAACAAATGTAATGGCTGCTAAGTATATTGGGCAATAATATACGAATGCTCTACATCTAGTGCATGCATTTCAATTTTACCTTGAGGTCACAGCATTATGGATATACCCCAGTGGGGTCATTAATCATAAACACAAACACTGTATGTAATAACAGCCAGTCGGGAGAAATAGACTTCAGGGAAGGTTTCAGATGAGGACTTGTATAAGACCAGGGGACACAATGGCTATCTATGTAAACAAATCTCATCAGTTCGCCCACTGCACCTGGGTCAGTGTTTTCCCAGAGCTGGCACACAGTCAGGCATATGTATACAAAGGTACACATTTCCAGCTGTCATTGTCCTAGAAACATAATAAGCAGTGACAGGGTGAGCCGAAATCACTCAGAGTACAACCAGGAAAACAACATCTCTTGGAAACAGGAAAAATATGAAAATGTTGAGATGTGTGTGTTTCTGTAATGATGTTTTATCATGAGATGAATTCTAGGTCATAGGATATTTATCTGTAGTTATGAATATGGAAGAAAAATAATTCATGAGGCATGGTGATAATAAACATAATTTTGAAAGGTACTGCTGACATTTTTACACTACTTTTTTTTTTTTAAATGACTAACAAAAATAAAATAAAAAAACATATCTTATCAAGCAGTCAGAGAACCCCTTGACCCTTCTGAATAAAGCATCTCTCTGGAGATTTGACACACATCTCTCAGCACAGATCTGAAGACAGCCATGAATGTTGTTTGCCCTCTGATATATTTTTAATATTCAGATCATATCAAATATGTCCTCTTTCAATAATTGATCTATCTATCTATCTACTAGCAACATAACACATGCTGAGCTTTGGCATGTGATTTCTATCCCCCACTCAGTATATCTTCTTCCCTCAATTCAGTGTGATAAGGGGAGGCACCGGCTGCTCCCTAAATGAAATGCACTTGGCCAAAGGATCTCCCCTCAGCATGTGCCAACAAAGCCTGCAAGCACAAACTGTCGGTCCATAACACCCTTAAGATGCATTTGTTGGGTCTGGGATCGAAATAAAATATCACCACTGGTAAGAGAATGATTATTTGATGGTAAAACAAATGTTTCAATAATTTTGGTTATGTATTTATTGCAATTCAAAATTATTCGTATTGTCAAAATCACTCAAACAACTTAGAAGTTTTAGTGAAATATCCGTTCAAAATTTGTAATCTTTAAAATAAATGCATGTCAGCATCTGCATTTTACATGTTCATATGTAAAGGTCACACGTGCACTAAATCATTTAGAAAAGCACACCCTGTAAAACAAACATTTATTGTGTAAGATATGTGCTAAAACATTTTTTTTTTTTTTTTTATAGGAACATGGTGCAATGCAAACATATCAGAGTTTAATGGAGTGAGTGTTTTCTTCATCGTGTCTTTTGACCAACAGCATCTCCTGTGGTGGCTCATTTCCGTAGTGCAAGAGGTTCCCACCCTCCATCGTAGCCAGGCTTCAGGGGGCATGGTGGAGAGAATACGAGATGGAGGGAAGGAGCAAAGTAGAGGAGGGAGCCATGCTGGGAGAAAGGAAATCTTCCATGTGCAGAAGCAGAGTGGCTAGAGGACATTTCACACTAATGGCGGCCGGGCCAATTGAAATGACTGCAGCACTGCATGATTTGAAGGTCAGGAGACAGCGGATTATATTCCAGTGGTGGCGGAGGAGGATTGGAGGAGTAAAATGGTGCCTCCCCTGTACCCGCCCCTCCTCCTCTCCTGAATTATTGCAGAACAGCCAAGATGGAATCAACATAGCACCAAACCCCACCATCATTACTCTTACACACAGCGCACCATGAAACACAACGCATTGCTCCGGTCTTTTCTGCGCCCGCACATCATCATGACAAATTCTGCTCTGGTAAATTCAGAAGCCTAGTTTATGAAACAAAACAACACAACAAACCACCATGCCCACTCTACAACACACAGCTTTTCATTATGAATCCAACTGATTGTCATTATGTCACCAAAAAAAGATTTAAGAAAAAAAGATGTAATTCTCCTTCTGTAGACATGGGTGACACACTACACAAAATAGCATGGCTGAAAAAGCACAATCTTTGGTCGGGCTTACAGATGAGGGTGCAAAAGTTACTCACACGTGAGGAAAAACATGAAGTGATTATGCACATGACTGCAGTAATGAGCCATACTAAGAAGTAGATGACCAAACATACGCACTCCAGACATTGTGCAACTCAACATGATTGCAGTGTATTTTTAGCCAATGGACATTACTGATTTAAAGCAAAAGAACCTCAAGCCTAACATGCAAACAAATGTGGAAACAACAACAAATGAGGCAACGAGGATGTCAAGCAGAATTTCATAAATCAGGGACATTAATGTAATTAAACTAATCCCTTGTAGGCATCAGCCTCCCTATCTGCTTGATGTAATTTCAGAACTTCCAGGGGCTGTGCAATTTTTCACAGTCCCCACTAGACATTGCACATTGTCTAAGGAATTCTGACCATCAAAGCAAATCAGACTTACAGATGCACCTGTTTTAGTAAGATGGAAAGAAAATCCTGTCTAAAGCAGCAGTGATTTTTTTTTATAGATGCAGCGGTTTTGTGTGTCGGTAAACACTTTAGACTTGCAGCCAGCATCCAATCCCAGTTGCTCTACAACACAGACAGCAGAGAGGTGGACACCTTATAGGAGGAGAACAGATGCCAGTCTTTGTGAAAAGCCAATAAACGCGTTTGTATCATCGAAGGACTAAAGCAAAGACACTAACAACCATACCTGTATTCATATGCTAACAAAAGCCTCACAACCAAATCTGGGAATTCAAATAGTTCTTTTCTCATATCTCGCTTTCTATATTGTATTGTGCACTACACTATGCTTCACACAAAAGAACAGGGAAAAGGATATACACCTTCAGTAAATACAGAAAAACCTTCTGGCGCCAGCTTGTGAAAAAACAAATGATGTGTGTGCCTGCCTGTTTGGTCTATAATGTAACTGTACAAATGAAAGACAGACAGATGGATAGAAAGACGGATAGAAAGACAGAAAGAAGAAAGAAAGAAAGAAAGAAAGAAAGAAAGAAAGAAAGAAAGAAAGAAAGAAAGAAAGAAAGAAAGAAAGAAAGAAAGAAAGAAAGAAAGAAGGAAAGAAAAGAAAAAACAAACAAACAAACAAACAAAGAACTATTTAGTTAATGTAATACTGTACCAGCTAGTGTTTTTGTTGGCTTGAAGTTATTTATTCATCATATTTATAAACAGGAAATCCACAGATTTTTTTTTTTGTATTTGGCAAAGATAAATCAATTCAGCTATTAAAAGTTGTAAAAACTAGCCATAGTGTTCACTCCCACTTTTAATTGACTCTTTTGACTTAAAAAATAAATTAAATTAAACATTTATGCATTTAAATGAAAAAGAAATTGAATGAGAGTGGAATGGAAAAAGACAAATATTTATATTTTGTATCACATAAATGTACATTATTATGTCTGATCAATGTTTTTAGAGGAAGGCGATACGTTTTTTTTACAAAAATATTTATAAGAAATATAGGTTTTTCCAGAAGGGTACCACATCAGTGGTGCACAGGATGAAGAAACATCCGGCAGGGATGCTGTTACAATTCTCCACAACTGACTACTGTGCTTGTAAAACTCTGGAGGAGATAACAGGCAACCAGGATAGCCCAGTCAATCCAGTGCATGTTTGAATGGCTGACCATGTTAAGCTCTTAAAGCAGGCATTAATCCAGGATTTTAGGAGCAGAGCTAAGTTTGGCGCGTTATCATGGCAAGGCCCGGACCTTAGACGGAGTTCAAACACTATGCACAAGCACCAACAGCCTCAGTCACACGGGCCTCAGACATGACTTGCACGGCAACTGGCCTGAAAAATTGGACGTGCTGATGACAAAGAACACAAAAAGGATCAGTGATTCAAAGTGATGTCTGTGACTTTCCACATGACTCATTGGTATCTTAAGTTCATTTTAGTTTATCTTACTAAAACAAATAGAGACGAATGATTTCTTATGGTAATTGTTTTGTAATCAGCATCCAGGATATGCATTTTACTCCACCAGGTAACTGTATTCTTCGTCTGTAGTGTGTGTTCTGTGACGCATTCTAACAAGGCATGCTCAGACTACTGGCTCCCAGAGCCTGAGTGACCTCTCTGGCTAGCCTCAGTCTCAGCGCTAGCTTCACCCCTCCAGATGTACACAGGCCAGACCAGTGCAGAGCACACGACCCAGCACACTCTCTGCTCTGCTCGACTACAGATACACACAGACCACCTCGGATCAACATCCAAGATAGCTGTGCAGACAGACAAACATATTAAGAGCTGACAGCTCCTGACCATGCATCTGCAAAAGTAGCATCATCACGTTTTAGCAGTGGAACAAATACCCATCAGCCAATACGACAGCAGCGGGCACATAGTCACGTGACTGCATGCACAAACAAACGTACATACACCCCCAGACACACATTCACACACCAATCTTAGGGAGAAGTCATAGGGCTAGGGCCAAGGCTTAGAGCTAGAACATAAGCTTAGGGAAGTAGGTGTGCTTGTTGGCAGAAGGGGGACAGTGGCAGTGTGTTGACTTATAAATCTTCCAGCACAGTGTAGGACCTGAGTTATCATCTGACATATGAAAAAATACCAGAGAAGCTGTGGAGAAAAGAAAGGAAATGAAATGAAAGGGTTATAAAGAAAGGGAGCAAAGCAGCATTGTGGCAGGCATCTGTTTTGCTCCTCATCCTCGCCCACAAACACACTCAGTATGTGGAAGCACGACATATCAGATTTGATTCATGTTTCTACATTTACTCTGTTTGTGTCGTGAGCACAACAGTAGCTAAGTGCATGGCTAATACACGTGTAAAAATAGTCTCGTACACTTGTAAGAATACTTGCTACTTCCTGTGTGGGATTTATGCAGCTACGAATCTGGATCATCACTGTGTGACAGCCTTCACTTATATACAGTATATTGTCTCTAAAGCCTGGCAGATGATTGAAAAATACATTGATAGTTTTTAAAAAATTGCATATTGGATTAAAGCTTCAAATGTAATGGGTTTTACAGCAAAGAGAAAAATATGGAACCGAGTAGTTTTATTTTTTGTGTCTTTTAGTCTCAATTTGGAAAGAAAGTTAAGGTTTTGTTAAATATTGAAGTACTGCATAATACCCCTTGAACTTCAGATACAAACACAAGAATAATTTGAAAATGTTTCATCTTTCAACTTCTTTTAAATGTAAGTACACTTTATGCCATGTTAGTGAAGTACATCTGCTGGCTAAATTGAATGCAGCCTGATACATCACCCCTGCAATAATTTTCACCTTTATGAAAGTCAAAGTGTTGTTTTTGTTGAAATGTTTTTGAGATGTGCTGCTGATTTAACCTCGGAGTCATTTTGAAGGCCAACAGCCTGTGATGCTGTTGAGTTATATTGTCATACTTTGAAATTTTAAATAATTATTTTCCATCCAATTCATGAATAAGAGTAAACGAAACATGTATTTGTTATGAATATTGTATTCTCTCGAGAAAAAACAATTGCACATTGATGCTTTAAATGTGTCAGTAAGCACTGTGACTCTTCTGATTATTTGTACTCACTGCCAAACTATCAGGGTCAATATTGCTCTGAAAGTACAAAAATAAACACTGTTAAAGCCCACACTCACCAGAGTAAAACATATTTGATATGTTGAACACCTGCCCCAGAGCCATGTCAGCCCTGTAAGTGGACAGATAATTCTCCAATCAACACATGTCAACTCCAAATAATTGCAACTGGGAAAAAAACCAACACTTATTAACACTGGGAGAGTTGCTGTGCATGGTATTTGGGTTTAAGTGTGTCAGTGAATGTGAGTGAGTGAGTGAGTGAGTGAATGAGTGAGTGAGTGAGTGAGTGAGTGAGTGAGTGAGTGAGTGAGTGAGTGAGTGAGTGAGTGAGTGAGTGAGTGAGTGAGTGAGAGAAAGAGAGAAAGAGAGAGAGAGAGAATCCAAATGGATTTCAGCCCTAGAATAAATCACTGTCGCCACAGAAACAGGCCGACAGCTGTGATGGATGGCTGAAATTTTTGTGTTGATGTCTTTAGTATTGCTGACAATTTGGTAGTTCAGGCTTTTTCACTTTTCCTGTGCTGGTGTGTGGCTAAACACATCTAAATGCTGCCACATACCCATACACATCAGTGTTTAGCACCTGTTCAAAATCCTCTTTGGGATGGAAACATTCTTTGCCAGATATATATTGTCTTTCAGTTTTTACAAAGAACTATATATATATATATATATATATATATAAAAAGTTAAAATTATAAATTCATAAATTGATGGCTTATGAATTCATTTTTTTGAGACCTTAAAACTTCTTCAAAATTCTTTCAATTCTTACCCCATTAAATGTTATTGTATCTGAGGAATGTTGTATTGTAAGCTCAACTTTCTGTAGTAAAAGTGTGAAAACCATCTTGTGTGTGTGCACCATGGTCACGTGGTCTTTTTTACACCTGTATGCACTGACCCTCTCGTTGAGCAATATGTCACCACATGACACAGTGACTGTTCGGTGTGTTTGAAACATACAGTGTCTGTCTTAACACCATCCAGGCAAACTGAGGATGAAAAAGTAATTTTCTTCCTTTTTCCTCTGTTACGACCCATTTTATTCCCAGCCCTGTTATCTGGTCCACTCCAGCACTACTGGGCGGAAACTCTGCCCCGGTCATTTAGAACAGGGGAAGCATCACAGTACACACACACACACACACACACACACACACACACACACACACACACACACACACACACACACACACACACACACACACACACACACACACACACACACACACACACACACAGTTGACTTGACTGTAAAACACATTTTCTTTTTGCACAGGCTGTACATAATGTACTCCATCCTACATCTAGACACCTATGCATGAAGTTATATAAACACAAGAACACTATACATCCTTACACACACACACACACACACACACACACACACACACACACACACACACACACACACACACACACACACACACACACACACACACACACACACACACACACACACACACACACACACACACAAAGTAAACAGTTGGGCCACTCCAAGCCAGCCCCACCACATCCAGTGTTTCCATCTGCTCTCACCTGGCAGGATCAAAAAGAGCACACTTCCCACAAACTTACAAAGAATCAATACTTTCTCCAGCAAATCAGAGCAGTCACAGTCTCAGTCCCAGCTCCACATAAACTGTGCTCAAAGTACTGTACACTGAAAGAAAGAATCCACAGAGCAAAAATTCAAAAAGAAATTACTGACCTTACTGTCTTTTTTCTCTCTTTTCTCTCTGATGTCCAATCCTCTCTTTTTCTTCTGCTGGTTCTTGTCCTCTAAACCTCTAGTCTAAGTAAGTCATGCAGGAGCTGCTTCCTGCTCCTGCTCACCCCTACGCCACTGTATTAGTCTGATTTCACACTCTGCAGCCTAGCCTCCCGTCCTGAAGGGGACGGTGAATGTGCTGCTTATTTAGAAGCCGGCGCACACTACCTGGGCTTGTAGGCAGCTGTTTAAAGCACGAGGAACATCCAGGGTGCATAATACCCCCCTACACCCCCCCACCCCACACACACACACACACACACACACACACACACACACACACACACACACACACACACACACACACACACACACACACACACACACACACCCGCGCATCTTCTCTCTCCCTCTTGCTCAAACACACACGCATACACTCACTAGTTGGCTGGCTCACAAGACACAGACACACGCACATGAGCAAAGTGAAATACACACACACATGCAAGCAGTCTGTCAGAGGTCTCTCTACCTTGGCTGGGATAGCAGGCAGTGTGAGAGTACACAGGCACACTGAGATGGGCTGGCCGCTCCGTTCTGTCTCCTTCTCTCTAAGTGTTTAGAAGACAATTTCAACAAGGGATTGCTCCCAATCTACTAGGGTGATCCACATGGATGAGTTATAATATGCTTGCCACTCTCTCCCTCTCTCGTACCCCCCCCTCTTCTTCCTCTGTTCCCTCTCTCTCTCGTTCTGTCTCACTCTCTTACTCCCTCTCTCTCTCTCTCTCTCTCTCTCTCACTCTTTCGCTCTCATGCTCGTTGTTTTAGCCTATTATCGAGCCGTCACCGATTTCAGTTCAGAAGGAAAGCCTTCCCTTCTTGGATTCTATATTTCTTCTCTCTCTGGATGTGCATGAGATGGGGCCAAAGACTGACTCCACCTGAATGCGTATTAGTAAAATGCATTATTTATTACAAAGCTGCATTCATTTTTTTTTTTTCTTTCTGATATGCCGGTGGACACGCGGGGGAAGGGAGCAGTGGTGACAACTGCATCAGCAGCGAAGGGGTGTGTTTGTGATATGTGTGTTTGGGGGAGGCTGGGGTGGCGGCAGAGGGTGGAGATGAGGGGTCAGGATTTGGGATAGCGGGGGTCTGAGGGGAGGTGAAAAGAATACATAAGATGTGCTTTTTAATTTATTTATTTATTCAGTGGCTGGGATTGCCTTATCATCCAGGATGCTGCTTAATGACATCACTGCTGGCTCCAAGCTGTCCCAAATCACACTGCCACTCATTTTTTCATCAAAATGACTTATTGCACTGTGTGTGTGTGTGTGTGTGTGTGTGTGTGTGTGTGTGTGTGTGTGTGTGTGTGTGTGTGTGTGTGTGTGTGTGTGTGTGTGTGTGTGTGTGTGTGTGTGTGTGTGTGTGTGTGTGTGCATCAGTGAGTGAGTAACAGAGAAACAGAAAGGTAAAGTGGAAGAGTGAAGTGAACGATCACAAAAATGTTTGAATCAAAATCACAGCTTACTTGTAAAGACAATATTGAAAAATTAAATCAATAAAAATTAAATCTATTAAGTATGAGTTATGTTAAAATAGACTGTAATTTCAATATGTTCATTAATGAACTTTGTCAAGATGGGTAAAATGGATATTTATAAATTCATAATTAAAATGCTCCAACTATTTCACTTCCTGCAATTTAAAAAGCTGTGTACTGAAAGGTTTTTTTTTGTTTTTGTTTTTATAAAACAATGATTTGGGGATTTTTTTTTTTATGACTACCAGATTACTTTAATTGTGTTGCATGTAAAGTAATTACATTATTCACTTTAACATAAAGGCACTTTCTTTCGACAACAGGATGTATCATAAGAATTCTACACCCTTCAGTCATTTTTTGTAAATTTATATAATTAATTACTTATATAATTAATCATCTGAAGGAACCAAGTTTTAGCCAATAAACTTAGTTGATCAGTTCAAAACAACACACTAAAAACCATTAAAAAAAAAAAAAAAAAAAAAAAACTTTTACTGAAATTTGAAGTATAGAAAGGCAGACAACACCTGCATTTCTATAATAACAATTATGAATTAATATTATGGAAGATTAAAGGAAAGCCATGACACAACTTCTGACCTTTTGGTAAGCTTTTTCAGTTTCCTTTAAAATATAAAAAGGTCTTAAAAGGTGTAATAAATAAATACACTATATTAATGCCACTTTGAGATGACATTAAAACAAACAAAAACTTGAATTATCATCCCAGGTTTTCTGCAGATTAAATGCAGAGCATGAAAATTTCAAATTTGGGCCTCATCAACCATAAATCTGTGACACTGTGTCAAAATACACTTACAAAAACTCTTTCACCCCTTTCATTCCAGTCTTGTTTGTTTTACAGACTAAACATGTGCTAAACTAACTTAAAGAAAATACACAAGTCTTCAGAATATATATATATTAATCTTTTTTTATTATTATTATTATTATTTTAGTGTTACTTATATTTACTGCTGATATAAAATGAATGTAATTTTTTTTTATTACTAAACAATGAGTGAGATCCAGTTGTTTTGAGTTCCTATGGACAGAATGGGGTGAATGGCCAAAGGTTGGTCAGTGTGTGGCCTGGACTCACAGAGGGAGGGAGGCTGGAAATGGCTGTGTAAGCCGGAGTTGCCACGCCAGTCAACAGGCTGCTGCAATATGCACCCATGGGGGCAAACAGCCAGGCAGGAGTCATGACTGCAGAGTGGACCCCCAAGACTCTGTCAGCACTATCAGCCTTCGCTCTCTCCCGCAGCAGGAGAAACAGACGGACACAACAGAAACTCCATCCAGCAGATCATTCCTTATGTAGGCTGCTAACCTCCGCTGTGTACCTAATGGTCATTTTCACCACACACATCCAATCTAAACTGAAACAGATTTAATCTCCCTCATAAAAGATTCAAACAAGACATTTAACAACTAATGCACACACAGATGCTCAATTTAAAATCTGCAAAACATATTCAAAGTTAATTGTTTACACAATTCATGACTATCCATGTGATACCCACTGTGCTGCACTTTATTATACAGAAGTCTAATTCAGTCTACGGTTGTCTGTCCCGAATCGAGACCATTAACTGCTTGGTCCTCAGCCACATGATGCCCATCTACTGTACCTGCAAAGGGAAATGATGTGGCCCAAGGCCCAGCCGGGCCATTCTATCACTGCCATTAGGTCTTAAGTAGAACTGGAAAATCACTCCATTGGCATTAGCAGTCCATCTCAATCATTTTAATACCATCATAATCATGAGAATTTCTAATATTATTTTTAAAAGCCTTAGTAAGACAAAAGGAATTTCATTTCCTTTGCTAACTACCTTAAATTGAGAGAGACTAAGTGAATGGAGAAGAAAGTGATATCTTGAGAGAGAGAAAGAAAGGTGATCAAGTGTCGCCTCAACCCCCCCCCCCACCCCCACCCCACACACAGACACACACACACTCACTTCTTCTGTGCTCCACCACTCTCACACTGCCGTCTGTCTGCAGCACCTCTGTGCCCTGCCAGCCTCACCAACTTACAAGTCAAAGAGATGGGACAAGACAATTCATATTAATGAGTGCACTGGTTTAACTATGTGACTGTAAAAGCAGCCTCCTTCACACACCTGTCATGTGCTCTCCTTAACCTCAGCACCCCATCTGACCACGGTAAACCTGCCCTCGAGGTGTTCGGATAGCCTCTCCGTGTGCATCATATTCCAGACATGAAGCCATGAAACATCACTAAACACTCTTAAAAGTTAATGTTTCCTCCTTTCCTCTCCTCTGTTTTTCAACTTTCAATTTTCCTGAATAGCATTATTATGTTTTATTAATATCTTTGAATTATTACTCATTTTCCTCTTAAAATGGAGTGCTTTAATTCACATTTGAAGTACTCATCAAGGCTGTGCAGTGAAATGAATGTGGAAGGATACATTATATTTGCAAAAATGCAAAGGGTGAATTAAAAATATATAACAACACTAAAATATTAACTATTAATTTCAAAAAGATAATTTGCCAAGTAAAAAAAAACCTTTTCATTACTTGTACGACTTTCTTTCTTTTTTAAGTGTACCTCTGATGCTGGCTTTTTGAATAATATGTAATTATCTTGTACTGACTATTCACCTGCGTATCAAACTGAATATTTTATGAAGATTATATTTTTACAATGAGACAGCACCATGCATGTTTACTTTCATGAACACAGAGCACAGAATGGACATGGGTGCAGCAGGATAGTTCTGTGTAAAATTCACAACCAATGCAGTTTAAGATGGGGCTTCAGTCAAAAATAGAAAAAATAGCACAAAATCAAAAGAGGTCCTAACATGATAGATTCAACTATCACTCCATGTTCACTCTTCATGTTTTTTTTTTTTTTTTTTACAATAGTGAACTCTAATTCCCATGATCACCCTTGAAAGCGTGACCTTGTGCTGTGTGACAGGAGATAGCCACAGCATGAAGACAGGACGGCACTTATCATCAAGGGACGAGGTGGCTGTTTAATTTCACACCACCAGTGGCTAAAACCCCTGTTAGTGTGGAGCGCCACAATGGCAGCTACACTGGGGGAGCAGATGTCCTCGTGAAGGGGTGTAAAGAGGGAGGAGGTTGGGTTGGGAGAAGGGCAGGAGGGAGGTAGGAAAGATGGTGTGGTGGCGGGTGTATGTGCGCGTGTTGTGCTGTAGCCAAGTATTGTACTCAGAGCAGAGTCTGACCTCCGCGCGCATGCCCAGAAAAACAGCACTCTCTGTCTTTCATACACGCAAAAACAGCACAAATAAACACACACATGGTCACCGCGGCATTTGATCGTGCTTATGGGCTATAATTAAAGGTAGCAGGATGAGCACGAAGGTACACAAACTGAAGAAGACAAGGCGAGAGCAACGGTGCAGATGTGATGGAGGTGGTGCGTGAGGGGAGAGTTTTGCAGCGCAGCTCCACACATGCCAAAATCACTGAGAGCCCAATTGCTTTCTGAAGAGCTTTCCATTGTCTGCAGTGATGAACTTGAGCTCTGGCCTCCAACCCAGGGGTCTTTCTGTCTAATCCTGAGTGCCCCTGGCTCCCCTGCACAGCCACTCCCTCAAACCTTGTATACACACACACACACACACACACACACACACACACACACACACACACACACACACACACACACACACACACACACACACCCTTCAACTGGCTCCTGACATGACTGCAGGGTTGAACAGTGACCAGCGAATCCCAACACAGCTGAATATAAAACACAGTAATGAGCGGGGCAAGAAAATGGCTTCTCTCTCAAACATGGCTGCTTACTGATGGCCAGACACAAGCCAGGGAGAAAAAGGTCACCTCTCTCATCTTTTTGTACACCCTTCCCTCCCCCCCACACATCTTGTATTGCAGTGATATTTTTTTTTTCTTCCTATATTCTTTTTCTCTCCCCCACTTTTTCATCTCTTGCCTCCCTCCCAACACATCCTATTTTCCCTCCCTGGTCATTCTCCTCATCCCCTTTCGTATGCGGATGTAGGCTTATTATTCAAGAGATAAAGGAAGGGGATCTTGGGAAGAGACAGGTGGCTGCATCAGAGTGATGAGAAAATTGCAAAAGTGAAATCCAGCTTCCAAAAAAACCTCTTCTTCACGGAAGGTAATAAAAAAAAAATAATAATAAAAAAAAAAGGGAAATAAAAATAACCGTGGCCCTTCTCCACTTTGGTCCAACTCAGCAGGAAAAGGAGCAACCCCCACTCTCATCCCTCCCCAGTACGATCTCAAATCCCCTCTGAGCACTGCAGTCCAGTCAGATATATTCATTTTTCCTCACATACTCCCCCAGTGTCATTTTTCTCTATTTTCTCCATCGGTTGGTTATGCACAGAATGTTCCAAATGCATTTTGACTGCTTGATTTCTATTTTCATAATATCGGAACATCAAGTTAAAGAATATAAATGTTTATTCAGCAGAGTGGGGAGCGCTGGTATATGGGTGCAGTGGCTCTTGGGGGAGAGAGCCCATGCTAAATCGGTAAATCACTCCATCTGGAAGATGAACGGCATGTTTTGGAGTTCATTGCCTTTCGTCTCGGGCGAGTGATCGGTGCAGCGGCAGGCCCAGCAGGCTGGAGCGGAGGTGTCTGCTGATGTGGATGGTTACAGAGGGATAATGAAGCGGCGACCGGGGGCTTGGCCGTGTTCTGTTCGCCCTGTCCACCCCGCTGTGAAAGGGCCCGCTGCCGAACGCAGCTATTAGCCCGTCCTCGTTCTGAACCATCATAAGGCCTTCGACTGAAATGCTCCTTGAAAAATGCTTAGGTGTGAAAATGGTCGAGTCCTTTGCGACTTTCATCTTTTCATTCATCAGTCAGCACCATGTTAGACTGTTCCACTACTCACTATGAATAACTGAAGAAAAACCTTCCAAGACCATCACACCCATTTCCTATCTTTCATCTCCCACCCTTCTTTGACAGACAGCTTGCCAATCTAAGTTTATCGACTGCAGAAAAGGTATAAATTACTAAAACAAGCTGTCCAACACATTCAGCAACATACTAACTACTTAGTTGAAAACACATAGCAGCATTAAACTTTCAGAAGAAAAGTTGGTCTTCATCTCCTGCTTTGAGAACATTTAGTACCACCATAAGCTTCAAACAACCCCTGATGTACACAAAAAAAATTTACATGTTGCTTTCTTGATGTATATTTGTGTCTGTGCCAAAAATGAATACCCTTACTCCCTCAGATAAAACAGATAGATAAATAGAGTACTACTAGATATGCAGTGGTTTCAACTACACTTGAGTTGCCTGAGGAGTTTTGACACAGGTCAAAACAACTGAAACAAGAATAGTGAAGATGTTTCTTCATGATCACAACAGTTTAAAAGTTTTGCACTCTAAGACTAACCTCAATGTACTACTCAGAAATGCCATAGCTGTAGCTCAGTTTACAGTCATCATTTGTAAATGTAAATATGTTTTGACATTTGGGGCAATGTACACTTGTGTTACGTTTCAACCAAAATTTGTTTTGAACATTAATGGCATTATAAAGATGTGCTTTTTGATTTTATTACAGCACCAAAAGTAATGCACAAAGTTTTCTCCTCGGTCGCCGTTTATGCTTTTTCATTTCATAGTTGTATTTTAACACAACAGTAAGATGTACAGGAAGCGCAGTAATCTTAAATATTTAATAAATTCTGTGCTGAAAATGTTAAAATGTGCATCATCCCAAAGATATCAGTTCTTTTTATTTATGTAAAATATATTTACAAATACAATAGATTTTGCACTGCATTGAGCTGTTTTAGCAGATCTCCACACAATGACTGTCACTGGTTTGACATTGTAAACCACAAGCACGTGATAAAACACACGTCTGACCAAATATTCAATCTACCACAAGTTTGCCAATAGTCCCACTCTTCTCACCTGCACCTCAAATTGGGATGTGAGGCACAACACATTTAAATAAGTTGATGGAGTTTATCAAAATGACAGGCAATTAGACTTGCTCTGACCACGGCTTTGCATGCTAAATGAGAGTCATTTGAGTGGTTGGAGCCGTACATGTTATATAAAAGAGAGTGAGAGTTGTGGAGCTCCATTCCTGCTTGTGGACAGCCCTAAATTAAATATCCCCAAAGTCCATTAGGCTAAACAGCCTGAGGAAAGACTTTGTCTCACCATAGAAAAATGACAGTAAACTCAGGCAATCATGCCGCCAATCAATTATGCATGAATTATATTTTTCTTAGACTGTGTAAAATGTCTTATGTTAATTCCCCTAGGTATACAGTACAATGCCCATTACTTTCAAAGCATGTATCCATATGCATATCGTCTAAATGAGCGTTTTCCTAAAGATTTATCAGCCCCATGCTGCCAACTGGAATGAAAACACTGAGGATGAGTTGTGATTCCTCCATATCAACTATTAACTGGAGGAGCCACAGGCAAAGCTCGGAGGCGCTCAGTGCTGATAACCTACATGGCTGTAAATCTAGTGATAGAAAACCTCCCCAGAAAATATCAAGGTGTGCCAGTAAACTCTTTCATAGTAGCTGCAGCATGTGAGACGGGAAAAAACAAGATGATGAGACAGGAACGGAGAGAGAAAGAGAAAGAGACGTGACAGAGAGAGGCTGAGCTGGGAGGGAGGGAGAAGGGTTCGCCTTGACCTGACCTGTCTCGGCTGTGGGCCTGTTGAGCCAGTGAATAGTGGAGTCCCTGAGGTCCGCGTCGTGGCCCAGATCTCTGATAATGACCTCTGTGTGGCCATGATAGTAGGAGACAGGTATTGGCAGGCCCGCTAACCAGTGTCAGTGAGGTGCCAATAATTGGTCAGTGTGTTAATAACAAGTGACCTCGTGGCCTCTGTAAACTGACCAGCCTGTGTTAGAGAGGAGTGAGTCAGCGCACAGGTGAATGTGTTCAACTTTTAATCTAAAGACAGCGAGAAATACGTTTAAAAAAATTGAATGATTCATTTGTAAAATATAGTTATATTTTTCAAAATATACACAAATGCTTTTACAAACTATGAAAAATCGACTAAATCTGCATCAATTTCCATCAGTCTGAAACAATTCAGATATTTACACATGGACAAACATGCCTCCTGCTCTCCTTTCTAACTTCCCTGACAGCTCCTGATGATCCCCATTGGCCTCCTCTTATATTACATGCAACACAATCCACCCCGACACACTAATTTGTTTTCTTTGGCTCTTTTTCTGTTTCAGTGTGTAACTGAGCCCTTGAATATATACAGATTTAATAGAGCTAATAGAATCATTATCAAATTCAGATCAATATAAATTTAGCCCCAGTGCCCATAAAAGGCAGCAATATTGAAATACAACACTGTCTGTGCTCTTTCATTCTTCCGCCTACAACTGACGCTTGCTGCCATCAGACATGAATTACCAGACAGGCACATTACAGCTAATAAGACTCTCACAAAACACCATTTATTAATGCATGAGCGAGTCTTTGATCTTGGGGAAACTTTCACAGGGAAAGCAGTAATCACTGTACCTCAGACAACACAATAAGATGCTTCCCATTACCTTGAAAAAGTCAACAGTGTGGCTGAGGTCAAATCAACCTCAGCCTGTACAGCATGTCTCTGAGGGGAGGGACAATGCCAGGCTGCCACAGCTCGGCTACATAAAGCTGCTTTTCTCTACAGTCCAATAATATGTTTTTCATTTCGTCAATCAAACCTTTTAAAGCATGAAGCAGCCAGTATTTAGTCCAGAAGTGACACACACAAGGTTCTAGTTAGGGTATACAATAAAGATTATTCAATTATATTGATCAAAATAACAGACCAAAGGATGAAATTTGTTTTTCAGCACAACAATGATTGATATAAGCCTATCAATCATAATAGGTCTCATTTAAATTCTAGTCTTAGCTGTGAAATTAATGAATATGTTTTATAATGTATAATTTTAGTCCATTAATACAATTTGACAAGGGGTGTAACATTTTCATTTTAAAGCATTTTTCTTTAGACAATGTATTCTTATTTTTCATAAGGAAATCTGACGAACAAATTTGAAAGACACAAAAATCTATTAAAAAAAAAATAATAATTCAAAAGCGTCATACTGCATTGCTATCATCCTTGTTACCAACACTAACAAAGTCACTTTCCTGTATACTTTTTCACACTGCATTCAGTTTGATAAACTCAAGGAAAGTTAACTTTCCTGGTTTAAGAGGAATCAATATTCTGAAAGTCTTTCCATCGTTTCAGCACACCTCTCAGTAACGGTATTAGACCCCCTCACAAATGATCCATTGCAGGAAAATTTTGGTTTAACTTCTATTCCAATGACCAAGATTTTGACAGAGCCTGTCACATTATAAAGTCTGAACATAGTTACAAGAATTGCGAATGATACCTGTGATTGAATTTTATTGAAGTGGTCAGCAAGTAGCTCATTCCCCACAGAAAGCCCCGGGGCCTGAAGGTGGTCAGTGGGGAGCAGCTTCACAACACTACTCACTACTGCACGATATAGTGAACGGGAGGAAAAGCAGAAGAGAGGACCCCCATTTGAGAGACAGTGCCACTGCAAATTCATGACAAGGGGAATATATTCCCAGTTCAGCCGGGATCCATTGCTCATTCTCCATCATGGCATGTATGAGTTCTCACAAAGCATGCTCACAGTAAAACAGGTACACACAAACACAGGGTCATGTGTACCGTTGAAACTTAAAGCTGAACATGTGTAGGCCCAAGAGCATTTGGTATGACTTTACATATAATTATTTATTATAATTATTACCCCTAAAGCTAAAATGAGTCTTATTCCATGAATCTTCAAGTATGTTAGTTTACTGTAATTGAAAGGAAAAGAAAGACAAAAAGGATGACATAAAAACAGAGAAATGAAAGTTATAAAGTTGTTAAAGTTTGAGAGGTATGAGGCCTAGAAAAAACATATTCTGAATATAAAAAAGACCAATTTAAAGAGGGAAAAAAATGTGACTTCTGAAAAAAAAAAAACTGTTTTGGAAATTGATTAAATTAATGTTGTCAATTTCTGCAAACTATGATGAGAGTATTTGGTATGAATGAAATGAAATTACCAAAATCACATTAAACAGAATTTGCCGTTTTTTGTTTTTTTTTTGAAAACTCAAACAGTGTAACACCTCATCAGCTTATACACTGAATTATGAAATCCAAAAACTATCACTCACAGAAAAGCGACTTTTCCCCATCTTGAACACAAAGCTGCACTCAGTATGAGATTGTTTTTTTGACCCCTTTTGCAAGAGAATGCTAATCAACCTAAAGGGTCGGGTGGGGTCAGGTCTGGACAGAGACGACATCCCAAACTGGTCACAACAAATGCAGAGGAACATCTGCTCTCTGTGCGTCACACAAAGCTGTCCCCTCGGAGCCCCTCGCAGCCCTCAAGAGCCTGGGAACGGCTCAAAGTCAAGGGCAGTCTCCACAGCCCAAGTGCTGACTGGACACCGCAGCAGTCGTCCACTGGTCTAAAGAAACCACCGCAAAAATGACTAAAATATTTTGATTTTCAACAGGAACAAATTACAGTTGATTCTAATGATGGATTTTATTGTAGTTATCTAAACATTGTAATTATTTTTCAATGCATTCCCTAAGTTGGCCATAGTGAGACCAAACTGACTGAGGCTTGTCTGATCCAGAGAGATTAAAAAAAAAAAAGGTTGAGGATAAGCTGCAAAGGGCCAGGGTGCTGATAATTTAGCTGAACAAGAGGCACCTTTGAATGTGCATGTACTACATTACACACATGCTGCCCTGATGAAAGAGAGATCTCCCCGAGACACTTTCACTCTCTTTCCTTAGCGGCCTAACAATATGCTTGAAAGAAACCGTCAAATGATGTCAATAGTTGGATCAATATCCCGGGATGTCTCCGCTTTCCCTGAAGCAAATGACGAGCATTACACAGCACCTCCTGGGCAGAGCTCTTACCACACCTCCAGTGGCTACAGTACGTACTGTATTGCCGTTGCTGAGGGATGGCTGATGCATGTCTCTCGTCAAAGACATCACCACATGCGTGCCACATTTCCCCTGTCTGTCTAATGTGCTGCTGATCTACACCTGCTGGGCCCAGGGTTGCATAGGTATACGCTATTTGCTGACAACATCAATCACTCAGCAGGCCTTATTATTGCCATTTAAAATACATTTAAGACGATTCACTGCAGCCAGTGTCCAACTCGGCATGGACGCAGTGGTACTGATGCATTGCTGTGAAGAATGCTTCACAGTGGTGGCTTGGTTGTGAACAGATGGGAACCTTTGTGCTATGAGTTTTATTCCTATGGGTAAGCAAAAGTCTTTTAATAAAAGCAAAGCATCATCATCAATCATCGACATCCAAATAAGTACATTAATTGTAGTTTGTTTTTCCCCTGCAGAAGCACTCCAAAGATGTCAGCCCTTAACAATCTCAATGTCAGCAAGCCTGACCAGCCCATTGGGGAGTAATCTATAGAGGGGACTGAGCTGATACATGCTCCTAAGCTCTAAGGTGAGCTTAGTAATAGACACAGTCACTTTAATTCCCCTTCAATTCTCAGCTAAAATTGAAAGCTGCCAAATGCAGCCTTAATTACACACCACCCAATCAGAGCTTTAGTGTAACCCAGTGCTTGCTTACCCCCCCCCCCCCCCCAACCCTCTGATCCACCCTCTGAAGAATGAAAGTAATGCATCCCCCCTGAGGTCTACACTATATTTCACTGAGGGAGTAAACAGGTCTGGAGGATATGAGATGGATATATTATGTATATAGGAAGCAAGTGTGAGATTTAAGTAGGAACCTGCTTGGTCAGCACAGAGTGTTCTGGAAATGCAAGCAGATCAAGGAACAAGCAGGATTATGGATCTCCCCTTGTATGTAACTGGGCAAGGTCTATTGACCCAAATTTAATTATTTTAGCCTCCACCTATTCCCTTTTCCCTTCCTGTTCCCTTTACAGTGACGTGCATCTCTTTCTGTAAAAGACGATGCTCTTAATATCCAGCGATAGTTTGTTTACACTCACATAGTTATACTTATATTACTTTTTATACATATTTTCTGTCATTTATGGTGCTTAAATACATCTCATGCATGTTTTAGCTTTTAGTCCCAAAATCAAATATGTAACACACATCTAATCATAAGCAAAACTATGACTTCAACATCTGAATAAATATTGGTCGTCCCTCTGTTTGTTCCTCTGCTGTGAACTGATTCTTGTCTATTGTATATTAAAGGCATCTCCTCTGGGCACACGAATAAACCAGGGACGTCTGAAGGCAACCACAGTCACACAGCTATTTTCCATCCTCTCTAATCATGTGATCAGGGTGTCGGCACCACATCCTCAGCGGGAGGGGCCAAGCAGCACTAAGCTCACCACCATTTTGTGTGGGTACCTGGCTCCTTTTGTGTGAGTACCTGGTTTATACGTTTACCTGTATACGTGTTAATAATTTACAACAGGCCACGCATCATGTGTGATGTGCTTCATTCAGTTTGGTTTTGTAAAGGGGAATGCATGATGGGCACGTTGCTAAAAGGAACATGAGCGGATGCTGCAGACAAAACATCACGGGGTATCGGTGTGCCCCGAACTGCTGCCCATTCTGGATTTCATGTCGTGTATTTTCCTCCTTTCTCCTCTCTCCTGGCTATGCTCCCGACAGACCCCTCTCCTCCCTGCCTTTCGATGTGTGAGGCACATATGGTGAAGTGAAATTGCTGTCTGCGAGAGCATGCCTCTGCCTGTCCAGACTTCATCAGAGGGATTAAAGAATGGGATGAAAAAAAAAAAATCAAAATAAAATGATGATAGCTGGGCTGTGGCTTTTCTCTCTTTTTTTTTTTTTCCACACCCCACACTCCAACCCCCCAGCTCTGTTTTAAGTAGAGTGGAACATCAGATGACAGAGAAGGCTCTCTTGCTGGGGTGCAATGGTTTGCAGGGAAAGGTTGCCCGGTCGGTGAGCTGCACTGGGTTTATTTGGCTCTGACAAGGGCTCACTACAAAGGAAAACCAAATTACAGACAGTACTGTTCCTCCCTATATCCAGCCAGTGAAGTTCACTGAAAAGCTGCATCCAATTAAAAAAAAAGTGACTCAGCGGTGCAGCAGCAGCAGCTTTCTTTTATGATTACTTAGCCATCCCTCTCTGATGTGTTTACTTTTTTTTTTTTTTTTAAATAACAAACAAACCAAAGACAACATGTGTCACAGCATTAAGAACGTGGAGGTGGGAATGTGCATGCTCAGGTGCGGACTTATATTCTCAGAGACGGGATTTTAGGGGAAAGAAGAGAGGAAAGTGGGAAGATTGCAGGATATTAAGGAGTAATGGATGTCACACCAGACCCCTATAAGAAAATCCCATATGCTTTCATCATGGCTCTATGAGACTGATCAAGGGAACAGGACATTACTTGGTTTCCTAGTGCTGTTATTACCAAGGAACAGTAAATAGTTATTGCAGTGTTTATCATCCTGAAAGATAGCTACTACCTGGTGAGCCAGCGCAATCTCCTTTTATATTATATATAGATATATTCAATCATAAAATAAATGAGAGCGCACACTAGGAGGAAACAGTTAAAAATAAAGTTATTCTAATGATATACAAAATTATTCAGAGTATAAAAAATGTAGTCAATGAAACTATTCAGGTTTTAATAATTCTTAGACAGAATAAAATGTATCAAATGTTGATTAAACTAAATTCAAATAATAAATTAACACATATTTCAAGAAGCAAGGGAAGCTGGGCACGGGGTTTACAGTGCTAAAAGCTAAATTTAAACAAATCTTTAAAGAATACAGCTTTTCAGAACTAAACATACAGATATGGTCTACCTCAAACTGTACATGCAGATGTGAGTTTATGGTGATCCTACTAAATTCAAGTAAATAGGAATATATTTTGAGGTTTATTCTGGGATTTGCCAGACACTAGCTCAGGCACTGTATTTGAGACAACAAAAAGGCAATCTTGACATCTTGCCCAACCAGCAGATAATATTTGCTGTTCAGAGATTGGCTTTCTTTTGTTCCAGGTTTTTATAAACCCAAGACACTTGAAATTTAAACCCAGTTCAAGAAATATTATTTGCCACAGGGCAAGGTAAATCTCTTGGCGGGGCTTTTCAAAGGGTTGCCCTAGGTTTGTTTACAATTGATCTTATTTAAAAGTGGATTTTTTTTGTTTTACCTTTCAAAGACATACTTTCTGCAATGATCTTGTAGGTCAAAGGAATGATGAATGTTATTTTTCCAATTGGAGCAAAAAGAGTGAACTAATCAGAAGATAATAATGCCGAAAGCCCTGTCATACCACTGCTTCTCCCTAGATCTCCAACTTGCAAATGTAAAATAGAAAACACATGCAAAGCAACATCTCTGACTACAGAAAAAAAAAAAAAAAAAAAAAGTTAAAGAAATACACCCCTGGTGAGACAGCAAATAAATACAATTTTAACTGCCTGAAAATGTTTCTTTCTTGTGATTTACTGAAATACGAGTTACAAAATAAAGCAGAAAAATATTCAATCATACCACTGGTGTGTGCAAGTGTGCGTGCACTGTGTTGCAGTGAAAAGAAAATGGCTTATAAGCTGTATAAAATAGTTGCTTCTCTCTTTGTTAAGGGAAGTAGTATACAATTTTTATTCAACCTTCTTCCTCAGAGAGAACAACTGACCTGACACCTGACCAATCCACATGAAGCATAGGGGGTGGGGTGGAAAGAGAGAGAGAGATGGAGGCAGAGGAGAGGATGAGCACCTCTCTCTTTCTGGCCTCGTGGACCAAAGTCCATCTTTCAGACAATTATTCCATTTCAACAAAATAAGTTGGTGCACGTGGAGTCAATAAGTCATTATTTAGCAATATTCTGTACACGAACCTGAATTTGTTTCAATTTTCTAAAACTTTAGCAGGGGCTCCCTAAGCGGCAGAGAAAGATGGGGGCCATAGTGATAGCCAGGGGACTATCCTCCAGGGCTGGGAGGGTCCCTTTCCTGCTCCGACAGGCCATGCTGGCGGAGGAGGTCACAGGCTGAGTTGGTTTAAAGCTTGCCGCTCCTGGGGAGCAAGACGGACAAGCTGAGGCCAGAGCGGCCCCAGTAAAGACCCCCTTTATCTGGACTACACCTGGGGGAGCCCACGGGCCACCCGGCTCAGCGGCACAGCAGCTATTTCAGAGAGAGAGAGAGAGAGAGAGAGAGAGAGAGAGAGAGAGAGAGAGAGAGAGAGAGAGAGAGAGAGACACACACACACACACACACACACACACACACACACACACACACACACACACACACACACACACACACACACTTGTGTGTATCTACCTCGGTGGGAGTGAAAATAGTCTTGGACCCCTTCACATAATGACTTGAAGATTAAAATAATCCCACAGCAGTAACATATCTAGGACATCAGAAAAAGATGGTGAGCAGACTGTACAAACAAAGTGTACAGATGGGGAACATATGTGATCCCATGTTATGTGGTCACCATTGATACACTGCATATATTTATGGTGTGTCTCATTGGGAATGAAATCTCTACATGTTTTGATGACAGAAACATTGAGTCTCAGGGTGGTTGAGTAGTTTAAAATTTAAATTCTATAACTAATACATTTAGCAAAGGTTTTACTGTCTTCCTTCTTGCAATGTATTGTTTCTTTTTACTAAGGTGTGTGTGTGTGTGTGTGTGTGTGTGTGTGTGTGTGTGTGTGTGTGTGTGTGTGTGTGTGTGTGTGTGTGTGTGTGTGTGTGTGTGTGTGTGTGTGTGTGTGTGTGTGTGTGTGTGTGTGTGTGTGTGCTCTGTATTGTAAGACAAGTGGTCACAAACAGTGATTGTTACTTTTCAGTTTCATCATTTGAATTTATTGCACATTTCAAGAGTTATTTTAAGGTAGAAGTTAGTTTTAATCAGCTGTATATTTCGGGTCAACTCTGGCAGGACTGCAACACTATCCGGACTTACAGGAGGACCCAGGCCACAGCGAACATTTTAAATTACATCTCTGTCTTTTGTGTCTTGCTTGAGCTTATGCGAGTGTCCCTGGGGCACCTCCATTTTCCCAGAAACTCCCTCCAAGGCTCTTCAGGTTAACATGCCCAGTTTGACTATTAGATCAATAGTTGTAAATGACTTCATCACACCAAAGAGGCAACTTTCTGGACGGAATTGGTCCCACAGTTGCAACTTGACAGTCTCGTGCTGTGGGGAAGTCCAGTCAATCTAGTCAAGTTACAGATCTAGTGTTTCTCTAAAACTGTGCCATGGTTTAAGAAATAAAATAAATGATCCGCTGGCTGTAAAATTTCACATCATTTCCACAGTTTTTTTTTCCTAAAGGAAAAATGTATTTTGAAGGTTTTTAAGACTGCCAAAAAGTGATGCTGATCTAAGTTAAGTTGCAAAGCAGGAGAGATGTACTCATCTATAGTAGCTGTGGTGAGAGGTGAAAAATCCCCATTGATATCGCATGGCCTTCCTGCACCTCTTTTGTTCTTGCGGGATAAGGGGTGATGTCAGTTCACTCCCAAGCCTCCCTAAAATGCCCCCAAAGCCTGCCAGGCTCCTGAGTGGGAGTGTGTAATCGGTCCTGGCAGAGTGCTGGTTAATGGGGGGCACAGGGCCATGGGTTGGAGATGTATTCATGTGCGTGGCGTGGCGCCTGGACCCAGGGTGACACTTCTTCATTCACGCCGCCTCAGGCCAGGATTAGGATTGCGCCCAGCCTCACAAAGCCAGCTGTAATGCAAAATCATTTTCATATTAACCTCGTCTCTCCTCTCTGGGCCTGACAGTGGACAGGCCTGCTCTCTTTGGTGCTCAAATTATCCTCAATTACTGGGGAAAGGCCAGGCGAGGGGACGTCACCTAACCTTCACCATCTGTTAGGTTCAAAGCTTTAGCAGTCGGCCAGCCCGCCTGTCTCCTGCCTCTCCTGACCTTTCCGCCTTGGCCAGCTCCTGTTCTATATGCCTTTCACCCACCCCCCACCTCTCCATGATAGCCCTGCCCTCTCTGGACACAGATGGGAAGTGCATGTGCACACATCTCATTAAGGAGGAAAATGTTATGTCACACTTCTTCCAAAAAGATATGAATATTCAAAACTATGCACAGGCCAACACAAATACTGTGTCAAAGCATTGGTTAAGTCAGCCTCCTAAGGAGAAGCCAGTATGTTTGAACAGAGTCTTGCTTTTATTGTCAAATTGTCAAAATTAAAATAATATTCAAAATAGATTGTAAATAAAAACTTCTTCTCTCAGGTTTCTGGTTTATTTTTGTATTATAGAAATACCCAAAGACAAACTTACAAATTTAGACATGAACAATTTTATTGCATAAATATCCAGAATTTAAATTGAAAATATATTACTGCTTAAAACTATATTTTTGTGACTGCTATTATTGCTCTTATTCAATTTGTCACTAATTTCTTTTGTATTTTTGCAAAATGTTTTAAAATTGTTTACATGTTTTTTTTGTCAAAAGATTATATAATACATTTAAGATGTTTATTTGCAAAAATAGTTTTCTTATTTCAGTGTGTCACTAAAATGTCATTCACTGTTTTGTGCTTTTATTTAGTTTTCTCTTACATATAAAGCAAAAGCTGGCTTTAATTAAACATTCCTCTTTGAGATTGTGCTTGTGAAAAGCTCTTATTTCTCCTATAGTGAATGCACCTCTTAATAATGCAGGCTGTGTTTTCTGTTTGTTTTGAGCCTGTGTGTTTTAGCAGTTCCACTGTGTCCATTTGGATTTTCCAGCCTGTCTGGCCACTCAGGAGGCCTCCCTTCTCAGGTCATCTGGCAGGACCTGATGGCTCTGAAATAACTTTTAATAAGTCTACTAAATAATAAATGTAGTGTTGGCTAAAATCAAGCAGGGAGGAGCAGGGCTGAGGACAGCAGGCTGGAGACAGACAACAACCATGTCCCAGGCACTTCCCTCGCCAACAGCAGCAGCAGTAGCCATGTTCAGTCTCCTGCCTCACCTCCTCTCCAGACCCAGACTCTCTAAGGTCAGAGGTCGTGGACTTGACCTTGTGGCCCCCAGGAGAATGTTCACGACGTTTGGGGTATAATTTGGGATTTATTCAGCAGGAGGCCCTGTCTCAGGCAGCATTACGCCTCATTATCCTCAGTTCCTCTCTGTTCACAGTCCACAGCCCACAGCAGACACATCAACACTCCATTTTACTTACACCTTTGCAATCCCACAATCAATACCTACAACTGACAACATTATTCATTTGAATACATCTCAACTGACCTGAGCAGAAGTCAACCATTAATTCAGGCCATATACAAAAATAATTGCTGCTTTTTGATGCAAGTTAGGCAACCATTAAGATATTACATATAAATAAATATCTGCATATTTAAATAAAGTAAATGTAAATGCTTTTGTAATCAACATAAGAAATTGCTAATTATGAATTCCAAATTAATTTGGGTCACAGCCAATCTTAAATCATTTTAAAAAAGTCATTTAATTTAGTGATTTTGGTGGCATGATTTGTTTGGCTTAAGTTTGATTTTCCTACATTTATTTTCAGTTTGACCTCAGTCTAAACATTTAACTAAATTATACATAAAAACATACCATTATAATTGAATTCATTTATTTTGATTATGATCCAAAAAAAAAAAAAAAAAAAAAATTAAATAGAAGCTGAAACTCAAAGATTAAAAAAAAAAAGTTTACATTTACAAAAAATAGATTCCAGGCCTAAATAAAAGAGGCTTTTCAAATTCTTGTCACTTAAAGTGGAGGGATATCTTTCAGATGCAGGCTAAAAAAGAGTGATCATTTCTATTATGTGTGCTTCACTCTAAGTGGGTCCCTGTGGAGGACAATTTTGGAAAGATCTTTCCTGATAAGAAACAAGCCCTGCATGCATTAATATTACATTAGAGCCAGTATATCACAGAGCCGTCTGCTCAGTCAGGTAGAGAGCTTTTCATTGACATCTCCTTATCATGTTAATATTACAGTCATCAAAGAAGACTATACCGTGGAGGAGGAGGGGGAGATGCAACAAAACGTGCAATATTACAGATGATTCTTATGAGAAGTCTAAAAGGAGGAACAGACAATAAAATGGTTATTTAGGTCACATATTCACTGTAATGCGCAAGAAAGAGACAAATGCCGCAGGAAAGGCGTCGTTTGCGTGAGTGTGTGTGTGTGTGTCTCGGCCGAAAATATGACATGCATGGCTAGTCACACACACACACACACACACACACACACACACACACACACACACACACACACACACACACACACACACACACACAATGCCGGCAGCAGGAGGGGTGCAAATCTCCAGCGAGAGGGAGACAGGTGCAAGGCTCTGCTCTCTGTACTGTAGCTTAAACGCATTTAAAGTCCATTCTCAGCGCGCACCCCCCCCCCCCCCCTTTTTATTTCAACGAGATTATTCTTCTACTGTGCTTTTGTTGGACCGTGCGTGTGCTCGGCTCTGTGTGGTTTGAGAGTGTTAGGCTACATTTTAATGTCAGATAAAAAAAATTAATAATAAAAATTAAAAAAAAAAAAAAGACCACGCCGAAATAAAAATACAGGATATTGTTTTAATTATTGCCTTTTCCTGCGGGGGTTGGATTTCTTTTCCTGCTGCTGTCGGTGCCCGACACGGTGCCGGTGCCGCAACCTCCTCCAGAATCAGCCATATAAGGCTCCTCCGAGCACGTGCCAGGTTAACAAAAGGCGGAGCGCTGTTTTAAAAGGCTGAACTGGGAGGCCGGGAGGCGGACGTGTGCTTGTTTCTGTGCCAAAGTTTGTCACTCTCATTTGAATGTGAATGGTATTTACCACTGAGAGCTGCTTATAAGCAGCCTGTGTCTGCATTCTTCTCTGAAGGCTTTTTTTTTTTTTTTTTTTTTTTCAATTAGCGCCCCCCACCCCTCCCTTTTCTCCATCTAATCGGGGCTAATTAGGCTTTATCGCGGGGTAATAGCTTGTATTAATTGCCTGGCGGGCCAACTGTTGAGGAATTTGGCGAATGAGCCAATTGAAACTGACAAGTTTATTCCGTCTATTTAATATTCATTATATTCTAATAGGACACTTGTTAGCATGAATACACAAATTAGGGCAAACCTCGCGCGCAACACGGTGGGCCACTTGTTATTTTGTAAACCTGCTCATTGAACTCTAATTTTAAACATTTTATCAATCTTCAAAAGACACATTTAGCTCAATAAATTCTGGTAAACATCTGAAAGCACAGCATTTTATTTGACTTGGAACTCATTCATATTTTTTCTTACATAGATGCAGGAGACTTCAGTGTACTCAACAGCAGCAATAGGCCTACCTGTTTGTGTAGTCAAACCGTGCTTTCACCCTGAGAATTTTTTTTTATTTTTCTATCAATCATCAGACTCTAAAAAAAGTAACAGCAAATACGAATAATATGCTTAATTTGATTATTGCGCAGGATTTTTTTTTTTTTTTTTGAATAGGTAAACAAGTATTGGCACCTGCCACAATCAAGCCTTTCATCTATCCGAGTTTGTTTTCAAGTTTCAACTCTAAACATCATTTATTTATGCCTCACCTTCGCTTCAACCGACTCTCTTTCCTCACAAGAAAGAAATAATAATGTTTATTTAGTTCCAGTTATTAACTGTTACTCTCCGTCATTCAGAGACCAAAGAGGTTTCAAACATGACATCATAGTGCAAGAACTGACATATCGTACAGAGGATAGGGCCTGTAGTCTTACATAGCCAAAATTGATGTGCAACAAAAATAGAACATCAATGCAGGATGTAAAAGTATCTACTCGCTGAGAATGTTTGATCATTAATCAATTAACATTTGTGAAACAAAATAGTTTGTGTTTGAAAAAAGAAAACGGACGATGAAAGCAGCAGAGCCATCATCATCACGACA
The DNA here is from genome assembly GCF_029030835.1 of Brachyistius frenatus. Classification (NCBI taxonomy): domain Eukaryota; kingdom Metazoa; phylum Chordata; class Actinopteri; family Embiotocidae; genus Brachyistius; species Brachyistius frenatus. The sequence goes on from NW_027210614.1 coordinate 1,327,794, forward strand.
TTTAGAAAAGAAATCGTTAATTGTCTGCATGCTTCTATTTATATTGGTTACAGTAAGCTGTGCCATCCTATCCATGAGGGGCAAACATGGGCCTAAATGTGAAGCAGGTCTGGACAGCAGGAGTCTGGGTGAGGATAGGGGGGCTGTGGCGGGTGGTGAACGCACCCCGAGTTAACTCACCTTTTGTTTTGAACACTACACGTCACTTCTAAATCCAGGCTGAATATTTTATAGGCCCCGGTATCCGAAACCACCTGACTATAATGTGCAAATGTTATGCCTTTTTAGCGCAACTTTAAAGAATAAATACCTCCCTGAAAATACCTTTTTTTTTTAAAGAATGAATTTCAAGTTTGATTTCCTAATGAAATGATTATTGTCTTTTCGCAACCACAGGCATGCAGGCCAGGAACTGAATGAACCAGAGGAGAACAGCGAATTCACAATCCCGACAGAGAAAATGTATTCAAATACAATTTTTTTTTTTTTTTTTTTTTAAAGAAACATCCAGGAGCCACAGGAGCAGTAGGTATTTGTCCTCTCTCTAGGAGCCGGTGAGCATTACTCAGCCTACGCTGGGAGTAACAGCAGTCACTTGAAGGCATATGGCTCTCAGCTGCCCCCCGCATTTGAACCCCCAACCAGCTCCGGTGAAGTTCAAGGTCTCTGCAGCCAGTGACCATTAAGAAAACAAGGAGGACGGAGAACGCAGCGCCAGCTGTCTGGATGCCTCTCAGTCTTGTCACAAAATGTTACAGTTAAAAAGAATTAGGAAAAAAGGCCTCTAATATTATCCATGTATTATTATCTATCTATTAGTATTATTATTTCCATTATTATTATTATCATTATTATAATCATAATAATGATAATGATAATAATAATAATATGCTAATATCCGTAATTACTGTGAATTTTTTTTTTAAAGCACTTGTTAGCAATAAAAATCAACTGTATCACTACGGAACATAGCGCAGAAGCATCCAATTTAATTGTTTACAAAAGGTAGCCTCGTTTCGCATTTCATAAACATGTTGTTGATTATTTACCCCAGATTCCGTTTAAATTGTTTAGGCCATTATTTCGTAACTAAAAATCCCTAAGAACCAATTACCTTTCATTTTTAAAGTTAAAACGTTACACTCTCACGTCATGCTGAGGGCCTTAATTAAACACTTTTTTTTCGTCAGTTCAAGTAATCAAAAGGTTTAGCCACACACCACTTTATGATACTGATATTGTTTTTTTTGTTTTGTTTTTTTAAATAGCCTACAAAAATGTGCAATCAATGACCTTGCAGTGGTGGCACTGTTTGCAATTTAGTTAATTACCACTGAAAAAATAAATAAATAAATAATAACGTTATGTCAAGTTAAGAAGCCAGCAGTTATCTAGCAACTCTACCTGATTATTTTAAAACCATTCATAGATGTTGCAGTACAGATTTTTTTTCACTTTTACAATTCCTTTGTTCATTGCTTATTAATTATGTAATTTCATTATAACTCGTGGAGTAGTGAGATAGCCTGTTCAGTGAAAGGCACTGAAGAGTTTGCCACTTGCTTTATCTGCTCTCAGGAGGAATGATTTTCTTTTAATTGTCAGGAGAAACTCACATGTTGCAGCAGACTCTTGTAGTGATTTGCATCATGAGGGGCCAAGTTCATGGTTTGTCCAAAGTCATGTCATTTCAAAGAAGAGAAAGTACAAACACCACCAGGCAGTTTCTCTAAATGTTTTCATTGAAGCTATTTTTTAAATGATATATCCGTTATACACAAACATATTTTTCTATGATAATGATAGAAATCACTGCAACAACTAAAACAATTCAAGGATTTTTGAGGTCAGCAATTTGATCTGAACAATAAGTAACATTTTATAATGTATATTTTTAGGTATTTTGAAGAATGAAACCATGTTACAACTTCAATCTGGAGATGCATTGTCCTATCATGTAAAAATATGAGTGCGATTAAACATTATACAATATTCAGAGGGGTCACCCTCACTTTTTATTTTTCTAACTTGTGAATTGAAAACAGATCAGCTTGCCTTTTTAAAAAAAAAAAAAACACACAAAAAGAAAGAGAAAGCGAGGATGAAGATGCAGACAATAAAAAGGTGATGAGGATGAGAAGAAGAAAAAGAAGAAGGTTAGGAAGCAACAGAATCAGATGAATAGATGCAGTCATTGGATGATAGGTGGTCCCAGGTGTCTCTAATGACATCAGTATGGGAGTTATCCTGCATCTGCATAGTGGAGGAGATCCTGTTTCCTCAGAAAGTCTCTTCATGAGAGACAGGTCACGGCCAATAGCCTCTGTCTGACACGTAATTGCCGATATTGATTATAGGTTATCATATGCTGCAGGCCATTTGTAAGATAATGCTGCAGGGGTTAATTTGTCAGCCATTAACCTTTTGGACTGGTGGATGTACGTGTAAATTAAGTTTAAAACAACTTCTAAATGGGTTACCTAGCTTCATCTAATAAATGCAATGCTAACGTATTTAAGATATATTACAATACAACAGCACACGGGACACCAGTTTGGAGCAGAGAAAAGATTGCTGAAAGACATGTCATGTGCACTTCAACTTAGCCCCCTCTCAAAGCTCCAGGAGCAGCGCCTACCATACATTCTTGTGCTGACCCTGTAAAAAAATATCTCTTCATCTAAAAATGAGAGTGACATTTACAGGAAACACCTTTTCCTCTTCCCCTGAAATCTGTGAAGTAGTTGCTTTCCTACATGCCTACAGGACTCTGAAAGTTGATCCAGTCTGTCAATCCAAACTAATGACCAAAAGAAAACTAAAAGCAACTGACTTTGTAGTAATTTAGTCACCAAAACTAAACCTTTCATGTGATATCAATTGTATATTCTTTCACTAAGTTATGTGAAGTTGATCAATTTCTGTTAAATAGGTGGTAAACAAATAAAGAGAACAAACCAGCAAAGTAAACGAATGCACCATTAATCACATGGACATTGTGTCTTTATTAAAAACCAAATGTAAGAAATAAATTTTAAAAAATTCAGAAATATTTTATGTAATTTTTAGTAATTCTGAGATTACGAAACAATATTACCTACAAGGAAATATAAATGAATATATTCCAACCTTTTTAATTTTTTTTTAATATTTATAAAAGTGCAACATTTTAGTAACCACTTCAGGGTAAAATATAAAAATGTTGCGAAGCATTCAAACAGATTCAACTGCTTCAGAATCATCACAGTTTTCCACAATTTTGTTGTATTTTTTATCTCGGTGAGGAATAACACATCAAATACACAAAATCACAGAAAAGAGAGAAGCTGTAACCTTTGTGAAAGTCGATCAGAGGCGATCAGAGGTGTAGAAGCACCTAGTACAGCCCAGAGCAGTAAAGACAACCCACTTCAACTTCAAAAACATGACATTTGCCACCTCAGAGCATAAAATGTGTCTCTAACTCTACACCTGTAAAAACCTGTAAACCCACACAATGTAGAAGGAAACAGAGCTATTCCCATTCCAGCAAACACTATTAAAAGTTACTCAGTGATGGGAATGCTTGAGTATAGTCTTGTGTACAGTATGTGTGGATGTGAGTGTGAGTGAGTGTGAGAGAGAGAGAGAGAGAGAGAGAGAGAGAGAGAGGGAGAGAGAGAGAGAGAGAGAGAGAGAAAGAGAGAGAAAGAGAAAGAAAGAGAGAGAGAGAGAGAGAGAGAGAGAGAGAGAGAGAGAGAGAGAGAGAGAGAAAGAGAGAGAAAGAGAAAGAAAGAGAGAGAGGGAGAAAGAGAGAGGGAGAGAGAGGGGGAGAGAGAAAGGGGGAAAGAGAGGGAGGGAGAAAGAGAGAGAAAGAGACACAGTGTGAAAAAAGTGAGTGAGTGCTAGTCAGCAAATCAGTCAGCCAGCAAAGCTCAGTTGACAAAGTGAAACAGAGCAGGGCAGCTCCACAGAAAAGCAAAGCGCAGGTACCTGTTTGGAGTAGTCGGGATCAGCCCCTCCAGCTTGGCATACATTAATTATCCTCTGGAAAGATGGGCGCTCTATCTGACCCTGCATTCCCACTGTGCCATGGTCAAAGGAAAGGATGGATGGGAGCAAGAGAGAAGGAGGAAAAGACATGGGAGACGAGGAGAGATGAGAGAGGGAGAGAGAGAGATGGAGAGTCAGATCCACTGCTGCCCTGACACCATGACTGGTCCACGTGAGATTGATCACACACACACACACACACACACACACACACACTCACACACACACACACACACACACACACACTGAGGCCTCTGCACTGACAGGGGGACTGCCAAGGAGTAGCATGCTTTGTCTAGCCCTGGGACACATACGGAGACGCACGGACAGCCAGAATGCACATGCACACACTTGCATGTCAGTGACGCACGCAGACACGTGCACACACACTGACACAGACCAACACAAGCACAAACAAACACAAACACACACACGTGGCCTACGACTCACGTAGCGAGTCACGTAGCGACTCCTTGGTTTTTAGCAATAATTACAGCTCTTTTGAATGAATCCATCGTTTCACTAAAACTGGACTCAACATGCCTTTTACTACTTTTTCCTCAATCTGCCATCCGTTGTGAGGATTTGGTGTTTCAGAAGCCTTCATTAGCATTCACTGGCTGCCCCCTGCACATCTGTTCAGTAGTCTGATGCCTGTTATGTTGCGGAGCAGCTGAAAATGGACAGCAAAATAAAAGGGGTCAAAAGTCTGGCACTGAGAAGCGAGAGGACTGTGATTACACACAATAGACAATAAAAGAGATGCATATGAGCAGCGGCAGTGTGCCTGGCCTTTGCACCTTCAGGGAGGACAAGGTTCACACTAATCTCATGAATGCCTTATATGCACACACTCGCAAATGCATGACATCTACTAGCAAACATAACAATATTCAGGATTCTCCCCAGGAGCAAACATTGTATAATTGACATTTATATTCAAATGTTCTTTTTGAAAATGCTTTTACTTTTTTGAAGTGTGAATTTTCCAAGTTAAAGGTTTAATGTCACTTTATTTTAGTGTCATTTTTTTTTTTTGAAAATAATTATTGACCGCATCCTTCCATTCCATACATACTGTTAAGTCAAATAAACATGAAGCAGTGAGATATAAGCAGTGATGGTGATGTTGAAAATCAATTTGCATTGCATTAACCAAATATAAAGGCTAGCAGTTCAGTTCTCGACTGCTCAGAAAAATCACATTTCCCAGATCAACCGTCCCCTTCAGCCATCTTCTCCTGTCCCTTACCAGGAGGGGCTGTCTCAGTCAGCTGGCCCCTGTATGCAGATTGATCCAGATGGACATGGCGTCCAGACCTCCAGTCCCCCATAGACCCTCTGGCTGAACTTGACTCCCATGACTACAGATGGTAAGGAGGGCCCCTCACCTTTGGTGAACCCTAGACCCAGCGCCCTCACCCCCACTGTGGCAGACCACGGGCTGGGCCACCTAACCAGTATCCAGCATTAACAATCACTCCAGATTAAATTCAGGTCACTATCCCAACAGCTATCATCACAGATAGCTGATCAATACAGGGACATTATCACAGAACGCTTCCTCAAACACAGTGTCAACATGCGAGTCTTGGTTGGGGAGTGTGTGTGTGATCACTGAGGTGGAAAGGAGCCGTGGCCTGGCGGTTACGCAGAGGAGCCTCAGAGAGGAGAACCCTTTGAGCAGAGCTTGAACCCTGGGGGGCTGCAGGTTTGACTGGCTATGTTGCTGAGCATGCTGGGCCACAACTTAAAAGGAGATCAGAGGGCTGTACCTCAGAGCAGCAAAGCCCTCTTCCTTCCTCCTCATCTCTGCCTTTCTGTCTCTCTCTCTCTCTCTCTCTCTCTCTCTCTCTCTCTCTCAACACACCCTCAGCCTGTGCATGTTTTTTACAGACCACTGAAAATTTCATTGTGAATCCTGGACAAATTCATACAATTTGTGCAAGAATGTAAAAGCTCTTTCCTGTGTAGAGCATAATTGCTGTAGGAAAGACATACCTGAGACATACCGTCATATGAGAAACACACATCTCAAAATAATGAAAATATCATCACTGGCACTTACAATAGGCAGCTACTGTTTGATCAAAAAAAAAAATTAAAACAATGAAAAAGCCAGTGGCATTTTGGTATCCAGTGGGTTTCAAATCAATCAATATATACGGTAAGCGAACAAGTATACTTTAAGTATCCATGTCCCACCCTCTCACTGATCCTGCGACCCTGGGTGCTACAGTCAGTGTGCAGTCCGAGTTGTTGTCTTGCCCGTTTTCCCTGAGGGCCTTTCCTGCCACTCTAACCTCGTTTCTGATCCAGTCCTGCTCTGCACTTCTCCCCCTATGCTCTGGTCTGGGTAATGCCGTAAGTGTCTCATATATTGGCCTTTTCGGATGCCTATCTACACCACACATTTACCTTGCTGGAGCCCAGCAGACAGAACGCTTGTATCTTCATCAAACACCAGTCAGCAGAGAGAAAAAGGGGATTGAAGGACTGCTTTATGAATTATTAAGATTAAAATCTTTCTCATATTACCTATCCTTTCCTTCTTCCATTCCATTTTCTTCCCTTTCTTTTTTCTTTTTTGGTTAAATTGTAAAACATTTATATCCCTCTGTTCCTGAGTAAACGAGCTCAGGGCCGATTTTCCATTAAAAATAAAAGTTGCAGAGAGAAGGAAAAAGAAGAAGTGTACGTAGCTTGGTCGGTTTTAGGTTTTAGTCATCTTTAATCAGCCAGGTGTTTCTGTGCTGGGGAAGAAAAGAGTCAGATGAAACAACCGCGTAATGATTTTTTTTTCTTACTAGTTTTTTTTCAGTCCTGGATGTTGAAAACTTTAAAGGAATGTAAAAGAAATACTTTCTTACCTTTTATTATTACTGTCAGTGAGTCCTTGCTAATTCTGACTTTGTTCAGGAGTCTAAGCAATTTTTTATTAAAAAAAAATTATAAATTAACAATGTTCTTGCCATTATCCTGGGTCAGGTGTTTCTGAATGGTGGATTCATGGCTGAGAGCTTGAGAATTTCTTTAATGATAGTCTGCCTGTATCAAAGAGACTGGCCTTAACCTGTGATATGAGCTCTTTCTATTTCTCATTTTACCTCAAAATGCCTTACCTACGAGTTTAAATTGTATTAATTTATTAGGAATAAAAATACAAGACCGGAAGCACATAGACTTTTCATTAAAGGTACAACAGTAGCAACTTCACTCACACAATATACGCCACAATTCTGTGAGTCACGAAAATGTTTCAATTGACAAAGCTGTCGCAAAGAATAAGATTGCTAAGTGCTGTTCAAAGTAAAGCATTTCTCTTGTGCAACTATGGAAGCTATTTAACCTTGTGGTCCATTTCAGTTTAACAGTACAGCATCTGACTTCACCAATTAATTAAACCAGAGATATAGAGAACACCCAGCTATTTGACTGTCATAAAATGTACATCAAAAGTATAATGAAATCAGTGAGTCCAGTGTTTCATTTAAAAGAAAAATGTTCATACTTTGATATGAATTGTATCTTGGTCAAGGTTTGCTTCAAAGAAGCATGCGGATTTTCATAATTCTGCCTATTCAATTTCCCTCCTGAAGCCCACAATGGACATATTGAAGCCGAAGACCATCATTCAGGGGTATGACTTGTGTCTGACTTGCGAGTATGGTCTCTTCTCTGATGGGCCATCATAACCAGAGCATAAGAGCAAAGGTCATGAAGCCCCAGAGGAGCCATTGGGATCCAGGAAATAATCCAAGCGCTCCATAGAGGGCACTCGGTGTTGGCTAGTGAACAAGTCAGACTAGAGGACAGAGTTAGCTGCATCAGAGTGGGCAGCTGAAACAATGTGAGGAGCTCACGTACAGTCTGCAATCTCAGGCCTACTATTTAGGATGCAGATGTGATACAGGGAGCTCAACAATGTGGTCATACATCCTGAGTAGTGTGTGTTTAAATGTGCTCTTAATAAAATATTTCTGGGGCTGCGCAGAGTCGTGGTCCCTGCGCTCATTAGAGGTCTCTGACCAGCTTGATAAGTGCGTCTCTGCTCCATAATGATTTATTAAGGCTGGGGGTGGGGGAGGCTGGTGGGTCCAAACTGCCTCAGGACACTCCAACCACAGAGACATTTAAGGGTAAAGGCTTGGAATAGAGGGTGCTTCTGAACAGATTTACATCATCCAAGATGCATTTCAAAATGAATTATGTAAGACGAAATGAAATACATATGGGTTTTCACAATCTTCGCTGCCTTTTTCCCCCAGCTCTTTTTCCTACTCTTCCTTGCTTTCTGAAGCTCTTGTCTGCATTGCCTTGAGGTAAATTCATGGCCATTTGCTTTATACAGCAAAGCACTAATGGACATGCGGGGACGAAAGAAATAGTGTTTAAAAATGAATGGAGGAGAGATGGTCAGATGTGAGCAAACAAACAAGCCTGACTAATTCGTAGGTCTAGACTGAGCCCTGTTGGGCTGGCCTGGGACCGACTACGGATGCAGCACTGATGAGTTCGACTAACTACTTTTCAGCTGGAGGGAATGGGGGATCAGGGACTTTGTAGTATTGCTGCTTGGTCTGTCACAGCTGTGCAAAGTTAACGCTCATATGCAAAATACTCATTTCAAATTGTTAACAGGTGCTTTTAGTGAATATGATCTGAACACACATTGACACTTGGAAAAAGATTTGGACTTGCTAGAAGTCAGTAAGCAGAAAGACAAACATTTTTAAAATGGTGCAAATGAATTGCTTAAACATGTCATCTTTGTTTGAGATGTGTTTTTATAGTTTTGGAAGCTGTGCATACACTAAAGATTGAGTACTTACAAACCAATCAGAGAGCTTGCATACATATGCATGCTATACTTTTTTTTAATATATTGCTACAGTGCAAGTGTAGTATTAGGTTGTTAATTGCTCTACTTATAAACTACTGATATAAAAGAAAAAAAAGAAAAAGAAAAAAGCATATCCTGTCTGATGTATTTTTCGTTCTCTCAGTGCCTGACATCAAAATAATTACCCACACAGTTGTAAACACAAGGTGATGTAGTGTTGAGGACCACATAAGGAGGAAAGATGTTAAACGAACCAGACCTATGGAGCAGGGTGTGAACAGGTGTGGGCTTGAGCTGGTCAGCAGACATTATGAGAGCTGAGAGACAGGAGAGCTTGAGAGACTAGCGAGTCACGGAGGCATCTCTACAGAGAAAAGCTTGGTATCTTCCAACGGAGGAAACAGGCTTAGTGGTTGGAGGATAGATCTTTTTTTTTCCTTGCCACAGTTAATTTTCAAATCTCCAACATCCTATGGCTGTCTGTTTTTCTTCTTCTTCTTTCTGTTTTTTCTGCTTTCATTCTTTTCTTTTAAAATGAAACTGGAGCTGGGGCGGTGATAGTGATAGATGGCTCAGCGCTCTAACACTTTATCCAATCCGGCGCAGATTTCATCCAATAAAGAATCACTTGTGCACTCTCAAACTAAATGGAAGTCAGGCAGCGGAGAGAAAGGGGCTGCCGTGTGTTTCTGAGCTGCGAAAATCAAATTTTCTTAAAGCTGCCGCAGCAGTGGCTGGCGGAAAAGGCAGCAACAGCCATGACTGGCCAGGGCCACAACGTCTGCACACACAATTTAATCCATCACAGAGCGCCTGACACCATATCAATCAACCTTTCATCAGTATGCCCCCCACCCCCGAAAAAAGGGAAAAAAAACAATATTTCTATTCAATCACCTCTGACTGAACCAGGCCTGCAACCCAATGACCAACGGGGAGGACCTGAAAAGTCCAGGACTCTTTTCACATGAACACAAGCATAAACTAGAACACATGCACTCTGCATGCAGTCCTTTAGGTGCTGATTGCTTCAAACGTGAATATTTTGAGATATTTTCTAATGTTAGACAATGACGCCATCAAATTGTGTGCCCTTCTTTAACTTTTCCTGTATGACACGAAGCCATCACCTCTCCACCTTACCCCCTCCCATTGCTGTCCTTTGTTCCAGGAATATAGTCCCTCTTTACCCCCTCTGTATCCCACAGGCTGTGGCTCCAGTGGCCTATGATTTATAATTCATAGGGGCCGCTTTTATACGGGACCTCAGTCTACCTGATACTCTGCCACTGGGCCTGTCCTGGGACAGTGGGAGGGGGGCTCTTCATTACGCCTGGCACCAGAACACTAACATGACACCCTCCTCTTTGAAGCACTAGTACTGTATGTAAATTGGACATAATAATATATTTTTCCCCGTCAGTGTTCGAGTCATATTCCCGAAACAGATGCTGCTTTTTTTTTTCCTCCCCCGTCAGCCATTTTGTTTTTGTCAACCTTCCGTCGTTTACCTATTCATCCTCTCTTTTGCTCTCCATCTTCCCAACAAACATTGGCTCAGAACTTTTCTTTGCTGGAAATGTAACTGAACTTTCATTTTCCCATTCGAGCAGTCTTTTTCATGAATGTCTGTGATGGCCCTCTTTCTTCCTCCAGGACCTGTAAAGCTAAGGTCTCAGGGTGTCCACATTACTTCCTCTCTGTTTCACTCTCTGCTCTGACCTCCCTGCATACCAGAAAGGTCTCCAACCTAGGCTGTGCTCCGTACTCGGTGCTCTTGGCCTAGGGCTCTGCTTGGCCTCCATGCTCCACTGGCTGCCTAAACCCTGGTGAGACTCCAAAAGGCCAAACACTGTAGTTGTTGTGGATGCCCCACCACCCACCAGTGTCTCTGGGGCAGCAATTGGAGGGAGGAGGGGGGGGGGGGGGGGCTTGTCAGATTGCCAGGAGCAGCTCAAATGACAAAGAGAAAGCAGCTCAGCCTGGATCAGACGTGTGTATTATTGTTGTTGTTACTAAGTGCTCCTGACTAATTATTCCTCCCTCATTTGCAAACTGGGCTGCTGCTCATTTACATATCAATGGGGCGAGAGGAGGGTATGATGTCAAGGAGTGCGGGTTAAGCGTGTGGCTAAGCTTGGGGAGCACAGAGGCCATCAACCCTACAACAAACAGAACCCCCCCCACCCCCACCCCCTCTGTGCCTCCAGAACCCACAACACTAGCATGACACCCCCTGCTGTGTTAGTCTAATAAACAGACGAAACAGAATGGAAGATAGGCTGTTGTTTGGGAGAGTGGGGAGACTGACATAGCGAAGAGCTCTCTGTCAAATCAGCGGGTTGCCCCTGGATTAGTTCAGTTGTAACACAACCCCACGCTCCATGGAGATCATTTAGGCAATTATCAAGAACAAGGCCGGCTGCAGTGTTGAACAGCTCACTTCAAAGGCCTACACCAGATGAACAGTTACAGCACACTGGTCAATTTCCATATAAGCCACCCCCTCCCTCCCCACTCCTTTCACTCACTCCTCTTCTGCTTATGCCTCCAGGCATTTTGACTGTGCTAATGAACATAACACCCCCGACCCACCCCAAACACACACTCATAGCTACTGTATGATGAGAAGTTCATGATGCGCTCTCTACTGTCCCTCTGAAACACAAAGAGAAGCAGTGAAGGACAAAAGTGCCTGCTAGACGCTCGTCTTGTATTTGCCTCTATTGAGTGTGAGAATCTGAAAGGTTTCGGGTTTTGATCATGCTGAATATTCCTCCGCAATTTGTAAAACTGATGGGCTGCTGGCGTGGAGAAAAAAAAAAAGCAGCACTTTATGTTAAAACTCAGTATCCTTACAGATGTTGAGTAAAGATTGAGGCTTCAGACTGTGTCTGACTCATACGAAAAATAACCACAAATTGTTGGTACAGATGCACATTTCAAATAAAGATAATGGCCTAAAGTTTTCATTTTCCCTGTGAGCTCAATTTCTTTTATTTTTCACTGGTGGCACCGTGTTGAGTAAGTGTGCTACTGCAAGATCAACTTTGATAAGTTGTTGAAATAAACTGTGGGACAAAAACTAAAAAACAAAAGACTACTGAATGAATATATTAGTCTATAAAGAAGCATGTATTCAACAGTAACCGGTACCTATTTAAAAGAGTAATACTGTGCTACTTATTTGTCAAACCATTATAAACATTTTCATGAGGTTCTAATGTTCATATTTCTAAAGACAAAATCATTGTAATCGTCAGTATGACTGTCTGTGATTCATTCAGTCATACAGAATTTCTCCTCTACTGTTTGGCATTTCCTGTTACTATATTTAAGGCTAAGATGTCTCGGTGACAGTGTTACATCGTCAGTTTCCTCCTCCCGGGTTTCTCTGTTAAGAACATGGAGGGAAAGTCTAATCAAAATGACTCTTATAATTCACTCATCCAGAGCCACATCAGAACAAAGTTAAACCCCATATCCAAGTCTTCTCTCCCTGCTTCTTACACACATACACGCACCCAACAAGCTCGGTGGCACCTGACTTTCTAATCAGACTGGGTCATGTTTTATTGTAAAGATCCAAGACAAACATACAAGCAACCAGATCCTCCACTCAGGATAGAGTTTCTAATCATGCACTATAAATTATTCAGCCTAGAAAAATCTGCCCTCCCCAAATGTTTATTGATGCAGGACGGACAGTGTCAGACTGGTGACATGGATATGGATGCTGCCATCAAAGTTCAGAAGGAGCCACAGAGTGAGGCGGGGGTTGGCCCAGGTCAGAAAGCCAAGGATAGATACCTAACGCATCAGATGAAAGCAAGAACCTCAGCCGTAGAGATAATCGATTGACTTTGAGGATGCAGAGGAGCAGAGACATAAGAGCCGACGACAGAACGAGACAGAGAAATGAAATGTAGTAATTGTGGAAGATGAAACAACGGTGCACAAAGTTGATCGACAGAGCTCAAGACAAAAAAATAGATGATGGCATGTGGGATGCCACTGAGGATATAGCAGACTGGCACTTTACATGATAGCAGCATTATACATGTATTATTAATTCTTACATGCACACATTTTATTGAGATAAGTGATGCCTATAGTCATCTGTTCAATAGTAACATTTTGTGAATTTTAAGAGCAGAGTGAATTCCCATAACCTCCCTTCTGACAAGTCATTTTCAACCAAGTGTAACATGTCCCCTTAGAACTGGTAACTTAAAATAATGTTTTCTTTAAATGTATACATTTCACATGTGGAAATATAATACACCATTACAATGTCACTTTCTCCTTCCAGCTCCCACTCCTCTCTCGTTAATATCTTGCCCATTAGATCAGACTCCGTCAGAGAAAATGGTTAATTTATATTTTTCTTTCTGCGGTGTAAACTTGTTGAAATCTTTAATAAAACAAGGATGAAATATCAGACATCAGCTGCAGAGCATGAAGGACAACGTTTTTATATCGCGTCATTTCGAAGCCAGGGAGATTGCGCGCACGCGCGCGTGTGTGTGTGTGTGTGTGTGTGTGTGTGTGTGTGTGTGTGTGTGTGTGTGTGTGCCCTTTAAGTTTGCAAATGGTTTCATGGTGTTATTATTTTTGAAATATTTACCTCCCCTTTCTGAATCTTCAGCACTGGCATCAGACACTGCATTAATCCACAACCCCCTGGCAGCAATTTCTCAAACATTTCACAAATGTGCTTCATATATCTTAACGGGTTATTGGCTTCATTTCTAAATAATGTTAGATTTTGAATGGAGCTGTTGTTGCACGATGGCAGATCACTTAACAGGAAGGGGATAAAAAAAAAAAAAAATGGTCAGCTCAGCTCGTGAATGAGATTGTTCTTTTTGTTTAAAGGTATTATGCAAGTATCATCACTGCATATCTGTGGGTGGATGAGTGATTTAATAAGATGGAGATTCTGTCTCCTGTGGGTGCTTATTGGAACACTTTCAAAAAAATGTCTGCTTCTCAGCTTGCTTGAATACAGCTTATATTATTCCTGGAATAAGTTATGTTGTGCACTAAAAGGTAAGTCGGTGGGTCAGGAAAAAAACAAAACAGTATCCAATCATTTCTCAATACTCCGACTTTCTAATAAGCAATCCAAGTATGTATGCACACACAAACTAACAAAGCACTTTTAGTCTGCATGTAATTCTTTTTGTATATCAGGGTGATGGACAGTTGGAGAGGCAGGTGACCCTCGAGTCTTTTATGTTGTGTGTTTTAGCTGAATCCATGTCAGTAATTCTGTGTGTATTTGTGCGTGTGAATATGTGTGGATGGGGCACTGGGAGGACTTTTGGTCTGTTCAGCCTTCCTCTCTCTGCTCCTGTTGGGCTTTGATTTGAGCAATGATAAGAGCAATGCTACAGCATGACACCCCAAAGAAAAGACAGGTCCGTTACCAAGAAATACTTGGTGAATGCTGACTGAGTGTTTAATATGGTGGAGGAGGTGGCAGTTCAGCAGCCATAGGAAGAAAGAAATAAGACCACATTGCATTCCTCTACAACAGCTGCACATGCTAACAGAAACCAGGAAAATCAAAATAACTCCAAATCCCTTGATAGGATTTTGAAACATGGAGGTTATACCCCATGTGTTTCGCAGTATTTAAGTCATAGTTATATTATTTATTCAGCTCTCATGATATAAGACAGGCAGGGAGTAATCTGTTCCAACAGAACCCAAACGTTCACATCAAATGCACCTTGTTTCCCCAGACTTGCATCAACCATGAAGCAGTTTCTGTTTCAACAGTGCAGAAATAATGACCACCCATCAAACCCACGTTATAGAATAGTGCTTTTCATTTAAAGTTATGGACACGGTTACGAAAATCTATATTACATACTTGCAAGAACTTGTTTGGCCTATCTGTTCATTATTATTAAAAAAAAAATTTAACCAACTACTCACATACTGCTTTTCTCTTTTCCAAGGCTCTCAGCAGGTGTCAGCCGACTAGTACGAATACCAAAATGTATTCTGTTACAGATATATATAAAATGTATTTGAATCAAAGTACATGTACCTCAAAACTGAGCACATGCACCTCTTTCTATCACTAAACTCTGCTACCACTAAATGAGGGTCACTATCCAGATCACAGCTGATCTTTAGCTCGACATCACTAACTGTATTCATCATTTGGCCTCTAAACTCTAATGTGCAGTTGTGTTATTGCTTGATCTGTCAAAGGCACAACATGAGCAGCTGGAGGAGTTAAAGCATGACATTCCCGTGTGCTGCCTCGTCCTTTAAAGCGATCAGAGCTGGCACCTCTCTTCACAGACGAGGCCCGGGTCAATCATGCAGTCGGAGCAGCGGAGACTGCCTCCATCCCCACAGGAGCACTCTGACCCTCTCATCTAAATATTGCATGAATTACAAGTGCTGGGTTTCCTTGTACCGAGTTAACCACCACTGATAAAGACAGATGTTCCTCTTCTGCACAGGGACCTGCTAAATTTAGCCCCCAGATGATCATAGTCTTTACTCCCTGTCAGGTCTTACATTGGTTCAGATTCATATAGTCTGGAGACTAATGCAAGACATGCTAGCAGGTTACGGGATATAATCTCATGTTTTTGACTGTGGTCCATATGACATGCTGTGACATTAGGAGTTGATGTCAAATAATAACAACACTATTTATTCCATCTCTTGTGTCACTCTACTCTATACAGTGCAATAAAGATGAAATACAGTATCAAATGCCAGTATCAAATATTGTGCAGTTATAAAAACTCTGGCATCACCTCAACTTGAAGTCAGCTTCCACCATGACAGAAGACGCAGTCACTCACTTGTACAGTGTTTGTCAGGCTTACGGCTGGCTGAGAGACAATAATTATCAGCTATTCTAAGTCTTGTAGAAATAGTGGCAGAGTGTTATATAAATACTGTCATGTAGATATCAACAAAGTCCATATGATCAAAATGCATTAGATTTATTGCCTGGAAGCAAGCTCCACATTATGAAGTTTAATCCTCCTGATCTATATCAGTAATTGTGGTGCATTCCTTCTAATTATGGCAGCAGCACTGATAATCCTGTTAATACCAATCAGATAGGCAGTGGGATCACAGTTAGGGAGGGCAAGCAGGAGGAGGAAGAGCAGAAGAAGAAGAGGGAGAATACAACCGCACTTTAAAAAGCACCACTTCATTCAAATGCCATAGTTACTCCTATTTTTTTTATTTTTAAAGCAAATTTTTTGAGAAAGTGCTAGTTGCCATTTATTGTTCATGTTGTACATCATTTAGTCACAGATTTACTCACGTTGGCAATGTCAGTTTGTCAGTCAGTGAAGCTGGATGGATTGCCATGAAATATTGAGAAGACATTAATGGTGTCCAGAGCATGAATCATCCGGATGTTCTCCTCATGCTACCGTGGACTGATATTTGTTGTTGGTAGTTTTAACTATAGAATGTAAACAAAAATGGACATGGTGTCTAAGTGAAGCCAAAATGGAAGTGGCTAACTTGCAATACCATTGACGGTCACTAGGGGCATGCTCCCAAAAACATCATGGCTCTAATAAACTCTGATTTAAAAAGCACCAAATTCTCTCAGGAAATAGTGAGCCAATTACTTCTTTCCACAAGTCATTACAGTCTCATTTGCTAAATCCAGTCCTTCTGATGAGTGTTATGGTGGTCCTTCTGAAAATAATTGCATTATTAATTAGATATTAGGCCTCAAAGAGAAGTATGTCTGGGGTCATGTGTGGTTTGATTGGCAGGCCTGGGGGGCAGTCAGGTTTTCAGTGTAGGTGGGCAGGTGTAGTGTCCTTGGGTTCTCAGTTAGCTTCACCTTCTCATCCAAATATTGTCACTTCTGGCTCCCAAAAACTTGAGGCTTCAAAACGACAGATCACAAACCACGGGTGACATCACGGTGGGGTGCCACTTGGCACTTGGTTATAACCTCTTTAAAGCCCCTGGATTAAGTGTCATTAAATAAATTTCAGACGGACACGGTTCTCAAATGATGAATCCTAATGACGTGAATGATAACCAGACTTTCCCACCATGAATTTGACATTTGTGTTTAAGACTGAAATGTCTTGATAGCTATTGGAAGGATTTCAGGGAAATTTGGTTCAGACGTTCATGACGCTCTGTGGATGAATTTTAATAACTTTAGTGATCCCCTAATTTTTATATAATGCCACGATGAGATAAAAAAAATTAATTTATTCTTATGACCTAATACCTGCCAAACTAATGGCATCATCTTCAGCTGTACTTTGTTTATTGGTAATTAGTGAATCTTATTATGCTAACATTCAATGCTAATATGGTGAACGTGAACATTACAACTGTTATATATCAGCATGTTAGCATTGTCATTGAGGGCATGCTGACTTTAGCAGTAAAATCAAAGCACAGCTGTCTCTAAGGATAGCCTCTAAGGCATTAGCATAGGTCTTATTGACCTCTGCTGGCATAAGTATTTTTCTAAGGCTGCCTTGATGACACTAAAAGTCTGGACTGAGCCAACCTTTCATGATTTTGATTGTAAATAATTTTTTTGTATTGATTGTGGTCAATTCTGGTTGTTTAGAAACAGAGTCTTAGTTACAAGGATGGCATGAAACGTCAATCAGTCAATTTGTTTCCCTTGTCCAACAACAGTCCTGTCCCCTCATTTCCCCTACGCTCTTCCAATCTATTAAATGCTCAGCCCCCATCTGCCCCTTCCCAGCATGGAGATGCTGCAAAAAACTGATTATTTTAAAAAATGAGGCTGGATGGGATCAGATGAAAAGATGGTGATGAAAAAAGGCAACACGGAAAATGGATGAAAGGCAGAGAAAATAGATGCAGATCAGCTGTGGAGGCAAATCCCTCCTGTGTCCATCTATATAAGTCCAAAGGGGACCAAACAAAATTGCTCCTTCCTGCCCATTTACAATTCAAGTAGCCCTGTCACACAGCATGTTATCTAAAGTCTTAAATTTTAGAAATATCCAGCATTATGTCAATAATGCTTCATTAGCCTCCTTAAAGGAAGCAGTGCGAGACATGACAATCATGAGAGAAATAAGTGAATGAAGAGAGGAAGTGTCTAAAAGAAAAAGTTAACTTTCTCTTATTTTCTCTTTGTTTGCCTGAGGAAGGATGTTAGTGGAAGAGAGAGGAAAACTCAGGCAATGCTTGAGCTCCTTCATCCTGCTTATTACAGTGCCGCCCCGGCTCTCTGTCCTCAAGCCTTTCTGCGCCTCACTATTTTAACTACACCTGTCATTTGCGGTCCAGTCATTTTACCTCTATGCTCGGCTTTCTTTCCCCGCTTACAGGGACTGTTAACTGGGCCTGTCTGTCATGCTGGCTGGGGCTGGATCTCGGGCTGAGGCTGGGGGCAGATTTAGGCTCGGGTGAACGGTGGGAGTGGGGCAGCGAGGGCGGGAGTGATTTTGGAGGGGAAGGTTGTAATGAGCTTGCGGCAATGCGGGGCTATAGGAACACTGCGTGGTTCTTCCCTCCACTGTGAGGCATCCATCTTAACAGCTGCAGAGATGTAGGAAGAGGAGAGAAGGGAATGAGAGGAAAGGATGCGGCGACACAAAACAGATGTAGTGAATTCCATATTTCTTTCTACCTCATTGTCTTTTAAATCTTTCCTGTCTGTTTCTCTCGCATTCACTTTCCTCCTCTTTCGTTCATTTAAGGTATCTTGTGTGTCATGAAAAAACTGTGAATTTAAGCAGCACTTTACATTAATCCATCAAGTTGCCTGCCTGATGGAGTGAGTTGTATTCTGACTTTATAATCCCAATATGGTGAGAATCAGGATGCTCAAGAACAAACCTCACTGACATAGACATTCAATATAGTTGTGTAGCAGGATTGGTTTGCCGTGCAGAATACCAGCCGGCCAACATCAATGTATCTATTTATTTTGTGGGGCCAAAACGGTTATCAATGTGGGCTATTTCTATTTAGCATTTTTCATGTTTGAGAGTCAGCTATTTCGTAAGTATTCTGAGAGTTTTTAATTACTTGCACTTTAAGGGTCCCTACAGAGAGACTTTAATTAATCAACAGAGAATTACCATGCACAACAATAAACATAACCCCTGAGCAAAATGCAGCAGGGTAAATATAGAATAATACAGACATCAGCACAAAGCCAAGGAACAAATATTTAATCTGTCACTGCATGTGTTTTGTGTCTACATCCAGGTTTGTTAAAAGACACCACTTAAGATAAACAACTACATTTGGATGATGGTATACAGTAAACATCGTATCTATATACACATTACATAATTTTTTCCACAAATCATTTATAGAACTTGCGAAAACACCAACGGCAATCCAAGCAAACACACACACACACACACACACACACACACACACACACACACACACACACACACACACACACACACACACACACACACACACACACACACACACACACACACACACACACACACGTTATACAAATAAAAATAAAACTATAAAAGGACTCTATTGACCGAAATGCACTGGCATCCACTATACTAACTTCCACTCCATAGCAGACCACAGCAAGAGAAATGGAAAAAGAGACAGAGAGCCACTCATCAGCTTCCAACCTTCCCCCATCGCTGAAGAATGGATAAGCAGACAGCCAAGTTGTGGCGCGTCTGTTTCTTCATTGCTAGCTATACCTTGCTGGTGTTGCTTTATTATTTCATTAAGTGTAAATCCTGTCAGTGCCATTCCACCCCCAGTCTGGTCCAGTCCTGCCACTCCACCCGGAGCAGGTTAAATTATAATTTAATTACCAAGCCTTAGCTGCATAAGCTGCTTGGGAGCACTGGCCCCCCAGAATAATTTGAAAAGATGGCGTCTGCCCTCATCTCTGTGCTCCTGATCCATCAGACCTGAGCCCCCTGGAGGCCCACCTCAATATCCCACCTAATTATCTACCTCAAATCAGGCACCTATTACAGAGAAATATCAGTAATTAAGTTGGAAGGGAGAAAAAAATAAAAACTTATTGTTTGAAAGTTCTTTATAGGACTGGTTGGGAGCTGTAGGTGTGCCCGAAGGAGATGATTCTTTAAGCTATCACAGACCTTACTGTATCTGCAGTGGAGCTTTATCAGTGCTGTCCAACCACACTTTAACATCCGTTGACTTTGAGGCTGACTACCGGTCAGCTGTGCCCCACGTGACAGGAAATTGAAATCAATCAGTTTTACTGTGCACACATTTTGGCTAAAGAAGTTAAAGGTTATCTGAATCTGAAATCAATATTAATATTGCCTAGTCTGCGTTTTACAACACATTTTAATTACAAGAGGTTTCGTTCATTATGAACTGCAACAATTGTAGTTTATGCGTTGTACAAAAGCCATGATATCTTTAATTAACGTTCCAAACTTCCAAAAAGAAATACAAAATATGAATTGGACTGATAAGTTATTATTAATGATCTGCTTTAATCACATCATTAGGCATGATATTCACAGCTGTTGAGCTCTGTAATTAGCACTGAACAACTGGAGTTTACACTGACGCAGCAGTGCAAAATACGCCGTTTTCTCACCCGACTATCAAAGAGAAACATGGTTTCTACATGTACAGTAAAATGATGTGAAAAAAAAATGCTGTGTGAATCTGCAGTGCTGATGTTGTGTCAAACTCTCACTGTAGATACAAGAAAAACAAATCTGTAAATCAGCTTTGACAGTCATTGAGATGGACAATGACAACTCTGTTTTATTGTGTGGCAAACACAGAAGAAATATCTTTTCATATGAACTTCCTTTGTCTGCATTTATTTGAATGTAAATACGACACAGCTAGTACTGGTTTATTATTCCTTGTCAGATGATCTCTCACCAAGAATGAATCATTTATGAGGGGATTTAGTTTCAAAGACAAATAAAATCAAACTCGTATGGTGCAGGTTGTAAAAACACCATATCATTTATTTTCTGTCCCAGAATAATGGTGTAATTTTCTTTGCACTAATTTGACACCACAAAATTGGGAATTTCATCCAAAAGAAGGCATTATATGAGACTGCAGGAAGATGTAATTTGAAGAAATCAGAGATCTAATACAGTTTATAATACCATTGAAAAGCAGAAACTACTAATTTGCTATTCATACTGCTTTCATAACATAGCTTCAGTTTAGTTTAACTCAACCATGTCAGAGCATAAAGCTCTGTTAAAAAACCCTCCCCACATAAAAGGGCTCCTTTTAACACAGATTTTTTTTTACTTGTGAGACAAAGATAAGTAAATACAGAGGAGATAATGAATAGACTGGAAAATGAGTGTTGCCGCACTGCACTGTTCAATCTTAGGGACAATTGCAGCGTTTTGGGTAAAATTGCTTGCAACCCCACTATCACCACCCAGCCACCCCCATGCCCATCGCACACAGATATACACACTGATGTACACACTTCTAACACACACATGTAAACACACACACACACATGTACACACACACACACACACACACACACATACGTGTACACACACACACACACACACACACACACACACACACACACACACACACACACACACACACACACACACACACACACACACACACACACACACACACACACACACACACACACTCATCTCACCCCCTCTCCTCCTATAATCCTTTGGCAAAGCCCTCTCTGTCCATGCGGACCCCCCACCCAGAGGGACCCTGCCAAGGCAAATTAGGGAGGGGGGGGCTTTTGTTTCGCAGCACTCTATGAAAAGAAAAAAAAAATCCAAATTATTTCTTGAGCTGGAGCAATTTGACATGCTGTGATAACTGCTCTGTCAGAAACTTCTTTGACATCTCTGAAAGAGAAGATTTTCTATCACAAAACCAGGGCTCCATTAAAAACAGTCTTCAAAAGAGCCACAAACTCATTAGGCTGTTTAATTACGCCCTGTTCGCGTTTCTCTCCGTCTATCTCTCATCTCTGTCAAAACAGAGGCAAAAACAAACTGGCCCCATCAGAAGTAGTCCAGGCTCTCATCAGAGCTTTCTAGTTTACTCTTTTTTTCCACACATCCTCCTCTTGGCACAACCTGCCTTTTACTTTGTCCCTTCCATTTTGTACCTGGCCGTATTTTGTGCCTCGAAGAACAATCTCTCCTCTGCTTCCCTTTGCTCAATCTATCATTCTCCCCTTTGTATTTTCCTCCAAACCAATAAGTTGGGTTGTTTTCTTGCTGTTATCGTCAGCCCTTTGTATAGATGACCCACTTGTGTTCTTAGGGAAGTGATGTTGTTTGACCACAGCTCACTTGCTGCCTTTCCCCTGCTTGCCTAAAGTTACATCAAGAGCCGGAGCCAGCCAGTATTGGATGTACAATCACAGAGCAACAGCACGTAAGCAATCAGATTCAGTGGCAGAAAGAAAATGTCCTGTTTGTCTCTTGGAGTGTTTTGGCAGATGAGGAAAAGGCATTCTACCTGCAAATAAGAACCAGATTTGTGGTCATGTTTTCACAGGCACACATGTAAAGGTAAATACATTCAGAGGAGATGTAATGGTAGAAAACGAGTCATGTGAAAGATATTTAAGCAAATCAGAGTCTAGAGACTTTTTATTTTCTTGACCCACAATATGATGTGCACATTACATAACCCTGCTCAAAATACAGTCTTTAATTCTGATGTCTTGTTGTGTCTTTTTTTTTTTTTTACCTTCGTTCCCTATTTCAGTTTCTTAACTCGCGGTGAGGATGTCATATAGGCTTATAACAAACAGTCAACACCAAAAAAAAAAAAAAGGAGACACTGACATATTCTTAAACAATTGCAGAATTGTGAAACTTTTAGCAACTACATTTTTTATAACCTGAACATGATGTATAAAAAAAAACAACCTTACAAGCCCAGCAACAGTATGCAGAAATTATATGAATTTGCTCATTTCCTGTCAAAATAATGTCTGTAACGTGTGGATCTATGATCTACATAACAATAACATAATCTTTTAACATTATTAACTTCAATTCTCTGTTTGGTAAATACTAAGATAAAAGCTAAAATATTCTTATGCTTCCAATAACTGTAAACACATTAGAGCTTGACTGATTCATCGGACGATATTGGTCTATCTCAGATATATCTGCAATTGGTGTATGCTGTCCGATATCCACAGGTATGAAAACTTTCTTCATAGAACCTAATGCAGAAAATGACACTTAAGTGTATTTTCAAATTGTTCTATGTGTGTTTAATTCTATTTCATAGTAATCTATATAATTATTACATATCCAGTGAAGTTCACAGCGCACAGATGTCATTTTGGACAATTAAGTGTATTGTGAAATTGTGAAATATCCTGCCTCCGTTACATAGCTTTGTAACCAATCTTTAATGGCCACATTTGGGAAAATATATCTTTATTGAATAATTCTTTACTTCCCAATATCAGCATCAGTCAGGATCTGATACACACATATATAAATCTAGTTTCCATTTGATCACTTGTACCATCTAATGCAATGCAAGACAACCGTTCTGCCATAAAGTCCACTTTTATGATGCAAATGTTTCATTTTTGTCAATACTGTCAATATTCTGCTCCCCCCATGTTTGTGAATGGGAAGGGGGGGAAAAAAGCTAACGATGTTGCAGTCCAATGCAACAGCAACCGTTACGATCGCTGCAGTTTGACTGAATCCAAAAGCAAAAGCACCTTTTAAAGCAAATGTAGTCTGTTTTTTGCTTTGAAGTATTAGTAACTGGAAATTGTCTTTCCTCTTCCTCGGACTGCTGAGGAAAATGCATATTTTCTTTGGGTCTGCCATGGCTTCCATGAAAGAAAACAGTCCTTGTGGTCAAACGTCACCAACCTTTAAAAAGAACACACTCTGTCATTGTTTCAAGACTTGAGGACTAAACAGGAAATTTGACTTTTACAGATTCAATTACGGCAGCTCTGCCTCACCTCTTGCTGATGTACCATGCAGCAAACTATGCAAACAGAGCTCTACGTCTCCCTCTGCCTCTGTTCAAACAGGGATGTCGATGATTATCCTTATCTGAAGGAGATTCACTCTCTCAAAACAGAAAATCTCAAAAGATATTCCTTATACGGTTTTCTCAATAACCTCTTCAGCTTCACTTGTGTTTTTGAAACACTCAATACCGAAATCAAATTGTGCCACTCAATAAATTTTTCCCACCCTTTGAGATCAATGTATTTTACATTCTTCATCCATGTCTGCCAATATCAATGACGGAAGAATATCAATAATGACAGCTACATTGTATCCGTATCATTTCAGCAGTAGGATCTATTCCTCTCCTGCCCTCTTCTCCCTCTTCACCCGCCAGCAGCTACACAGCTCATGTTCAGCCAGGCGCGCACAGGATATTAGCTTCTCTACCAGCAAATTTGCTTTTCACATCTATTTCTTTCTTCTTCTAACCAGTTCTTGGATGGCTTGTTATTGAGCTTAGTGTCCACAAATGCCATTGATCCAAGCCACAACTGAGATCCATACTCGGGCACTTTAACACTCTCTCAGCGTGTTAGTAATACTAATCCTGCTCCACCGGCAGGCCCATTGATTTTATAGATTTCCCCGAAAGTTGTGATAATGATATATCATTGTTAAATTTGGTAGAACAAACTGCTTTGCCAATCTATCAATGCGTGCAGAGGCTCTGATTCTCGGATGGGCTACAAGTCCAGCATCATACAGTTTACACTTTCGATTTCACTGTCAAACTTCCTGTCTAACACCTGCAGTGATTTTCATACTTATGTATGAACATCAGTGTAAAGTGTCATGTACACAAACACACAGACACAACTGTATATTAGGTTTAGGATCCTGTAGCATTTTATCAAATCAGAAAAATAGTATCAAATCCACTTATGAAAAACCAATTCCTTGGATCAAATTCCTTTCTTCCAAATAAAAGGTTGGATCGTGGGCCATACTGAGGGTGGACATGACATGAGCTTGTGACATCACAAACGTACAAAAAATCCAAACGTCACAGTTTCTGAATACAGGTTGTATTTGTCCACGGACTGAGAGTTTTGACACTTTCATTGTATTTATAAAGCACCAAGACCTACTTTATGACCAAAAAAGAAAAGGAAATCTTATACAATGTGGGACCTTTAATTAAACTGGCGCAAGTAAATTTTAAAACTTGTAGCTCCAACAGAAGATATGAAATGTCGATTTGATATTGGCAGCTCTGACACACTGAAATAACAGCTAAAACAGACTTTTACAGGAGATTTTCCATAAACTGCTTGATCCAAATAAATTAGGTCATGAATTCAGAGGTATGAGTTTAATGAGCTTAAAATATTGATTTGATGCATAAAACTTTAACTGGGATTCTAATGTGCTGAGATCAGCGAAACCATTTCCCAAGAGAACAAACACCACTCTGTTGAACAAACACACAGATCATGTCATAGAGCGATGTTACAGTGACGTTTTTTTTTTTTTTTTCCACTCAAACAGTCTGTCAGAGCGCAGGCAGCTGGCTTAGAGAGGGCACATCAATAACAAACTGAAGTTGCCGTGGAGTTGTTGCAGAAGTAGCATTAATTAGCTCAAGCTAGATTAATCTATGGTAAGTCACATTGGTCATTTTAAACAGAAAAAGGGACAATTAGTACCGGCTATAAATAAGAAGCCTGATAATGTTACCTGCTTGTTTTTTTAACATTGACCTTTGCTCGACAAGCGATTCATTAGCACTTCACAAATTTGGATATTTTGCCGCCAAAGAGCCGGATCCAAAATATAAGGAGCCCGACCTTACACCATATACATATAAATCTCACACCAGCTATGTAGGAGGGAGTCATGCACCCCAAACACAGGCTTTATCAGAGATATGTCCTGTAGGGGGCAAGATGTGTGGTGGCTCGTGGCCATAAGTACCTCCAAAACACACAAATTACCTCGACAGGACCAGACCTGCGGAGGGGAACTGCAGAGAAAAATGTGAAGAAAAATGTTTACTGTGAAAGCGTGCCCATATTATAGCTGATGAAACATTGGGGAGTGGGGAGCAGGGAGCAGAGCAGGCAGAGGTGAAAGATAGGGCTGGGAAGGCTGTGGGGGTGGGGGTGAGGTGGCAGAGGGATGAGCACGGGGAATAGTGAGGTCTGGAGAGAGAACTAATGGGCAACACAGCAACAGTTCAAACCGGAGGCGCAGCGAGGCAGCAGTGGCCTGACACAGCTGAAGGCCTCAGAGGAGTGCCAGGCCTATTAGAGCAAGATAAGGGCCTGTTTGGAGAAAGCATCCTCTCAATGGTGCAACGGGCAACACACAGGCATGGGCATCAATTAAAGAGAAAAAATATGACATAGAAGTAGGAGCGCATTAAATAAAAACAACAAACTACCAGTGCTACTGCCCTCCCCTCTGAAGGACTGGGAATGGGCAGGGAGCATCAGTGCTGAAATATGGTCGATTTATTCTCCACAGCATTGTCGATGTGGGGGGAGTTTATGATGAGGTGCAATGTAAAGGGTAGAAAAGAAATGAGTCTATATGCCTTC
The DNA here is from genome assembly GCF_029030835.1 of Brachyistius frenatus. Taxonomy (NCBI): domain Eukaryota; kingdom Metazoa; phylum Chordata; class Actinopteri; family Embiotocidae; genus Brachyistius; species Brachyistius frenatus. Next base: position 1,354,223 of record NW_027210614.1, read on the forward strand.
TGGACACAGAGCTGCACACACAGATGAAAGATGAGAGACACGGAGACTCGCCTAAAAAAAAAAACCCTCAACAATCTTTGCAAGAAAAAAATATCTCGCCGGTAGATGACTGCTATGATAACTAATTTAGCTTTAACTCACCTTCCTCTTTAAGCCTACAGGCAGGATGTAATGTGCCAGACTGCAGTGGCCTAGATTCTTTATGGTCATGGAAAACAGCCATCAGATCATTTGACTTGTTTGAAAAACCAAACTAAATTAGAGAAATGATGCATTCATTGGAAACAAATCTTGTAAGTGATCCTGTCCCGATCACAAAACTGCTATTTGTTGTCTGAAAAGGTCAGGCCCTGGCATCACCCACAGGGTGTTTTACATCTTCAACCCAGCAGTGTCCTTGCAAGGTGCCTGTCGACTGCCCTCTGGAAGGAGGTGTGGGTGGCAGACGGCCTTCATGAAACACCAGTAAACAACAATGAGCTGAACTGACACATGCTGCTGATGAAGGGGGAAAACAGTGAGCCTCTCCTGTTTTTGTTTAGAATATAGTGCAAGAGAATGTGGGCTTTTCTTTTGGTTCGAGTTGGGTTAATGTGATTTCCGTTCCGCCTGTCGGTTCCAGAGACCCAGCTTTGTGAGCAGTGGTCAGGTGAAGCCTGGACTCAGCCCCCTATGGCCATTAGTGTGGAAAGGAGACAACCCAATAAACAGAGAAAAGCTTGATGTGCACAGGTCACTGCACAACCAGCAGTCAAAAAGCATCTTACCCCAGAGACTATTAAAGCGATAACATGCAGTGGGAATCTGAGGCCCTTAATTACTGGTCACTCTCTGACTGAGGAGATGGTACAGAGATTCTGGGTGAATCTGTGCTGGCAACACAGTTTTAAGCATGCCCAGAGTAGAAGTTAAAGTTGTAAACTTATTTTGGCCAAGCCGGGGGAAAAAAAAAAAAAAAAAAAAAAAGACCTGTAGATAAAGGGGGGCGGGGAGATGGATTGTCATCTTCTGGTTAAATATTATCCAATAACTATTATTTGGTGCATCATTTTCTGTTTACTACCCCCACCCTAGCCTTCCTCACTATTTCCGTTGCATGCTATCTTGCGCTTTAAAAAAAAGCACAGAGTGGAGCTGGCAGTAAATCTTTAAGGATTTGACTTGCAAAAAGCACCTCATATATTGTTTATGAAAAAAAGCAAAGGTTCCTCTTCCTTCACCTGCCTCCAAGCATGTTAGTTTTATTTACTTATTTTTAGACTTGCACTAGTTAGGCAGAGGCACACTTGTCTGACTACATCTTTACAAACAAAGATAGACTGTGTCCTCATCTGTCATATCTCATAAAGGAGAGTCAAAACTATTCTATTCACGTTAAAGATTCTTGGGTGACATCTTCAATTGAGTCAAGGAAGCAGTATTTTGTACTTTTCCCCTAGAGAAAGAGCTCCAAAAGGGGGTAGGATTTAATAAAAATGCAGGAAGTGCCATCATAACATTGAAATATTATTGGGAAAAAAAGATGTAAAAAAGAATCTGTCACCATGTGTCAACTTGATCCACCCTGCACAAACCTCCTTTTGTTAGGAGCATATGGAAGAAAAGGGCAGAGTAGGAAAATTACCCTCCATAATTGGCATCCTGATCAAGGACGGCCATGGCAGCCGAACAATACAACCTTTAATTTATCAGAACTCATTATGAGCTACTGCTATAATGCCAGAAGATATTAGAATAAACAGTGACAGAGCAGGGGACTCAAACAATCTGCTGTTGAATGCTTTTGTTGACTGCGTGAACAACTCAGGAGAGTGACAGAGGAGTTGGTGCAAGTACCTATAGCTTATGAAGGACGAGAGGGGGTGTTACATGCCTGTGTGTGTGTGTGTGTGTGTGTGTGTGTGTGTGTGTGTGTGTGTGTGTGTGTGTGTGTGTGTGTGTGTGTGAGAGAGAGAGAGAGAGAGAGCATATGTGATCACAGTTCATTCTAATCACGACCTTGACAGATAAACATGACATTGAGCAGAGGAGGATATAAATATATAGGGTAGCCTCCTGCCTTTGACTCTGACTATCAAGGGTACAGGGAGAGGTGAGTTGTCAGATGCGCCGAGGGACACCATTCCATGCTTTAACATGTGTGGCCCCTACGGGACGAGCCTGTTCCTCCAGTGTCCACAGCGGATAATGGACACCTTACAGCTGAGTCGTCAACTTTGCCGTTTGGAGTTGATGGCGTGGAGCGACGGGAGAAAGCCTCTTTGGCTCTATTATTTATCTGGGTGGAGGCGCTTTTTGAGAGTCAGCAACATGCAATGCACTGACCAGAGGAGCAGCCATCTCTACACAATGTGTGGGTATTTGTGTGCAAAAGAGATGAGCGCTCTGTGTGTGTGTGTGTGTGTGTGTGTGTGTGTGTGTGTGTGTGTGTGTGTGTGTGTGTGTGTGTGTGTGTGTGTGTGTGTGTGTGTGTGTGTGTGTGTGTGTGTGTGTGTGTGTGTGTGTGTGTGTGTGTGTGTGTGTGTGTGTGTTTTTTGGGTGGAGTGTGGTGAGGGATGAACAAGGGTTACGTCACTGTCTCAATATGAAAATCTTAGTGTCAGAACACAAAGACAAACATATGACATAAATGCATAACAAATACCAAAACATTAGACTTTTTGATACCTAGTTGAAGTGGCATAAGTATTAATATTAACCCTTTATTTTTCTGCCCCTAATGCATTATTGTTAAGTCAAGGTCTGCACCTAAACGAAACATCAAAACATATCTGACAAAACATAAGCATAACAATATATGCAAGTATTCAATGCTAACTTCCAGTAGTTGTCAGTTAATTTTTCCAAATTTGTAAACTTTACTGTAATACAGTGTGCAAGTATACTATAATATCAGGATATTACACTTAATCTGACTATAATAATCTACTACAATCCTGGCACCAATGTTTCATATTTACTCATTTTGAAATCCCATTAACTGGACAGTGTCAAAAACATATTAACTCTAGCTTTCTTCAGCTCATCCATCATTTACCTACAACCTCTGAGTAAACAGACACCGGGTGAACCGACTGTGGCCACTTTTAAAAAGTGCGTGACAGTGTTTGTCCTCCCCAGACCAGGCCGGTTCTGATTAGTTCCCTCACCGACACAGCACCTCTGTTTAATCTGCCCCGTTTCATTTTCCCCCTGCAGACAGTGAAGAAAGCTCCTTCACAGCCAGGCAAAGTCTCTTTACTCCTAATCTCCTGAAACACCAGCGCAACCCAAAAAAATGTTCTTCTGAGCTTCTGTGAAATATCTGTGAAATTAGTGAGAAGGGCTCACGTCGCTGCGCAGAACCTCTTCTCACCTGGAAAATGAGCCTATGCTTTTACCGTCTACCTTGATACAGGTAAAATGGACACCACATGGACACGGCAGCTGAAGTAGTAATATACTTCTTGTAAGGGATCAAATTGTCCTCAACACCCCTCCCCTCTTTATTACCCAGGCTACTCCACTGGTGGCGCTGAGTGGCTTCATTGTGAAGCTGATAGTTCATCTCTCATTAGCTGCCAGTGTGTGGAGCAGAGTGGGGCCAAGACAGGTTTTTATGGCTAATCTGATATATGGTGCTGATACTGTCTGTATCCTGGTCTGGGGTCAGACTGCAGAGTTCGCAGGGTCCGGGGTCATAGAAATTACATAGACATAAATATACACAAACAGCACATGCAGTGATTGCATTGAGTGGTATACTGTATGATTAAACAGATCATAATCTTTGTAATATTGATAAAAATGTCAATTTGAAATATATACAACAGAGACATCATCCATTTGATCTCATTTAACAATTTAGCTTCAAAAAAAAAAAAAAATCACATTTACCAGCTCATAACACGAGTAGAGGCTATTTAAAGGTGCAGAGGTCACTAATCACCCATTGGGGCCTAATGCTGTCATTTGCACCTCCACACAGGGCCTCTCCAATTATGCCACCAAAACCAACCCTGTGCAAACCCACACACCCTCGCACATTACAAGGACAGGGTACAGTGGTGACTGACACTCAGCACAGGAGCTCATTATCACCTTCCACTGGCTGTGAATGGCTTCCTGTCCTGGGCACAATGCAGGACCCTGGCTGTGGGCTTCTGCGGCCCGTTCTCAGAGCAGGAAGGTGTGTGTGTGTGTGTGTGTGTGTGTGTGTGTGTGTGTGTGTGTGTGTGTGTGTGTGTGTGTGTGTGTGTGTGTGTGTGTGTGTGTGTGTGTGTGTGTGCTTCCTCTGGTTTATCTGGCTGTGGGCCTCAGCACCAGCCTCCTCAACACCATGCGAGCTGCTCTCTAGCATGAAGACATGATCCGAGAAGAGGGCAAGTCTACCAGTCAAAGCTGGCAGGTATAATTGCACTGAAAATCACTCTCAATATGCTCCTAAAGGATCCTAGGGCATGGGAGATGTCAGCCCCAGTCCCATGCAGTGAAATACGTTAAGAGTGGAGTCAAGCTCTCTTTTGGTCTGGCATGCACAAATACACACTGCTCATACTCCCCCATATTCGATTACACACTCACTCACACACTCGCGGGCAGCACATGTGTACAGTGCGTGTGTGCGTAGATACAGTGGATATACACACGCACATTTACCAGACAGAGGACAGATGAAGCTGTTGAGCTGATTCTGCAGGTTTTCCTCCTGGCATCAAGTCCACTCAACTGCAAAGACATTTGCTCATTAGCCAACCTCAGCTTTAGACAGCTGTGGGGCTCAGAGAGTGTTCATAACTGTATATGTGAAGGTGTGCACAGCAAGTGTGTGTGTGTGTGTGTGTGTGTGAGTGAGTGAGTGTGTGCGCGCGTGCGTGCGTGTGTGCGTGTGTGTCTGTGTGAGACCAATGATCACAGCAGACTGTAAATGTTAGTGTGTGCTAAAGAATGAAGGCAAGAAGAAAGAGGCCCACCGTTTCTCAAAAGGAGTAGAAAACAAAAACAACCAAATCACATTAGAATGGATTTTTAGCGGGTGCACTCCCGCATTCGTCAGAGTTCTGCCAGCTTGACCCTGCATCTGTGACCTATCATCTGTGCGTTGCTAACCCTGCCTGCAGAGGTGCTGGGCTGCGTGTCCTGTGCTTCCCATCCCAGGCTATGCTATGTTCCTGAGCCAGTCAGTCAAAGCAGGGGCCAGAGCTCCAAGTGAGGTGCTACATGTTTCAGCCTGCCCTGGCCCACCGCAGAGCAAGAGAGATGAGGGGATATGTGAGAGATAAATCACTAAGTGCCTCACCTTGGGTCACCGATCACACCAAAGGCCACCGGCAATCTCTATTTGAAGCACTGCATTTGCTGCTTCAGGGCTTTGCTCTCTGGCCTTGCTATAAATCAGCATACACCATCTAACCCCATCTCTCTATACACCCCTTCACTAAAGGTCCAATATTACATTAAAATTGTAAAACTGGGTCGGCCTGTGAAACACTGCAAAATAAAACAAGATAAAAAAAAAATGCCAAAGTTAAGATAAAAAAAACAACAACCAAAAAACATTTTATTTAAATCATTAAAATTCAATAATTTCAGATTTCATTAAATCTATTATCTGAAAAAGCAAATACATGCATTACAATTCACATCTCCCTTGACTGCAGCAATTATTTAAAATAGTAAAACAAAAAACAAAATGGACTCTGTGCTAATGATGCTGTGTTAAGTGCCAAGATGAATTAAATTCTAAAATATAGTAAAAGCACTAATCCCAGTGGTCGCTGACACCTAAATTGCACTGTGTCACTTCATTGTTAATGACACACTCAGTGAAGTTCATGGCAAATCTCTACAATACTAAATGGACTCGAGCGAGAAAAAGTCACACACAAGTTCTACTTTGCCAAGAACCCAAAACTCTCAACATTCTTTGCATATTTTTTTTATTTTTATTTTATTGTACTCTATTAATCCCCGAGGGGAAATTATTTTGCTACAGCAGCATCCCGAGGGGGAGCTGCTGCAACAGGCTGCCACGACCGCGGCGCCAACCAACCTGAAGTGCATGTTTTTGGGTGATGGGAGGAAGCCAGAGAACCCGGAGAGAACCCACGCAAGCACAGGGAGAACATGCAAACTCCGCACAGAAAAGCCCAGGACTGGATTCGAACCCAGAACCTTTTTGCTGGGAGGCGACAATGCTAACCACTGCACCACCGTGCTGCCCAAATAGCTATATCGTAGATGAAAGGCACCATGGGAAGTCAAATATGGGCTGCAAACCCACCTTTCATTGTTAAAAATTGGGTCCATTTTTTTGTCCATTTTCTTTTTTGATAACTGGACAGGTTATAGAGGATGCATGATGCCAGCACTCCTGTCAAGCTTATTTTTGCCCTTCTTTCTGCTGTATAATTTTCTATTCTTAATATGACAGAGTAACTTCTGTGGAAAGTCATTGAGAGGAAGAGAGAAAGACTGAATGATAGGTTTGATGATTTTCTGTATCTTCAAGTGTGTGTTCCAGCTTCACTGCAAATTTGTAAAATATTTATAATATAGTAAAATATATAAAGTAGGGCATCTTTAAGAGCCCATATCAGGGCCTTTGAAATCTGCTGAACCTTTCACCCCTATTTGACGCATTTGTTAGTCATCATATTCAAAACGAATGTTTATTAATCATTTTTGATAGACTACAACTAATCTCAAAAAACACATCTAACTCAATTACATGACTTAAAGTTACAACTTAATAGAGTGTGGTTGATTTACCATGACGCTAGCCAGGGGAAAAAATAAATAAATGAGTACAAACTAGTTGAAACCAGTATCTTTTAACAAATGCTCTCACAAAACACCTAAAAAAACAACAACATTTACTCAACCATTTCTGGTAAGAATTTGAATGTTGCTGAGAGCTCATTTTGATAGTTTTCAAACCTGACAAAGTCAAAAATTAAGCAACCAAAAGCCCAAGTCTGAACATTATTAGCTTTCACCACACATCTCCCTCGATTTATCTGAAGAACTATGTGAGACTTAAGTCAGCAAACTCTAAGACAGATCTTTATTGTGAAAAGGAGTGCTATAAAAAGGGGGGCAATTCTACTTAGGAAGCTGGCTGCCCAGAAACTCTCTTTGTCCCCAGCCTGTCCAAAAGACAGTCTGTCAGGCTTGTACTGCCTTAAGTGTGACTGTTCTCCCTCTTTTCCCTTCCCTTCGCCTCTCCTCAGGTGTCATAATGGCAGCAGACCAGGCCTTGATGGAGGTGAGATGGGAGTAATAAAGAGTGATCCACAGGGAGCAATGCGGGGGTGTCACATGTATGGCATTGCTGTATCACTATGGAACAGCAGGCCTCAGTGCTGCAGGAGACGGCTTTTACACTGAAGGAATGCTGCAGGTGATACATACAATTACATGACATCTAGAACCCTGACAGGCTGACACCCACAGACTGCAGCCATATTTGTACGTGTGTGGGTATATGAGTGTATAAGTGTAGATTAGCCAGCTATAGCAAACAAAAAACAACAACGTACTAAATGAAAATGGACACGCTACTGTTAAAAAAAATTTTTTTTTAAAAAGTGATGGGAAAATGAGGATCCAGATTTATTGCCCAGAAAAACGAACATCCTATTAGGACTGGAAAATCAGTCGTCTCACTCTCAAAAGGATCTGCATCAGCCATTCAGGATGAATCCTCATAATAATCAGAACACTTGGGGAGGCAGAATAAAGATTTTTAAGGAGGAGAAAAAAAAAACTATGGCACAGTTTGGCTTCAAATGTGCTCATGATTGAGGGAAAAAAAAGAAAGCATCGAAGAGAGGGAGAGAAGAGTAAGTAAGAGTAATTTTTACTTCTATTAACCTGATGTGATTACAATAGCCTGATGGGCTGCCTTATTTCATGGAATATTAAATTCAAATGTGGCTCAAAGGAAGGACAGTGCAGAAGAGGAGGAAGGGACACAATATCCTTTCACTGACACCTCAGCAAGCTGGTACTGACCGGCAGGCCTTCACTGCTCGAGCAAACAAACAGTCTCTAGTTACATCTGTTTTGTGTAGCTGCAAAGTTTCTGCAGTCTGTGCGTAGCCATATTTCATATATGTATATCCACAATGAAAAAAATATTATTTATAAGATTCACTCCAAGGAAATCACTTCAAGGAAACTGAAAGTCTTCAAGAAAACTTCACTGAGGTCACATCGCTTGTCTGGAGTTTCAATGAACACGGACAGAACACAAAAGTAACTGCATCAAAATTTAATAAAACTAATCCTTCGATTTTTCTATGTAAACTAAAAAAAAAAAGTATATAGCAAGACATTTGATTTGCTGTGAATATCAGATTACAAACACTAAAACTAATAGTTTTATTGGTGGTCATAATATTTGCACTAATTGAAGATTTTGTTTTTTTTAAATTGTTTATCATTAACACATGTAGTCCCGAGGTAAAACAATAAAAAAAAATCTTTAAAAGAAAAACTGTTTCAGATTTATCGAACTCCTTCACAACAGGCCAGTTATGTTAACTGTCGGATTTCAGAGAGGCAATTGATTTTTCAGGCATAAGGTCAATGTTTATGGAAGGCTGGTTAGAAGCTGCAGTGAAAATAGTTGTTCCACTTTAGTAACTACAGGTAGGCATGTGATCAGCACATTTCATGGCGAGTGGCTTTACCTTGTACCATAGTATTTAGTGTAACACACCTCACCTTTTTCCTCATGTTGCCATTTTGTTTGGTTTCTTCTGTGTCCCTGTGTAGCATTTAAACGTTGCCATGGCTACATTGCATTACATTACTGTGCAGGATGTCATTTTATACTTACAGCCCGTCCGAAAGTGCATTTTAGACGTTAAAACAGTTAGCCTATTAAAACACAATGAAAGAGATTTCCAAAGTTACAGACACAAGAGATATGAATTGAATGCATGTGCTTCATTTTGTTCAATATGATTCAGATCAAATGCAAACATTCGGTAATAATAAAATCCACTGAAGCAGCAGCTGCCACCCGTCGAAATAACAGCGTGATAATGAAAGTTCTATGCAAGCATCGAGAAATTAATCCAAACAAGCTGAGTCGTAAAGACTGAGCAGTGCAGCTTCTAAAACTCACTGAAGCATCGGGACAAAAATGCAAGTCGAGTGTGTTTAAATTGTTTAGACAAAACTACAGTTTAACAGCTTCATACTGACTTTAAAATTATTATATGAAAGAACAACTAAATACAATATTCAGATTGTTTATTGACATCTAGTATGTACCAGTAGAGCTCACGTAGCGCTTTTAACACACAAAAAAGACCTAATTACTATGTTAGGTATATTAAAATGTCTTTAAATGTGAATAACAGAGTGTATTACAGATTTATAAGATGTGCATTTATATGTGTTACCCAACACATGCCTGGGAGGAAAACTCTGCCTCCACTTGGTTGTATTTAATGCATAGCAGGCCTGTTCTATGGCACACACTTTTACAAGAACATATTATACTGTATGATACTGCTTTACCAGCCGCTTTACCAGCTGCTTTTAAAGTATGAAAGAGGGTCAAGAAGTCTAAATCAATGACTTTGTTCGGATTTACTGATTAGACAGTACATCAATTTTAAAGTAAACTATGTCCATATTTGTAATAGTTTTTGGAACTATTTCATTCATGAAGAGATCAAAATCTAAATGAGTCAAACGATAGCCTTTGAAGATGCCTAAATATCAGGGTGATCTTTATCTAGCAACCTGCACGGCATAAGATTTTGAAGCACTCTTAAGTCAATTTCTTGAGTTCATTTTCATCAGATTTGTCAGAAATCTTTTGTTATTAATGCTACAAAACATGTAATAATCATTGCCACTGAAGACTACAAAATTACTAATGCAATATGCAGATTGACAGCCTCTATTATATACATTTCCTGTGTTGTTTTTTTTCATTGCAGGCAAAATTTACCATTTACTGGTCAATAGTGACTTCATGGTAGCATAATATCAAGGCCCAGTTGGAAACCAAGGACTCAAGCTGTCACTAGCAGTGCCATATCTGTATGAGCGTACTAAGTGCAGGAAGTGGAAGAACAAGAAGAGGGAGAAGAAAAGATACAAATACTCTGCATTACGCTCAACAGCTTACTTTAAAGAATTCATTCCATCTCCTGGAAAAGCTGGACTTGTGATGCCTCATTTCACCAATGTACCTCAGACACTTTGTCCATTGTTTTATAACACTTCATCACTGAGAAAAACACAGCTGCTCTGTAATGTTGAGAGGAAATGAAGTTCGAAGGCAAACTCATCATTAGTCTTCAGATGAAATCAGATGAGAGTGAGTGTTCAAGCATCGTTATCCAGACTGGGCTTTTATGAGCAAACACTGTGCCTTCATATGGGATGCATAATAAGCACCTCTACCCTCTGGGAGAGTGCAGCCATCAATGCAGCTGTGCTGTGTTGTGATAAACCTCCTCTATCAGCGTGTATCTACATTAGCTATCAGCTCTCTGGGTGTAATAACAGAATAGGACACCACCTCACCTGCATCAGAAGAAAACCCTCAAGAGCAATAATAATGAAAAAAAAAAAAACTATCACTGTTCCAGCTTGGCAACTACATGCATTCCACATTATAGCAATCTTTTCATGAAAATGTCAGAGCAATCATTTTTAATACAGTGGTAAAGACATAAGGGGGATTACACCTCACCGAAGACACATGAAGATATACTGCACGCATCAGAAGAAATGCAGATCTCACATTCCCAAGTGTACAACTAGGTAGGGCTGCAGGGAGGAGCAGTGAGTGGGGGGACCACCCTTTAACTGAACTGAAAGATCGTAATACAGCATCCATTGTCAGACAGCATGCGAGCTGCTGCTGTGCGTTTCATCCACATACCAAATGCCTACCAGCCTCAGTGGTGCTGTTCTGTATCTGTTCCCCATGTGTGACTCCTACAAGGTACGTTTAAAAAGTTCAGAGACTCTGCAAACTGAACGCAAGACAGTGATGCACATGGAGCAGGGGAAAGCAATGACTAAATTGCATCACTTCATCAACATCAGCATGAGATACACACTTTTTTTTGTGACTACTGTCCAACCATTTGCAATTTTATTATGGACCTGAAACTTGAGCAGAGAGCACACGTCAAATTTGGTGTCAAACTTTTGGAGAACAGGCAGAAGTCGCAGGGAGCCAAACCCAGTAGTGGTGGGGAGTTACGACTGGGTTGGTGCAAGAGACAAATTTGCACATTTTCAGCTGGGTTGTTATGTTGGAGAACGCTCGTGACATCGGGCCACAGCTCAGGGCATTTGTGACAAATGTTTTCCCCCAGATGCCTCAAAGTCACAGCAGAACTCGGCAATGACGGGACAAATTCATGGTGCACAAAGCCCGCAAATGTAATAAAAATAAATAAATCAGGGTTATTCCCATTTCACCTATGTATGTGAATTAAAGGCTGATGATACAGTTCTATTTTTACATTTAGATCTAGCCAACGATTGTGTTACACTGATATTAGTCCTGCCAGTTAGAATATCTACATAAAGAACAAAGAAAAAAAAGTGCAAATAGACTACAGCCTAACTTTTCCTATTCAAAGTATAACTGTCACAAGTTCTTCCTGTCTTTGGCACCACTCTGAACACCAACTTCAACTCCATGGTAAGTGGCCCCAGTGCTCCAGAGAGAAGTGACTGAGTAGGGCGATGGGAGTGAGAAGAAGAAAACGGATTGACATGAACCCGGACACCTTTTAGCTTCTCCGGCTCATTTTTTTTGCCGCCTTCTCTATGTTGCCCTTCAAATGACCTCCCCCTTCATGCAGTAGCACACAAAAAAATTAACTTTCAATTTTCACAACAACACAGTTTGGACTAGATGTTAGCCAGGAGACCATGACAAGAATAACCTGGTGTATGTAAATCTTGAATTGGCTATAGAAAAGAGCAGGGAGCTAATGTCACACATGTAAATGTCCTGAATATTTCACCCACTGTGTTTAGGGTTTCAAAGACTAACAGCATTACCAGTGGCCCTATTCAAGTACATAATTTACAAACATTATTTCGTTCAGATTTTTTTTTTCTAACTTCCAAAAAACTCTGAAGAAATCTGCAAATTGACTCTCCGGCTTGAAATCAACACGTGGTTGTGTTGTAAGGAGGAAAGGAGCAGAGGAGAGGGTGGAGAGAAACACCACATACGGGGTGTTTACAGATCTCTCCAGGCTCACCACATGTGATTACAGTCTAATGTTTAACAGAGCAATTAAGGTTTTTATTGAACATGGGGCCTTTGCTGCAGGAGGGCTGGCACAGCGCTCCTCTCGTCTCTCAGTGTTTGTGGGTTTGGCACTTAACAAACACTTTCATTCTAAACTCGTAACCACATTCCTGATAGGGTGCAGAGAAATCCAGGTATTGAACAGAACACAACCAGCTACCGACAGAGGCAGAGGACAAAGAAGTTTAAGTGAACCACAGAGAACCCTCTATATTAAGTGACTGACAGACTTCAGAGACATTTTTTTGCAGCACTATAAAAGTGAGAATAAAAGCTACAAGTACTTAGAAACTATAAGAGATTTGCTCGTAAGGCATAGGTTGTTAGGGCTACGAGGTAGAGTGCTGCTTCAGAGGGCAGAAAAGCCCACCCACAAGAGCTACCAGCAGAGAGGATCACTCCTACGTTAAGAACACAGGCCTACACTCTGCTTCTCCCCACTGGCAGACCTAATCCCCTTGGTGGAAGCATGAAACATGGGGGCTGTTACCACACAGAACCACAGGAAGAGCAGCTTGGCCCTCCTGTGTCACAGCCTCTCTGGCAAGCTGGCTCAGCCTGAGGTTTCAGCAGGCTACGCCAAGGACGCCTCTACAGACTTCACATCATGCTGTCGTTACTCAAGAATCACAAGCACTCAGTGTTTTTGCACAGCCACTTCAAATATTTATTTTAAATCTAATTTGATCATACACACGACTTATCTTGAACTTATATGAGTGCACATCATGTTTCTGTCTTTTTCTTTCAACATATATCTTCAAGACATCATTTTTATATACTTACATTCGCAACAGCAACACATTTTGAGAGAAATTAATAATGCTGTAATGTTTTTCATGAATATATCTGACAGGTTGCAAAATGTCCACACAGAACTTTTTTGGTGAAATATTGCCTGCCTGGCAATGTATTTGTTTTTCCTTTAGTGTTTGCTTTAGCAATGCAATACCCACTTAGAGCAGCTGAAGCATGACTGAATATTTTTATGGTTGCATTTAGCCACTAAGGGCTTCTAAAAACCTCACTTAGCTTCTCAAACTTTTGTAAACATGTTTGCACAAAACAAAGATCTGAGATTTTGTCCCCCACCACTCTAAAGTACATTTGGAAGGGATTGTTAACAGCTAGTATGAAGAATAAGAGTGATTATAGAAAGCAAATCGAGCCTCAGTTTTTATGTAAGCAGCAGATTATTGTTTTAAGAAAGACTTCCAAAATTATGAGCCTATCATTTCAGGTTAGGAAAAGAGTGTGGTCTTGGCTAAATACTGAAAAAGTCATAAATGACCCAAAGCACAAAAAATGTTTACTTTACTAATATCCAACTGAAACCTGTAGTAAAATGCTTGTTATCTAAACATAGGCATACATCACATCAGGAGGTGAACTTTCCTGTGTTGAAGTTATTCACTCTGCATGTAATTTCTAGTTGGAAGGGTTGTTTTATTGCTTCCAGAATGACCTACAGGTATAGGGAGAGAGTATGCTTTTACTTTAGTATTTACAAGGCTGCTGTTTAATGTGATATATTAATTGTGGTTATACTTTCAACAGCACTCCATTTAGATATACTGTATGTACCACGGAATTTTCTGCACTGGCTGTAAAGCCATACCCTTTTAAAACACACTAGGAAAAGGCCAAACAAATATAATTTCACTGTGATGCTGGTGGCCAGTCTAGTCATTTTGTTTAAATACCACCATAGGTGTGATCGAGTAAGATTTACGGTTTGAAGGGTCTGTGCTGTGGAATATTCTTCCTGACATTTAGAAATGACAGCATTTATACGAGCTCAGCGCAAATGTGACGCTTAGAGGACTATAAATAAAATAAAAATAAAAATAAAATTATATATATATATATGTGTATATACACACACACACACACATATATATATACATATATATATATATACACATATATATACATGTGTGTGTGTATGTGTGCGTGTGTTATGTGTGAGTTTTTCACCACAAAGATAAAGAAGGAGGGTATGATGTTTGCACCAGGGCCAAGAGGCAGGTGAAGACAGCGTATGCTGTTAAGCAGAGCTGCTGGTCTCTTTCTCTGTGTCTGTGCTTGCAAGGCGAGGAGTGTCGTTGTGTTCCATCTCTCGCTGCTCCTCCGCTCCATGGTCTGTTATCAACCCAGATGATGTTGGGAGATACACCTGTGTGTGTCAGTGTATGTGCATGTGAGTGTGTGTTGTTTGGGGTTTAACTCTAGTCTGGATGCTGTGTCCTATTCCTCTTGCAGACTCTGACCTATCACACCTCTTCATTCCAAATCCAGCTGTCTAGAACGATTTGCTGGCTAAAAAAAGAATCTTGGCCTAATGTGGCTACGATTTCGATTTATTGACAAAAATGCCAGAGGTTGCCAATCTAACAGCGACAAGTTGTTTCCCTTCTTTGACCCCGTTCTCTTATTTCTCTTTAAATTTCATCATCTGTCTTAAATTGTTTGTACATTATGCCTATCTCTGCCACTTCAACTTTTATATCGATCTATCTGAATTTTACCTGCCGTTCACCTTGCCGGGTTTATATTGCCTGGACAGACAGCTGTCAGTGTTTTCTCTTTGACTCTAACTGGCCACTGGTCCTACAAATCTCTTTGGAGTACAGTACATTACTGGTGAGGTCTCCAGCTGGTAAGTCTCACTCATGGGCTCTCCTATGACTGTGGGTTTCATTTAAAATGTAAGCTACACCCTAATTGGTGTGTTCATTTTGGAAACACATTATTCCATAATGTGCAGTGAAATTGCAGGGATTGGCAAAAATTGCAAGTTGAGAAATACAAGACATTTTCTTAATAAAGACAGAGTCATATGTAAACACTTCCTATGTTAATACCCACACCATTTCTATGCCACTGTGTGGAGTTTTTCAGTGTTCTTCAAGCAATGGTTACTAAAATTGATTTTGTGTTAAGTACTAAATTCATGCAGACCAACAGAAACTATTGCACCAGTACTCAAACAGCATTGATGTTTGATACTCCACCTACCAATCGACTCCTCTATATGGGAAAAGGCTAACAGTCATTGCAGCTACTTATTTTATTCTTACTTTGTAAGTGACTATGAAGAGAACGTGTAAGACTACACAAAGTACCATTTCAAATAGCTGTGGAAAAAAAAAAGGTGATAAAAGGCAATATTATGGTAGACAGAGGATGTTTAGAACGACTTGGGCCTCAACAAATTTGATCTCCTCACAATTAAATCTCAACAAAAAGGAGAATGACTGCTGTCATCTAGTATTACCTATAGGATGACATGCATCATCTAATTTAATCGACACCCAAAGTGACATTAGCCCATGTAGAGCAGCTGTACGAGCTCCAATGCTGCGGCCACCAGACATTCACCTGTTTTCAGGCAACGACATCTGTATACTCAATCAAATGTTCATCATTTTCTTAGTAAGGACATCCATTTAACCAATATTCACCTTTTTACACAACTCAATAAAGACCAGGCATGAAAGTGTAGCAGAGCCCCAGAGCTCCACTGGATATGACAATAGTCTAGCCTGTCAAGGTACAAAACAAAAACCTCTGCTCCCAAATTAGACCCACCGCAGAGCCCACTGACAATAGGATGCAGAGATGCAATTACCATAAAAGCAAGTACCCCCATCCCGTGTCATCCCACCCCCTTTAGTAACACCTCTCTATATACATCCCACAGCACCCATGACCTCCATCTACCCCTCCAAAAAATCTTCACCTCTTTCCTCTTCCACTATTTCCCTCAAATAGTTCAATTGTGTCCTGCACTTTTAGAGCTCCATAGGGAGCAGGGATCCTTGAATATAAATATATTTGATGAAACCAAATGTGAGTGAGTGTGGGCTCACATGTCTATATGTGTGTTAGCTGTGTTAAGAGCACCATGTGTTTCCATTCATCCTGTATAGGCCTGTGTGAGACATGGTTGATCTCAGCCAAGTCAGGATGCCCGAGTCCCTTTAAGCCCAAATCCTACTGGGCTGAGACCTCGGTGATTTAGCACCTTTTTCTCCCCTTCTAGCTCTCCATCTCTCTTTTACTCGCTCATTATTATAGTTTTATTTTTTTTATTCACGTCTGATTCCATCATCCCTTGATCTGTTGGATGCTGCAGTTACACTAAAGGTTGTGCTGGAAAAGGGGAAGATAATAGGAAACAAAGTGAACACGTTGGTGGGAGCATAAAGGTGTTGACGTGAGGGAGAAAGAAAACACCACTCAGAAGTAACCTTTAAGCAACATGGTCATTAACACCTCCATTACAAACCATTCTGTAGGAGCAGCTCTATTAGTCATTCAGAGCCCACGCTTCTCTTCAAGACAGCCATAAATTTTTTTTGAACAAGACAGCAGGGTAGTAGAAAAGGCCTCTTTGTTTTCTTTTAAACAACAATCAGTCATCATCATCGCTACCACCAGCTGTTAGTACGGCTCCTGCATTAAACTGATCTGCCTGAACACATTTGCAGAGTCGACTATGAACTGCTATGATATGGCAGGTCAAAACTGAACAGGTGTCCTCAAAAGATGAATGAATTCTTTGTATGCAATAATTGCGTCACTTGCTGGACATATAATCAAAGAAAATGGCTAAGACATGGTCCTTTAACAGCTGTTGTCAAAATGTTGCAGTAAGAAAGAAAATTCTCCCTGAATTAAAAATGTCACCATGTTCAAAACAGCATCTAGAAATGAGATGGTATAATACAAAAAAAACAACATCAAGCCCAAACAAAATATGAACTCTGGTGATTCCATTTGGCCATCCTCAAGTGGAAACATGAAGGCTGTCTAAATTTAAAGTACTCAAACTAACTAGCGTTATCTGGAGTATATTATTACTTCCTGGATTCACCTGTTTTGCAATTAATCTCAGCTTCAGTAATGATCAGCTGACCTCCTAACCCCCATTTCTGTTTAAATTAAAGATTAAGTTCAAATTTTCAATGTTTCCCCATTATATCAAGTTTTAACAAAAAGCACTTTTTTCCCCCTTTGATTGAGGCTAAAGATGGTCTTTCTCTGTGAAAGCTATTTAAATTAGATACACTTTTTTTTTTTTTACACATGCCTACTTGAAAATCACCTATTAACTGTACTTCAAATGATACAGCTGTTTCATAATTCAAATGGCAAAATCAAAAAGACAAGGAGTCATTAACACCTTTACCAGGTGTAATGGAAAAAGTGATTCGTTAGAGGTCTGAAAATACATCCTCTTTCCCATCTTATAATTATAGCTTTGAAATATATTATCTTACAGGTATGGCTTCAAAAGTGTCTTCGGCATAGTGCTAACAAGGCCTACTGAAACTCCAAAGGAGCAGGCAGAAGCCTTAATTACATAGGTGCATATATTACTACCCATCAACCCCTGCTGCTCCAATATTAATTATATTGTACAGTACAACAGACATTTTCTTCAAGCTTTGCCATTTACAAAGTTAACTTTCTCTCGATTTAATTCTGAGCAATGTATAGCATAATTCTAATTTCTCCAATTATGGCATAAATACCAGACAATTCAGAGTGGAAATAACTTGACACTAGATGAAAAATAGAGGCAAAATAAAAATGTGTTTGCATGCAACATTTTTACAACATGGTTATGTGGTTAATTTTAAACTTTGTCCTCTCAGAGGACTCTAATTAGAGAATTAGTCCAACATATACATCTTCTCGTGGATTACATTTGTCCCACTCATCCCTGATGATGATAAAATATGAAACTGACATCACTGTCACAAGACCAGATACCTAATTCAGGTTGCGAGGAAAGCTAATACATACCTGTTAACAAAACACAACTACTTTCTGACCAGCACAGAAAAGTGTTTTACATCTGTGGAAGCAATACTGCATATGCAATATCAGCATTATGTTTTTGTCATCTTGGATTTTTTTGAATTATAGAGACATTATCGTGTATTTCTTTAAAATTCCACACAATAAACACACTTAGAAAAAAACAATAATAAATCTAAAACTTACATTATTAACATTTACTCAAAAGTCAAATTCACTTTATTCTCCCTTAATAAATTTCCTCCAGGTGTAATCAATCCCAAACAAACAAAAGATATAGATATGTGACTTCTATAAAGTGCAAGATTTGTGGTGTGTAAATTGAAGCACAAACAACGACCACACAAATCTGTGCGCCACACCTAAACATCTTGAGCAAATATGAGCAAAGTCAATTTCAGCCGAGGTCGTGCATGGTGATGCTCTCTCTGATATTGTAGTGGTCACGGTCGGTGTGTATGTGCTGTGGACGTGAGTGGATCCAGCCAGGGGAGTTAGTGCAGGGGTGGAGTTGGGATGGAGAGCTGCTGGATGGGCTGAGGGTTTCTTTGAAGTCTGGATTCCAATTAAACCCCTGACTGAGTTCTAAGCGCACAAGAAAAATGACTGAGGTACATGACATGGCCAGGTCCCCTCGTCCAGCCAAGCCTTTCCATTTTAGCCTCTTTGTCTCCCTGCAGCTCCTAATATTTATGATCACCCCTCCTGACATAACCCCCACATCAGGCCTGCACCCCCCACCATCCAATAGAAAAAAGAAAAGAAAAAAAAAAAAAAAAACCTAGATGGGACTTAAAAACAAGGCTGGCAGAGAGGAGAGTCAGAGTCAGACCCTAAGGTTTCACTGCTCAATGCAACATAGAGAATATTTGAGAAACATCCACACAGAAAGGAGCATGAAGATGAGGTCAAAGAGGAAGAGCAAGCAGATGAGGAAGAAGAAAGAAGAAGACAAGGACAGAGACCATGGAAATTTTGTCAAATAGGAGGAGTATCCATGAAGGATGAAACACTGGTGAGGCAAATGTAAATCTAAAGACTCATATGCTGTACTACTTTCATGGACACGGATTCCTTTCCCTTTATCAAAATATTGGTATGATTTTGTTTCTGCCATTTAACACATTCCTGTAAGCACCTGCTTCCATTTACCCAACTGGAAAAATGTGAGTAAGAGTCTAAAAATAAATGGATCAAACACAGTATGGTCTAGTCTGTACAACAGATGTGGACAAGCCTATTAGAAGACACACTTAATGTCAATAACAACAAATTCTTTGTCAAAAACACAGCATCTCTATTCTTCTCCTACAAGGAAAATGTAGCTCGCTCTTCTTTTGATAAGTATTTCCTAGAAAAACACAACTACCGCATTTGATGAAACATTATCATTTTATGTGACAAAGCAGTACAAAAGCAGTCATTTGTAATCATTCTGATCTCACCAGCTAGCCCCTCAGTGAAAAGAGATGTATGGAGTGGGACTGCAGCACAATACCAATTTACCTTAGAAAGCACCGCGATACATCTTTACAAAACCCAGTATCTGGCTGCTACTCCTCACAGTTTTGTTTTCTCTTGAAAAAGTGGTGGTAAAACAGTGAAGGTGCACCTTAGCTGGGGGACATGTTTTTGTTGAAAGCGAATGGAGAGAAATTGTGGATTTCAGAGGTATCAGTCCTGCAAGGCAACCGCAGGCAATTCATACAGTGCCTGACACAATGTCTAAAACACACTGCAGTGTTTCTGTTTTTATTTCTGCACCTTTCGCACATGAATTCCACTCCCTCACACACTCTGAACAACACACAGCAGGTAAGTATACATACTCCATAATTCATTCAGCATTACATTTCATTTCCTTCTCTTTTTTAATACAGTGTACACACCCTCACTCTGTACCACACAGCCATACAAAGTGCAAGAGTACAAGCATGTATTGTTTCTCTTCGAACTGAGTAGTCAAACATGTAACAACTCGAATACACAAACTAAACCCACAAACATGCTCTGGAATAAAATATTGAAAAGTGTCACAGACACCTGGTCAAATGCTATGATTCCCAAAGGAACCCCCCTGAATAAACTACTTCCTGCGGGAGAGGAAAAAACATGGAGGCAGCAGATTTGAGCAGAAAGATGAGGTTTATATGATGTCTGTGCCAAGCACAGATGGAGCTGGAGATGGGATGAAGCAAGAAGGGGTTAAGACTGGGAGCCAGCAACCTTTTATCACACTGGAGGGAGACAGGGAGCTGCGAGGCGCCGAATGGTAAATATTTCAAGATGATAGGTGACATAAACAAAAGGTTTACTCTCATTCCCACTTTTTAAGTTGCAAAATTTGGGGCTGGTAATTCATAACAGCAGTCCTCGCTGACACACTAATATGGCACTGAAGAATAGGCCCCTGCAGCTAAAAAAAACACAAAAAAAACACCCTCAAGTAAATATGTTTCCTCTAAAACTCGGCAATCCTGATCACAAAAGCATGACGGTTATTTGTTTATCTGAGAAATTAGCATAATCAAACTGATCGCCAAACTTCAGATTTACAGTTTTAATATTAATATGGACAAAAATAACGAGAAATTCAGTAAAGCGAGAGTGTAGTAGGTAAAATTTGCACCTGGGAAAACCGATACGGTGTTTTTTGTGTCTTTATCATTCCGACATCATTCAACTTTCATGGCATTTCTCCGACTTTATCACGTCTTTTACTGATTTGATTTTTTTTTTGTTCTCTTCTCTTAATGTTTAAACTTTTTGAAAGATTTTTTTTCAGTTCAGATGAATGAATCTCTGTCCCGTCTCCAAAGCTCGGCCTCTTCCCCGTCAGAGACATGACTCTTGGCCTCTGCTCCATGTCAGAGAGCAGTCTGTCTGTGTGTCTGTGAAAGCCAGATAACCCTTTGATGGAGAGTACCAGTGGTTATTGTTGTCTGTACCCTCCACCTTCCCTCCAACACATATGAAGATTTATTGAAGGAGAGGGCTGAGCAGCGGGAGCCTGCACAAACATGGCAGGCCACGATGGCAACAGGAAAGGAGGCAGGAAGAACAGAGGCAGGAGGGAGACACACCAGGGGGTGATGGCAACTCCTCTGACCTGCCTGTGGAGGACACAATGCTCAGGTAGAGCTGACCGTGATTATCCGGCTGTTGAGGACAAAAAAAAAAAACCAAAAAAAATCACGGGACGACTCGTCTTCCTCTAACAAAGGATGGGCAAGAAAGATGAAATGAGGCATCCTGGAAATCATAAAAATATATATATATATATATATATATATATATATATTTATTTTTTTATTTATTTTTTTGTTATACTGTTCAGGAAGAAAAAAGTGCATTTGTCTAGTGTGGTCAGATTTCTATAAAATACAAAATCCTATGAACAAAACTTGTTAGAATACAAAGTATGTATTTTTTCTAACATATATAGAATCATAAATTTTGATTTTCTACTCTAAACTAGCAGCATTCATCAGTCAAATATTGTACCATGTGGGTTAAAGGTTGAACAGACATCATGAGAGTAGTCTGTCTAGAAAACCACTATGTGATGTTTTTGGAGGACTTTATCACAAGTAAATAATATCATTTAACTCATTAAATGTTTTATTGAAAAAAATTAAAGAAATTGGTGTCAGCTCAATATATAATGTGAACATGTGGGCATACGTATGTACTCTGTGAAGCTATAAACTGATACCATGACATCAAGTAGCATAATTTAATCTACTATGAATCATTTTCACTTTCCACCTGTGTTTTACAGCATGTGTTCTGAACATGATCTTATATATGCTCCATTCCTAACATAAATTCATGTAGCTTATGGCTTTGAACTACACATATATGGCAAATTGTTACAAAAAACAGAGGGAAGCAAAGCAAAGTGAGATGAGCTAGACACAGAAAGAAAGAAAGAAAGAAAGAAAGAAAGAAAGAAAGAAAGAAAGAAAGAAAGAAAGAAAGAAAGAAAGAAAGAAAGAAAGAAAGAAAGAAAGAAAGAGAATGCACATCAGCGACTCATAGTGCCCTCTTCTGCTCGCAAGCTGTATGATGCAGACAGATTTCTTTCCTTTTGATCATCAAAAAAAAATCACAAGTGCAAAGCACCTGATACAGGACAAAAGTCCTTACTTTTCTGCATATACAATTTATACCCTTATTTATACACATAATTAACAGTTTCTCATGGAGCTGTCTAGCTAATGCACACCTCCAAACATCACTTCGATCACACACCAGAAATAATGATTTCAAGACTGGAAAACAGGTACTCTATATGCTGTGGGACTGGAACTGTGTTTGAGCCAGCAATAAGGCATGCATGACTAGTAGGTCAAATACAAAACTGGACACAATTAAACCATTGCAAAAAAAAAAATTTAAAAAGAAAAAAAAAGGAAATTACTCAATCATGATTTCAGCTTCCAAATTCAGCAACAACAAAAAGAAAGGTCCTCCACAATCATCTCTATCCTGGAAACCCCGAGCTTCATCCCAATCCATCTGCAGCTTGTCATGTGGTCCAGCAGGTTTGGACTATTTACTCACCATAGGCTTGATTAGGAAATTATAAACACTGAAAACTGGTCTGAATTATCTGATAGGACACAACAACAATGACATTTTAACGTAACTTCTGATGTTCATTAGTGTTCTGCTCATGTAAAACAAATAAACACTGTCAATGGGAACTACGCAAAGGAATGGAAAATTGTAGCTATACTGAAGTTCTTAAGAGTGAATAGCATGCATTGTGTTAGTGAACCTTCATTGTGTGTGCATTCAAAGAGACAATGTATTGGTGCACTCACAGAGTGTTTACAGTATACTGTGTATATGTGCGATCTTCTTCCCTGAAATGTTAAATGTGTGTACAAGAAACTGATGGCGACCAGACTTCTGTGGGGCTGTGAAATGATGACCCAATTTTAAACCCATATTTGATTACCTGGTTTTATTAAAATTGGATCCAAAGAGACCCGTTCCCCATTTGAATTTAATGAAGGCTGTGTGGCTGACAGGAGGCTTTTGATTTATACACTGTTATTAAATCCGACAAGAGACCCAGCCAGGTAAGCAGGCAGGAGGAGGTGGGGAGGGGGAGAGAGAGAGAGAGAGAGAGAGAGAGAGAGAGAGAGAGAGCAGGACCCAGAATCCGGGCCCTGCACCAGGCACAGCGAGACTCCCAAGTCCAACAACCCTCCTCTTCCTTTAGCCCACCCCCCACCTGCTCCACACTGAAGAGTGCAGGAGCAGAGAACAGCCAAGGACACATGCTGTGTGGCACCCCTCTCTCACATCCCTCTTCCTCCTCTGATACCTCTTCCATTATTCATATTAAAATACAGACTGATGTAAAGATGAATAATAAATGCAGTCAACACAAAACAAAAGCTGGCAGACCAATGCTGTCAACGTGGTCACAAATGAAAATTTATTGTGTCTGTTCATCTTAATAATGGGGGATTTTTGAGACAGAACAAATTAAACAAATTAAAGTTGCATCACTCTTGATATCCCTTTTGTTTAAATTCATTTGAATTTAAATATATATATATATAATAAATGAATCGTATAAGAAAATAAAAAGTGACTAAACATGTTTTGGGGAAGAAACGTGATACCTCTCGGAGCTTTTTAGTGTTTCCTTGTTGGACTTCAAAGCCGAAGAGGCTGTCTAAAATACATCAGTACATTTACTGCAGGACATCCTCACACTTACAGTTCCGGGCTGTGGGAGCACCACAAACCATTCATCTAAACTAAGACATGGGCCACAACCTCATATGACAAAGAAAGTGGCTGCGGCTTTCTGTGTTTTTTCTTCCGGGGTCCAGAGATGATCGCGTGGAAGCACAAAGAATCGCTGTTTGAAACAGACATGCTTACTAGCAACATTTTCTTGGAGGTTAGCATCCAGTGGAAAGGATAGATACTAGCCAGACACCCTGGCTAGACTTTTACTCAACATGGAGAGTGATACAGTATCTCCACACAAAAAAAAAGACTACTACCAATCCTAAGAATGAGACAAAAATATTCAAGGAAAAAGTCCATCAGATTTCAGCCCAGTATACCTCTTTTAAGAAGATTAGATAAGTGCCTTTATCTTTAAATGTGTTTTTCCTAAATGCTGTCATTTATTTCAAGCACTTCAGACAGCATGAATCAAAATGTCCTTGATGTTTGCTTAGTGATTAATATTGTGAAAATTCGTCATGCAGCGATTCACAATTAATAGGGGTCCAACACACTGAATGTCTGCCTGAATATCTCATAAAAAGCAAAATGGGTGAGGATTGCATTTTGTTTTTAATGTTTTGCTCAAGCGGAGCACTGCTGTCATGCCTGCTTTTTTCAGGATGTCAGACAAAAAGAGAGGAGAGATGAAGAGGGAGGGATCCTGCAGGATGGGGGGAGGAAAGGAGGAGAGATGGAGGAGCTGCTGACATGCACTTGTCTCCAATCTCTTCGAATCCATTGCACAATTCATCTGCTTTGTCTCTACTGCCACGGCTGAGGACAATCAGACCAGACGCCCATTAGATTCCTCATACTGCCCCCCTATGTACCCCCACACCCCCCAACACCTTTTTTTCATGTGACATGCTGACTGAAGGAGAGGCAAGACAATTCACAAGCCTCCCCAAACGGGGAAATGTCAGTAAGGGAACCCACATCAAAACCATGTTGTCATGGAGATACAGTACAGTCCAGAAATTACAGACTAACACATAGGCACTCAGGATATACAGTACACACACGCTAGCTGTTATGCACACCTGGATAAATACATTTGCTTTGTGGATTTTTTTGTTTGTTTGTTTTTTAAACAAACAATATACAGTATAAACAATATACAGTGTGTGTGTGTGTGTGTGTGTGTGTGTATATATATATATATATATATATATATATATATATAGGGAGAAAAGAGAAAAAAGCTTTGTCTCACTAGACAAAATTTCCCTCCACAGCTCAATATTTTTAGGTGAATATATTTGAATAAAAACAGAAAAAGAGAGCTAAGATTTATCAAAGAATACCAAGAATATTTTTTTTCTTAAAAACCTAGGGATGTTATTTTTTTTAACATCATTTTGTTTTAAATTAGTTACAGAAAATAAAGCTTTGCATTTACATTTATTGTAAATAAAAATTAAAAATAAAAACACCATTTTAAAATTTCAGAGGAAACCTTTTTTTAGTTGTAGCAACAAATAACAGTAATACAAATTCCATATAGGAAATATTGGAATTGACGGAAAAACTGTGTTCTCAATGACAGAAAAAAATGAATTTTATCTGTATATTCATTGACAGTGAAATCGACTCTGGTGCTTAACATGGATGTGTAAATGCTTCCGCTTCAGGGAAATTCTACAGCAAGGTCATGTGACCACTGTGCCCATCTACAGTAGCCATTCCTCAGCCAATAGTGTTATCAGACAAACCGCGTTCCTGGAACGTTTGGCATTTCGATGATCTCCTCGCACAAAAAAAGGCAGGAAGAAAGAGTGACGGGAGAAAGAAGATAAAAAATGTGCTCCTTCACCCCACTTGTTTAGGAGGCTGCCAGCACTTAGCTTCAGCTTTTGAGCAGAACTAGACCGACTCTGCCCTAGTGCAACAGGATCCTCCATCCCAACAACCACATTCAAACACCAGCAGGCCTCACTGGGGTCACTTTATTGAGGTTACTCTGCTCTGCACTACATTAAAAAAAAAAAAAAAAGAGGAGATTGAGGGATATTAATGGTAAATGTGGCATAGTTACTGCTGTAAAACCCCTTCTTTGCCCTCCCTTTTTTCTTTGTTTGGCCAGAGGAGCTGAAGGCTTAGGGATAAAGGTACTGCTCAAATCATGAGACGGGGATAAAGCCAGGAAGAGATAGCGAGCTCTGACCCAACGACAGAGCAGAGGATAATTAAAACACCCAGGGCCCCTGAACTGCCCTCATCCATCTCTCCTTTCTTTTTCTCTCTTTTTCTTCCTTCGCTCACAGACTAAGCCTCTCCCTCCACCCCAGAAAACTCACATGCTTACATCCACAGACAACAAAACATACAAGATGACACAAATGCATATTGAGATGATGTTCAATTTCTACCAGTGAGATCCACCAATGAATGGCCCTCTGGGTAAAATCCACAGAACGGGGGAAGCACACGTCGCTCCCACTGGCTCTGTGTGCGATCTGTTTATTTTTCATTTGTACATTTTTAAGGATCATGAATGATTCCTGTTTTTATCTGATTACTCCCAGACAGTCTGCCTCCACTGCCTCATAAAAACACAAAGGATTGGAACAAAATGGCACACAACCATGTAGTCCCTTTAATTTAACAAATGTCCCTCTGCTTTTGCGTTTAATAATATTCCAAAGGAAGAGTATTATTTATAAGATGCAGTACAAAAATGGTTGGTCTTTTCAACTACAATATATGCAATCTGTTTAGAAAAAGCATAAATTAAAGATCAAATGAGAAGAAATTAACCATAACCTAAAAGAAAGGCATGAATGGCAGTTTCTCCACACCACCATGAAGAAAGAAAAAAGGACAGCCATGTCGTATATAATACATGTATATAACAAGCAAGCAAAAGACAGGGCGTGCGTGCGTGGTGCGTGTGTGCGTGCCTGCCTGTCTGCTTATGTCAGGTGATCACAATGCTCTAACCATGAACTACTGCAGCTGCTAGCCATGCTCTTGGGCAGGCCACACTGCCCTCTCTTGGTGGCTCCACAACAATGCTGCAGAGACTCAACAAAACGGCTATTATATCATCTGTTCGATTCTTTTCTTTCTTGCTTTGTTTTTATGCAATTTAACAAGGACTAAAAAAAACTTTGTGTCACATACACTGGTTCATGCTACCAACTGATGATTACTCTTACAAATATTTCCTTTGCTTTTACATTTGATGAAGTGTGACTAACCTAAAGGGCCAGTGTAAAACAGAGCTGGCTCCATATGTCATTTGTGTGGTCGCTGACCTAGCACTGGTAGAGCTGCGCAGCGTCCTTCGGTTCGCCTGTGAATGAGGATGTGTGAAAGCAGTGCTGTGGCTTGGGAATAGCAGCTCAAAAGGACCACCACACATTGCCCAGACTGAAGTCGTTACCGGCGAGCCTTTGATTTTCACATGCAAAACCTCAGGTTGAGGACCAATGTGTTGCTCCCCTGGAGCACAGTTTCTACTGCGGTATGGCTGTCTGACCACGCAGAACCTCTGCGGAAAGAGCGAGGGCAAAGTGCTAGCACTGATGAATTTTGAATGTGTTGAAGATGATTTATTAGAGCACTTAAAAGATCTGTAGGATGTCCTTCACACCCAGCTCACCCTCTAATAGACCACGGGGTGAAATGACACCGTCTTCACTAACCATGGCACTGTTTACAAAGTCAGACCCATTTTTCTTTCACTTTTATAAAGTATATTCCTAAATATACTATTTGTGTCCATACTGTATTTGTCAATTAGTGTGGGAGGTGACTGCTTTCTGTAGGATTTTGTTGGGCTGCAGCTAAAGAGGCCAGGAAAGGAGTCAAGGGGCGTGAGAAAAAAATCACCTGCTGTTCACTGACCCGCTTGGTCAACTGCAAGGTTTGTCTGGCTTGCTTCTTGTGTGTATGTGTGTGGACACGCACACACCAAAAAAATATGACAGAAAAACATACCCCATCCAGCTTCGCTACTTTCTGTTCCTCAAATTTACATCTTCCCCTCCAAGCACTGAGCCACACTTTAGGGATACCAAGCTTTTGTAAAGTATTGTCCTCCTGAGCATCTCATATCTATTCAGATCATGTTTAATTCTTACACACATTCACCGTAAACTATACATCACCCTCCTCTTTAAGCAGAGTTCCCAAACACAAGGTTAGTCAGTATACAAATTATGTTCTATTAACATTAAAATATATAAAATGAAGAGAGGTTTAAAGCTGAAGCAGTTTAAAGCCGCGTGGCCAGCTAACCTACAGCCAAAGAAAATCAACATTTGCATATAGAATAAAAGAGAACCATAAGAAAGATGTAAATATAAACTACACATTGGAGGTAGGCTAAAATTACAATGTATGAGAAAAAGCAAATGAGGTATGAAAGAATGAGACATATGGGCACATATATGCATCATTTCTTTAGACTTATATAATTCAGAATGACACCAGTGAACTGGAGGTATCTGTAAAGTGAATGGGAGGTAGTACCCTGCACACCTGACTCCAGCAGAGAGGGTTAAAGTCAGCGACAATGGATCTAGCAGCTTTAGTCCCCAGAACAGCCAGCTTACACAGATAAGTGGGCCAGGCTGGATAAGCCTCACTGAAGTATTCTATTACAGTGCCAATTACCCCCTGGTAAATAATATGGGGATGTAGAGGAAGCTACTGACAGGAAGTGGAATGTGTGCAGAGTCTAAAAAAAAAAAATCTTATTTTCTTTCGTTTCCCTAAATAACATTTTAAGTTGCAGACATTTGAATGCTAAATATGGGGAAGAGAAAGAAACAGTTTATTGCATATTCAGCTGTGTATACCCCGGGATTTCAAGCAGGTGATCACAAGCCAGCAAGTGTTTCATCAAGTGCAGCCAAGCCCAGTGTGGTCAGGCCCAAACTAGGCCCTGGCTGGCTGCTCTCCAGTGAGGCCTGAGCAGCCTCTCACAGCAGACACCCAGAAACTGGGTTCTCTAATAGGGACAAATTGGCAATGTCTGTGCGGGCCGGTGCTGTGTGCTAGGAGCTGTGAATTGATAGTGATGCCTAATGATCCCCCTGGGTAGATCAATACCAATAATCCTCTTTCCCGCCTATCCTCCTCATTGACTATAGAGAACCTGGAAGAGCTGGGGAAAACTGCAGCCCCAGAGTGACAGGGGCAGGAGTTCAAGGCGAGGGCTCCAACTCTCACACATGCAATCAAACTTTTACTTTACACACACACACACACACACACACACACACACACACACACACACACACACACACACACACACACACACACACACACACACACACACACACACACACACACACACACACACACACACACACACAGTGTTGTTATCAAAAGCTAATCATAGGCATTGCATCACCTTTTACAGACACTAACATGATATCTAAAGACCACAAAAAACCCAAGCTGAAGATGACTGCTGCAAATTTGCAGACAAAATAAATACACATACACCACCAATGCTCACATGTAACAAATATACTGCAAACAGAAAGAATCAAATCAAAGCTATCTTATTCTCATGTACTCGGTGATCAATATTTATTTTCCCTTTATGCATTTATTAGTGTGTTCAATTTCACTGGCCAGGAGGGCCTACTTTATATCAATTATTTCCAAAGGACTGTAGCCACAGGCTCCAAAAACTTCAATTGAGATGTGGTTTGTAACAAAGCAAATCTGTTTAGTAATGCAATTACACAACACCACCACAAGAAATATATGATGCCACATTATTCATTTTCTTCTGCAATATTGGAAAAGCATTTGTTTAAAATACCATATATTCAATAATTTGCTGGCTGTGCTGTTTAACAACCAAATACTCAATCCTAATTCACAACATACAGCTTTATTTATCTGCATCACAGCCGTGTACAAATTAAAATAGTGATTCATTTTTTTGTTTATTTTCCTAGTATTTTTCTGATAATCAAATTATGTATGACTAAGCAAAAAAATTTTAAAATCCTGACTTTCATGGGGCACTGGTAGCAAATGATGAAAATATATTTTAACTGAAGGCAAAAAAGAGATGCTTGCTGTGAAGCTCAGGATATGTTCAGCAGCACAAGGGTGAGGTGAAGCATACAGTCCCAACGGACCTCTGTGTGCGCGTGTGCGCTCTGCAGTCATAAAGCCTCACATCACCCTCTTGCACCCCGTGGTCGGCAGCTGATTACTCCCACCAAACACATCCATACACTTTATCCCAGCTGTCACAGTGCATACTCATTACCCCCCTGCACCAGCCAGCTGACTCCACGCGGCCACACCCACCTGGACACAGTTCCAGGGCCACACTGAGGATGGCTTGAAATCATGAACTAGAAAAATCGCATTTAAAAATGTTCTCTTCTCTGTCTAAATTTACCAGTAAGCGTTACAATGTTGGTCCTTATATCATCAAATATATAATTGCCAGAGCAGCTGTGAATACATTTATATATCAAGCAAATATTTTACACTTAAAATCTATATCAACCTTACATTATTTTAACAATAACTTAATTTAGACTTTCTTTAGATACATCTATCAATTGTATAAATATTCGACCCGTCATGATGTCTTGAATAAGTACTGATCCTGGCGTTGATGCAGTCAATTCTTCCACCGAGAACCAAATCATGAACAAATACAACAGCCAAGCAAAACTGAATCTGTGTAGCACATCTTGAATCGATAAGAGTGGAGACAAGAAAGGTAGTGTGAATAATACAAAGTTTAGAGAGATGAGGGACATGCAGTATCTATCTCCTCAACAAGCCCCCATACTGCCCTTGCCCTCATTGAGGCTACTATCCCGATTGTTACAGGTGACTGCGGTGGCTATAAATGTGTGTGTCAGGGGGTTTCTATCAATGCTGTGGTGGGAGATGACAAGAGTGACACACTCCAGCTTCTGTCCCACAGTAGGTGTTTCTCCATAGAGACCCAGGTGTCGTGTCTCAGATCTTTTCGGCTTTATAAAAACACTGCTTCAGCCAGTGCATCAATCGATGATATACTCCATATGCCTTTACTGTCGCCACACACTATCATTTTAGTGCTCTCTATTTAAGGCCATGACAATTTACAACAGGACTTAGTAAATAAAAAGAAAAAAGAAAAAGTACCATATAGTATAGTTTATTTTTTTTTAGCAAAACCTTAAACCTGAAAATCTTGTAATCTTAACCATGAAAAAAATAGGTGGAAGAGAGAAAGTAAGCAGAGAGATGAAGGTGCAGCTATCAGCCATGTGTGATCCTCTCACTTTCAAGCCAAAATGTGAACCGATTATTATTATTTTATTTTTTTGCAACTCTTCAAACAGGGAGCTCCAAAATACAGAACTGCTACTTAGAAGGAAAGGCTAAGAATGCTTAAAAAATTTATTTTATTAATATGAAAAAATTAATTTACTGTTTACTTCCACTGAAAACTACAAAATGGGAAAAAAATGGGTTACGTATTTGAATTGATTTACTAGAATAATTAATCCTAAAAGTGCCAAAGATTAGAGTTACTACAATATAATGCCTAATTTATCACGTCAATGGTAAATATTTAATTTTTATAGCACAATTCATAAGATGCTTACAGCCTGTAAGTATCAGTGAAGATGATAACAGTCAAAGGTATAAATGCAGCTAAAATATGTAGACGTAATTAAGCTTCCTGCAAACTCAGAAGTAGATGTAATCAAATCAAGCAGAACATGATATTTCAATCAGCCTCCCTAAAATGAGTCGTAAAAGAGAACTTGCCAGTGTCTCAGCCTTACTTATTCCTCTCTTATTTGTCCCTTATCCCACTGTCATTTCCTCCCACTAAAGCAAAGTGCCGGGCTTAAACAGGAGCATTTAATTCATTACATCATTATGTCATCTCATACTAATCTGCGCAGTGGCCTCCACTGCTTTGACATGCAAATGGATTAGAAAAACGTCCGGGGAGGTAAAGGGGAGGAGGGAGGGGGCAAAACAGCAATCATCATGTCTTGTCAATGGGGTGAAAATATGCCCTGAAGCTGCACCACCATTTTTTTTCCTCTTTCTCTTTAACTGTATTTTTCTGTATTTTTTTTTGTTGTTGTTGTTTTTTTTGCCACCCCGCCTGTCCTCTTTTTCCCCTTATATCTTTGTCAGTGAATGCCCCAAACAAAGCAGCGGCAAGATCACACCAAACGTTGGCAATCTGTTGAGGATCAGGCTCCCTATGGAGAACATATAAACAGAAAAGCGTGTGGCACACGCTCACGTCGAGCCTCCTCCCATTTACACATGCCCCTCATCTGCATATTCACAAGAAAAGGCCCCTCTGGCTCTCCCTCATCAGCAAACCCCTCCCCATGGCCTCATCAGCACACGTCGGTTTGACTGAGGAAAAGCGGGCGGGCTGGCAGCGTGTGCTGGCTGGGACCACACATGCACACCGAGATGATACACAAATACACACAAATGCACAAAATCTATTTTTGCACATGCTGTATACAAATGTGCAACGGCAGAGTAAACAGAAATCAGAAAGAGAGTTAGTGAGATCTGGTGATGTGAGCACTGGCCATGCTCATCTAATTTCCACCCCTCCTTCCTTCCCTCCCTCCCCTTCTCCTCCTCTCCTCTCGTCTCTCTCTCCTCTCATCATCAGGTAGCTGGTGACGAGCGGCCCGTGATAATCCACAGCCTCTAACCAATCAATCAGCAGCATCGTAATCAGCAGCGTAGAGAGGGAGAGAAAGAAAAAAAAGCCCATAACTTACCCTGGGTCGCCTCCAGTCTGCTCAGCACAAGTAGAGGTCTGGTCAGGGCTTTGGCAGCAGCTATGTAGACTACTTCACCAGAAATATGAGAAATGCTATGATTCTATCCTTATTTTTTTTTTTTTAAATCTAAATTGATATATTTCTCTGCATCATAAACATGAAACCAACATATAAAGCTCTCCCCCTCCCTTTTCCTATTTCAGTCTGATTCTCACTCTACCTCTCTCTCTTCCTCCCTCACTCCCGTCCTGTCACTCTCTCTCCCTATTTCCCTCTCTCCTCCCTCAGTGTCTGCCTGTTGCAACAGTGTGGACATATACACACTATACAGTGAAGATATATATTAAGAAGCATGCATCTCTGTGCAGAAGATAGAAAAGGCTCGCTGGTGTGATATCCTGCAGATCTGCTGGACCCTGTGTGTCTGTGTGTGTATGAGTGGGGGGGTGGGGGTGGTGGTGGTGGTGGTGGGAGGGAGTAGAGAAAGCAAGGGAGGGTCAAAGCTAAATGTTCTACAAAGAACAGGGGGACCGAATTGACTTTTTTTTTTTTTCTTTGAATCAAACACATATTCCCCCCTCCCCACACCCACACCCCTCCTCCTTTTTCCCTTTTAGTCACCCTCCCACCCCACTCCCTTAACCCAATCTTACCCCCACCCTGTACAAAACCTCCCTCCTTCTTCCCAATTTCTGCTCATAGGCATTCCCTCTCCAGACATCAGCATCCTTTGAGGGGGTTAGCTGTCTCTAGGAAGAGGAAGAGGAAGAGGTAACGCCGCCTAGCAGCCTTGTACATTTTGCCTTGAGGGTGAGATAGCGGAAAAGCCATGTGCTATCATCATTTTTTAGGTGTGCAGGAAAAGTAAAGACAAGAAAAACATACTGGTTTTACACAGCTCCCCAAAAGATCTGATGCTGAATTTAGCATAGGATTACACAAAACCTCTCCTCTGAACCTCTGAGCAGAACCCCCATTTCTACAGACTCTGTGATTCCTCTCCTCCCCCACACCAAAGAACGAGGTGTAGAAACTCCACACAACCTGCAGCTATTGCATGGTGCCTAAGTTTAGTTCTACAATACAGCTCAACCAAAAAGGCTCACAGAATGAAATGTAGCAACATTGTAGCTGTTCAAGGAGTCTCTCCGTGGAGATATTCCTGAAAGAGCACACATGCGCTGTGTATTTTTGTATCCCTGTACGTGCAAAGAGCTGTGTCTGACTGTCCTGTTGTATCAGGAGAAAATACTTGAGGATCCAGACAGCCCGGAGAGCACAGTGAGGAGGAACCTTGTAAACTTGGAAGGCCTTGCTGGCCTCAAGCAGATAGGAGCAGGGTGCTGGCTAAGTACTGTTGTATAGCGCTCAGAGGGGAAACAAAGCCCCAAAAGAAATATAACGATGCCCCCCACCCCACCCCCAAGGACTCGTGGGGATCCATGTCTTGGTTATATTAAGGTAGTGGTGGAAGAGTGAAGGGAGGGGTGGAGGGAAAAGGGAGGGGAGAGACGGTCTGTTGGTACCCTCAGAGTCCTATCCTGGCCACAGTCTTGTTTTATTAATCTTGTGTATTTCTGCGGCTGCAGCCCGCAAACCCCTCAACTGTGAGTCTCCTCTGCCCTCTTGACCCGCAGGCCACACCCCTCCACCCCTGTCCTCTTTGTCAGTCCAAATAAACACAAACATGTAACCTCACGAACATACCCGCAAATCGCATTGTTTCAGGCCAACCTGAGCATATTACACTGCATGGTTTCCCAATAAGAGCGCAGGACGGTGGGCACAGGTGAGTTCACTACAATGCTGGACTGCCACTCAGCCCAGAAGGGAAAATATACACACACACCAAAGACAAAAGACAACACCATAACACCATCAAAATGGATGACTGGCCTACACAGTGTGAATGTCCCCATGAAACTCCATAAATGAAACAACAGAGGAGTCGAGAACCTAAAGTGCACTGGTGTACTGTGCTAGATGAGAAGCCTCCATGTTCTCAATGAGGAGAGACAGAGAATTTACGCAACATGGCAGCGCAGTGTTGTAATGCATCAAGCCTACTGAGAGCAGCACTGTCACTACCACTCTTCTTCATCAGCAGGAGCAAAACACCAGCCATGCATTGTCTTTGGGGCAAAAAATGTGTGTGAATGTGCAGGCATGCAGGAGTACATTTATGTCCGTGTGCTTTTGTGTGCGTGCATGTACTGTATTTGCGTGTGGGAATGTGTGTATACGCGTCCGCCTGCACGGCATCCATATTAAACAGTTTTGGAGGTGACTGTGCTTCCCTGGATGTCATGAATATAAGAGAAAGCATCCATCTTCGTGGAATACAATTTCACAGGTAGTGACAGTAAAACTGACTCTACCCTCTGACTGCAGACACAGAGAGGAAGACACAGAGGGTGGAGAAGGGAAAGTTACAGAGGCACAGACAAAGACAGACGAGGCTGCTAGACAGTTTCTGATTTTCAGCACACAGTTAGATTTTCTAGCTGCATTCCATATCAAACTTAGTTATGTTCCCAATGGTTAAATTCCATGAAAGGCTAACCATGCTGATTGATTCAGCTGTATTCAACGCATGCCGACCTTATATAAGCTACAGTTTCTATGAAGCGGGCCTAATATCTGGTCCAAACTCATCAGGGAGATAGATATTAGGTCACTTCTCAAACCCCCATCCAATGCTTAGTAGGTAATTACAATTTAAGAGATGCAAAGTCCAATCAGAGCAAAGCTATCTGAAAAATGTCTGAAGCTGGGAAAAAAAAAAAAAAAAAAAAAAACTGGTTAAAAGATTTTTCTTCTCATCAAATCCTGAGGCTGAGAAATGTTACCATTGATTGACCTCCATCTAACAGAACAATTTGTAAAAGAAAAAGTCTCACACGACACAGCAGCAACTTCTTTCAGTTAAATAGTGCTAAAGAACAAATTACAGACATAAATTACCCACATTTCACATTTAAACTGTGTGAGCAGTCATTTTAATTAATTACCTGATAAAAACACATGCATGTCTTCATTTACAGGGATTTTTCATTAATGGTGTGAAAGTGGAATTGCAGGTGGGAATTTGCACAATTATACCTGGTTGTATCACTGCGTATAATTAATCTTATTAACTAATCAAGGGGAATTCTTCCTGTCTTACAGGGGAAAAAAAAGTCGCAGTATTTAACACCAAGCTAATTATCTTAATCATGTACAAGATAATTAAGTAATTAGGGTAATTAAATCACAATTAACGCCTAAAGAATAAGTAATTATTCTATTCATAAGAGACATTTATGGGTTTACGCAAAAGGACATAAAATGTGCTCCATTTTACCTGTAAAAATAAAAAGACAAAAAACAGCATGGGCAAAGCAAAAAGCATTATGAAATAAAATTAGCTGAGGAGACCGGGGTATGACTAATGGTAAATGACAGCTGTCTGAGAGGCCATCACTCTTTTTTGAGGATGGAGGGAGATACCCCTTTTGTCACAGCCAATCACTCCAGCCTTGAACATAAGCAGGGAAAACAATGTCAAGTTCAGGTTGAAAGAACAAAGAATCTAGAAGGCAGAAAAAATTGCACCAAAAGAAACATGGCTCACATATGAAAACAACTACAGCGGAGCTGACAAGCAGCAGAGCCCAGATGCAGAGGGGGAAACCAGTGATAGTAACTGGCTCCTGCCATCTGAGAATCGAACCAGGAGGAAACATTACAGTACACACTCCAACTCGCTTGTTTTCTGCTCTCTTTATCAGCATTCACAAGAAAACACGGTTTTCCTCCTACCAAATTCTTGCACGTTGCACAAAACATTTTGCCAGGAAGAAAAAAAAAAAAAGTCCGTGCAAAAACGTGTTTTTGTCAAGTGTACATAGTGTTCCAGTTTTTATCTGTTCAGTCAATTCATATCAAAAAGATGCACATGTAATTCACAGACATGCAGACATTTTACTGCCATGTTTTATTTCAAAACTCGGGGTCTGTTGTTGCTTTTGTACGCTTGTACACGTCTTTAGCTTGATCTTATGGAGACAGTGACATTGTGTGTGTTTGTGTTATTTTCTAGCTTGGTTTGTGACTCTCTCTCTCTGACCATTGCATTCGCTTCAGCGGCCATCTCCAGGAGTCGCCACACGCTCCATGGACATGAGTTGATGAAAAACATGAGTGACAAGATTCATGGCTATCAGAGCAGCTGATGAAAATGGTAAGGCGAGAGGAGGACTCAAAAAAATGAACCCTTCTCTTTTTTTTTTTTATTTCTATTCAAAGAGGAGAAAGAAGATGAGGAATACAGATATGTCAGGAGACGCAGAGAGGGAG
Organism: Brachyistius frenatus; assembly: GCF_029030835.1. Lineage (NCBI taxonomy): Eukaryota > Metazoa > Chordata > Actinopteri > Embiotocidae > Brachyistius > Brachyistius frenatus. The sequence goes on from NW_027210614.1 coordinate 1,391,189, forward strand.
GATAAAAAAAAAAAATAAACACACCACCCCCTCCTTCGGTCCCTACAACCTAAATACCCCACTCGTGTCAGGGCGAAACGTGAGCAAAAATAAAACAGATTTTATCTTGGACGATAAAAAAAATAATAATAATAATAATTTAAACAAATAATACTATATTTAAATATACAGAATATGTATTTAAAAAATATCCCATAACACTATGATCATACAATTTATTAACTGCAAAAATTGAGAATTATATTCAATTTTAATTTGAAAGTTAATTTAATCACTTTTATTTTGGGAAAATTAGGGAGAAAACCCAAATAAATAAGATGCAATAAAACAAGAATGCAAAAAACAGTAATGCAAAAAGATCCCTGATTTCTGCATGAAAATATAGTCAAAAAAATATAGTGCCATTATATGCAAGTATTTATGGTCATTTTTGACATTATGTAAATTTTCCAAAGAGAGACAACACTGAAATATTGTTGGATTATTTTGGTGGTTTTCACCGTTTGGTGCAGCACGGCAATGACTCCATCACGGTTGACTTTGCAGACACGCCAGGGATTTAGTCTGATCGGGCTGTGACTTTTGCAGTTCGGCCAGTGCTAAAGCATAACAGCCTCTTTCACTTTCAGCTCCCTCAGCGGGGTCAACTGATTCCTACCAGATGCATCTGTACATAAAATATAGTATTAGACTCAGCGAGGGGAAATCGCTCAGCTAGGTTTAAAAAAATAGTAAAAAAATGTAAAAATAATAATAGAGGGCAACTAAAATGTTATAACTTAATCAATTTTTTTAATTTTTGAATACAAAAATTTCAAACTAAATATTTAGTCGTAAATTGTAGGCCTTGTATGCAAATATTATTCTAGTATATTTTTTCATAAGAATTTTTTTGAAAATATACAAATGACATTTTATTGCTTTGAATGCTTTAAAATAATTCATGACAGGTTTTTAAACTTTAGATTCCAAATACACAGTATTACAACAACAAAAATCCTAAATCTTCTTTGCAGACGCTTTTATTCCTCAATCAATCCAATTGGAGAAAGTGTTCTATAAACGCACATATTGTATAAATTAAATAATAATAAATACAACTTTTTTGTTTTACTACATTGTAAAATGGGGTAAAAAATGCCACACGTCACAACACCTGTGCTTCAGCCGCCCGAATCGGTGCTTCAGCAAAGGGGCGAGGGGCTCCAGGGACAGAGGGAGGAAATGGCTGCTGTGTTTGTTTGAGAGGAGGTTAGCAGAGGGGCAGGTTGGATTCTGCTGTGGCCCAGATTTTCTCCAATCCCTTTTGTCCGTTCACTCCCTGTTTGAGTGGCTTTATAGAGAAATTGCTTTTATTGTGTCCACTCAGGAAAACCAAAAGCAAAAACACCTCCAGCATTCAGTCTGAAGACAATGTTCACAAAAGCGTTGAGGAAATGACTTCCCAACCAGGATCGGAGTTTCAGCAGTGTGCTGTAGTTTTGCTGTGCTGTTGTAAATGACATCTTACTCTTAATGACTGAATATCGCACCACATGTTGCTCCTTCAAAGAAAACTGTCGATACGTGATGCACCTTTCTAAACATGAATATCTGGATGGTCCCAGGGTAAGTAGTGCTCAGTGTCACTATCCCTCAGTGCCTTCCTGGTCTACTGTGTGGAATGGGGTCACAGGTGAAGTGAGAAGCACCTCAATAATATTCACAGGCCCAATAGTTTGACAAAATGAAGAAGGCAAAGTGCAAGCACCAGAGAGGTGCTTATGTCTTAACTTGTCTACTAAACTAAATAACTCAGTGTTACTTAAAAGTCTTTTCCTTGTTCATAATTTGTTGGTTTTTCGATTGTCAGTCTTGTCTGATGTAAAAAAATATCCTGTGTCTGTCTCATTTTAATTTCCGGAGATGGGCATTTACTTACATTTTTCAAAATCTTGAAATATCTTAATAACCACTTAGGCCACAAATCATTTTAAAACAAATCAGAATATAAAACGGTGATCATTGTGAGCAACAGTTTTAGTCAATACATCCAACTGGTGAATATGTATAAACATATTCTACACTACACTGACACAGCTCTCCTAAATTGAAAGGACATGTACACATTTGAATAACAGTAAAGGCACAGATAACAAAAAAACATCCAAGCAGTGGTCCTACTGACTTTTAGCAGACGCTGCATATACAAGCAGGTTCCATTACTTTTAGATAACTATATGCAGGGTTCTCAGATGGAAATCTACCAAAAGAACATCTAGCAGAAAATAAAAAAAGCTGGGTACTGCAGGTGAAGCCACATTCACTGTGTAATTCTTTAAAGTGGGAGGGAGACAAAAAAAAAAAAAAAAAAAAAGAGAATATTGTCATTCCTGTATGCATTCCATTTTGTAAATTGTGAAATCATTGTGAAATCTAGGTTCAGGCTCTGAGAATGCACACATACAGACAAAATAGGGGCATAAAACTGAAGCATTACCGTTCACGTTATTATACACAATGTATCCTATTCCCTTCTCTTGGATGAGCAATTTCAATGGCTCTTCTTCCATACCAGGAGCATTTGTGAACATAAATGATAACACGGGCTTTTACAATTTCTGTGCACTTCCTTGTTTTCTGGCTTTAAGAAAACCATAAAGCCCTGCATCTGTATGTGTTAAATGAAGTGTGCAGCAGCCACATGAGTGTATGTGCACGCATACTTACATGCATATGTGTGTGCCCGTGTGCGGTCACTTGCACATGTTTGAATATGTGCTGAGGAAGCGACAGACTAAAATTGCAAGATGGGGGAGGACACTGTGTTTTTTGTGTGTTTTTTTCCATGATCCTGTATATTTTCTGGTGGAGTGACCTGACGCCATTTCATCACGGACATCACAGGACCCAAGAAGACAGCTCGAGAGCGATGCAAGAAGCAGAAGGATAGCAACTGCACCACAGAATGAAATGAGAAATCAGGGAGGTGCAGAGAGAATGAAGAATGAAGACAGGAGGGAACGAAAGGATGGGAACTTGACAGAGAAACAGAAAATGATGCAGGGGTGCTCTCCTATTAATGCCAGTCCGCCAGTCAATGAATCGAAAAAAAAACTCAGTGGTGTTGGAGTGCCTACGTCATCCACCTGTCCCGTGTCATTTTCAGAAAGGACATGAACGCACACTGGAAGGTTAGATGCACACTTCTCCTTGTCTGCAACTAAACAGACATCTACATCCTGTTAATTTGCAATTCACTGACTCTCTAATGTCCTTGTTCAAAAATCAGCTTGAAAACAATTCACGGCTAGTTGGCCAGTTGTTGCTATCGTCATTTTCTGTTGATGTTTTCTTGTGCATCTTTTAATGTCTGAAGGATGTCAGGGTAAAGATGTCGACTGAGCACAGGGTTATCCTTGGGCTTATCATGTCAAGCAATACAAATTCATTTCATATTCATCAGAATGGTTGTTCTCTGTAGGGGGTTCATGGCGCTACCTATCCCACTCCCCCTTTTTCTCTTTGATTTGGCTCATTTGAGCAGTGCGGTCCCCGGCAGCTTGTTAGAACTGCCACCTCGGTGACTCTGCCCCCTGGATGGAGAAAGAGGGGGGTGGGGGGTGGGATGGGGGGAGATGGCAGAGATGGAAGGGGTGCTCAGGGGGGTGTTGAGGGGGGTGCAGGATGATAGGTTAGGGAGGCCTACCCCAGAGCGCTTTCACAAGTCACGGGTGAGCAAGCAAGGTTCAGTGAGTGGAAACTGAGAAAAGCTGAACAAGGCACACCATCTACTGGCAAGGCAGAGGTACTTCTGTCTGCTGAGGGGAGAGGTTGGAGAGACCCAGCCGTCACCAAAAGGTCAATAACATAGTCTGTCTACCAGTAAAACTGCTTTCAGTGCGCTACTGTCCACATCTTCTGAAATATTTGTCTGATTTAAATTTCTTGACTGTTGCCAAATTTGGCAGAAAATCTATTATTTTGCACATTCAAGACACTTTGTTAGAGAAGCCATAAACAGATATAGGGATGCATGGATACGAAATGACTGAAAATCAAACCATTCAGAAAACCAAAGAGGCGATGTTCAGAAGGGAGCTGGTCCTTTTTGATTACTACTGACAAGGTGCAGAAATAATACCTTTAGGTCAAGGGACAAGAGACTTAACTGCCCAAATTACCCATAATGGCTCACATATGTCATCTGTACCTCAATTTCGCTTCAATATATTTCAAATGCTCAAAAGCAAACTTTATTAGCCATGGATGAGAGTGACATGTATGCTACCTCTCTACCTGCTCAACACAGGCTACGTAGGAGAAAATGAATGCATAAAAAGTGGGATCATTGTTCTTCAACCTTTCTATTTTCCAAGGTCATGTTCATTTATCACAGCGCTGTGTGCAGTAGAGACTTGAATATGTAATGGCAGGAATAGAAAAAAATAGTATAGGGTTTGAGGATGAGGGGCACAACATATTCAGCATCAAGACTTGGCCTGATTAGATGTCCAGACATGATATAACCTTGGGGATCTGCCAGGGAAAAAAAAGGAGAGCAGGAGGAGGGGTTAAATGCAGACAGACAGAGAGGTGCAGACAGAAATACACACACACACACACACACACACACACACACACACACACACACACACACACACACACACACACACACACACACACACACACACAACAACAAAAAAATGCATGGAGAAAACCTATTGAGAAAACACATTTTCATTTTCTTCCATTTGTATATACTGTGTATAAAATACAGTGAGGTGCTATTACTGCACCCTGTAACTGCCCTCCATCTTCCCTCTCTTCACCCCATGAAAAAAAATAAATCTAATTTTCCCATGCCTGCCACAGAACACCCCCTCACCCAACACACACATACATACACAGCAGCCCCAGTAGCCCCACCCACCAATGATCCTGGCCCACATTCAGACTCCCACAGCCCCTCCCATCTCCACACTCAGTGATGCACCATTTCTTTCTGTAAGCAAGGCTCCATTTTGTAATAAGTTCTGATCAGTGTTTTAACCAATTTGCATTCAATTGTGAGAAAATGGTGGGGACAGAGGAGCAGAGAGAAGCACAGGGGAATAACTGAATAATCAACTACCCAGCAGGGATTAGTGGGAATTTAGAGTTGCATGATACTTAAAGTTGTGTGTGGTTGTCTTACATGTCTGTGGCTGTCTCTCACTATTTTCAATGTATAGTGTTTCAAGTATGAACGCTTGACTGGCCTTTTATACTTGGACTTTAAAACTTTCTTAATACTAAAGAGACAGGTGACAATGTGAATATACTGGCATGCTCAACTTGAGGATATTCAGGAGGAGGTAGAGAGCAGTTTGTTTTCCGCATCAACCGTGATAATGAGTGGGGTAAATAAACGTGACCTTTTACCCTTTGGACAGGCCACCAAAACCACATTATCATAAACGTTATGCTATAAAAAAAAATAAAAAAATAGAGGACAGATTCAACACATCCTAATTCTATGTACACATCCATTGATAAAGAGCTAAGAGGGCCATGGCTTTAAATATGAATACTAATGCACAAGGAATACATCCCAGTTAAAGAGCTACACACTAACTAGTTGCTGTAATTTTTAACTTTAGTGGAAATGTGGCTTGGCAAAAGGTGAAGACGGCTGTTCTCCACAGTCATTTGTGTCACATTGAGATGGCATTAGCTATTAGCTGCTGATACACACTGTGGCAGGCAATGAATGTGACCATCTATGGACATGGTACAAATAAATGTGACCACACGGGCAAATAATGCGAAACTATTACTAAAATACAATACAAGAGTTCAATCAAACAGGATATCATCTAGACTGTTTCAGATACTCGTATATTGATAACTTCACTCATGATATACAACGAAAGAGTAGCAGTGATGTGATAGTATACATGTTATATCAAACCACTCCAGACAGCTATTCCAAATGTGCATATCACTTTTTCCTCAATGAAGGACCGGATCTTCAGACATGTGAACAGGAAGTAGAATGGAGGGCAGAACTTCCTAAGGTCCTTAACTAGCCATGACCTGAGTGTTAGCGGCCAGCTTTTGGAGGAATGTTAATGGGTGGTTCAAATCACGTTAAGGGCTGGAGAGATAGCCAAGTTAATTACAACATTGCTAAAGTCAGTTTTTTTCCCCCCTGAATCTGAATAAGTTTTTCATTAATGGTGTCACAGAGATCAGCAGTTATCAGTACCTCCGGAGGGATAGCAGTGGGGGGAAAACAATCACTGATTCTTTCACACAATTTCACCATCTAATTTCCGACCATGTATTTTGGAACAAAATTAATTTCCTTGGCTATCTCATGAATCAGAAACAAGTGATTGCTGTTGGTGCCAATCCAGGCAGGCACAATGAGATCTCGCCGCGCAGTTCTCACAGAATGAAATGTGCGTCTCTGCTGATGCTGAGACACGTCATGCAGACTCGGCTGCAAGTCCGTGTGGGATCTCCCTCTTCAGCCATTTCCTCACCATCACACTCACTGCCGCTCTCATTCACACAAAGGGTTCACTCATCCTTTCATTAGAAACAAAGTGTATCCAATAGTGCTATATTCTGATAGATATCTGGAGCCATCCTCCATCATCCCACAACTTTCTCGTTAGCCCACGTCTTTTATGATCACTCCTATCAATATCACTGGTTCAGAGAGAAATTACCCACTCTCTGTGCAAAGAGGTGAACCAAATTAGGGTTATATTATTCAGTGGTTTATATGATCTGCTCTATGCTACATTATACATGCAGCATGTTGTAAGGTTCAATGCATGTTTTCCACATGGCTTCCCTCTGAAACAACTGGGGGGTTTTGAAGATAGGCTATATGCTAAAATGCCTCAGGCTATCTTTACAAGGTTATAGAGCATTAAGAGTTGGAATGCACACCCAGGGAGCCGAGGGGGTGAACCCCGCACACACACAGATACATAAACTAGGATACTACCACCGTCACTACACGCTGCACCTCAACTCTCGGGGCTGTCCCTCGGTAGAGCCTTCAGAGGTTGGGGGCAGGGTGGAGTGGGTAGGAAGGGTTAAACGATGGTGTTGTAAAACATTTATCTGCTTCAGATAGAGCGTTAGATAGGTTGAACCTCATCCCCTGCCATTACAGAATTACCCTAACTGCTACCATCGTGTGCCTGAGTATAGACACCGTGCCCAATCCCTCTCGCCATCCTATTGATTTTCACACCCCGAGACAGTGTGCTCCCAAAGGGCAGTAAATTATAGGGCTTTTTACAGGGAATTACACCTGCACCGGAAACTTTACAGGGATACGGGTGTCACAACCCACTCCTCCACAGACTACTGTGAGAAACTGGACATGGAGGGCTCTATTCAGGCATTTCAAATCACACACAATGAAGCATGCACTCGCACAACCACATAAACAGAGGGTCCCCCCCCAGCACAAAAGAAACATATATACCAACCGCTGTGACATTCAAAAGGAAAAGAGGTCTATAAGAAACACTTTATAATATGGCATTTCACTTCACCTTCACTAGTGGCAGTGGATTGACAGGAAGCACCATAACACAAGTAATATAACTCCCTGGATGGATTTGAAACAAAGACATTTCAGAAACATTGCTATAGACTGCTAAGCTTCCACAACAGTTTCACTTTAAACCTCTATTAAAAATCAAGTTAAGCTGCAATAAACATATAGAGTTAAAATATCATGAGAATGGGCTTAAGATGCCTACACTCTAATTCAAACTCTTTATCAACACATTTATGATAAACCTTAGTAAAAACAAAATTCACATGTAAGAACAAGGGATAGTGTAGTTAGACTTCCAAAAAAAGATCGATCATGATTTTTGTATTTTCAGAGTCATTACATCATAAAAAATTTATATACGCAACTATATTTTCACAAATTTAGCAGCCCATTGTGGTACCACTTTACTTCAGCCAGACGGTGGTGACAATGCACCTAAAAGCTGTTTACCAACTGGCATTAAGCTCCAAAAGAAAGTGGCGAATAACATGTTACTACCAGGCTCCGGTAAAATGTGCATGGCACTGAGTTTAGATGCTACGGTACAAACAGCAGAAAGATGCAAAGACGACAACAGTCATCAAAAAGTTCTGTGCTGAACTCCAAAAAATAAACATGAAGGTAGTTCGGTGAACGCTCTGCCAGGTCAAACTTGCATAAGTCAATGTGAGAGTCATTTGAGCAAAGCTGTAAGCAGTGGGTCCATCCACAGATCGACAATCAATGACTAGCTTTGTCACCGCATAAAGCAAGTTTGCTGTTAGACATGTAGAACAAACAAAGACCCTCATCTCATGGCCAACTGCTTTTCTAGAAGGCGAGGGTTTTGTACGTCTGATGGCATTTTCAGAGCCAGAGTTTACGGTGCGAGTCTCTCTTTCTCTCTCTGCGTGGCATTGCTTTGCCAGCGCTTAATAGTCAAATAGTTCCCAGTGAATATTGAACCATATTTTGGCTGAAAATACTTACCCCTACTTCCAAATATGTGCCAGGTTGTGTATATTTTCATCGTTTTTCTGTTTGTATTTGTGCGCGTAAGAAAATTTGCAGCACAGAGGCATCATTTTTGATTGTCCATATTGATTAAAAAACAATTGAGAATAGAGGATGTTAATACTCCACAGTGGATTCAACAAAAAGCACACATTCTCCCATAAATGCTTTAAATTAGATTGAAATTGTAGCTTGACAAAAAGACAAAGCTATAATTTATGTACCGTACTGTTTATAATTCCAAAGGCAGCACACAGACTATGATCCATCTTCTTGCTTAAAAGACATGCATGTAATAGACACGAAAAGTATAATGCCAAGGAGGTATTCTCTGTCGTTTTGGAAGAAGGAATCACGGAAGGAATTGCAACTAATAAAAGTTCCTTAACTCTGCAACACCTGGATATATATGGTTTCTTTTCATTTCTTCTCCAGCTCCACTCGCTCCTAGTAAAACTAGCTCTCAACACCAGCACTTACTGACCTCAGGATAGCCCCGCAAACATGAAAGACCCTTTATCTGTTCCAGGTGTGGGCTGACTCACGCTGTGAGGGTGTGCGTCGGCGAGAAAGTGAGTGAGAGAGATTCAGATGTTTATGTACATGAACAGATTCAAGATCCACAGCGATTAGGCAATTTACAAAACTGAAACAGTAAAGTAATACAAACTCTCCATTAAGTTCCTAACATGTGAAAGCAATAGGACGGCCTTGTAGACAGGCTGTGCTCAGGCCTAGTACTATGTATCCAGATAGACTTTGTGTCTATAAAAAGTTGAGACAGATTGCAGTTCACACGTAGCATCATCTCATATATATCTCCCCTAACCAGTCTGATTAGATTTTGCTTCCTGCATGGCTCCTATTTGATTTAATCTGCGACTAAATAGAAAACATTGCCATAAAGAGGAGCACTGCAGCAGGTACAGCTCTGTGAGCACAGATTTTACTTAGCACTGGCAAATTATCTCAAAATGTGTTGTGCAGTATGTCCTCAATGAGCTGCGGTTGTAATAACAAATCGCTAAACAAATACTCAAACAACAGTACGCAACAGAAAGAGCTGCACACGATAAATACAAACATGCAGAATGATGCTGAACAGAATGCTGTGACCTCAGCCCTCCTCTGCTCCCCCACACTCTGTCTGGTTTCAGGTTAAACTTGACCCCTCACACTTGACCTTTGGGGCTTGGCTCAGTGCTGGTTGAGCGGAGAGAGGCGAGGGCACAGCTGTGAGAGAGGGTCCATGGCAGGACAGACTCCCCTCTGACAAAGGGAGAAATTCAATTGAAGCATATTAGTGTCCAAGTAGTTGAATATCACTCATTCCAGCTAACTGGAAACATCTTTCCTTCTGCGCTCAAGGCAGCTCCCATTAACCTCTAAAACAGTGGGAGGGCTGGGGTTGGGTGGGTCACACAGAAAAGCTCTCAGCTTCAACTTTGCCAGCACTTCTCTGCAGCGCTCTATTTTTAACCTCTGATACATATTGCTCCGGTCATTATTTTCAATGTTTCTGTCCTGCACTGTCAAACGCCTTGCAGGTTTGATGTATGAATGGTGGTCCATCACTTACATTGTTCCCCAGGACAACCAATGAGTGTGTGGTTCCCTGCAGTGGGCCAGACAAAGACAGATAGATGGGCCTGGATCAGGCCATAGGTACCAAGGGACACTTCTCAGGACAGCTTACAAATAGGACTGAGAGGGAAGGGATGAAGCTGAATAAAAGCTGATACTCCACAGAGCTGCTCAACCCATAACTGTCACCTCTGCAGATTGGACAGCCATCCTAAATGAAGATAAACTATCGATCCAGAGTAATATCTGGTGTTTCGTAAGTCTACAAAGAGACGAAGAGTTGCCAGAGAAAATATTCTCTTCCGATTTGAATATTGATCTCAATAGTGACACAGACTTTACAACCATGAAACAGCAAAGGGTTGGAGAGCTGGATCCAACTTCACTCTGTAAGCTGCTTTATAACAAATTAAAAACAAGAGGAAAATCATACTGAAATTGGGTCCCATCTAGCTGCAACAACCCTCCACCCCTACGCCATTTCCCCCCTGCCATCCCCAATGTCTCTTTTCTCCACAATCAGTGTCAGAAGAAGCAGTGAGGAACGGTTTGTGAGAAACACTTATCTAGCACAGCGGCAGAGCCCTGTTCCTACACCCTTTATCTCACCAGGAGATGGAATTCAATATACAAAAACCCCATCATGCAGCAGCATCACGCCTGTGCTGGGGATAAGGGCAGGGTTGCCAGGTAATTGGTTGGTGGTGGACGAACACAAGGTTTGAGACTACCCGTGGAGGAGTGGAGATTACAGGAAGGGGTGGAGGGACTGGGTAACTGGGAGTCAGAAGGAGGGGTGGGGGGGTTCTTGACAATCTTTTTCCACATCCCCCTTTCTCCTCCATCCACCCATCCCTACCCCACCTACTCATGTAATCTACAGCCCCACAAATGTACACATGCTCGTTGGTTGGTTGGTTGGGGTGTGTGTGTGTGTGTGTGTGTGTGTGTGTGTGTGTGTGTGTGTGTGTGTGTGTGTGTGTGTGTGTGTGTGTGTGTGTGTGTGTGTGTGTGTGTGTGTAACGAATAACAAAGCATGTCGAGTTTATTTGTTTCGCTCCTATGTCACAACGCAACCCCCGAAGCCCCTTTCAAAAAGAGAAAAATGACAATACTTTCTTTCTATTATACAAGTTTGCATTTTGCACACATTAATTAAGAAAACCCCTCACATCCATGACATTTAAATTAAAATTAAAGCTGATAATGTCATAAGAACTGAATATCATTATGGAACAATAATAATGTCTTTCCTTTGAGATAATGTAAAAGGGGATTGGAGGGTGATGATCCTGCACATGCAGTAAGAGCAGAGACAGAGGGAAGGCACACAGGAAATCCACCAGCACACCATTTCCCGTTTTCCAGCGACTCCTCGAGATAACAGACGTAGTGGAGGGAGAGATAAAGGAACATGTGAGCGAAAGAGAAAGAAAAAGTCATTTCTCCGATTTATTTATGATGCAATGAAGGTATGCTGAACGCATCAGAACATGCAGCAGTGGTCATACTGTCAGGGAAGATGAAGTGTCTTCATAGTCGACTGAGCGAAGAGCAAGGAAAAGAAAGAGGGCGAGAGAGAAAATTAGAGGGAGAGAAAGGAGGGTGGCTCTACTGCAGAAGGGTGTTAACCATCTCATCTCTACCGCACCACCGCACTCGCCACAAAATGGCTACTTCGTTCCTTCTGACAGCCGGCACCAGGAGGGGGGCCATCTGAACCACCGCTATCTCATCTCCCACCTCCGTAGCCTATTCTTCAGCCTCAACTATTTCTCGTATTTATGGACTGTTTTCATACAACACTGCTGAGTGGCTTTTTACCTGCGCAATCTTATGCCAAATGGAATCTGTTAAATCCTAATTTTCTAAAGCTCAGTTTAATGTTCTGGTAAATTACAAAATTATATTGTATTTTATCCTATGATTTGTCTACATGGTGGCAGAGCAAAATTTCCATGTGCAGATCTTGTACTCGGAGTACCAAGAACAATACAATTCAGTGAGTGTAGATTCACAGCATGTTAATATGTCGCTGAATGAGTGATCTTAAAGAGCACTTTAGAGGGAAAACAGCACCAAAATACCAAGATACAAGAGTTTTCATAATCTCAAGAAATGCCTTAGAATTGCATGCAAAAACATCAAGCAGATATGCGGCTGGGAGCAGTGCAGGTAGTGAGCGTACTGCTGCCTAAAACACAGGACAGGAGCTCATGTCCAGGACAACATCCCCCTCTGCAGGCAAAAGGAACACAATCACTCCCCACAAAAAAAAAAAAAAAAAAAAAAAAAAAACCTCTTATGAACTAAGATGGAACCTTGGAGGACATTTCCTTCATTACTTTACATCTATTTTGTGGTTTTCTGTTCCGAGGCGAAGACCACTTCAAATAGTCCACTTTATAACAAAGAAACATGTTGCTCGGACACGCAAAAGAGAGACAATTATTTTTACTGTCAAAGGGTAGAAAGGACTGTACATGTGCAAACCTGCACACAGAGGTTGCATTAGAGGTAGCCCTAATTGAACATATTGATGAACATGAAAGGGAAAATAAAATCTATTTATTTCCTCCAATTCCAGGTTCAGTCTATTCATTCTGCCCTTATATATATATATAAAATCATGGAAGCAAGGCAATTTCCAGTTGAAATCACATTGAACTAACTACTATGTAACTAGTGCCCTCCACCATGTATTGTACCAGGGAACATGTATTTTCAGGTTTGACCTATCACGAATGAGTGGTAATTTTATATTAATTCAATGGGTGACAGAGAGACAATAATTAAAATTCTCCAGTCTGAAAACTAATATGGCTGCACTTTTTTTTTTAATATTGCCAGCATTGCAGATGAATGTAAATGTAATGGAAGTGTACTTCTACATTTTCAGACTCGCTCTGAATCTTCAACTAGAAGGTAATAAAAATAGAAAGTCTGCAGTTTCAATTCAAATACACTTGACAAGTGAACCATGTTCATCTTAAAGCTACAAAGAGGGAGAAGGTTCGAACTGGTGAGTGGAGAGGAGAGGATCTGGATGTCAGGATGACCATGCCAAGTCTCACAAAAGTACTTATTTTTACTGTTCACTGTATTAAACAAAACTAAAATCCTTTATCACACCATAATACACAGAAAAATGTATATTTGTATTACTCTTCTGACATCAGTGTCAAACCGTCTAATTTAATCCACAGCTGTCAAAAGTCATTTTGGTTATTGCTTTACATCAACTATTTTAAAAGTTAACAATAAACCAGTTGATGTTTCTACATTATCATTCTGCTCAGAAAATTAAAAAGCTATAAGCCTGATGAAAAAAAAAATCTCCTGTGCTTATGTGGTACCATTTTTGCAACAATTTATCCAGCGATTGACCTGGCACTTTTCCCTCTGTGTTATGGACGACTTTACAGCTGAGCCTTTGAATCAACTGATGCTTTAGGACAAGCCCTCAACTCCAATGTTATTTCTTCAGGATTTCCTGTAAATTCTTTAAAGAAGAGCTGGCATTTGGAATACATATTATACATAAAAACTCAGTCAAATAAACTAACAAAAGTTAGGAGATCAGCAGCATCAAAGCATTCCTGGGCTGGCTCCAACCACATGATGAGCCTTGTGTCTTTGTGAGCAGGCGCTGGTAGATGTTCAGCACATTTTAGAGCCTGGCTTTAGATTTTTTCACAAGATTATCTTTTGGTCTTTGAAGCCCAGAACCCACCTGCTTCAATCCCAACAGCGATACTCCTCCGGTTTCCAGGCTGCGGTTCCATTGGTCAACATAAACAGCACCTATGAGCCTTACCCTCAGGGGAATTCCTATTTATTACTGACCAAAGTCTGTGCAGAAGCCCTGCAGAGATCTTCAAAAAAAGCACTGGAAAATATGCCCCCTATGAAATATGAATCACTTGGGAGAGTTGCTGGAAATCTGAAATAATTCTATGTGTTGGATAAGTCAACATGTATCCTTGATATACTCCTGTGGGTTTTAACTTTAAAAGAACCACAGCTCAGCCGATACAAATTAGAGTCAAATGAAAAGTGACAGTGTTGATACCCTAAATTTAAAAAAAAGTAAACACTTATCCTTAAACACAGGTACAGATTAAGACATTTAAATTGAATAAAATCTACATTGTGGTACCATTATAGTATACTGCACATACTATATCACACCTAAGCTTCTCCCTTTATGCAGATAGTGCCAGCTGTTGAACAAATAAAAAAATGTATGCTTCAGGAAGTATAACTGGACCCGAAATATTCATATTATAGCTATTTGTTCTGACACATTAAAAAATACATTTTATTGGACCCTCTGACGCTCATCAGAAACCCACACGCTTTGATTTATAGTATATTTGAAGAGCAGCAAAGAGACATAACCACAAACCTCGGGTGTATAAAAGTCTTATTTCAACACAGACAAAAATAAACAAAAATATGTAAACAAAACCAAACCATACTTCCATAGCAGCTGAAATGGAGCAAAAATGTCAGTGGAGCCACACAGGCCCACAGTTTATGAGAGCAGGAGTTAGCAGGCAGAGGCCTGAATGAAAAGGGGTCATCTTGCATGCTACCTTGGAGGTAGAATGAATAATAAATGGGCTAGCAATGGACACAGAGAGGTGTTATCAATATTTTAATACTTTCACCTCTAATTTCAGACTTACTCTTCCAGACTGCCACCAGTGTCCCCACACCTTTACTTAGCAATAAGCTGATTGCACACACGCAAAATCCATATCACCATACTTAGCAGGAAGCGTGACAGAATTTGACCAGCTTTGGGGTTGAGTGGAATAACACAGTAGAGGTATTTTCAGGTGAATCTCAATAATGACTTTGAATGAGCCATAAGAAGACGAACTTATTACTATTGTTTCAGAGTAATCAAAATTGTAAAAAGCATGTAGCCAAGAAAGTTGATTACATTTTTCGGCAATCCTGTTTACAAACCAAATGAAAAGAATTGAAATAATGAGTCCATCGGCATCTGAATAGTCTGATGCAAATGTACGCAAAAAATTAGCCTGAACTTAATGTACTTAAACTTAATTCCTTTCAACTTTAGCGCTTATGTACTCAGGTTCAAACTCTGGAGGCAAACGAGATATATTCCTCTGTCAGGCTTTGTGAGTAAATCCATTTGTCGTCCCCTCTCATAAAGTGTCGCTGTCCTGATTACCCTGCAGTGCAGTGGAGAAGCAAATGGGTGAGCAGCGACGGGAGGGAGCGGGGTGGGATGTATGCGAATGAGATGCTCACTGACCCTGCCACCATCACAAACCACCAGTCTGATCTAATATCCTGACTGGCTGAATGAGTGGGTGGCTCGGTACATAGCAGGCCAGTTCTGCCCAGCTGCAGCTCTCGTTTAAGCATCAACCGCTCTCTATTAAACCCAATCACTGGGCATCCACCACAAAATTACAATAACTACTATTGTAGTTGGTAAAAGGTTGTTGTCTCTGCTCTGACGAGGTCTGAAATAACAGAAAAAGCACTTCAATATTGCAACTCTCATCTTTGGATCAGTCTTTACATGTGGACAAACACACACTACTACACACGCCAAATCTTCCCGTACATCTGTTAAATTCATATAATTCTGCAGTCTGCACTTGATGGAGACACTATGAAGGTTAACAAATCAACATTCAAGACGCTTGTCATTTATTAACACAGGTGATCTGGTTGGATAGTGATGGCTGTGCAGACATCCAGACACAGTTCTGTGGAAACAGGCCATTAGGCATTGTAGAGACCACAAAGTAGAGAAAGGGACTGTAATTGAGAGCATGATTATTTGTCTGTAGCGCAGTCACCTCAAATATCACAATGCTCCTCTCAACAGCAAAGCCTGTCAGTCAGATTTGTGTCTATGTACCACTGTCTAAGCTGTTCTCAATTTTAGTGCTCAGTTTCAATCAACCAACAACTGAGATGAACTTAATTTTTTAATTCAGCACACTTGTGGAAAGTTTGTTCCATACCCGCTCCCTCCTCTCAACCGCACATGCCAAGACCAAGTTGTATATGTACTGACTAATGGATTTGTTCAGCCAAGTCGCAGAGATGCCGGCACCACAGCCCACAGACAGGCCTATGCACTGCTGCTCAGAAATCAGCAAAACGGACAGTAGCACCAGGGACCGACTGCATCCCACGTCTGTTCAGATTAAATGAGAGGCTGACGATGTTAATTAGGCAGAGTAAATTTACATCAACAAATTATGTAAGTAGCTACAAGAGTAACAAAGCGTGATACCAGTTAAGTCACAGTTTGGCAAGCACTGCCCTGCCACTTCATGCTGATGTGGCCATGGTCGATCAAGCAGAGAAGCCTCAAATGCCAATTAGACATGAGTGGGTAATTGTGTCGGGGGGGCTGGTGGCACAAGGGAGTTTGTTACAATGTCCTGAGGCACTCTGTGTTTCCATCCTTCCCCAACATAGCAAGTGACACATCTGAGTTCACTGATAGGGAATGCACACACAAAGAATGGATGTGGCCATTACAAAAAGAGGCGCTACATTTATAAGCGTTTTTGCAAAAGGATTTCTGACATCTATTTATGAAAATGACATTAGAGGGAGACCGTCTCAACTAATAAATATAACAATATAGTGGAAAGCATTGTTTGTCAAATAGGTGATTTATTAAAAAAAAAATGCTAATAAAAAACATTTAACTTAGTGGTACTCCAATCAAAGTCTTTTGAACATCAGACCATCAGCTTCTGTAGGCCTAAAAGGTGACTTAAAAAGTATTTCCATCCCTGAAGCTGTGGTCAGCTTGAATAATTTTTGATTATGATGGATTTTAAAAATATGGCAGTTTTGACAACAGAAACTTCTCCTTACTTTCCTGCAGCCTAATCAACTTTCTCATAAGGCATCTCATGGATGCATTGGTTCGTGTATAATAAGACTGCCTTCTTGCTTTCTTCATTGAGAAAGTAACTGTTTGGTCGACACCCTTGAGTACCAATCGTGAAAATACAGTAGAAATTTAAGCCACCATACATGCTGCAAATTAATTACCAGGAGGGAGGCACTCGTATATTCACATCTCTCACCAGCTCAGTGTCAATGAGGTAGAAAAGGATGGAGCAGTGTATTTTAAGCCAAGTAGCCTAGGTGGTAGAGCAGGTCATCCACACCACTGAAGGCTTGGTGGTTAGATCTCCAGCTCCTCCACATATCAAAGTGTCTTTGACCAAGAAACAGATGTGTATGTAATTAAGCAAAGAAAAGTCACATGGCCTATTTTTCCTCCTGCTGTGTAAATATTGTCATCAACTGTTACTGCTGTGAATCCATGCTGAAGAACACCAGACACCTTTCAATTCTACAATGTTTGATATGCATTATATAGATGGTTAAATATCACTAAAAATGTCCATAGGTCAATATCTTACAAACTAGCTATAATTTACAGATGTCCCCTATTACCTCACATGCAGACTATCAAGGCTACAATTTAAATATTTCCCCTAAGTAGACTACGTGGACGGTTCAGTTTACAGATGTTTTCATCTGATGCTATAGCATAGCAGTTGTGCAGCGATGCCTCCAGTCACACAACTCAGACAGGTTGTTTTTAAGAGTGAAATAAGATTTACTTCAGCTGAAACCATGTGATTTCACAGTATCTATGTGGGCATGCCGCCTAAGTAGAGCCGATGTGTTTTGAAATTTAAAAAAAGTCTAAATGTGAATGTTGCCAAGGTATCACAATTTGTCATTTTTCAGTACTAGATAGCATCAGAGCAATACTGTCAGGGCAATAGGGATATCAAAGATCGTCACCCAGCTCTAGTAAAGCAAAGGTTCTAGTCAGTGTCTCCATCTCCTTTTTGTAGCACCTCTGGTTTCCATCAAGCCCCAGCTGTGAAGACTTCTCTATCTCCCTCTCACTGGCCATCACAACATGACTTGGTAGCCCAGGATGCCCACCCACACCTCGGCTCAGATGGCTCAGATCAGTCTTATGCCTCTGTAATCCCTGCATGTTAAAACTTCCATTGTAACATTCTCTCAGCTAATGGCCGCACCGCAAGAGGCATTTTCAACCACATTACCTTTTATTGAGTTACGGAGTCCCATCGTTCCAAATAAGACAAATTTAATTGATCCAGTCTATAAAAATCTCTGTGCCACTGTGAAAGACCGGTTTCTCGGGTTTATTTATTTATTTTTTCACTCACTTTTCCCACCTTGGAGAGTGAAGCTCTGCATGAGGCCAAAGGAAATTAGTTTTATTCCATTCCTTACAAAAAAAAAAAAAAATGGAAGGATGCAGAGGAGAAATACAAAGACTTAGATTAGATCAATGGTCTCAACAATCAATCAAAGGCCGGGTTCCTCAGGTGTCAGCCTTGGTTGTAAGTTCAAAATGAACCTTCAAAACAGCAGGTACAGAGTCCACTCTTAAGTGAACCATGCAGGGAGACCGGAGCTGTGGAACAAGCTAATAAAAAAAACATAAGCACAGAAAAACAGGCACAGCGAAGAGTTTATATTACATCTATCATATTGTTTTGTCTTTTCTGACATACTCTATCCATATTCAGTAAGGTACTTGTATGCCAGACAGAGCTTGGGAAATTGAGAGACTAGAACCATCAGCCAAGGGTGTTTTAAAGTAAAAATTTACTTTGGAAACTTTTTCATGAAGTATATATAAAAGTGTGTTTGTGCCCTGACTTTCACCCATCATACACATTATCCTGTTACCAACTACTAAAGATATTGAGCTCACTATGATACTTAAGTGATTAACCAAAATAAATATTATATCCAGAGTAAAAGCTAGGGATTGAATAGTGCTGAACATTAAAACACTGGCCTTAAACTGGCCTGTTGAGAAAAAAATGTGATAATCAGGAGAGAAACGGTGGGCGAATACTGAGGTAATCCTACCAACAGAGTGCTTCCCCGTGAAGGATTTAACTATTCCCAGCAACTAGATAAACCAGATATTATATTGCAGAGCAGAATATGTGTTGGTGTATGAGCGTATGCAGTTTTGCAGTACAGGTAAGATGTATGTGTGCAAGAGGGAGCATAACCTCTGTGTGCTGTTAGAAATGCTGTGATGAACATTGTGAAGTCTGTAATTTGCAGAGTATGATTTTTTGCACTTCACCATATTTTGAAAGCAGCTGAATTAACTTTCTGTTCATTAAATCCTGTTTCAGGATATATAACTCGTGGTTTTTTTATTCCCCTTTCTCAACCTTTGAGAAAAATTTCTATCAATCTCATTTTACGCATGATTACAGTTTTAATGAGTGATGGTCAGTGTTATTGCTGGGGTTAATCTCAGCTTTCTCTTCTTAAATGCTGGTTAACAGGGTTAAACGCTGTGGATAAAGCTCAAGGCGAGGGACTGAGAAAAAGACCTCAAAAAAGCAATTTGCTTTCTCTTAAAAGCATTCTTACATTATTAACATATTTGGTAATACCATCATATGAATCAGAAAAATGTAACAATTAATTGCCTATTACATCCTCTGATTTATCAAAGGCTCAGATCAAATCCCCGTGATGGATTTCATTAAATGTCAAATCAATTCATGATTGATCATAAAATTCTTCTTAAACCTCTTATCAAAACAGTCAAGTTACAATACAAGCAGTACAGAAATAGTGTCTCAGCTTGTGCTTGATCTAGCCTCATGTAGTCAGCCATTTAAAAAAAAGAATTATTAGATGCATATTTGGGATTATTACAGGTATGTTTCTGGTGCCAAACTCCTTCTCTGATTTCTTTATTTAGTACTATTGATTATAATTCTTCCAAAGTCTGAGAGCCAAATCCAGAAGCCTGCTGCTTGAAAAATAGCATCATCCAATTAACAGCAGTTCCATCAGACTCAGGTAATTCTAACAATTTCAACAGGACAGAGAAAATCCCTAAAAAGCGTTCACATTGCTCAACCTTATCACCGGGTGGTGTCAGGCCTCTCTGTCTCTTCAGCCCATATTCCTTCTCCAACACTGCATATCTTAATTTATCTTGTTACTCTCTAAAACTTAGAGCTTTTTAATAACTCATAAATTAATCAGCCAAGTCAATTACTGATCTCATCACTTAAGATAAAGTGGCTTTAAGTGCAACGTCTGAAATAAGAGGAAACATTTTGGAAGGGAGCTATTAAAAATCTATTTCTACATACACAAGTTAAGAAAAGAATTTGAAGTTCAGTAAAGTAAAACATCCTTGAAATCGATATTCAAATGCTCGTGCAAGATGAATGCTAATGAACTTAAGAGAAGGGACGGCTGGAAGAAACTGGGAATGGGGCAATTAAAGAATGCCTGCAGCAACTTAACCGAGGACAAAGCATCCAGTCTTTCTAATTAAATTCTGTGGCAGACACCTGGCCTTTCACCTCCTCCTCCATTTCCCTATGCTCCCAAGTGGCAGCCATGAAGAAGGGTGTCTCACAAGCTTCATACTCCTCCTCTTCACTTGGGCTGCAGGAAAAGTCAGTCTCATTCATGTACAAATGCTCCCAACAGATCTAATCAGTGGTGGTGGACCAGGGTCCTGGAATAGATAGATATGACTATTTGCGGCACATCCCTGACTTGCACAGGATTATCTCAGCACAATATATCTGACTCAAAAGTTTGGGGCTAGCGACAATTCAAACTAGGCTGAGGCGGGTTTTGAACTTTTGAGACTAGACTTTTTTCTTAGTACAGCTGATCAGAAATCCACAGGGGGTAAACTATTTTGGCTGCATACCTGTAGACATCATGGAGGTCCATGTAAGTGCAATCATGTGTAAATTCTGCGATAAACACCACACACTTTTGGCAGAAGGCTGGAGAGGGTTGAGGCACAATGCTTGGCAATTAAAGGACACACAGAGTACAGGATAAGTGAGGTTTCACAACCTTGCTCTCGTGGGGATCTCTTAGAAGTACAAGACAGTGAGGAGGAACAACTGTCAAAGGGAGGCTCTCTGGTAATGGTGCGGAAGTTAATAAAATGAAGGCAGGTAATGGAAATTGGTTTTAAACCACTGACCACATTTCTCCTGAGATAGAGATGGCTTGGGCTAATGAACCCCGACAGCCTATTCCACAGCAGTTCCACACTTACAGCACATTCACCTCCAACAGCGTCTCCTCCCACCACCAGGACAAACCAAGGTAGAGAGGATAAAGTTACAACTTCACACCAATAAACTACTCCCTGTTTTGTAGTTATTTAACACCCAATCGAACTTGAACGTGTCCAGTAACAGCAAGGTTCCTCTCACATCAAACGCACTGAAAATTCCCTCATTCTGCACAATTAAGTAAGTTTGGCCAAATGACAGCCCTTACTTAGTATTAAATAAAGCACTAAAAGGAAAGGGATCTCAGCAATCAGCCAAAAGAAACGTAACACTGAAGACAGTTGAGATGGTTGTGGAGTGAAAGAAAAAACCCAGCGGACCCCATCACCCCCCAGCACACCCCAGCGAACCTCATCACACCCCAGTCGACACTGTGGACTCCTACAGCCTCCTGGGCACCAACATCATCCAAGGACCTCAAGTAGGAGCAGAATCAGCTCTCTCACAAAGAAGGCACAAGAGTGGATGCACTTCCTGCTGCAGTCGAGGAAGTTCAACTTGCCTAAGACGATGATGGTGCACGTCTACGCTGCCATCGATGAGTCCATCCTCACTTCCTCCATCTCTATCTGGTCCCCTACTACCACTGCCAAGGACAAGGGCAGACTGCAGCGCATCATTCGTTCTGTTCAGAGGGTGATTAGCTGCAACCTGCCTCCCCTCCAGGACACTGAGGCGAGCAAGAAAGTTTATGACCGACCCCTTCCACCCCCGGACATAAACTTTTTCAATCACTCCCCTCAGGCAAGAGACTGAGGTCTATCTCGACCAAATCCTCATGCCACAAGAACAGTTTCTTCCTGACTGCAGCTGGCCTCATCAGTAAGGTCCAGGACCCCCACTGACATCGCCTCTATCCCACTCACAGACACTGCACATCACAACGTGAAATCTACAATCTTATATTGCACATCTGTGACCTCATCACATCTAACACGGCGCGTTACATTTACGCATTGATTAGTATTACACTTGCACATTACACATACTGTCTAGACTGTGAATATGTGCAGTAGTGCTTATTTTTTTTAGTTTTTCTTACTTATTCTTTATGGTGAAATTTTATCCACATACCACCAACTTTTTGTTAGCTGTATTTTGCTGACTTTGTGTGGTTACATATTTTTCTTTAGCTTTTCAGTTTTCGATTGGTATGCAAAATTACCAGCAGACAAATTCCTTGTATGTGAGCACTTACTTGGCGATAAATAAAAAAAATCCCATTCTGATTCTGATCTGTACAGCAGAAGTTTTTCTATTTTTCTATTTTTTGTAACTACCTACTCTAATAACTTTCCTGCAGTACGAGAGGATGAATGTTACCCAAACACTGACTTGTAGTTTCCACTGTGGACTGTTGTTAGAGGTGATGCACTGATCAGATCCAGTGGATGTATGTTGTCGGCCTTATCAAATGGATGAAAGTATCAGCCAGACTTGACTGATTCATATTAATTACAGTTTCTTCATGATATGTAAGTGTATTTAAAAAATAATAATAATAAATAGATTTTACAAACCTCTCCTGCTCTTGGCTCCGAAAGGTGAGGTCAACAGAATGAAAAAAAAAATGAAAAGAAAACAGTATACAAAGTACAAATTTAGTATCAAATAATGCCCCAAGTTTGGGCATCAAAATCAGTGTCAGTACAGTTAAACTGACAAGAAAATAAATAATTTTGCACAATATACATATGATCAATGTCATCGACAGTCATTTTGGTACTAGGTTAGAATTTCTACACACTATTCGTTAGTGATTAGTTCAGACCTTAGGTGATCTATTTACCACGGAGATTACTATTTTTAGACAATTAACACTTGGGGCTTACCTAATATTTTAATGAACATTCTTAGGGTTAATTGCGTTGGTGCTGTAGTGTGATAGAATAAGGGCAACCATGTCGAGGAGGAGGAAAAGTCCTGACGTGAATACGAAGTTGTACAATGTCTTTGAGGGTTGTGGTATTGGAATGGGATTATGGATTATGTCCTCCAAATTAAACAACAAAATCCCTTGGTTGTCCGTGTGTGCTTTCTGATCTAATATTCAAAGCAGCTGGAAAATATCATTCGTCTTTGCCTTCAAAATAACACTGTTGAAAATCTGTGTTTTTATGATTATCATAAAAACTTTCCCCCAGATCAAGTTTAGGTTAAGGTTAGGCTTGCATGAATAGAAAATGGTAAGCAGAGGAAAAGAAGGGAGGGATAGATGAGGTGCAGTTAATCAACATCATATGGCAAAAGAGTGCCAGAAAACGATGGAGGACAAAGAGAAACAGAGAGAGAGAGAGAGAGAGAGGTGCTTGAGCAGACTCAAATGAAATGTCACTGCCCACTAATACTCTCCAGCTTTCCTCCTGCTGTGGACTTCCCCTAACCTCTCTTCTTCTTTCTTCTGTTTCTGAGCCAAGTCAATGTGGAACTAATGCGTTGTTTATTTCCCCCAAACGATAGGTGTTCTGCTCACGCAACCTGACTTTTTCTTGTAGACACCTAGACCCAGGAGTGACGTGAGAAAGGGTTCGGTGGGGCAGGGTCTATGAAGGAACACTTCAAAAAGTTTCACAAATTTGAAAGACCTTTTCTCCCCACTTTTGCTGTGTATCATTTAACATGTAACCCTATAAGCATATTTACTTGTTGCAAAACATTGAATTTAATGGCAAAAATAATTACTCCATTTTTACTTTAAAAATGGGATGATTTTTATCTCAAAACCTAGTTTAAAAAAAAAAATAGTTTAAAATGACAAAAGACTAAAAAAACAAAACAACGTATTGCTTCTCCACCCACCCCACCCCCCACCCCACCCCCATGGTAACAAAAAGGTACTAAGTCAATACACATTGTGACAAAGTAATGGAATTAACATCAGTAATCACCAGTCCTTCTGTTTCGCAGTGTATCCTGTAGCAGATATTGGCTGTGCCTTTGTCTAAGTTGATGGAGAGAAGAAATGATGAACATTTTGGAGATAAGCCCAGTCGGTTGCTCTAAGAACAGACAGGTTCTTTCGGAGGACGTAATGCATGCTCTTTCATGATTCTCTTGGTGATAAGACGTAATCTAAGATTCCATACACTGATAAAAGGTCCTCCTGCACACCCTAGTGGAAACACACAGGCCATCTTTGAAGTGAGGACATACCAGTCCCCGGTTACTCAAAGCATCAGACAGAGAGAGAAATATAATCTAGTCCCAACTCCCCTGAACATTCATAAATAAAATATCAAGTAAGTGAGACCCAAAGACAATCCCCACCATGCCACAGTGGCAGGAGAAGCAAGCATGGCTGATCACGAGGAGGGCAGCCAGGGGAGAGTTTAAATCCCAGCGGTGTTTGGTAGTTACATTTAATGAACTGGAAGCAGGCGCAGTTTTCCTGGGTCCCTGTGCCCCAGGTTGGCCCACACTCGACCAGACTCAGCCTTCAGAGAAAGGTGCTCTGTCTAATCTGGCTTCATTTTATGCCTCTTTAACCATGACCAATGTATTTAAATGGCTGTTTCTTTGACAGATGCTCGGTTCAAATTATTCCTAACTGGAAATTTGTAGGAGTGATATTAGATATCCTTCAGGCCAGGGTGCCTAAAGAGAACATAGGAACATCAAAAGGCCAAACACTTCAAAAACTAAAACTAATGATCCTAGCCCACCTCCAGGGAAAAGGAGGGTTTCAACTTTGTCCAACACCCCCCTGGCCACAAAAAAACATCACTTCTTTAAATAGGGATTTGACCATTTACCCAACCCTACTACTACTACTACTACTGCATTTAAAAGTGATTTAACATGAAATACATAATGTATATCTTCCTATCACTGAATCCAATTGGGAGCAGTTGAGGTGAATATGCACCATTTCATCTGACACATCTAGCCTCATCTTTGCAAATAAAATCTTTACTATAAGCCAACAAAATGAGAAACTGCAGCCTTTTCTCCCTTTCATCTGTACTGTAGTATGGTAGACTTTTTTTTTTCTTCTTCTTCTTCTTCTTCTTCTTTTTTTTTTAAGAGGATTTTTAAAAACTTGTTTGCTAGGTTCCCAGTACTTGCCACAGAAGAAACTTCACCACCACCATGAGGCCACTGTACAGAAAGTAAGAAAAGAACAGTCAGAAACAGAGAAACAATGACAGCAGGAAAACAGCTGGCAACACTCATCCTAAACCTTGATGGGAGCCGACGGCAGCGATTAAGTAATAATAAACTGCCCAACCTGTGGCTGTGACACACCTGGTCAGACAGGGCAGAGGTATCATGGGTTTGAGAGGTAAAGGGTCGGTTAAAGCTGACACGAGTATAACACACATAACTGATTATTTAAACTTAACATGAGGCAGAAGCCTGAAAAGTAAATGTAAGTACTTAATCACTTTTACATTAACAATCATACAAGTATTAAATTCCCACATCAGATCTTAAATCTAGCCTTAAAAGTTTTTTCAAAGATAAAAGTCTTCCTCTGTCTAATGAATACTTTGCACACAACGATAGAGAAGTATTAATTTAAAAATGAAGAAGTATAAAGATAATATCTTGTAATTGGTAAATGTTCATTCTCACATTTTTCTACCCACACAATATAATAAACATCAGAGTCTCCTTGGCCCATTCCAAAGACACGTTACATACTGTAGTACAAACAGAAAAACTGAAGCATGGCTATAAATAATAACTGCTGCACATTAGTGCCATTTTGAAATATTAGTGACATGAACATGCATGTGTTTTCTTTCCCAGTGAAAAGGAACGTTTTATTTGTAAAGGCTACAGCACTAAACAGAAAGCAAATGTTAAACTTAATTCCTGTGACGTCTGACTTTGAAAAGCAAAACCTTTACTCTCCAGCCGGAAAATCACCCACCGCTTCATGAGTCACGATGAATACCTGCACAGATTAGTACAAATAATTTATGAAACAACTATTTTAAACACTGCTGACATGTTTCCCCTGCAACAGCCAAAGAGCCGAGAGAGTGTCTGACAGTAAAATTTCAGGCAGCTTCTTTGAATAAACAGAGTACAGTTGTTTCATTGAAAGCTGGTGCAGGAAGTACCACACTCATGCTGACCAGCCAGTGTACTAATATTTAGTCAAGGGATGCCACACAGAGACAGACTTAACACAATGTATTCCACAGGGGAAACCCCAGCCAGTTTTTCTTTCAAAGGCCTCAAACATAAATACATGAGAATATGTCTCACTTTAAAGAGAGTTGAGACTGTGATACAAAAGAGGACACACAAAAAAAATCTACAGAGTTTGTATTGAATTTTTCAAACTGCTAACAAGTTTAGATGCCAAAGAACACGAATCTTCCACAAAGTTATTTCATATTTCCAATAAAGATCCTTCTATATCATTTTGTATGCAGGTTACAAAAAAAGCCAGTTTTATTATGTAATACTAAAGTTTTACACTTCTGTATGCATCTCCACACTGCTACTTAGGTTGTTGTTGTTGATTTTTAGTTTGTATACTACGACACAAAACAACCTACCAAGCCCGGCCATTGCACAGCACTGAAAACTTTGCAAGCACTAGCTGAGGGCACACACACAAAGCTACAGGAGAGCATCAAGTTCTTTCTGTCAATCATCTATAATTTGGGTCTTTTGAGCAATTTAAAGCAGAACCAGTTGGCACTCATAGATTAAAGTATTTGTGCCCGAAAGAAGCGGAGCTCTCTGGGGCCGAGAGTTTGGTTTCATCGAACCACTTAAAGTCAATCAATTCAAAAGAAATTGTTGTAAACTCTTGACAAATTTTAAGGAATCACACTTGATATGTGTACTCCTGCAAACAACGGTAGGAGAGCACAGATATGCACCAAAAGTCAGTTTCCCCTCAAGTAAATCCATTTAAAAAAAAAAAAAAAAAAAAAAAAATCTTAGCAGTGACTGG
Source organism: Brachyistius frenatus (assembly GCF_029030835.1). NCBI lineage: Eukaryota > Metazoa > Chordata > Actinopteri > Embiotocidae > Brachyistius > Brachyistius frenatus. The sequence goes on from NW_027210614.1 coordinate 1,418,391, forward strand.
CTGGATGTAAACCTGTAACCCGGAACAGCTGTCCTCTAGCCCTCAAGAACTCCAGGCTCCACCATCGGAAGAATAAGCCCACAGTCCTGTTAGCCACATGCCGCATGTATTTAATTTTCAACATCTGCTGGCTTCATGCTTCTATGCTTTCCATTCCCACTGCACATTCTTCACAAATTCAGTAGCTTCCTTCTTCTGCATTTGTAAATGTTGTTGATTGTGGAAACCGTCCATGTTTACTTTGAATCCCAGGCCATTTCTGGGCCAGCTCTAATTACCTGCAGCTGTTCCCTTTGCTGCTTTGGTTGGCTATATTCTTTGAACACACGATTGCTATATTCACTATAAATTATAGATTTCTAATACGCTGAATAAATAAAGTCTGTTACAACATTCATAAGATGCAACATAGTTCTAATCATAATATTTTCATACAACTTCATAATTATCACAATTGGCTCACATCCACAAATGACAAAATGTTTTTGTGCCATAAATGTTTGTCTTTTTTTTCTGCACAAAGCTTAAGACACTTGTTTGACCTCCTTCTCTTTCAGAAATCAGTATAATGACAGAGAACGAACACGCTGTCACTTTCGATATACAGCACTTACACTACACATGCTTTCTTTGCTTGCCACCATCCCTGTTCTCTGTAAAGCACTACCCTGGAGACATCATCTGTGCAAAAACTTCTGTATTTTACTTTGAATGTCGAGCTCTTGAATAACATGTTTATTTATCCTCTCATGCCTCTAATGTCTGACTGCTAAAAGGGAAGAGAGAGGGAAAAGAGGGAGAGAGAGCTAAACTCTAAAGGAGCAGTCAACTGCTCTTTGCCTGAGGACCTTGTCTGCTCTCACCTGCTCTGTTTGGCGGCAGTGTAACAACAAATTTTACACCGTCTGGGACACAAATTGGCATCCTGAACTCTGCTTCTTCCTTCAGAATAATCTAATTAAAAGACACTGCCAGTGGGTTAGAAATCAGAGTATTATAAAGTTTGATAGACAGACAGACATAAAAGTGTTTCCAATTTCACAAGATACTGGGCACTAGTGTAAAACTTCAGAGCCTTGGCGGTAAGAGGTTTGGTCTAACTGAATTAGCCCAACTACACGCTCTGCAGTGACTATAAGCACAATATTAGGTAGTGAAAGAAGATTTACCATATTTCCAGCTTTGAAGTCTGGCCAAAGATTTTGGGACTGACGTTAAATGTCATGCTAAGAAAGCATGAGTGAACTGCTGTGTCCACCGAACATGTTTTTATTTTCATCAAAAGCACGGCTAAGTATAAGGTTTCCTGGTCACATTCCAGTTCTTACATTTGTGAGTAAAGGAACAATTGAAAACCAAAAGGGGATTGCACAACATGGAAAGCTAAAGGCTGCAAACACATGTCGGGTCAACTTAAGAGATCATCTTTTGAAAATCTGCTGCTTTACGGAGTGGCTCATTTTGTGGGTTGATATTGGCCTATCACAGATGTATCCTGTTGGTGTATATGTTGTCCGATATGAAATTTTCTTTTGAAAAACATAATGCAGAAAACGATACCTATTCTATTGGTTTTCTTTTTTAATTCATATAAAATTATTACATTCCCAGTGAAGGTCAGTGTTTCAATGCACTGATATAATTTTTGGATATGAAAGTTTACTATTAAACTGTAAAATAGCCTGCCTCCTTTACAAGTGTACAACACATTTCGGTTGATATATCAAAATTGGAAATCAATTAATTCAACTTAATATCAGCATCGACATCAGCCCCAAATATCCTGTATTAGTCAGGCTCTAGAAATTGGAGCACACATTCATGGACAGAAACAGGTTTAAAATTGAAGCTCATTCATTACAGTAAGGTACCAGCCACAACATGATATGCAATATGTAAAGACAAATAGTCCAAATAAAACCTTTATACACTCAACCCAGATTCACTGGATGTGTACTGCTGAGACGACCTCCCAGTGACAAACTCTGATTCTGTTACCATCCACTGTCTGTTGTGGTGTCCTTTTCAATTTTCAAGGAAACAAAATCAATAAGTGGGCAAACGAGCTAGCAAGCTTAATGCTAATTGCAAAACAACATTTTAGAAAATGTAACATTTTATAACGACAAGAAAGGTATCTATGGTATGAGCCATGGAAAAACCTCCCCGAACATATTTTTTCATCTCAGAAAAATAGAATAAATCAACTGAATTAGTTGACATAATATCACCCTGAATCTGTTGAATAAAAAGCTGTAAAATGTTTATACAGTATAATGGCCATCAGTGTTGTCAGAACCACAAAGTACTTTTTTTATCCCATCAGATTGCTGACATGTGTAACCAGAATCAATCCAACCACTCCTCAGAGACTCTTGGCTTGGCACCCCTCGGTTTGGCTCTCACTGCAAAGGCTTTCAAACGGTTTTAACGAAAAAGTTTGTTTTACCATCCGATATAACGTATCTGGTCACACAAGAGATCTAAAGTATCATGGATGGAGAAATCTAATCTGAAGCATCATTAAAGCAACCCAACTTTCCAACTAACCTGCCCTTGCAGCAACATCACCAAAACTCATCAAACAGTGTGCCGCAGAAGTCAAAGGGGCCAAAAAAGGAAAACTCAAAAGACCAGAAACCCAGAGTGTTTTAAAGAGTTTCACCAAAGTTGTTTACTCTAAAATTATAGAGTAAATTCATGTTTCCCTCAAACTCTCAATCAGATAAATCTTTGAGAATAATAACTGTGAAAGTAAAAACACAGACCGATAGTGAGACAATATATTATAGCATTAGCCCACAGCACAATGTGGGACCTCTTAAAGGACTATAAATAATCATAAGGCTCTCCAAAATGTCAAGGACAGCTGTGCAAAATGTTAAAGGCAATAGTGAAACAAGGCAAGTAGGCCAAAGACATTTTCTATAGTGAATAAAACAACTTCACAGAGCAGGATATAGTAAATCGTACTTATCGGGAGGCATAAGACAAAAGCTGTCAACATCAAGAGGAAATACTCTCGTATTTTACCATAAGAGACCAATAATGTACATTTAATGACAATAACATCACTGCTCTAATTCACTACAAACAAGCTGACAGAGAGGTTGTTTAATCTAAGAGTTAACTTTGGAGGACATTTAACCTATTATATATATATACGCACACACACACTAATCTGCATACTATTCCCATAAACATGAGGTTTGTAATGGTTAAAGACGCCTCAATGACGTGAAGTGCGGCCAAAAAGAAGACGCAATAATAATAGTAAGTCTAAAAGTCAATTATGACAAATGGTAATATTTTGAAGTTTGAGTGAAAGGGACATTTTTTGTAATGTGACGTATTTCCAATTGAAACATAAGTTTAGTTACAATTAGTTGAAAGTCGACGGTGAGCAGAAAATACAGCAACGCATGGAGCTAAGGAGAGGCAGAGGACCAGGTGTAAGCCTGGACACACACCCTCACCTGTGCTGGTAGAGCTGAAGAGGAGGATAACAAGAATTAATCCCACCTCAAGCATATTGTTTTCAGTTTTACAAGATGAAATTCAAACACACACTTCCTACAAAGACTCTGCTCTGCTGGCTACCCACTCGCTCACGGGCAAGCGTGGCTTCACATTTTGCGCCGAGTCTAAAAGTGACCCCAAATTGGATTAATTTAAGTAATCACTCTTAAGTGCATTTCTGTTTTTACAAGAAAAGTAACAAATGGCATTTTGATAAACGGAGAAAAAAAAAATCACGACTGAATGGTAATGACAGCAGCCAAATAACATTATGAGAAGCAAACCAGCTCATGGGATGAGCTACTGTTACGTTAGCCTGAACGAGGTAACTGTGGCCTGTGTGAACACTGTGTTGTGAGCAGATGCCATCTGTCACAATTAAAAAAACAATAACAGCAAAATTAAAGGATGTTAACATTTTGGCATGTTGTTAATATATAGATAAAAACTGAAACTCGCTCATCATGAATTCTTGCAGAAGCTTGGTTACAGGTTTAATGCAGCATTTTCTCTCACTTGGGATCTTTAAAATGAAGACCTAAACCTACTGGTAATAAGCAATTACAGTTTGTGCCATTTATAAACCCTTCAAAAGCAGAAACCGATCATTATAAAGACAGTTGTTAAAAAAATAAAATAAAAAAAAAAAAAAAGTCCAATTAGTTGTCCCAAAAAAAGTTGGGACTGATGAGGGAATAAAATGTCAATGTACCTCAACTGCCTTGATCCTGTTCCTTTGAACCCACAAGTAGTTTTCTAGGCCAAATTTCCAATTTAGGAAGCCAGAAGGTCTAAAAAAAAAAAAAAAAAACATACTCTCCTGGAAATCACTGGCCTACAGCTACAGGAGAAGGTAAACTAAATGTGATGGGTGCTCTTCTCTTTGTCCAGAAAAGAACCGCTTCAGTTGAACACTTACCATAAGAGTGCTGGAGATTCCTCATCTGTCCATATACTGACGGATTTGGGTTTAAACGTGAAAAATATTTGTCTATATTGAGGACTATTAAATCAGTAATGATGGCAAAAGAAAATAGCAAACATACAAGTTGGTCAATGTTAATAATTCAGTTTGAAAAGGTTACAAGCAATATCATTTTAACATATGGCTTAATCTGGTATATATACAGCAAGTGCCGAGTTGACAGAGACAAAGAGTACGTAACAGTGCATGAAAACCGAGCCATGCATTTGAGGATTAAGACGTTCTTGCGTGAAGCTGCACACAAGTTCTTAAAGCTTTAAGTTGAAAAAGTTGAAGGAGTAACCTGTCCCTGCTCTGCACTGTCTGTATCAGCTCTGATGGATGTCAATGGAATTTGCATTCTCAAGAGTTTTGAGCTTAACCAAAGCTGCCAAAGCTTAACCAAAAGCAATCAGATCTCTTTTCTGTGAAAGAGCAGCAACAAAAAGTCTATTTAATTTCTGTGTATGCTGTGCATGAATACAAGAAAAAAAAAAAGAATGTAATTGTGTCTCCATTTACCATCCATCAATATCTTGCAGACATTGTATCCCTTTCTTCTTTTCATAATTTTACATGGTAAATTTCCTGAGACCCTAATGAGAGAGAATAAAAGAAAAGCGAAGCATGAAATGGCTGCCGGGTTTTGTCTCCTTCCCATTCTCCTCAGTCTATTTTATTATTTAATTTTATTTAATTATCCCACAAAGCTCTTTTTTTTCACGGGTCCATCTCTGCCCGTGTTCTACTCCCAGTGTGTGAGTTTGTAATTTAATAAAGCTTCATTTAAGAGAGAAGTTGATTAAAAAAATTAAGCTCCAGTGATCACCACAGCCCTCCCCATTTTATGAAAAGATCCGATATTTCATATTATGAACATGTCGGGTAGAAATTATCACCGCAGGACAAGTTCATGCTTTCCACGCAATCATATGACAATGACAGCAAACCCCACTACAGAAAATGTCCCACTAAAACGTAGAAAATGACAGGAGTTGAAACACTTTCACTGCTTTATTGTAGGTCAGGCCTTTTTCTCTTTTCCCTGCTGCCTGCCTATCATTCAAGTGTTAATTTTTTCACTCATAATTCATATTTCATGCGTCTTCTGACAGCAGGTGACAGCCAAAACATGTCTTACACAGCTGTAAAGGAGATTTCTTATATTTCTTCCTCTTTAGAGTGAATGATGACACTGTACTGCAATACTGGATGGAGGAGAGAGAAATTCCAGCCTACTGCCCTCTGCTTGGTTTCACTGCAGAAAATTGCACCAACAGCCTAATTACTTATCGTCATACAGACTCTTTGAAATACAATCTTCTTAAGTTATCCCATCTGTGCAGCAAAGGGTACAGATGCACACAAATCCAGTGATTTAGAAAATGTGCAGGATGTCAATTCCCATTGTAAAAAAAAAAAAGATAAATGTAATATCTACACAGCAGCTTAAAGCTAAATACCTTCTCACTGCTGAAGAAACATAATCCACGCAATTAATGCTTGAAAATTATAGCCTGGATCTAGTGGCAGTTTTGAACCATAAGTTATTGATTTGGAAATGAAAACCTGTACTCTTCAAGGTTAAATCCAGTCCACCCTCATTACGGCTCTGTCCTTGAGAGGCCCGCACCAGGGCTGCTGCAAGGAGTAGAGAGGACTGCTTTAATGAAGGTGAATTTAATGGGATTTAATGTAGCTGGGGGCAATGGAGCAGCAGAGATATGGTTTTAACAAAGAGCAAGGGACCAAGGGTACAGCCAGGAGAGCAGCCATTTTCCTTTCTTTTTATTTATTTCACATTTGGCTGAGCAGAGTAAAAGCATACCACATTTTCGTCTGACTCAGCCCCAAGAGTCAGTGGTTACATTTCTACAGTCAGGACAATGCAGGCCTCTACTATCCATTGTAACGGTTGCAGAAATATTGGATAACATAATATCATTTGACAGAATCAGTGGTTATCCATGACGTTTAAATGTCACCATTTTTTGCATGAGGCTATTGTTGTTGTTTTATATTTGACTTTTAGACTCTCAATACTGTTTTCAGCATCAAGATGCTTGTGCTGGAGTACTTTATCCTTCAGGAAGAAAAAGAGCAATACTATTGACTACCGTGTACCGACAGTAATGTGATTCGAGATAATGTGATGATGCAGGCAGTATTTCACATTCACAACCATCCGTAAAACATTTTGAGAGAGCCCAGCAGGGATGAGAGTTAAATTTTTGATCATTTCTACATACAACTTCGTAAGGTCTATTCTCGCTCTCTCCTCTTACTCAATTGGGTGTTTTGATAGACTAAGTAGTTGCATGACAACATGTCTCCAGTTCGTTCTGCTTTAGGCTCCTTAACACAACGCTTTAGCACAAATAAGGTTGCTACATTTAGTTATTTTCATAACCCGGTCCTTTTATTAATTGTGCAGAGCTCAGTTTGGCCCTTCAGCGGCGAGGTCATGAGCACATGGCTGTGCCTTCAGCTTTCGTAAGCTTGATGTGAACAATGTGTGCTTTCTGCAAATAACATTATACGGCCCCCTCCTAAGGTAATACCCCATAAACATGCCAAAATCTTGAAAAGCAAAAAAATTACTTTCATACCTGGTTTAGAAACCCTCGCACAGTCATTTCTCTTCTTTTTCTCTCCCTTTCTTCTCTCTTCCCTCTCTGAAAATCTGCTGGAGAGCCGACAGGGTGCTAATTCACAAACAGAAACAGAGGGGGAAAGTAAAGATGTGATTGCAAACGCCAGTGCTATGATATAATTCAAAACAGTATGTGTTGTTATCAGTAACAATCCTAATAATCATAGTGGGCCAACGGCCAAACTCATTACTGATCATTGCCTTCCCTCCCCCCAGGTCTAGATGCAATATTAAAATGAACAGCTCTTCCATCCTTCACGTCTTTCACAGTCTCTCATCAGGACCCGAGCAAAACAAATGTTTTTATCTTGAATAATGCTCTTCACTGCATTTGAAATGCTGAATCACTCTGCTGATCCACCACTGTCGGTGGTAGGATTAAAAAAGAAACCTCTCTGAAAGATCAAATAAGTAGTGCATATTTAAAGACATATACCTAAGGCACATGCACCACCTAATTAAACCATGACTTTCAAAAACACTAACTCTCTGCCAGGTCCACCATGTGTGGATATGATAGTTGAGCAGAGGGCACGAGGAAATGAGGAAGGGGCAGAGGCTATACAGTCTGCCGTTTTTTTTTTCAGTCCTGAGACATTTGAGAACATCTTAGGAAGAAGCTTGAATGACAGGGGTGCTAACCCCGCATCAAGGGTCGCCAACGATGCACAGTGCATAGAGACAAGCTAAAGAATATTAAACCTGATAGGAAAGTCATTATTATTGATGGTTGTATCTCTCATGAAAGTTATGCACTAACCAGATGAGCAAATCAAAGTGATGCTTAGTATCCTCTGCCTTTGATCATAATAACTCTTTATATAAAGCGTCATTTTGTGTATATTTTGTTCCCACTTAATGGTCACAAAAGACGATCATGCCATCTTCCATTATAATAAAGTTAATACAAAGTCATTTATGAAATAGATTATCCATAGCCAACTGTTTTATTGGGCCGCAGTGCTGATACTGTGATTGAAAAGGATATAATGTATTCTGAGAAATCTTCCAACCTCCTTGAAGAGCTCCCCTGCTGACCAACCAAGAAACCCCTTCCAGATTTCTCTTTTTCAGAAGAATGTCATCTTTATTTTTAAGTGGACTTTGGGGAACCTTGTCAATGCCAGTTAATTTTTCAAAATTACTGAAAAGCTGTGATGGCTATAAAACAAGCCATGCTGTTCACACATCTGCATTTTCCATTTAATCTTTGACTTTCATTGGTGCAGTCTGTAATCCCTCAAATGTGACTAATGGGAAACATTAAGTACAGGTTTGGGAACAAGTGGTTTTAATTAAAATGCTGGTTCACAGAGGACCTTAGAAGAAGGAGTTTTTTGTTTTTTTTAAATCATTCTTCACAGTGCCCCCTATGTTTTTTTTATATTTGCAGTTGGACACAAAACAAAACCCAAAAAGAACTGAAAGCAGTAAAAGAAAAGATCCAGATTTATTCAATTAAGTCATCATGTGACATTTTCTCCACTGACACTTAAGAAACAGCAAATACACAAAGATACAACTTCAAACTGTTCATAACCCCGTCACAAAAAGCCCCAACACTTTTAAGGATGTCGGTTTTCCTTTTTACAAAACAAGAAAAAGTCCCTCAAACAGATGGGTGGCATATGAAACCATCTTTCGAAGGCCACACAAAGACCATACAAAGACTTGCTTTATTAATTCTGACAAGGAAAGAGGCCGAGGCTGTTCTCCACTTAAACCATTCTTTAACTTCTGTTAGCCGAAGTCTGTTCAACCCACATCTTAACTCACTTAATCAACAGCACTTCAAGACACTCACAATCTCAAAGTCGTAGCGACACCAAAACCTTTGAAGGATATCGTGTAAGGGCATAATCACCATGACAGCCCCGACTGGAAGAGCTGGTAGACTGAAACAATAAGCTTTGATGTCTCCAACCTGTTTCATTGACGTCAACGAGTGTCAAACAGTAACTTAATGTTCAGTGTATTTATTTATTGTATATACAAGGCAAAATTTAGTCTACAAGACAAAAAATGAAGAATTTTAGATGGAGACTGACTTCAAAACACAAAGGTTAAAGAAAAACTGTGGCGGGGGCCCATAACTGCTCCATGGTACTGGGTCTGACTTTAAAGGAATAGTTTGACATTTCAGGAAAAATGCTTATTGGATTTCTTGCCAAGAGCACATTTAGGAAATAGATACCACTCTCATGCGTGTACAATGAAGCTACAGCCAAGGTCTCGTTTTACAGGAAGTTATGTGCTGGCGTTTTTGACTTTCGACTATGTTCATTGGTGACTATTAGCTCAGTGTGTTGATGGTTGCTTCGAGTTACAAAGGCCGTTCTGTCGCTGTCCTCGTGAATGCTGCTTTGTCTATTTTTCCATCTAACTACAGTTATCCGAGTAGTCTTTTGAGTCTACAAGCATTCATTACCATTGGGAAAAACAATTCAAGTCATGATATCAATCCAGTGCACCACAACGGCTACAAGTGCATATTTCATGTCATACAGCCACCTCTTAAATAAATTAAGAGCCAGATCAATTTGTAACCACACTGCCCATGTATTTAAGACAGTGTGGCCATTTCAATGCATACCTGCCAAATTTGCCCCTACCACATACTATATGGCCAATTATGTGGACACACTTGAAGCTCGTGGGTTTTGGAATTAGATTGTTTTATATCTAGCCTTTTTATATCAATATAATACATTCACATTTACAGGTTTGTGTTCGCAGACACAAGACAAATAGATCGTTGTTCTCAGAGGCCAGTTTGTGTTTGCTTTGGAGAGAAAATGGAGATGCCCAAATTATCTTAATGCATGAACACAGTGAACTGTGGAGTGGACAGTGATGGAAGGTTCTATGCTGCTTGTATTTTATGTCCAACTAATTGTAAACCAGTTAGTGGTGCTTCACTGGGTTAGCGTGTTTTCAGCAGCTGTCCTAAGAACAAGCAGCAACCAGCTGACAGTCACAGTTAACAAAGCCACTAGTAAATCCCAAGTCAGGGCTGTTTCTTGGCAGGATGGAGGGATTTCAATAATTGCAATTAATTACAAATAATAACAGCCTGCAATTTTCCTTCACGAGAGAGACCTAAACTGATTATTTGCATGCCCCCTCCATCATGTATGTGAATAATGTAGATATGATGAGCAGCAACAAGTTAGCAAGAAATGAACTGCCTAATTATCCAACAGCGTGCAACATTAACAGTAATAAACTGATAAAATGATTCCATTTTGGAAACATGTCATTCTGGCTAAACACAAGTTAACTGTAAATATCTATAATGTGCTTCCCACTGAAAGAATGTGTTCCAGCTGGACAGCTGTGACCTTAAATCTTTAGTACAAAGACGTGACACCGATCACACTGGCTTGATATACATATACCCAAAACAAAAATATGTGAAATTCATGAAAGATAAACAAACTCAGACTTACTGTGATAGTTTTGCTGCTGTGATTCTTGTTAGATAACTCGGCAAAAATAATTGGTGACACTCTGAGTGCAGCGACTGCAAAGTTTAGTTTGACACACAGAAGTGTGAAGGTGTTAACAGGAACTGCTGGTGTTTAACTGAGCTTTACATTGCCCTGTGAGGTCTCATTAATGAAAATGTGAGTTTAACTTTCAATAAAAGATTTGATTAAAATTGACTTATTTTTGGTGTTTTGTTCTTTGTTACTTGGTCTTTGGTGGCTTATAGATTGTGGATCTGTTTTTTTCAAATCCATTTGTAATTCACTGCAATGTTTTCATTATATTCCCTGATATTGTTACAGTGAAGTTACCTCAGTGCAGATTTTTTTTTTTTTGCTCTGATCATCTGGCTCTACAACCTTCTTTAAGTTCGAACCTCGACTTTTCAGTAAACAACATCCATCCCAAACTCTGCTGTGACAACGGAGTTTTAGAGCAGCAAAGACAAAGACGTTTGTCACCCATCTGAGGTCTGTATGTGTCCATCTGGAAAAGACATTGGAACAAACAGGTTGTAGGGGCAACTGGAGGCTCTTTCTCTCTGTCGAAATGCCTCCCAGACCTGCTGGTGTCTGTGACAGACTCTCTCCCGGTGAGCTAGCCTCCATGATGAATGGCTACCTTTCCACTCTTTATCGCCCCACTAAATCATGGGCTTACCATGCTTTTATGACCAATTTTTGCTGCTTTGTTTTACTTTCCCCCCATTTTATTTTGAATGAAACTCCAAAGGCTGCGGTTTCATATTTCGTGCTGTACACTGTCTTAATCTTTGAGGGTTTATCATAACATTGGTATTCAGCTGGAGATTTGAGCGCTGGCTACATTAATCAAATTCACCAAGACAAATGTGTCAGACTTTGTTTGGACTGGAGAAAATGCTCTTATCTAAAGAGCAAATATTACCAGAATATTTTATTTCATTCATTTAGTGTTTTCCAACCTGTACTGTATCTGTTATGCAGCACTCCTGTGTTTTATTTCTGCTGTAATGCAGGAAAAGTATAAATTATTCATGTGAATGAGGGTCAAACTTGGCGTTGGTCAGAGCTCAGAGATTGACAGGCAGACAGTATGTCAGGCAGTGGGGAGAGCCTGAGAAGAGACTCAGTTCTTTTCATTTGAGATGTGATGAATTACTTGACAGTGGAGTTTGCGTATGACTGTCCTAGTCTTTTTGTGCATTGCGTCTGTTTTCTTAAACCTCCATTCTGTGATGAGTCCATGCTGTTTACACACAAAAACAAAATAAAGATAGAATTATATTTTGGCTTCTGTTTGTCGCAGTAATAATGTAAATTTGTATTACCAATTTTGTTAAAATAGATCCTAATATTTACGTATCTACATAATTCTTTTTTGTTGAAGCTGTTGTGGAGTTTTCTGTAAGACTACACTGGCAACACTCCATGAGCTAAGTCATATTAATACTTAAGTTACCTTCTGTAGCCGCTGCATTTCAACTAACTTGTATAAGGGACAGTAGGTTTTGGGATTGCAGTAGATGAAAATCATCACCAAGGTTAGTTTTTGTTGTTTTAATTTGAGAAAGGACTTCTTCATTTAACATTCATGCATCAAAGATTTGAATAACTATTTAACACTATTTTACTTGAGTCAAATAAATAAAAACAGCAGGACGTGCTGTGAGAGAAGTTTATAACCTCAGCACATTTCATTTTGGACAAGGAATCATGATTGTATCAACACATCTTTGTATTTAATCAATTCAATAATGCGTCAACTAATGTTACCAACAGAATGCTGGCATTTATTTAAAATACATAGTTGACACTCTTAATGATGTACAGTATTACACTACCACAGCAAAAAACAGATGTTGTTTAGGGGACACACATGAATATCGAGTGGATTATACAGTGTTTTGCAAGTATATTTGAAGGTTTTATAACTAACTTGACAGTGCAGTGCTTTAGCAAGCTTGGACTTCTGCAGATTAAAGCTGAGGCAGGTTAGAGCAGATGTCGTGTACTATGTCTCCCCCTAGTGGACGCAGAGCACTCTGTCTTGTCAGCTTTCCTGACTGATTTTCTGTATGTCTGACTTCTACACGGAATAATATCTGTAGTTCACATGATATTGTTCACGGTATAACATTTTTATTTGATATTTTTAGATGTAAAAGATAGACTATCAATATTCATGGTAATTTTTTTAACCCTTTCCATATAGAATCTCTTAGACCAGAGAAACTATTCTGAAGTCATTTTACGACTTGGAGGTTTTTCTGATCTATCAATCACCTAAACAAAGCCGGAGTGCGTGAGCCTCTGCCAGGGGAGGTCTGACCTGCGGCCTAGCATGACATTGAAGGAAGGAGTGCTACTCACCCAGGAAATCCCATTATACCAAAGTATGATAGATATCAGTACTGGGGAAGCTCATATGTGGTCTGACATATAATTTGTTATAATTTGTAAAGAATTTATCCCCGTCTTTCAGTTTTTGAGAAGTCTGTGCCTATAATACCGTGTTCATCTATTTTGTATATGTATTTGAGATCATTTTGAAAATTCAAAGATAATGTACCAGTGAAATATCCAAAAAAGGGATTTCAAAATGCTTGAGTCTTACAAAGAAGCTATTCCTGCATACTTGCATCTGGAAATTTACCTCAGTATATTTTTTATTCCCAAAAAAAAAAAAAAAAATTGTTTTTTGGTGCCATTGAATTTACTCAAGTTACTACACAGAAAATGAATACAACCCAATTCAAATTTTACCATGAATAATTCATGATTTCATAGAGGTGAATTATCTCATTTGGGGAATGTAATTTCTACATGCCCTGTTACAGTTTGTAATGACATTTCTAAAGTTTCAATAGTGACTGAACAGACAGCCAAATTATCCTGCATACGTGTGTGTGTGTGTGTGTGTGTGTGTGTGTGTGTGTGTGTGTGTGTGTGTGTGTGTGTGTGTGTGTGTGTGTGTGTGTGTGTGTGTGTGTGTGTGTGTGTGTGTGTGTGTGTTATCTGAATCAAAGAAGTATAGATTAGCTTTATATGCAGTACGACTCCGGTGTTGATCAATAACACTAGCGATATGATGGCATGCTTACGTGCAAAGGTGAACAAAAGAGGGACGTCTGTATCCATCATGCAACTAAAATCAACCCCAAGGAGACAAAAGAAAAAACGGCTATCCTCCGTAAACAAATGTCACCTGGCCCCCCTGCAGTGAGGCATGGTAGTGTATCACTTATTTCAAAACTAAAACAAAAGGTCAATCAGGCACCGTCCTCTTCTCAACAGTCTCCCACTCTGTTTGTTTGTGCTACATCACTTTTCTGTGTCTTATTGATTGCCAAAGGTAAGAGACTACCATGGAAATTTGCAGCAAAAATTCAATAAAAGGCATCTCAGCATGGCACCTTTGGACTTTTCTTGATCACATTTATCTTTCTAATAAAATGTAAAAAACGAGTCAGGTTGGCACATGAAACTAACAGGGCAGTCTCGGGTCTTATCTATCTGTGGTCCTCACAGTGAGTCATGTTTATCTGTCTGAACTCTCCCCTATATATGCTTTAGCGATAAGAAAAAAAAGTAAACAGACAGTGGGCCAAATTACCGTGCTGAGACATCACTGAAGTGGGCCATTGCAGAGTAAGCTTTTCAGTGCTAGAAGTGACATTTTAAAGAAGATTAACACCCGTAGAGCAGCTCAGGACGACAAAAACAAAAGCTGCCAAAAACTGTGAAGGCGGCGAGGGATTGGACCCACACATGGGAGACTTGTGACAAAGAGGAACTGAGCTGAATGCACGATCCAGAAGTTGATATTTGGTGGAGCTTTGCATATCAACCAGTCTCAAAACTCTTTGTAAATACAAAGCCTCGTCTGAACCATGAAGATGACGGGGACTATTCTTAAAGTGGACTATTCTCATTGCAGCACAGACACTGAACATTTAAAGAACATGATGCTGATACCACGACAAACAAGTACAACAGGTATGATGATGACAACTTCACCTCAATAACTTGCCTGAGGCTTGGTGAGTGCTATCAGCTGTCACTCCAAAAATGCACAAGTCATTTTTCTAGCAACTAATCTACTGGGCCACAACTAACAATTATTTTTTATTATTATTGATCAATTATACTGATTATTTTCTAAACTATCTGATTTAAATAATGTCCACCTGTGGCTCGCCACAATTTCAGTGCCAGTCTACAGTTCAACACGTTTCACAATGTAACAAAACAGAGCAAAACATGAAACCATTGCAAGTGAGAAGCTGGAAACTGGCTATTGTTTAGCATTCATGCTTAAGAAAAGTTTGTGGGACACATACATGATCAAAGTAGGCGCAAATTAATTTGATTAACAAAGTTTAACACAAAGTTCAGGTCTGCATCAGTTTACATTCTGATTAAATGTCCTTCATTATCTCACGCTAGGTCATCGCTCTAATTAGGCCTCTGTTGAACTGAAGCAGGCCCTTTCCTTCCCAGTTTAAATGAAAAAGATTTACCACAAGGCTGTTCTTCAAATCCAGATAACTGCAAAGCAAATGTATTCTAATCTCTTAATTCAATCGAACTGATCTTTGACCACAGAAAGCATTTTCCTTGTTAAATCATAATCCCTAGCTGCTTCATTTGCCGAAAGTAAGTGTGCAATTTACAGACATTTTAGCCCCAGGTCTGTGCAGTATGTGCATCGAAGCAGGAACACAACACCAAGAAGGCAGGTCAGTGCTATTTAAGAGACAATCCTGCAGAAGTCTGATACTGGCAAGATGCTGTTTAGAGCAACATGGAGGGAGGCCAAGTACCAAGTGTAAAATTAGTCAGAAGACAGAAGTGGACTTCGGTTCGCCAGCAACCTCTAACTGCTTTAATTAAATGGGGAATTTCCTCTTCCTCTTGAGTAATAACTAGCAGTGCTCCTCAGAGGTCCACTGCATTCACATAGAGGAGTGATATCTCTACGTATAACCCTGCTTATATTCTCATCACATTGCTCCTGACAGACCTGTGAAACAGTGTCCAGATGATTCTGAAGAGGCCACAAATTCATAATAAACACCTTTCTGCAATAGTTGTGCCCATGTTAAGGTTATTTTTTTCTCACATAGGTGGAATAAGATTCATTGTGTGCCTTTGTTCATGAAAAGGATCATGAATGATCATCTTTGTCACGGCGGCTGTCTGCTCTTTCCAAAGATCATGTTCTTTCAGTTATGTGACCTGTCTCAGATGCTTGTGGGGCTTATTAGAGATATTTACTTATTCATTAGCAATCAAATATAAGGGTCATAAAGAATCCCACTCTCTTACGATGCTGATGTCTGAAACTAGTCTATCTGTTCTTTGGAAATGTTCACAGCACAGTATACTGTACTTTATCTGACTTCTGGGAATATTTTTTTATCATCTACCTTTTAATTGACAGATTCACCAGTGTCGGCATCCACCTCGTCACTATCACAGCCTGGTAGAAGTAGCACTCAGTGTTCCATTTGTGCCGACAGAGCGACAGGTAAACATTATGGTGCATCCAGCTGTGACGGCTGCAAGGGCTTCTTCAGGAGGAGCATTCGCAACAATCACACTTACAACTGCAGGTGAGTTATATTACAAGGCGCTTTCAGACCAAACAGTTCAGGGTACTGTCACTAGGGAGTTCCCCGAGAACTACGTACCTTTAAGGGCTTGTTCTCTGTTTGCACTAGCACCACCAATAGAAATGGTAGAATTATGTGAGCCATCCGGCAGTTGGCAACCTCTCCTCTGCACGACATAAAACAGCAGCAGTCCATTCGTCCGTGTTTTGTTCAGGCTTTTACGGTTAACGATAAAGGAGTATTTTGGACTGTTTGAAGTGAGGTTGCATGGGGTATTTATCCCGAGTCGGTGTGTTAGATGTAGTAGATGGGGGTCGGCACGTCCCCAGTTTGCAGAAGCGTGCAGTTGCACTGAAACAGAAGATAAGCTGTGCACTGCTGTGGACAGTCAGCAACAACACATAGTTTAGCCACCAAAGAAAGCCCCACCTAAAAATAAATAAATCCCTATTTTTGTTTTAAGCGTACACCAATTAAGAATATTTTGCGGTCAGACAGCGTTTTCTGACAGTGAGCGGTTTTATCTGTCTCTTCAAAGCTACCAGTCCCTCTTGACTAAAACAGTAAGTTTACCTCAGAACAGGCACGTTGTTGGTCTACCACTGCATTGATCAGTTTGGTTGTTTGTTATTGTGACTAGTGTAACAAAATAAATGGAGACAGCAGTAGACCACCTACTCCCATGTTCTGTTAGGTTAAATTACTGTTTTTGTCAAGGGAGTCTGATGGCTTTAAAAAGAGCGATATAACGTTTCCAGTTGCCCCCTGGAAAAGGCTGTGACGGCAAGGTAAAGCAAGGAACCAATCACCGTCATTGCAGTTCCTCTTGTGTTGGGAAAGTAACTAACCTGAAGTAGGAGCTAAAAAAAGCTCCCCAGAACAGAGTTTTAAGAACTATGATGGTTCTTAGTTCCTGCGGTGTTTTACAACCATGGAAAAGTTCCTCAGGTCTGGAAGCACCTACAGATCCTCCTCAGTACAAGGTTGAGACTAGTCTAGGCATGGAAACAATAACACATATTTACTGACAGGATGAGGACTGAGTGAAGAGATATAGCTGTAGGGTCTGTTTACTTTCCCATGAGAGCAGCCGATTGAGCAATCATGCTTTGCATAAAATTGTCAAGTCTAAACTTGAACCGAGTGCAAAGTTAGACAATCAATTCCTAAACCTCAGAATATTCAACAAATGTTCAAGGGGAGCTTCACAAATTTTACTCATTATTTCTGCATGTAATAAAAGCTGTATAAACTATTTTGTGGCTCCAGTGGGAAATGAGAGAAGTCCCATAAATTGCCACAAGTTATGTCACTTGAGTCAGCGATTGTTGGATCAGAAGACTACAAATTTGAAAATGAAAATTGCTTTACTACAAATTTAAATAAAGAGGTGTGTGAGAAACAAGGGAGCTGTCCAGACTTCTGCAGCCTGCTCCTCACCTCTGCTAGTGTCTAGCCATTCAAGGCTATATTAGCCGTTACTAGCATAACACACCTGAATCTCCGACCGAATTATCCAGTTGAATTATGAGTGATGTAGGCACCAAATTTCAAGAATAACAGAAGGATGGATGAAAAATGCGCGGAATAAAAATGACGATATCTCTGGTATTACAAGATCAAATTTAATTTTTATTTTTTTCAAATCGAGTTACACAATGTTCCAGAGGTGTATTGCCAAATCAGAGAATTTTCTTTACCAACTGCACAACTATCTTAAATAAAATGTACAGTAGATACATCTGTGCTTATACATAATAATAATAATAATTTTTCAGGTTCAACAGGCAATGTATTGTGGACAAGGACAAAAGGAACCATTGTCGGTACTGCAGACTACGAAAATGTTTCAAAGCTGGAATGCGGAAAGAAGGTCAGAGCAAATATTTCCTATTTCTATTTAATAGTTTCTCTTCGGTGTTTATTTTCAAAATAAAAAAAAATTATTCAACCACTTGAATAAATATTTCAGAAACTATTGAAAGCTTCAAATTTTGCTTTTTGCTACTTGTATTTAAAAAAAAATGTCATAACTACTTCTCAGAAGAAAACGAGGGGATGAATGAAAGAAACATTTTTCTTTTAAGAGAAACAATGTACTGTACATCAATTTTTATTTCCATTTGTGTGGTTATGTACACTGTCTACACAGTTGGCCATATCTTTCATTGAGTCCCACAGAGAAG
This sequence comes from Brachyistius frenatus, assembly GCF_029030835.1. Taxonomy (NCBI): domain Eukaryota; kingdom Metazoa; phylum Chordata; class Actinopteri; family Embiotocidae; genus Brachyistius; species Brachyistius frenatus. The sequence goes on from NW_027210614.1 coordinate 1,436,798, forward strand.
CAGGGAAAGAGATGCAATCAGAAGAGCTTAGTATCCACACATGAATAATTAACATACCTGAGCATAGGCAAATGTTTGCGCTACATTTTTCTGGAAAGAAGTTGCTCACCGGCCCCTGAAGGGAAGGCCAGGGGTGCAAATTTAAAGGTTTACTGCACTAATTTGCCTAATTACATGCTGTAATATCACTTTCAAATTAGTAAAGCATTAAACAAGACTCCAGCATCTGGTCATTTCATACTTGACCTCTGAGCACTCGCCCTCTAAATGTTTACTCCGAAAACAGACTTAACTGATGTTCCACAGAGGATTCATTTGTGACATTGTCATGCAGAACCATGTCAGTGAAGCACAGACAGATCCTGCTGCTCCTTCTCCTCCTCTATTTTGATTAATGTGCTCCTGATTGGTGGCTGAGAGGACGCCTCTGATGACTGATTGCTCCGACACTCGATCGTGTTGTCTGACTTTGTAGACCCATATTGGAATTAGTCCGAGGCCAGATTGCTTTGTTTAAAATAACTCTTGCAAACGGGTTATCAACATGGGATGACGACATCTCTCAAACATAATCAACACAAGCAGGCATCCACATGTACTTTCACTGCCAGAGGCAAATATAAGAAGTTGTCAAATCAAAATATATCAAAACAAGACAAGTCTAAACAACTGGATTAAAACATTCCTTTCAAAAACTTTGGTTATTTATACCACATATGTCAGAGTGTATCAAATATTTTTCAATATTTCATATCTTCAGTAGCACTTTTTTTTTTTATCAGGGATAAAACCTTATTTCATTTCAGAAATGTGACATCTAATCAAACAAAACTGATTTACATCCTGAAAAAGATACAATGAAATATGCAAAGAGAAAGATTTCTGGGGACTCCTGTAAAATAAAATATTTGTATACAATTTCTGCCATATTTCCTAAGTAGGCACATTTGGCATGGCTAATACTGGCATGAACAGCAAGCTCAATGTTACGGGGTACAGAGAGACTTTGTGGAGGCAAAGAGTGGGTTGTTTCTTTGAGAACGGGTTTGCTGCCGTGGTGAGTAAAAAGAAAAAATAGCAGAGGGCTGGACTGATGTCTGGAGAAGCCAAGAAAATTCTCTGATGGTTCTTTCCTCTCTTTAACCTCCAGCTATTCAGAATGAGAAAGACTGCATCAACACTCACCGAGCCAAGGGACAGACAGTAGGCACTCTGTGCATCAGTGTGCTGCTGCGGGCAGAGGCCAGTGTGCAACAGGTAACAAGCTGCTGCTGAACATCTCCAATACAACGTTCTGTGAGTGAAATCGACACTTCTCATATGTGCCAGCCAAACGAATCCTTCTCTGTTTCTCAAAATCGAGGTCAGAGATGGAAATGACAGACTCCTTGTAGGCTGAATTCAGTTACTCCTTAGAAATGACAAAATTGCTGATGGGCCTCATCTAATTATGGCCCATTTAATGGACTAGTAATTCTTGGATTGTGCCCTGTTATTTTAAAATATATAATACAATGCATGTCCTGACATGTAAAAGGAAGGCACAACAATAAATAAAAGAGCTACAACAGTATATGCTGCGGGAGAGTGTTTTCAAATGGGTGTCGTAGGCCCTCCATCCCGAACTGTTTACAACTAATCTATAAAGAAAAAATAATAATGAAACACATTTAAAAAAACAAAAAAAAACAATCCTCTACTTGTCTCCCTTTAACTTTCACAGCTCTCCAAGTGTCAAAGCACTCATACACCTAGCAGCATCATCACCTTCCTCATCCCTCATTTATCTCCCTCGCCACATACACACTTTATCCAAAGGTTCATTTCCACGTAGCCGCAACACCTGAGCTCACTGTGAACTCGCATTACACTTTGTTGCTCTCAGTTCCCAGCGCTGCTCTCACCTCGGAGTCATGACATCAACACCAAGAAGACAGCCTGCGTGGGAGACGTGTTTGAGTCCATGAAGCAGCAACTCCTCCTGCTGGTAGAATGGGCCAAACACATCCCAGAGTTTTGCAGCCTCCCGATAGAAGACAGGGTATGAACGGGACTGAATACCTTGAAAACCTTTCATACTAAACAGCTACGTTGATGCTTTGGATAACAATCAGTTTGCAGCTGTGTATAACATTGAAGCCTCTTTATGTCTGTTAACAGATAACGCTGCTACGAACCCACTCTGCAGAACATCTTATTCTAGGGGCAGCGAGACGCTCACTACCTTACAACAATCTCATTCTTCTAGGTAGGGAAAATAAAACTGCTTTTGTTTATTTCAAGTGTCTCTGCAGTAATCTTCACACTAAACAACTTGCATATGAATGCAAAAATGTTTATGTTTATTGAGCAGGTAATGACTTTGTGATCCCCCTGAGTGGTGCCGAGGTAGAGGTGACCAGAGTGGCCTTCAGAACACACGAGGAGCTGGTTAAACCTCTCCGAGAGCTGGACATCACAGACAAAGAGTTCGCCTGCCTCAGAACGGTCGTCTTCTTTGCCCCAGGTCAGTGCAGCCACGCCGTGAGAGGGGGATTGTTGCCTGTCATTTCTGATCTGCTACTTCCCCTCATCTTTTGTACTAGACAAAGAATAACTTTTTTTGATGTTCTCTCTTGGATCTGTTTATTATTTTTCATCTGTAGTTTAGTCTGAGGGGTCTGGCTTAGGTGTGATTCAGGGAGATTTTCAGGATGTGATTGAATTCTTGGCAGTCGGGCAGAGGGAGCTGCCCGCTCAACTTAATGGCCCAGTTACCTGGGGCGATTGCAGTAGAGGCAGACTGGGGGACAAAAGGACCAGAGGACTGAACTGGCAAACTGATTCTACTCTGTCCAGCAAAGAAAACTACCATAACCTCAGCTCCAGATTATCACAAAACATGCTGTGTAAGTCATCCCCTTACACAGTTTTTACTTTACTCTTACTGCATAAAATACTTTTTCTAAGTATCTTGCCAATTATGCTCTCCACTGTGAGAAAATCGGTCTACACATAAATAATCATATCTGTCAGACACAATGTATCTGACATGGTCAACGCATTGTTCCCTTATGGTGCAACAAGCCAGTTTACGACATATGTTACAAAGAAGACATAGAGAAGAAGTTCTCCGTGGAGAAAGGGGAACTGTTCTGACAGCTTTGCTCGGGCTTGCCCCTGAGGCTGTGCTAACTTGGGACAGTCACCCGGCCAAGCTGGCCTCCCAGCTGCTCGGGAACCGTCGGGGGAAAAGTAGGAGCGACGCTGGTTTGTTTCACACCAGCTTCCTAGTGCTGGCTCTCTATAGCGGCTGATGGTAGGGGTTTTCATGCGCCTCAACTTCATCATGGCCAATAAACTACGCTAATAACGTGAGCACTTTTCAATAAAGGAGGCAGAGGAAAAACTAAACATAAGATATACGGAGCAGGAGAGAGAGAAGCCATCGCTAACTGCAAGGCTAAAGTCACTAGCCGATCTAAAAGGCTTGAAAACAACTGGGATTAGTGAGAAAGTCGCTAAAACAAGGCGAGAGCTGTGAATGCTTGAGCAGAACTAGATTAAGTTGAAATGTACTGCTGCTGTAATTAACTGCTGAAGAATATATAGTAAACTAACTGGATTGAGAGAGCAGCAAAACCACTACCAATACCACAGAAACACCAGCAAGCAGAAATGAGACGATGCACGTCAGTCCGTTATTGATGCTTAGAACAACTGAAGGAGCATTTTCAGAAATATGCCATTTTTCATTTATATCGTGTATTTTTATATATATAAAATTTATTTTTCTACATGTGTTGCAGTAGTTATTATAAAACCGAGAAGGAAACCTTTTTGTATTTTATTTTGATCACTTTGTAGAAAATACCGAGATATGTATTGTGCTTTGCCATTCAGCCGAAAAATACTTAGATGTGATTTTTGGTCCATACATTGCAGTCCTATCTTACATAGACAAAAGAAACACCAAATATTGCAAAGTGTTCATCTCTTGTATTAAAGAGATATATCTTATTATATTAAGTAAAACTTAGTATTGCTGCCTTCACCAAAAATAGTCCAATAAAATGATAAATTATATACCTACTTTTTGGTCTTGAAATATAATACACTACAATCAAACCTTATCTCTTTATCAATATTATTATTAATTATCAAATCATATTCTTACATATCTTACCAACATGGATAACGTCCAACCCTTCTTTCACTCATTATTAATGTTAACAACTGCCTGATAACATTCATTGGCTTTTATTTTGAGTGCACTCCCTTTGCTTGTAATTACAATATGGCATCTTACCTTTGTTTGGCAGACTGTCTTGGGCTGCAGAGTCGTCAGGTGGTTCGACATCTGCGTTTCCAGGCCCATCTTCTACTAGAGGAGGCGATCTGTGCGCAGCAGGGAAGGTTTGGGGAGCTCCTGCTGATCCTGCCTCCCCTGCAGAGTGTGGCCTGGCAGATGGTAGAGACGCTCCACTTGGCACAGCTGCTGGGTGAAGCCAGACTGGACAGCCTGCTGCAGGAGATGCTGCTGGGGGAGGGAACCGAATCAGGATTATGTACAGGTAGAAACCGCTGCAGTACCAAGTTACCAGAAATTTGCAAGAAGGCTTAAATTACACCGTATGTAAAACTTTGACCTATGTGGCACAGAAGTGAGCTTGTTCTAGCATCATAATCGTAACATATCCGGTATGTAGTTGTATATTCACACCGAGCTCGGCTACAGCTTTGCCAATGAACTGTAACTATGTCTTATACTGGAAGTGCTTCAAAGCCGATTAAATCGTTATACCTACACCACAGTTTTCAGCAACCTTGCAAGTGAAAGTCAAATGTTAAACCTTGTTTAAAACACCACATGAACAATGTGGTGTTTTGGTACAATACATGGGCAAAATAAGCAGTCCGTACTGTTGCGGAGTGCCTTCACTTTGCATGTAGTGACCGTCACACGGTCTAAAAACATGGATTCAGCCAGCCAGGGTTTCATAAGTCATAAACCTGAGGAACCAATCCCGCCAATTTGCCAGCAGTTGGAATCTCAGTTAATGTCTTTTATTAAAAACATGCAGATCGTTTGTAGTTATTTCATTGGGTGATTTCACACCTGCTTTATTTGGTCCAGACCTTCAGACTTCCTAGTTTGGTCCGAACTAAAAAAAAATACCAGGTGTGAAAGGTGACTTGGATCACGGTCTCCACTAAGGGACCAAAACCTGGTCTAACCAAAAGAGGATCAAACTGAACCATGGTTCGTTTCGTTTGCGGTGTAAAATAACTTTTTGGATGGTTCAGACTTTCTGACCAATTATAGGAACTTGCCTGTTATTGAGCAGAGCTGCGTTCAGTTTAAGCAAGAGGAGAAAAAGAAAACACACTTACCAGAGATTCATCAAAACACGTCATATCCAGGTCCTCCGTTAGCTTCCTTGTGAACAGCAAAATACCGAAACACTGCACCTCCGTCTTAATAAGTTGAATAAGTTTAACATGTTTAACAGTGTTTGTTTTCTACTTCCGCGTTTGTCTCTCCCTCTTTTTATTTTTTTTTATTTTCGCCTTTGACCTCTTCCAGACCATTTTAGCGTCCGCTGCAGTGTTTCTTAAAGGCTGCAGCATTAAACCTTCAGTTGACCGTTTACTGATGGACCTGCTGGGGCCTCTCAGTTTGCATGTTCCCCCCAGATGTTCTCCCAGAGACATGCGCGTTAGGTTAATTAGTGATTCGGACTTGGCAGCAGGTGTGCAGGTGAGCATCTCTGGCTTTCTCTGTCGGCCTGTTTGGCTGGCGACCTGTTCGATAGTACCCGCCTTCGGCCAAAGTCAGCTTGGTATTGGCTCCAGCCCCCCACGTGATCAGTGGAAGGCAGAAATATTCTTTACTTAAATAAAAGTACCAGTACAACTATGTAAAAAAAAAAAAAAAATACGCCATTGTAAGTAGCCTAATAGTCTTACATGAAAAATCCTACTTAAGTAAAAGTGCGTAAGTTGTAGCATCAAAATGTTGGTAAAGTATTAAAAGAACTGGTTTGGTTCTTCTGACTGATTGCACGGATACCAAATGAATATGAGGGGTAGTCAGATGATGATTGGAAGGGGAAAGAAGACTCAACTCAGTTCAGTTTCAGTTTTTGGACTTTTTCTCTAATCTTTAGTTTTTGGTGAGATATCGGATCATTTGAACATTTATTAAGATGAAACCACGGGAGAAGTTTAGAGGGAAAAATCCCTTTTTGGTGGAGCTGTTAACAACTCATAGACACGCTGCTGTTTGTAAGACGCCAGAAGCAAAACGGTTGGAAACCACTGCTTTCATCTTTAACAATGTGTTTTATTTTAAAAGCTTGTTATATTATCCATTGTGTCAAATCTTCATCTGAAAAGTGGTTAAAGCTCTTTAGTAGGTGTGGTGTAGTAAAAAGTACAATATTCTCCTCTGAAATGTGGAGTAAAAGTAATATAGTAGCATCAAATGGAAATTCTTTAGGATAAAGCGGGTATGGCTATAGTAAATGGATGGATGTTGACTGTTGGATTTATGAGACTTACAGGACTTTCTATGTTGACGTCATTCATCAGCTCTCACTCTCAATGTGTTCCAGTTTCTACTCTTCCTCCAGGCGATGACCTGAGTCAAGACCAGCAAAGTGACCTCAGAGCTTCACCTCCGAACTTCACCTTTTTGATCGCTCAGGTTTAAACTTCTGAGTATCCACAGATCACCCCATCACAACACTTTTCAACTGGTGTCTTTTGTAAAACAGTGTATATTTTAGCAATCTTAACTTTTTAATGAGTAACTGTCTCAATAGTTTTATTTGTATATCCATAAAAAGGTTCTTATTACGTCCACTGTTCTATCATCAAAATAAGAACTAATAATAATCATAATAAGTATTTAGTAGGTGTCACCTGACATTTGTTTTCAGGAAATTGAAATGGATTGACAGACACTGAACCTTCATGTGTTAAATGCCACAGCTGATGCTTGTCTGTCTCACAAAGCTCTTGAAAGTGGCTTTTCTGCTGCCCACACAGACTGGCACTGAGGTGAACAGACATGGAGAAGATGCCAGTGTGCCCACGACATACCAGAAGCACCAAGAAACACCTCAGGAAGCAGCAAACTAGGAGTAGAGGGGTGTTATGAGTGTGAGCCAGTGTGCACATATACACACCCAGGCACGTATGGTATATACTGTATATTTATAGCTACTCACAACTATGAAACAAATGTTTTGTTTTCTTGAACCCTCAAAAGCGATGTTACAGTCATGCTTTATTTAATTGTGCAGCTTTTATCTGATATTTGTAATTTGTCTGAGATAGGACATTAATCAAATGTTTGATTTTATTTTATACAGGCCCACATGAATTGTTTTTTATCCATTCATGGATGGTTGGATGGACAAATAACAGTGAGCGCATTGCAAAGATGTAGAGTGACAAAAAGAAACAAATCTAGAAAGAGTACAAACAAAAGCTGCTGACATATGCAGATAGTATAACATGGCACTGAGGTAAAACTAAGCATAAATCACTCTTTGATGACACGTTACAGTAAGTCTGAATTGTACTTAAAGCTACATTGCAACTCCCAGTGTTAGACAGCAGAGGGCACAAAAAGCCTGTTCTGAGACACAAATTGGGTGTTGTTGTAAGGCGAGCTTTGCACTGAAAATAAAAACCTTCCCTCATGTGGTCAAAAATCTGTCATTCAAACAGCACCGCCAAGTGAACTCTATAATCCCATGGGTCAGCCCATCAGAAAAGAAGTAAAAAAAATTTAAAAAAAACAGATCAAAGTGAATGTTGGATAGCATTTTTGGAGCTTTTGCAAAGGAGATTCAAATAAAATCAATCAACATCATCTCACACCTGCAGCGGTTTCAACAAGAACACTTGATGTTATTATTGTAATGTTGTGATGTGATGATGGATGAGGGATCTCAGCAGCACGGAAGCTGAGAGGTCACAGAAACATCAAATCCTTTTTCCTCTTTCTAGCTGTTTGTTTTCATATCTTAATAACTGAATCCCTACAAAGACAGAACCTTCTAAAGATTGAGAACACAGGCTTTCCCAAAAACTACTGACGCACCACAGAAATTAGGTTACCTAAACAGTGATGTGTTTTCTTTCCATTTGAGACTGTCTGTGACACTGACTAATCAGTGGAGGAATCCCCGATGTTGAAATAAGTTATATAAAACATTATATAATCCCTTAAAGCTATGTGGTTCAACGTAACTAGACTTCTTCTGCACAGACATTGGACATTTTCTGAAAGTTTACATTGCCCTGACAGCATGTGCCCTGACAGCATTGCCCTGACAGCATGTGCTATATATATATATCTATATAGCACATATATATATCTATATATATATAGATATAGATATCTATATATATAGATATAGATATAGATATAGATATATATCTATAGATATAGAGAGAGAGATATATACGGCTCATATACAACAGTCACACTTACTGCTGTAGCAATGGGACAGTGGAGGACAGCATGTAGTAGATCTGGTGACCTGGCTGAATTGGACAGCTATGGTCATTTTAAAGTAAATATACACCTAAAATTCTGAACATATTTCCTGGGACAACAGTTCACTCTCTCACACACAAAACAAACAAACAAACATATTTTGACTTGTCAGTATGTATTTATTTAAATATTCTGCCTACGATTGTTTTAGCCTCTTTACATGTTCTCTGGTTTACTCATACAATAAAATAACATGAAATTCAGAGAGAGAGTTTATATAACCCAAATGGCAGGTAGTGTAAAAACATGCCGTGCCCCTAATTTACCCTTACAGTACTTCTCTTGTCACATGATCAGTGAATGCTAATTTCCAAACCACGGATTATGATGAATAAATGTTGTAACAATAAACAAGAACCACACAGGGAAAAGTAAATTCGCAATGGGCCAACAAATTGATCAATTAAAACTGACCCTTTTCTGGCTTAAATTAATCCATTTTTCCACCACTTTATTTGTTTGGCATAAAACATTACAATGTTTTATGTGTTGCGTGTGTAACAATTAATTCAAGGTTATTTTCTACTAAATGGTTGACATATGATGCTGACTAATGAAGAAAAGCTACTCAGCTACAAAGTTATAGAGGTTGTCTAGCTGCATCCTCCTCTGCTGCCATTAACTAATACGATATACAACCGTTAAACCGTATTGCTGTGTGCTACAAAATTTCGCTTCATAAAAAAAAAAACAACAATGAACCTAACCCTGTAGAAATTTAGATTTTCAACTTGCCCGTTTCCCTGAGATTTGTCTGCGTTGACCTGAGTCCACTATCAGCAGGAGTGGCAGGACTGAGAGGTAAATTATTTTATCCTGCAGGAGGAAACTTGGAAACAAAAATATGACTGGAAAAGTGCACAAATGGGCATTCCTTCTGTAAACGCTCCATGAAATCACTCTTTTTCACACCACAAAAAGTACAGCTTGAAATGACATCTCAAGCCAGACCAAGGTTTCCTTTTTTAAGAGATACTGTATATGCCAATAAGACTACCTCACTGCATGTAGTATAAATAGATACATAAACACAGGTTCAACTTCAGACCGATCCTGACAATGTATTCATTTTGACAGGTAGGTTAGGGAGTTTAATTACTCGATCCTATCTATCGGAATCTGTCAAATATTTGGTATTGAATTGTTAATGATGGGAAAAGGTTTGGTTTTGAACAAATATTTAAAAAAAAATTGGCATCATGTCAAAGATGTTAATGTAACCAGCTCACGAAACATTCCTCAGATCACGAGAGAACGTGCTTTCTCACCCAGCACTCAAACACTTAATTAGGTGTTTAAACGGGAACATGAGATAACTGAAAATGGGGTCCTTGTAATACTCAGGTTTCACTGTTTGTCGCTGTTCGGAGGTTCAACACTGGCACTGCTGTGATGTCAGTTTCCTTCCCAAGGGCCTCCTGTGAGGCAGTCTATTGATCTGTCAAGCTCAGCAGAGATCACAGTGATCTGTGTTAAAAGCTGAACACTGCACCCCAGCTGTCAACGTCCTCATCCACATCCAGAGTGGAGGGAGTCCAGAGGCTAATGTTGTTCTTTTACACAACAACATGCAAACGCTTTATCTTAGTTTCTCTTTCTGCATCACAGAGCAGCTGTGTGTTGTGTTCCAGTCGGGAGACTGCCAAGTATCTTGCAGCTTTTTGGATTTCTGCTGGAGTATAAATATTGTCTGGCCACAGACCTCCTTGATTGTCTCTACTGGAGGGCATGAAGAGCTTAACTATGCCACAGTGTTATTTGATTATACTAGTGTGGAAAGGCAGTGGGGAAAGAGTGGGGAAATACTGACATCATCAAATCAAAGCTTGTTAAAATCAAATTATCATTTGTCCAAGTTTCGAAAATCAAATTAAAGCCGATAATGTGCACCACATGAATCAAGAGGACAGTACACAGTATACGGATTACTGATTAACCATCTTTCCAAACATACTGTTAATAAAACAGAATAAAGAATATGAGACTGTTGCGCTCCCTCACATCTTTAAAACAGTATTGTGACGACACACGCCCACAGCTTACGAAACCAATTAAAATATTTTACAGACATTAGTTGAGTACAACTTGTTGCTATTCTCAAAAGTTTAAAACGCTGCACAGCAAAGCTGTAAAACTTACTTTCCACCTCGTGGTTGATTTTCCTTTTTAAGAACTATATTAAATCCTGAAAATCACATGGCATGTTGAAATTGGTCTGGTAAGCCAACAGGGATATTCAGTATTTTTTCAAGTGGAAACATTTTTGCTTTCGTTATATTTGTGAAAAAAAAACAAAAGAAGTGAGAAATAGCCCTTTTGGCTAATTTTCATCGGTTGTCCCTGGCTAATTCTTAAAATGACTAAACAATTTCAATCTAAATAGTAAAGTTTAGATCAATATACGTAATGTAGAGACCATAAAGGGAGGAAGAAGAGACTGAACCGGTTAAAGAGAAGAGAAAATGGTGGATCAACCAGTATAGGACTGAAACCGTTATAGGTCCAGTATGAGTTAGATGAGTTTTGTTCATGTTCTTGTCTCGTGCCCACAAAGGCAGATGATATATTGAACATCTACCGCTGCCCGATATTTTAATTTCCTTTCCGCTGTTGAACTGATGTGTCATTGCCTTATTTGAAATGTACACCATAGTGCTTATTTTGCAGCAGGGCTTCAGAGCTTTTTACTATTTCTGACGCAAGCAAATCAACTGTGCTACAACTAACATTACCTTTCACATGATCTTCTAAATCGTAATGAAGTTTGCATCATCAAGAATCATCATCCAATAATAAATACTTCTGTTTGCTGATAAGTCTTTCTATCCGGTCAGGCCAGTGAAGTCCGCCATCCAGATGTTTTCATGCCCTCTCAGGTAGCAGAGACAGACAGCAGTCTTCTTTGTGTTATGAATTTATAACTAGAAACCGCTCCACCTAAATATAGCTGTGCAGAGAGCTGCTCTCGCCGTGTTATAAATTTGAACCAGGGGATCCTGTAAGGAGAGGTAGCACTTCAAGTTTAAACTTGTATGTTCAACTATGGGCAAAAGAGTTGAGTTATTCTAAAAGAAAAAGACTCTTTGGAAAAGAAGTTGCTTTTTAAAGTACAAGTAATTGCGTCTGTGGCAGAAAAATTGGGCAAGATAAGATCTGCTGTCAACCTTCACAAATGTGAAAATGTAGTTATTTCTTTACTCTTTGTTGCTGAAAGTACATCCAAACAAAAGAAAGGTGCATTCAACCCTGGAGTCAGTCCATATTGTTTGCAGGCTTGTAGACTTATCCAGAACAAAAAGACTGTCTGTTTCAAGAACTCTGAAATGTACTGTTCTATCCAATAAACTTTATACCACTTAACTGATGGAGACAGACTAAAACTGGGATGTTACTACAGTACATCACTCATAGATCAGGGAACTATAAAGTGTAACTTTAAAGTGATTCTCTCTAAAGCCACACAAGCTCTGTGGTCCAAATACAATTTATAAATAGGCATCAAAGCTCCATGAATATATTATCTCAGCAAACTTTCAAACACCCTTTCATGTGATTCCTGGGTTTGTGCTTTTGGTGTATAAAGTTTCACAGGGTTCTTGTAAGTGCATAAGACATGCCAGTCTACATCTTACAATAAAACAAACAAAAGGAACATGGACTTTCTGTTCCAGTGACACCACACTACAAGGGGCGATCAAAAAGTTCCAAGACTGTTCCTGTTGTACTTGAAGAGAGTGCAGCACCGTGACATGCAAGGAGCGAGAGGAGGCTATGACCCTCATGAGTAAGCGTTTCAAGTTACGTTGTTTGATCAACATCAACACCTGTGTAACACACTTTTTAAGTGACCGCTAGTCCATACGCATTTGTAATTTCGCCATAGACATGAAACTTAAGCAGAGAGCACACATCAAATTTGGCAAATATTTGCAGAACAGAAACAAGTCGCAGGCAGTCAAATCTAGTGAGTAGGGGTAGTAGGGAGTTACGATTGTGTTGTTGTGAGTACCTGGTTGTGTTCCTGACATCGTGCGGCTTCTTCAGTCTTGAACAGTGATGTTTTTCTCCTTCTGAAAGGTGAAGACTGCTCATAATACTTCTCCGGGCTCATTGCTTCAAGGCTGTGGATTTTCTGAAGCATTTTAAGGGTCTTTGTTGCCAATTTTCCCAAGTTTGACATTAAATTTGACGTATATATGGAACATGGGTGCTGGTGTTGATCAAGCGACGTAACTTACAATACTTACTCCCGAAGATTATAGAATCCCCCTGCTCCGTGCACGTCACCATGCTGTGCATGCATTCTTGGACCCTTTTGATTGCCCCTCATCCTTCTGGTTTGAAGAGAGATGACAAGTCTGTAATATTATTACTATTAGAAGTTGTAGAGTTTAGGCCACAACATGTTTTACATGAAGCTATATTTATGTTGCTGTGATAACCCAAGAAAAGATCATTTTACATAACCTCTCATGGCAAAGGTCCTGATCTAATCTTCCTGACCCATGACCTTCTAGATTGTCACCTAAGGCTAAATGTTAAATAATAACATGATGGAGTCTCAGTCTTGGCCTTCTGGCTGAGAAAATCCATTCGGTACAAAAGGCAGTTCATTATATCATAAAGAGCATCAGATGATGCTGGAAAGACAGATGATGACATAACATAAAGATTTCATTCTCAACTTGAATATGATTTTTAGGATTGTTAAAGTGACTTCCATCAGCTCCTGACATGTTTTTTTCCAAGTGTAAGAAGGAAGAATTTCCCTTTTGACTAATTGTAAAGCATTTCTTTTGAAACGGAGGGTATATTTCTGTTGGTGTCAAATGTCCCCAGTGTGGATACTGGGCATATATGTGAGAAAAATCAAGCAACTTGTAGCTATGTAGTATATGATTTTCATCTATCTGAAATGAGTTGTGTGTGTGTGTGTGTGTGTGTGTGTGTGTGTGTGTGTGTGTGTGTGTGTGTGTGTGTGTGTGTGTGTGTGTGTGTGTGTGTGTGTGTGTGTGTGTGTGTGTGTGTGTGTGTGTGTGTGTTTGTTTGTTTGCCTCCAAATACTTAGATTTTCTCCTCCTCATAATTGTTTCCATAGCTGTTGCTGAGGTATTACATAAAACAGTAATTGAACTCATAAACAACCACATTTGTAACCCATTACAGTAAAGTCAGGAGGAAATTATTCATTCTGCTCTCGATAGTAAACTGCATAGACAATAGGTGTTTATAGGCCATGAATTTGACATGACATTGGTACCCCAATAAAAACATATCAGACACATAGCTCACAGAAGGCAGCATAAACTGGCCACTTCTCCCGTGTTGACCCACATGGTTTGTTTGGCAAAGGGAATTCTGGCCGAAGGCGTGCAGACAGAAAGGGGTGACGTGGGGACGAAGGAACAGCTGTGTTTGCTAGGACAAGGCAGACATGTGTGTCGAGTTTCTTCTCTGTTTACCTTCGTAGCTTCACAATACGGAATTTTAGCCAGACTCCACTTGAGTGAGTTTTACAACCAAAGTAGGGCAAGCCACAAAAACATCACACAGAAATGTGTTGCAGTTGTGTGACAGAGTTTAACATGTTGGGTAAGAGGTAGCTGACCTTTAAGTCTGTTGGCCACCATGACACTGGGGAGCCCTGAAAGCACCTGCTTAGAGAGATAGATATACTCAAGTGGGATCAAACCTCAACACAACCACTCACAGTTCAAGTTTTTCTGTTGCACTGTGAACCAATTTTGGCACAACCAAGGCAGCAATTAGGGAGGACAGAGATCTGACAGTTCATGTGATGTGCCCTTTGCTGCGTAACATCTTCCACCAGTTTCCCCAAATCAATGCATCATGTAAATTTATATTTGGGTTTCAGAAGCCTTCCAGTCTGGTCACTGGCAGTGGATCTCTTCGATGTCAGATGTGACAGAGCGAGGATTAAAATGTTGCAGTCTGGGCTCATCGGGAACACAGATGGAGAACAGACATGGAGTTGAACAAGCAGTTCTTGGTGTTTTCATCACACTGAAACAGAGTATTAGAGATAGTCTATGGAGAGATAAACCACATGTGAACATCTTCCTAACAGTCGTCCTTCAAGAGCCAGTTTTAACATTTTAATACTGCCGCTCAAAGTCTTTAAATGTCAGTAAAAGCACACACAAAATTGGCAATCCATGCTAACGGTGAAAAAATTGCATAGCAATTAAAGTCAAATGCTTACTGATGTCTTGTTTGACCATGCTAAAATATCTGTAAACCTTTCTTGGCCTCAGCAAATACACACAACCTACATTACTTTGGGATCTGGCTCATCTCTGATAACTCTGTACCTAAACAAACATACACCGTGTACAACCTTATTTGAATACCCGACTCCTTTCAACACTAACCAATGCCAAACTTACGTGGTTACCCATGATTCTTGGACACTTAACAAGAGAAATAGAGGAAAATCCAGGCTTCATACACAACAGCGCACTTCACTTTAATCCTATCTGGCACTTTTCTGAACTTGGAGCTACATCTGGACAAAATCTGGAACCATGTGTCTGACCTTTTGCAAGAAAGTGATTGTCATATTCTACATTTATCTTTGCTGATTAAACTGCTTCAGTGAAATAAGTCATTTTATATGGTTTAAACTTTTGTTAAAGACTGATGAAAAATTAAAAAAAAAAAAAAAAATGCTGTCTGTACATCAGTTGTCTTTTTCAAGCTGTTGTGTATAGACTTGACATTATATCTCCAGAGTGGAACAAAACTATCCACGAAGCCCGATCTTTGCCAATCAGACATTTTTTCATGCAGGCCTCAAAACAAGGGACCATCCAGAAGCTTAGCACTGTCAGAATGAGTCACCGTCCATCTTCAAACAGATTTTATGGTTTTATGTGGTGAAATAATTTTTGTTTAATGACAACTGTAATAGTATTGGATATTTTATTACTTTTTAATTTTGTTTTTAATTCATGTCTGCCTTTTAACTGTGTTTGTGACCGCACATTAACTTCTTTATTGTCTTATCAGGGTATAAATGTCCTAGTTATAATTGAGGCAGTAGCATCAAAACTGTTTTTAATGGAGGTAGTAATAGAAGCACCAGTTGAAGTTGTAGTGGTTATTTGTAGTGCAGGTAAACAGCACAAAAATATGCAGCGTCACTTAATTCTTGGCATAAAATTAAAATCTAATTTTGGGGGGAATAGAACATGTTATTTGGACCCAAGTCACAATCAAAATTGTACTGCCTTCATTGCTGTGTTACATAATCACTTCAGAGGTGGGGAGGTGTGTGTGTCGTGATAGATTATTCTGTGATAGAGCACATTCAGTACAGCAAAATCCACAAAAGTACTAGAGCTGCCATTGCTGCATAAAAGTTATGCTGTTTTTCCTGGAAAGGACGTACAGCTGCGGCGGAAGGGATAGACGACTGCAGGAAGGCGATGATAGATGTTGAAAAACAGACAGTGTGACAACATGGTGTTCATCATCTGTGTCAAATTAGCATGTGCAGTGGTAACTGATTTTACCATATTAAAGATTTTTTTCTGTTGCATTTGGTGTGTCTCATTAAAGTTCATGAGGCTGGAAAGAAATTCAAGCACAAATGTTGCTTCTACAGACAGAGATCAGTTATTAAATTACATTATAGACAACTTGAATTGACTTAAACTGGAAAAAAAAAAAAGGGCTTCTTTTTCTGTTGTCAAATTTACATCCAATTGAAGAGCTGTCTATGGGGGCAGGTTCCTGACATTCCAGATGTGACAAGATTCATATCTCTGTTTTCCCTAAGCCTCCTTTGGTCCAGGGCCATTGGTCATGTCACCCACAATGTCTGATTTCTGTCTCTAGACCTCCCAAGTATTGTCCTCCAGGGTCTCCTCCGTGTCTTGTCCTGTAGCAAGACTTCAGCCTGGTCTTCTCCATGTAGCATCCTACCACTCGACCTATACGTTGATTAATTTATTCTCTGCTTCACAGTTTTTATACTCTTTATGGTCGCAAGACCAGCGCCAAAAAGGAGTCTATTGAAGAGGGGTTTGAAGTACGACTCTTTGATGCCCTGCCTTTTCCAGCTGAAACCCAGTGTTGTGTTTTTTGAGAAGAGGGACAGAAGCTTCTGGGCATGTAAAGACCTGACAGCACAGCACAGCATATATATATATATATCAGTTATGGCAGGCATAACTGCTTGGGAACATACGACTCTCGTACTGGCTCTGGTCAAAGTCTTAAGGCACATACTCACCAACTTCAAGTTTGTTGATCTGGACTGTCAGTATTTCCCAAATCCTGGAAAGAGCATGCTTCGCAGGCAGGGCACATCTTACAGTATATACTGTACGGCAGGCAGTGGTGTCCAAATGTCTGCACCTAACTGTACAAATGGGGATCAGATGGTTTCTGGGCTTTGATAGACTCTGTCAATAATTCTTCAGCTATTTCAGCTCCTCAACATCTCTCACCTCCTCACACCAGGCTCTTTTTATTTCTAAACTCATATTTCTTCACAGACCGGTTGCCGTCTTTCTTGCCATGAAGTTCATGTCCACCTCCAGATACAGGAGGTTCACCAGCATGCATTAATTTCATTCCATGTCAGCAAACAGGACTTTAACATGGAATAACTAGCTGTGGAGAATTAAAAACACTGAATGAACACAAAATGTTCCCACATTTTGTTATGGGTTATATTTTCTTCCCCTGAAATGGTCAGCCACTAAGACGGTGGGCAATTTGTTGAAGAACAAAACATATTGGATGGACCCCGCCACAGTGACAGCATGTTTTAGGACCTGTTTGTTAGTCAGACACAACTGATGAGTTCCCGGAAAGCATCGTGGCTTAAGCAGCATCCACTGGTCTGGGTGAAGTGGATGTGCGTCAGCATGTCTGTCAGGATGCCCTCAAGCTCAGCAGTTTTATCTCCTGTTACTGTTTACCACTCACTCCAAAAGAGACAACGCCACAAGGAGTGAGTAAGATGGTTTGCTTAGACGTCAAAGTCCAACCACCACTCCCAAAATATAATTCATGGTTCGTAGAGAGACAGAAACAATATTTTTTTCATTATTTCCCCCTTTTAGACTGGGTGTCTGAACATGATTTTAAATATAGCTCCACTTGCAAACACAGCCATCCAACCGCTATCATAATTAGTGACTATAAGTTACAGAATGGAAAAAAGAAACACTTCTGGTTTGTGTTTTATACCATGATAACATATTGGAAGGCTTTCTTAACAAGAAACAGTGCATGTCAAATAAAGTCCAGATACAGCTAGAGAAACATTCCTATAGAGTGAAAGCTGTTCATACAAAATCTTGCACAATTATACAGACAAAAGCAAATACAACTTACAATACATTCATCACAGCTGTCTGAACCAAATGTGTAAACCAAAGTGCAATGTTAATATGAGCCTAAAAATAGAACAACTGATATTCAACTGAATCACAAACCAGCGAGCTCTGGAGATCAAATCTGGAAATTGTTAAGTACATTGTTAATAAAAATGAGAACAGTTTCGTCGCAGCCCTGGCCAATCAGTTGTTCAAGCTTTCAAGGAAAAGGCCACAAACACTCAACGTTGCCTTCTATGTCTGGGAACCAAACCTTTCCCAGAGCTCCGATGGTACCACTGCCTAGAAAGGCAGCTTACAAGGGATTTTTACAGTCTACTATAATAAACTCATCACCACAAGCTGGGACATGGGCGGTGAGGCCCAGGCTGACATTTGTCTTGGCATGAGTACTCAGTGCCAACGTTAGTGCAGATTGCCCACTGACATCAGTAACATGGGAAAAGTGGCCTAAGGACATCCTTTGAGATGCTCATGATTCAATTTGGCTCTATGAGAACCCGTATTGGTGACATGGGACTGGCAATGGATTGTATTTACAACATTGCAGCTGAGGAGGATTTGTGTAAAATGATAGCATTTTACTTACATCATGACTGGCAGACTTCATTAGCAAATACTGCTCCTAATAAAGGATACTACATGAAATATAAAAACAAGTAAATTCTTCATAAAATATAAAACAGATTCTGAGGGTCTGTGTATAAACATGTATGTCTGGTGTCAGGAGTTTGGTCATAATTGTGTCTAAGCATCCAGAACCACTTTTTGAAGGGCACAGACAGTTTTGAGGCTTTGCCAATTTCTACTTTTTTCACCAAACACTCAACTCCATGCTGTTGCAAATGTTGGCTGTCCACACACATGTTTCAAATGGTGGCGCAGTTAATTGAGGATCATCATGAAAAAGATGTCCCTCACCAAATTGGCTCTGAGCGGTGTAAAAGGTGTGATTTTCTAATGGGACTTCACCAACAACATAATCCAGACTTAACGGTGTATCATGCATGTATGCTGTGTTCCAAAGGACATGCTTTCCTTAGTACACTAACAAACAGTGCTCTTACATGTTAGGACTCTAACTTTTACAGTGCAGGAATATCTACAGGGTAGTGTTGTTTCAAACCACGCACTGCTGTTCTGGACTGACTGGAAATAACCCAGTTCAGATCATATCTGGAGTGGTTTATTTAAAATGTATGACCAGATTTGAAAACAATATCATGGACATCTATTTGTCTATCGTAAGAGAGTAAATCAATAGACTGTGTGCACAGCTGTTATATCATCTGCCCAAACTTCATCACTTAGAATTCTGCTTTTCTGAGTGGGATGGATGCATCACATCTGCACTATGTGCTCTATTGAGTGCCCCATAATTAATGGCTGCTGCATTAAGTTGAGGTTAGTAGGTTGAGGTAGAGAATCCATTTTTCTTAGAATTGCAAAAGGTTAAATGATTCTGGTGATAGTTTCCATCCTTAGAGGAGACAGCGCCACTGCAGCTCCTCAAAGTGTTTTTGTCTTCCACTGTTGAAAACAGCCCGACAGAGACGAGGGGTACCAGAGGGAGGATTTATCACTTCATTTAACACGTATTATACACAGCAGTATGTGACATACAGAGTGGGAGGAAGAGGAGTTATATAAGATGAAGGAAAACAAAACAGGTTTACTGCCAACATAGTGTAAAAGCACCAGTTTTAAATGTGTTAAACATGTTACCCTGTGAATAAAATACATTCCACTTTATGTGCTACTTTGTAAAGCACGTGTTTAATTTCCTTCCTTAAGTTTATTTTGATTTAAACATTTTTATGCTAAATTACCAATTTCTATTCACAGGAATACAGTCATGGCACAGTGGCGCTGAACTTTAACACTGGTTTAAATGAAAAATAAAAAATTGAAAACATAAACTAGTCCTGCTGATGCTCTCAATGGCAGCCTTGCTGCTGATGATGATGAAGAAGAAGAAAAACATAGTAAAAAAAAAAAATTAAAAAAAAGAACATTATCATTTTGTATGAGAGCAGGACGAATCTTGTTACTGCCTGGCGTTGCCACTGTTACAAAGATTATGCAGCACAGTTATCGTAGCCATAGACTTTATACAAAAAGGTTGCACCCTGTCTAACACCTTTTTCCACTGGAAATTAAACATTTATGCATTGATTTAATCATCGCTCTTATGACAGACTGAGCAAACTAAGAGCTCCGAGAAGACCAAGGTATATTTCATCCAAATTCTCAGAGCTTTTCATGTAGAGAGAAAACTTCAAACTAGAGGTTCACTAAAGCATCTAATTCCTTCTTCTTCTGTGGTTCACTGATTGTGTTCTTGCACAAATCCTCTGAGGAGAGAGCTATTTAAAACAGACAATAACATTGGCCCTCAACTTGTTTACTTCAGCTTAACTTTCCACTCGTCTTACTGTTTTACTCAGAACAAAGTGCCGAAAAACTCTTTTGCTACTCATTGAATTTATATGTTCACCAAGCTGGGCAATAACCAACAGAAGCAGTACAAAAGAAGCAGCCATCCATTCCTGGCATGTGATTATGTGTCGGCTCCTCTGTGATGTTGGACAACAAAACTGGGCCATGAGTGAGCCCTTTGTCATAACATCAGTATAACAAGGCTATCTTTAGATTGCTTTACTGACAGCAGTTTATGTAATAGTTTCATGAACCTGTCATTAGACAACTATTGGACGGATGGGAATCCTTTGAAGAAAGTCAGGAGGAGGAAAGAATAAGGTATTTTACTAGGCCTCAACATTTGTGAATGTGAAGGCAAAAGTGGAAAATGTTAAACTTCCAGTGCATTTTTGAGGAAAAAAAAAAAGATTTCCACATGCTTCAGTTTTATGTATTTTTACATACTATACACGTATAACCATGGAACTCACAAGCAGTGTTATTCAAATTACATATTTAAATATAAATAGCAGTACAATTGCTTACAAAAATTTAAAAAAAAATTAAAAAAAACGCTCCCACTGTATTTGATGTGCATGCATATTCTGTACAACATGTGTACTACAATTTTAAACAATACTGGAATCATTACAGATCAGTGATTTGTTGGTCAGATCGGCACTTAAGTATCAAAACAGCTATGGGTTGGCATAAAATTCACGGTCATCTGTGGTTCCTAAGTATCTTAACACTTGATTCCTCGTCTTTTACAATACAGACACTATGAGGTTGACATGTTTGGGTTTGAAGTATAATGTCATCATTCTAAATTTATGATTCCTACATTTTTCATTTTCCAAAACCAGCAGGTGAGTTTTTTTTTTGCATGCCAACATACTAATCCAAGATTAACATTGCAAACATACCTGATAAAAATCAGCATATAAACATCACTGTGAGCATGTCTTCATGCTGATACATTTATTGTAGCTTCAAACATTTCTGTACATTAGTACAGCCTCACAGAGACACTACCATAGCTTAATATGATCATGTATCAAAAATGATCTAATAAACTGCTACTTATAAAAAAAAAACTCATCTCTATTTGTCCAACATGAGATTGTAAAGCAGAAGATTAAAGTTTAATTTCTAATCTTAACCGTAAATTCAGCCGTGAAATGTAAAATACAAAAGAAGAACTGAATAATCCTTCAGATCAATACTGGGCCAAACGTCACTGATCTAATTATGAAAACTTGCTTGTGTGCCCCAAGACTCATTGATGAGGACCCTCTGTTGGAAAGAAGTTTGATTTTTAAAAGTCCCAAAGCAAGACATGTTGGGTTGACGCTTACTAACAGGAACACATCAAGATGATTTTTCCTGAATCATCATACATAAATACGTTAATCATCGAAGATGGAGAAGAGCATGTCATCAAGACAACATGGATTGTGGTTTATAACACAAAACACTGAGTGTCGAGTGAGGCATATGTGCGCACACTCATTTCGATCAGTGGGCTCTGAATCTTCAGCCCAGGCTTCCCAGAATCAAAATGCGTCATGAGGGAGAAAGAAAAACTTGTCTGTGCGACTGTCAACACAGAGATCACTGTGGTCCGATCATTTCAAGCTAATACATGGACCCTGTAGATCTACTTGGATAGTGAGCATTTAACTGTTCCAGTCCGCATTGGTTGACTACACACCATCACCACAGATTCCTCATCATCTCTTTGACAAACAGCCTTTGTTCTCTTGCTTGGGGTTGCCTCTTTCTAGGCCAGAATTCAAACCAAATCCCCAGCGAAACCAGCCAGGGATTCACTGCGGTGGCTCTCATGCTGAGAAAAAACAATGAAGACCAAACCAAATAAAACAGCTTTGGGGATCCATTACTTAGCAGAGCGTCATTCCATGAATTTCCCTCGAGTGGTTTGGCAGCATCAGTGCAGGATGTTGTCACTTAAAAATCTGTGTTTTATGGCTTTGCAATAGTCAAACCTTGAGCTTGACCTGACAGAAGATTTTCTTTCATTACCCAGTGCAGAATGGAGGGCTCCAGTATGTATGAAGTGATTCACCTCCCCCAAGTTGTGAACATCACATGGGAGGAAGGTTGTGAAGAATCACGAGCTGAAAGTCACCAAGTATCAACTGGTTGATATGTGCGAGGACAAAGGTTGTCATGCTATTCCCAGCTGAGGTTGGATGCAGCTCAGCACAATGGATGTGCAAGATGCTCACACCCTTAGAAATATCAGGAAAGCAGAAGAAAACAGCAGCTCCAGCCTCTTGCTGGTTATAGCACTGAATAGAGGCGATGAGGCGGAGGCCATCACTGCCGATCTGCTGACTGGAGGGAGGTGTGGTCAAGCCAAAAGCACCTAATGAAAGCAAGGCATCATCTGGAAAAAAATCAGCACCTGACCGAAGCCTATAGTCATGCAAAACAATTGGTTATTAGGGTGCATCTACTGTTGCGTGACAGGGAAAATTCATTGTCAGAAATCTAGCCTTAAGATCACAATGAATGTTAAATTATGTTAGAAGACATTTTAATCAGTCAGTGTCAAACACATTCCAAATGTTCCCTTTAGATAAATGACTTTACTAAAGCCTTTATCCTCCATTTGTATCTACAAATCTTGCAGCACTCTCATGATGAACAGGCAGGCCAGACACAATCCTGTCATAACATCCGCTACATCCCTACCTCGTCTCTTTTGGAACATGATGCATTTTATTTCAGTCTACCTAAATCTAAAATTCCTCCACGTAAGCCGGCCTGTCCCAAATGGCGTTCTTGAAACCATTTGCTGCAAGTCCTCTCTGACCAGAAAAATATAATCAGAATCATATAATTTGGGCTTTATAGCATATTTTTCTCCAGTGATCAAGATCCTGGAGGTCCCGTCTGATATGCAAGAACTACACTGCAATAAGCCATCATCTGACCTTCCAAAACCCCAATAATAAAATTGCTAATATTCAGTTTTGGTAATAATACCGTTAGCATGGCCACACACATGGCTGTAGACCTCTTGGTGGGTTTGAGTGCCATATGCAACTCTGACTCATCCATCTTATGCAAATCCATTTCACACTCAGCATATTTTAATCTTTCAGTGGTTAAAAAATCAAGTTATTGTGAAACAATGCATAATTTAATGACTGTCAGCTCATTTCAGTATTACGTCGCTATTTGGCTGGAGACAGCTATTCATGCAAAACCACAAATGTCAATCCGCTTTCAAGAAAAGTCATGACATCGTCAAAATCATTAGACTTCATCAGGGACCATGAACGCCTGCATGAAGTTTTGATCCAAACCATCAAGTAGATTTAAAGAGTGAGTCTAAAAAACATAATTGTTAAGTTGCTGCTTGAGGAAAAGTCTATTGATTACTACTGTCACAAGACTTTATCTTCTGGGTACCTTGGACATCTGCACCAAACTTTAAGGCAGTCTACCCCTTAGTTGTTGAGATATTTCAATACCAATACAATCATCTTCATATTAATGCAAGAGGAACATGTAAGAAGATAAACAAGGTCATCAGGGTTCATTTTCTGGAAAACATGAATGTTTTTACCAAATATAATGGCAACCTGGTGTCCAGCAAACAGAGAGCATTACTCACAACAAATTGTTGTAAAAACACAAAGGTCAGGAAGGTGACCATGAGGAAAAGCAGAGTCCAAAGTCCAGGCAGGATCCAAAGCTGACAAGCTTGGCAAGGAAACACAACTGAAGGAAAACTATCTCTCAGCGACAAAAACGTATGATCTGTCAAACTAGGAGTGGCAGAGCAGCAGTATAATTATTGAGTGAGCTGATTGGAAAGCAAGTGGGCCAGACTGAGGAGCAGGTGAGGTGGGCGTGGCAGGCAGGAGACTGGACATAGAGACAGGGAGAGAGACTGGGGACCTCTAATGGGTGGAGCAAGTGATACAGGGAATATACTAAATGACTGTATGACAGAAAGACCAAAACCGTGACAGCAAACCCGTCCACCGTCTTTTTGGACAACACAGATGCTGAGGGAGCACTTTCATTTCATCAACCTAGTGGCGGAGCTTCAGTGACTGGATCAATGGAAACGATTACGTCAGTGTCCTTTATGTTTTGGTTGATAGTTGGGAACACGTGGTGATTTCTTCACATTCAGTTCATTTCTTGTGATTGACCTGCAATGGTTATAGATTTGTAAGTCATGTTAGAAAATGTTTCAAATAAGGGAGGAAGTTCATCTGTTCAGTCCTGTTTTTTTAATGACTTGTTAAAAATGTTATGTTAAATTATTATGTTAAAAATAGTGCATGGTGGGACAGGCAGACATTGTTATCCAGTGGCCGTAAATGTGAATCAGGAAAATATTAGTGAGTTTTAAGACTTCATAGGCTATATTTTTCCGCTATTAACCTGAGTCCAACTTGTATGTGATGCAGTTGTTACAACTAATACATTCTTTTGTGCAAAGTACATTTAAGGACAAGAGAACCTAAAATTGGACTGAATCTCTGAACTTTTCCTCAAAGCAGTTTGGGGATTTACAGGGTGAGTACAAATCTTTATCTCCACTGACAATGGGAGTAAAACAGTCACCACGCAAGCCAGTTGCAGCTGTTTATCAGTCAGATGGCCAGAGCCCTGTCCAACCAGGGCTTAAGTGAAACTGAACATCTGCCCCGGAGGTATGGAGAGTTATTAGTGCTTACAAGGTTGCGATGGACTTTCTCCCTCCTCTTTTCAACCATCCATACCACACATCCTCCTCAGAGTTGAAGTAAATGAGGCAATCATTAATGGTATATACATAGTGACTTCATCATCACAGAGTTAGTTGATAAATAAGAACCTTGGCCTGAAGTGTTAAATGGAAAATTACACAGTAATGCAATTTTAGCACAGTCCATGAATTCCTTTCTTTCTTCCATCCTCCACAAGCTAAAGCCTCATTGGCAGATTATGTATGTGGGCCTTGAGAAGCAATCGCTACTGTTTGTTGTTGCACTTCACTCGACATGTGTGTGTCCACAAGAAGCAGAGCCAGGTTATGAATATGGTCAGTGATATTCTTCCAAAGATAACGGACAAAGCCTGGGTGGCCTGGGTCTGAATTTCATTCATAATTCACGTCACACACATTTGAGCCTGATGATCTGGTCAAAGTATTCAATGGTTATAAGATCTTGTTACAAAGGCCATTTAAGTTTTGTTCCTCCGAGCTCTGAATATGCGGTAATCTTCATGAGCATTTGTGTTAATTACGTGATTGTTCCGTAGACGGGAATGAAAACCGGACTTTTGACCTCTTTATGGTCATGAAGTCACGACCTCATGTAGGTGAGAGTAAAACTGTGGGTATTGTGGTTAGTTTACTTTACTGGCTGCACTGTGCTATTCATAACAGGACAGCTCCTTCTCAACCTACTGTGAAGTGGTACAAAGTGGCCAAAACCTTTGTACAAAAACCTGGAATCAGCAGGTTCTGGAAACAATCTGGAAACATCAACGATACATTTCCTAATTACCATGTACTCACTTGGCAAGACTTTTAATGAAAAACAAACATGTACATTGGCATTTGTAGGACATACTTTATTTTCAAACTGTGCAAAAAAATATAGAACCTCATCCTACACCAGTATAAAAACAATACAGCTAAGACAACAGAAACAATTTCACACATATGAATTATAATTTTACTGCATAAAGGATGTTCAGAAACAAAAATTATAGTATTTACAGTTCCCATTAACTTTACAAAATCTTTAGCATTTCCCATAAAAATTCTCATATAGAAAAGACCTAAATGCTTAGCATAGCGATAGGACTGAGGTAGAATAAAGAAATAGCAAGTCGGAATATGCTTAGAGGAAAACATTTGAAGTTAATCTTTTTGTTCTTGGCTTCCACATGTTTTTTTTTTAACATGTTCTGTATCCTCACAAAAACCAACAGGTAGAGCAACGAGGCTCAACAGCCATCTGGACACAGATACAAAACAGACTTTACATTTGTTTCATTAGTTTCCATGAGTGTTGCAAGGAAGTATTTTTTTTCCTGGGCAAGTGACAATTCAGAGAAAAAAATATTATTCAGGGCTGTACCAAATAGCAACAGTGCCTCAATCCAGTATAGTGATAGACATTACAGGTTTCTCGTGTGTACCGCATTGTGTCAATTTTTCCAAATTGCATAAGTTGCATATTGATGATACAAATATCTAACACATTCAATCCCTTCACAATGTGGTGTAGTCTCTATAGAAGAACAACTCTTTCTGTACCTGAAACATGCAACACATTCAACTGTCTAAGGTGGAGAGGAGGCAAATTTTGCATTTATATATATAGAACAGAGACAAGAGGAATTAAGAAATGAGGAAAGCACTTAGCAAAAATAAATATAAAATGGAATATTAGTGCTTGTTGCTATAAACATATCTGCTGGCTGTGATTGTTATGGAATAAATCCACAATACTGACACCATTCTGAAGGCCCATCTCCACCATCTCCACCAACTCTTTTACACTTGATCACCTCCACATGCCTGGCACTGAAGCTACGCCAGTTTTCTTAAGGGAAACATTATTCCTCTACAGCAGGGCCTGCTGCCTGTATACACTTTCATTTACCACACTGTTTCCTCTCCTTTTGTGTCTGCCTGATGATTTCTGGTCTATCCAACCAACAAAAACCTCCTCACTGAAAATAAGCACACCGCCTAACTTACAAAAACAATTTAGACTTAGATTTGGCTTCACAGTCTAACTGAAGGAGGAGAAAAGTAAATATCATCCAGGTGAGCAGAAGAAGGCTATAAAATTAAAAAAAAAAATCTGAATAGAACCTAAACAAATATCATAAATTCTGTACACAATGATTAAATACAGTGTGGTCAGTATACATTCCTGTGTATGAAAAACAACTTATATTTGTAAGAAGAACATCAATGTAAACATAATACTTTCAGTAAAACATGTCTAACTCAAAACTTCCAGCACCAGCTGTTCAATGCATCATCATACAGTATATAAAAACATTCTGTATTCACATATTATGTATAGTTAAGAAAAGACGAGAAAAAATAAAGGTCCATCAAAATATTGGATGATTTTTACTGTGAGACTTCTGTCAATGTGCTGGGACGTTGTGATTCCACTGAAGGCACAGAGACAGATGAACGGCCTTGGTTTCCAGCCTGCGGGCACTTCCTGCTCTTCTAGGGCAGCTGAGGCGACTCTGCTGGGCCTCAGACCTCTGAAGGGAAGTCTCACACCCTCACAGTAAAGAGTCGGAAGGAGTCTCCTTCTGTGTTGCTTTTGCTGCAAACACACATGACAGAAAACATGTTACTTTCACTACTACAGATGCAACCGCTGCCTACTAAATATGTTGAAGGGATACTCCCGCAATTCAGTGTGTTACTTTCAGGGGAACTGAAGCAGTCAGTGGTGGGAGAGTTATCCTGTTATTATCTTTAAGTCAAATGAAAACATCTTTTAGTCAACTACTTTGCTTTTTGTGATACTTTGAAGTCCTTCCATCAAAAAGCAAGAAATCATGATGTTCACAATATCTTTGGAAAAAAAACCTCCATGAAATAACATGTTGGCAGAATGACTCATTGTTGCCGTATTTCTTTTCCAGCTACCACATGTGTTAAACTTGATGACTGTAATTAGTTCATTAGTGGACAGACCTTGAAGCTCTGCCATGATCAATAACCGTGATAGGCCAGTGTGATTGGTATCCGATCACAGATAATTGTCGGTGTAGGAAAGCACTGACTAAGTGGCTGACAGCATTTCCATTCTTGAGAAACCAGAGAGGCTGTGATTACTTCCCCAGCAACAGAGTGCAATCCATACTGCCCACCCTGCCATGATGTTGGCACATGGCACGGACTCTCTCTCAGCCATTTATTGACCGAATGCCCTGAGTGAGAACTTCGCAGCTCGCATTAGATTTCATAGAATCAGACTTGAATTGTTTTTGGCCATTCAGCACTTTGCTCACTCAATTGAAATGCCTGGGTAAAGTAAGCAAAGATCCCATGTGTGGCCCATCCACACATCAAACCACACCATTACTCTTACAACCCCATATGCCAGCAGAACAGGCCACAAGGGCTTCCTTGCCTAAGCTTAGTCCACTGGAGCCGGCCACAGACATGAGCGTGATTTGAGAAACATAGTGTGCATGCAGGGAAGCCACTATATGCAGAATTACAGGAGACATAAATCAAGTTAGGATGTAGTGAATAAAAGCACCTTTCTCAGGAATATTTTAGATTCTCTTCTCAAATGTACTCGGATAATTTTACTACAAGCTCAATGTTTTCATTTTAGTTCTGTCTCAAGGTTTTCTTTACCACACTCCCACTGGTCAGACATATAAGCCTGAGCTGAGTATATTGCTGAAGACAAATAATATTCTGTATATCCACATTATATAACCACCAACATAAAATTCAGTTTTAGACTGACTTCAATTCGATTTTCTTCTCAAAAGCTTTGAATATCCCTTTTGCGAGTGACCAAATGAGCTTGTTTATTGGGGATTTTAGTTTTATGTTACATCTTTACAGCTGACAGTATCTTGAACTATTTTAAGGGACATTTCTCTGCACTTGGTTCCAGACTTCTCTGATCTGCCAACCGCATCTCATATTTGATCTGCATTTTTAAATTGGTTGAATGTTTTGCCCACTAACAGATATTTTCCCCAGTCAGGGAACATCAACAGATAGTATGAAGGTTTTAAGAGTGGGGGCGTCATCCTCTTGCATAGCTAACTGCTTTACACATTAGAAATACTGACGCAGCAGTACAGACTGTTGCAAGTCAACATACAGAAAGAACGACTCCTGAATGATTGTAAAACAATGACATTTCCTGACCGAAGAAAAATATACTGGATTAGATGCTAGTAGTAATAGTAATTGTTACGGCAGCTTTTGTGTCAAAAGACACAAAACTGTAAGCCTGAATATCCCACTTTTAAAATAAAAACAAAATGGTAATTCAGCCCAGTTGTAAGGCAGGACTTCTAGTTAGAGCTCCAAACACACCATCGGGTCACACAGGCATGAGTTTTTTGACCTCACAAAAATCACAAAATAATTCTAATGTGCCAGAAAAATTTAGAACACCTGCAAGGATTTTTAAGGGCTTTTGCATTCCCTCTGTGTGAGAGATTTTCCTCCATTCACTGCAAACATCTTGTGGCTGGTGGTTCTGGGAAAAGATTATATTATCCAGGAACCCAAACTACCAAATTATACTTTAGAGCTTTGTACATCAAACATATCTGACTCCTCTGAGGCTGAATAATGTTACAGGTTGGGCTCCAAAGCCACTGAGGACCTTTTTAGATGATGTGTTGGTATTTTCCCAATGAAGCAGATTAGGGAACAGTTGTTACTTTTGTGCTAACACATGTTTCTGTGGAGCATATTCCCTTAACACTTACTGTGAGCTTACATAACAACTATGGAGGTTTGGAAGTTTCACAGCTGCCAAAGAAATGGTTGCTTGGAAGTTGTCACACACCATGTTTAAACCTGCAAGTTTTTATTTTCTGCAAAACTTCAGGGAGCCAAATCTAAAACCACAGATGTCTGGAATTCAGAAAATCTTTAATGTCCCACTGTTAACTTGTAACTATTTGACATGTTGTTTGATCTATCTATCTTTATAGATTTGGTTATTGTGCAACAATCCTGGTCTGGAAAACATAATTACAGTAAAAACAGCTGACCACAAATACATGAGAAGTACCTTTCAGATTGAATGCCATTTTTCAGGACTCCGATGTAGCTCTTTCTCTTGTCCAACGGGAGAACATCGACTAAACCACCGTCTGCTTTGATTACCCCTGCATGGATGGCTGCTTTACAAATGCTGGAGCTCTGGGAAGAGAGAATGTGGCAAAAACAAGATGGAAAACCACTTTTACACTACATGAATATTGTTGCAATTCTCTTATTATCAAATACAGAACAGAAATATTTCAGTAACACACTGTCTGGGCTAGAAGTCTGGCTCCAGCACAACAGACCATAAGCTGTTATCAACAGTTTGGACTAGAGTCATTCATTCATCTAGTCCAAACACAGATCAGACTGTCCGTACACCCCCCCAACGATTCTAACCAGACGGTTTGTGTCTCGTGTTTAACCAACATCCAGCTTCTACACCACTGTAGAAACAAATTTGGGTGCTTGAGATTACAAAACATTCCTTGGCACATTTGTTATGAGCCAGCATGCTTGTTTCAGGGCCCCTGGAGAACTGTAATCTGCGCCCAGCTGGACGTCATTAAGGGTCAGTTTTATCTGAAGTAGAGCTCCATTAAACCCAACATCGACCACATGTTACTGTGCCGACTGGTAACTCCAAATTCTCGCTGAATGACACTTTACAATAACTAATCCACTGTGATTTAGGTGACTTTGGAAAGATGATCTAAGCAAGTGCTCATGAAGCTTTTTCTTTCTATGTCTTCCACGTCTAAGACACAGGCACTGAGGCTGAGATAATGCCTGAGTGAGCCTCTGAGTGGTCAGGCCCCGTGCAAGGTGGCAGTCTGTGGCATGCCTCACCATTACTCCCATTCTCCATGAGACATTTTCACACAATGATTCAACTGCTTTCCATAGCTACCATGCAACCAAAGCATGCAGCAGATTCAGATATCTTTTCCTTTCTGTCTGACCTAATAGCACATAAATAAATCGTATTAAAAAAGCACAGAACTGATGGGGCTGAAGAGTGATTTATGATCACAATGTAAAAGTGAATTCCAAAAATATGCATTGCTTACATCTGTGTAGACGTTGTTTCCAGTGACGGGTGACCAGTATGAAGGCTGAGTCTTGCAGTTGTCTGGACAGATGACTCTGACAAAAATTGGACATTAGTATATTTTTGCAGCCACAAATAAAAGTCATATGAATAGACATTAATAGACACATTAATTCAGCATTTACTGTATGATACTACATCATTTTTTTTTTAAACACGATTGCAACTGTGAATATATTGTCATTCATTAACAGTTGTTAACAAAGACATTAAACATGTATACTTGCTTCCAACTACATTATAGTGCGTTATATACCATTTATTAAATATCTGTAAACAGTTTATGAATGCGATATGGGGGTTAACTTAAAGTGTTAATATATTATATTATAACTGAACACTTTAGATCTGGTATGACAATACTATGAAGCAAACATTTACTGTAATAGGAAAACATTTTATGCTAAAATGTTGGACGTGTGAAGGCACCTTGGACAGTGTGAGTAGGGTCTTTTGAAAGGGCAGATTTCAGCCACTGTGGTGTAGCAATCCACAGTAATTTCTGTCACAGAAAGAAGAGAAAAACATGTTATATTCCCAGTGTATGTTGGCTATGTGAACCAATTATACTTCTGGAAAACCAGCGCTTTACTCACCTTCTACTTTGGCCACCACAAAAGCATTGCTGGGTTTATATTTACTGTAAAAGACATCATAGTGCTTAAAAATCAGGGAAAAAAATGGTTCTGTAGAAAAAGTATTGCCTCAGCAAATGAGATTTCAATCTATTTGAGAAAGAGCAGATACCTGAGAGACTCGATGCCATTTTTTGTGGCTCTGACAAAGAAGGGAAGCTTGTCCGTCCTTGTGATATCAACCACCCCTCCGTTGTTGTCAATTGCGCCAGAATGGATGGCGGCTCGGCAAATACTTGATTGCTAAAACAAAAAAATGTTGAACATTCAAATAAGCACTTACATTATAATTTGATGCAAAGTCCTTGTTTTATGTTGGACACACTCACCACATCATAAGAGACCGTTCCCCAAACTTTCCCTTTCTTATTCAGACAATTTGCAGGACAATTATATCTGCAGGGTCAGAAAATGAGTTGGAGACTCAAGTGATTGGTACTGAAGTGTATTATAAATGAGAATGAATATGACATATTTCATGCAGGTCCAAAAATATTTTCACATTAAAATTCATTAAAGAAAAACCCTGACCTGTTGCAGGTTGCTCCTCTACACTTATCACGCAGTCTAGTCTCACACTTGATGTTGTGAACTGCAAGAATAAGACAACAAATCAATAAAAAGCACAAAACATGAAAGGTTAAGGTTGTTTTTTTTGTCATTATTTTAGCTACCGAGAAAGGTACTGCTGGGAGTTTTTGAAGCTGTTGTCCTGGGTGTGAGGGGCTTTGGAGTGGAGGGCTTGGACACTGGCTTCTTCAGAGCAGGTTTAGGTTTGGGAGCTGGTCTGGTGGTGGTACGAGGTGGCAGTGGAACCTGAGGCTTCTCCACCTCATTCATGTCTTCTGTCTCTGAGCGTTGAAAGTCTGTAAATGGGGAGTAAACGTAAATGAAGTTGGTGACATGTTAAAATGAATGAATGAAAACCTTGTGGGTTTGCTCACCTTTGTAGCACAGATTATTTCTGCACCCTCCTCCATAGCTGGGAGGACAATGGGAACAAGGGCGGCCATGTTGGTACGGGGCCTCTCCAATCCAGTTGCCCCTGCAGAAGTCACGCACAATGGATAGCTTGACTCAGGTGGAAATTAATCATCAGTCAACTGGGTTCATGGCCTTGTAATTACTTCAGCACTCTTTGCCCATGGTCAACAGTCCTAATAGTCATTAGTCCCACAAACTAATAAAAACACCCCTCGTTGTCTCTCAGTCACTTACATCCTGTGGGCTGTCTGGAAAACAAACGCCCACTCGGCTCTTATTTTCTCTCCCAACGATTCATTGTTACTTTTTTATTCTGACTTCTGGAGGAAATTGAATGGCACCAATATGTCATGCAAATGTCTGGGACAACATACAGTACTAGTGCTACTTATCTGCAGTGCAATTACATTAGGAACACACGCTGCAGCGTTTATCAGCCCAAATAAATAGGAATGTAAACAAGAGTCCGGAGACCAGAGGGGTCAATGAACAGTGGAACATGGGGGAGTATTGCTCTTACTTTGGGGAATAGTTGCACACAAGGTAGACCGAGTTCTCCCATAATTCTCCCCACACGTTCATCCTTGGACACACGTGCACAGCACAGCCCACTCGGCTAGTGGTTGCCCAGACCAGCTGTAAAGAGGGAAATAAATAAAGCTCAGTTTGCACATACAATTTCTGAATGAGCACATAGCAGAGTAAACTATTGAAATTGTAGCCTGGATTTCTAGCCTCGCTTTTCTCACAGCTCATGGTCCTTCCAGAGGAAGCACTTAAATTGGCAGTTATAATTAATGGGGCCATTGGGACTTTCAGGAGTGCCTGGACTGTTTTTCTGCCCCAGTCAGATGCTCTTCATGTGAACCCAGTTTGCCCTTTGTGATACAACCATGAGCATTTTCATCATCTGGTTAGGAGTGGGGGGGAAAAAGAAGCCCTTTTTAATATCTCAACTCGAAAAAACAGGAGTCAGTGTGGACCCAAAACTGTCCGAGGTAAAATAAAACGGCTTATTAAACGGAAAGCTGCAGCAGTGGTGTTACAGATGAATGATGTGCCATTTGACAGGGAATACAACACAGCATATTCCAAAACTTCTCCACACTTTCCTCCCAAACGTGCTCTCTCCCTCCTCAGGAATGTTGGTCTTTTTTTTGAGACGCCACTGGAAGCAGTGAGTCAGCACATAGACTGATGGGTGCTGAGAGCTGGTAGTCGAGCACATTGCAATTAAAGATAGTTTGACTGCCTGGACTGCAGAAAATCAGCATTTAAAATAGATGAAAGACAGAGACAAGGTGATGATGCTCAGATTTGGCACTGTCCCCTCTCTGCAGCATCTTCAAAAGAATCCAGGCCAAGCAGTGAGGGACATCTGGAGTGTCTGGAAATGTCTGCCAGATGACAGCGATCAGGTTTCAGGGTGAGCGCACAGGGAGTGGTCTGGATGTTTCTGTAAACTCATCGCAACAGCTACAAAGTAAAGTCTTGGGGAAGAGGAGGCCAACTCACCGGTTTCTGTTTCCTTTTTATTGATTTCTTAATTTTCTCATCCATTTTTCAACTTCTCTTTCTATCCCCACACTCTCCTCCACTCTATTACTTGCATCAAACGGCCACACTTCTCAGCTTCTTGTAATCAAGTTAAGAATACGCTGATAACTCGCTGCCGAGTGCTTGAAAGGGTACGCCATCAATTTAGTATGAAACTCCTATAACATTGTCCGATTCACAACAGGCAGTGCAGCAGATGGTGAAATTGGAACCAGAGATTGTTTTTTTCATGCGTTTTTCTTCTTCATCAAAACATGGCCTACTTTACCCATAATGCAACTCGATCGGTGAGAGTTAAATTAGAGATTGATGGGGAATTATGTTTTGTTTTTTTTCAGCCAAAAGTGACCATATTTGGACGAGTTGGCGAGGGAACCGGGAACCCGAAGACACTCTATCTGCCCACCTATACCGGAAACCTGACTGCATCCAAGGCCTGTCAATCAAACCAGGTGAACCCCTAGACATAGCTCTCTTTGACACCATAATTACTTGAGGAAAAAAATATTGACTTTGAAGTTGATGTTTTCTGAATGGGAGTCCAATGGAGGCAGAGGATTTTTAGAGCCTTCACTGCTCTCAGTGGTATTGCACTTTGAAACACTTTCGCATTGGCTTCACTTTACAGAATTGGAGTCTACATTCATTTTTATAAACAGTCTATGGTCTTACCTGGGTGTAATGAGTGCACATGGGCCCGGAGCAGCGGTCTGGACACCAGGGATTGCACTCCTGAGGATAGGGATAGGTGTATTCTTTCACCTCATCGTACCAGGCCTGGACATGGAAGGCAGGTGAGCGGTATCTGTAAAACACACACACACAGTCTCACACACACACGCACGCACACACGCACGCACGCACACACACACACACACACACACACACACACACACACACACACACACACACACACACACACACACACACACACACACACACACACAGACACACAGACACACACACACGCACACACAGTCTCACACACACACACACACAGACACACACACACACACACACACACACACACACACACACACACACACACACACACACACACGCACACAGTCACACACACACACACACACACACACACACACACACACACACACACACACACACACACACACACACACACACACACACACACACACAGACACAGACACACGCACACACAGTCTCACACACACACACACACACACACACACACACACACACACACACACACACACACACACACACACACACACACACACACACACACACACACACACACACACACACACACACACACACACACACACACAGAGACACACACACAGTCGGCTCAGTCACAGGCCATCCAGGTACCATGGGGTAAAAGGGAAATATCTGAGGGAGCTGCCAGGTGTGTTGGCGAGACTTGAGAAACACTGCATGAACCTCTCCCTTCAGCCCTCAAATGATGAGTCTGAATTCAACCTGGCAGACAGAACGCCCGTCTGTTCCCTCCATAACAGGGGAAATCAAATCAGTTTAAAAAAAAAAAAAAAGAATCAGCGCAAACCTAAACATGGCTCCACAGCCTAACAAATCAGTTTTGGCTCTTATTGTAAACATCTCTTTTTAAGGTATTGAAAAGTGCTGAGCTTATAAATGGAGAGTAGAGGGGGAGTGGAAAAAAATGACTCTACATCAGGGTTTGCTGGCACAAGAAGAAAAGAAGGGGAACAGGGAGGGGGGGGGGGTTGTGAGAATGAGAGCAGATTCCTGAAAGGGCACCTGCTGTGATAGACATACGCTGTTATACACAGAGGGCTACTGTGTCTGGTGTCCTCTCAGAGACACACACACTCATACAAACATCACCCCTTTGTGTAGCACTGCTTATGCTTCATGCATGTGGACCCCAATTATTCTACAGGAGCAGTTCAATTAAAAGTGATGTACACTAAAGTGATGACTTTAGCTTACAGTAAATAACTTCCTCTTGCAACATAGACAGATAACAGAATACTTATACTAATGGAAAAAAAAGAGTTCAAATGACTTTTTTGATAGAATATCTCCAAACCACTGTTTGGGCTGCTCTGGCCTGCATATTGAAGCACAATGGAATTTTTTTTTTCTTTTTTTTTTTACCAACCAGAATGTATGTAGCATCATTGATCATAAACTATAAGCTACAAAAAGTTGTAATTCAGATATAGGTCAGATTTGTAGCCTTTGTCGGGGAAGTCAATGGATCACCAAAATTATTCAAATTAATCCTGAAGGGAACATGAATGATGGTACAACACATCATGATATTCCCTGTAATGATTTGTGTGGGGTGGCCCAGTGATGCAGTGGTTAGCTGTAGGATGTACCCTGCCTTCAGCCAAAGTCAGCTGGGATGGCTCCAGCCCCCCTCTGACCAAAGGGGTATAGATAATGAATGGATGGTTGATTTCTGTAGATTATTCACCCATTATTAATGATTATATAAACACAAACAAATTCTCAAATATTTAAGTGTAACCCATTACATACCCAGCACCCAGACTATGTCATTGAAACTATTCTTTTGGATCTCACCTGCCCCAGTGAACTGCCAGGTTTTGTCCAATAGACATGAGCAGGTCTTGAGGTCCATGGTCCCACTGGCACTCCTCTGACCACTGAGTGGCAGACCGCTCCAACTCGTCATCCCAAACCTGAATGCAAAAAGTAAAACAAGTTTGTCAAAAGGAGTTCACTGATCTCAGAAGAGTCACCTGTTATACATCCAGAATAATCTACATCATGTTCTGACTCAGTAAATAACAAACTGCAGCCTGTTCAAGGCTTCTGCTCTTTCACTTCCTTCCCTCCCTGCGAGCTGAAACTGAGCTGCATACAAGTACAATATTAGCCGTAGATGGTGACATTGGAGCGCAGCTGCTGGCGCCTGGCCCTGCTCCACTACAAATCTCCAGCAATCACAGCTGAATTATCCACATTTCCTGAGCGGAGAGGAGAGTGGAAAGCGGAGAAGACACCTGACTCCTACTGTGGAGAAGGTGCTATGAAGGGACTGCACAGCGTGGCCCCTCAAAGTACATCCCCTCAGTAAATTTCCAGCCTTTTGGTGGTCGCTAAAACATGCTCACACAGACACCACTGTAACCCCAAACACCCATACACTTACACAAACACACACGCTGTCTGTTCACTGGAATTTCAGAGAGCGGAGTGAAACTACAGACACTTTCCTCCACGCTATAACCGCACTCCAGAGACACACAGGCCACCACTGCTTCTTTCAAATTTATGGATCACATGGTTTTCAGTAACCCTGTGTGTGACTCGATAATAATCCCTCTCCTACTTTACCCATTAATGTGCCACGCATTTATTTCCTTCCTAGCCTCATTCTCTGTGTCCTCCATTGACCCAGCCCTCCTTCCCTCTCCTGTGTTCTCCAGTGCTGAGCTGTTTGCAGGTAGGACAGAGTCAGCATTATTATCCTCCCTATAAAAGAGTGGCACAGCAGGCTGGCAACAGCTCACCATCATGACTGCATGTTTCCAGCAGAGAGAAAAGATTGTTTTTATTAAAGCAGAACCACATTTCAAGGGGAATAAAACCTTAAACCCTAATTACCAGCCTCACTTCAATACTCTTTCTGGCTGACACGGTAAAATTAAGTTCTCTCTTAGGTGGAGTCAAAGATTAAAGTATGTAACTTTGATTATCTTTGTTGACTAATGAAACAGGTGTTTGGGGCAAAGGGCCACGTCTCACCATGTACTCCATGTTTGAGGCAGTGGGGTAAACGCCGCCCCTCAGCTTGTTGTGCAGCTGGAGGATCTCCTCACGGTCCGACCAGCGAATGGCTCGTCGGCTCCTGTTGAAAGCTGTGTTGCTGGTGTCGTTCTCGTCTGCTTCCTCCTCGTAGCGGCTCAGCAGCTGCCTGAGGTCCTCGGAATAAGGAATGGGGAGGGAAGCCGAGTCCCTGCTGCACAACAGCACGAGGGAGAGGATGAGGAGCCAGGTCACGGCGGTGCAGGTCATTGTGACACTACAGCTGTCTGGGTTATACTTTCAGACCACAGTAGACAGCAGCTCTGGTGTGAACGCCGCCCGCCCTTCAGAGTCCCAGACACAACCTGCAGGGAGGAAATATTTAATGAGTCTTTCCCTACTGTGAGCCAAGAAAGAGGAGTACAGATTACAAAATACGGGCACACGTAACTAAATGAATGCAAGAAACACTTCCTCTAGCAAAGTTCTCAATTCAGAGCACACACGCACACACACACACACACACACACACACACACACACACACACACACACACACACACACACACAGACACACACAGAGTAACATGGTAATATGTTCCTTTCCTGCCTAACGGCACATCGGCTGTGATGGAGAGGAGTAAACTGAAGCAGTGTACTGACTCAAACTGTGGACTTTTTACTCTGAGCTGTTCAGCTTTCTGTCAGCTCAGCCTTTTGCCAGTTTATTAGTTACACAAATAAAATCTGATGCAATCCAATACAACTGCACTCCAATACGCTTGTAATAAGAGAGGCTCTGAATATTCTGTTTTATTTACAGTAAGGTGATTTTTGAGGCTGTATGGTGGTGTTGAATTAGAGTGCATTGTAGTGAGAGGTGTTTGTAATATTCTGCCCTCACCTTGTGAAACCCCTCTTACAGTCTCAATACATAATCTCTCTGATAAGGTGCGAACAGCAGATCATCTTAAACTTGCATTTGATTGCACAAGTTTATTAACTGGCGACTCTGCATATAACAGTATGTAATTAAATCAAGCTTTTTCTGTAAATTCATTATTTTCATTTAAGGTATGTTTTCCTTTTCGGATACTGTGATGCATGTATGATTGTTTTTAATATGCTCTGCATCACAGAACTGGGGAGACCATGATACAGACATTATTTTGCACAACATATTATGACAGTATAATGTTATATTGCTATCCTGAGTTACACTCTGATTACCTTTGATATGCCCTTGTCTTATTTAAAACAGATTCAATTATTTTACCATGAACACAAATATAAAATGAGCTGTAGCACAACTACGCAACTAGGTAAACGTCTGCATCCAAAAGATAAACTGTGTCTAAATGAGGTTGGGGCAATAGCATAATTTTATAGAACATTATACCCAGTAATATTTGAGCTTTAATAATAAATTGAGCTTCATCAGTAAATTTAACACTCACTTTGTTTTGGACTTGTTGCCCTCGAGTTATACACAGTATATTGAGAAGTAATACCTACCTCTTCGTCCTCATCTTCTGACTCTCTGATTATTTTCTAACCAAACTGAGAGGCAGGGTCAGACACTGAGGAGGGAGACCCGAGTTCAGGTTGACAAGCATTCACCTAGCTGAACTGTCTTTGGGCAAAACACTGCATTCCTGACACATCCAGGAGCAATATTGTGTAACTGACTCTGTATCTGACCTCCCTCTGAAAGGCAACAAGCAAGAGGGAAGACGTCCAAGATTAAAGCTAAACCAAATATTACGAAGTCACCAACTTTTATAAAGAGAGAAGAGTCAGTGTGATCAGAGTAGAAAGAAAAAATAAACCTAGCTCTAGCTTGCACTGGTTGCTCTTATCCTTGAATCCCTTCACCTCTTTCCCTTTGGCCGAAAAGGCAGCTTGAGGTCTGGCTCCGGCTCTGTGTCAACATGCTGTGCCAGCTCTGGGCACTGTGAGCCAGCGGGCAGCGCCGGCACCACACCCTTCTCCGTTCCCTGTGCCCTGTCTTCACACTGCACCTCTACCAGCTTCTCTGTCTGGGCCCTTCTCATGCCTGTCATGAATTTTATACCAGAGTGACAGACAGAGCAGAAGACTCAGACACACGTTCATATCCACATCTCGTCTATGGGAACTGGATCCTCTCTGCTACTGCTGGGTTTCTATATGATCCAAACAGGGACTGACCTCTTCTCCGCCTCACCACGAGGTTGAATGTAAACAACTCATTCCACAATGCAGATAGATTTATATACATTTTTAGAGACGTTTTTTTTTTTCTTTTTTTTTAAAAAAGCAAAATAGTATTTGAGGCTGGCAATGGGCCAGCTATACTTTTTAATTATTTGCCCTTATAACTTTTAAATGTATGTTTCTTTAGATGAAATAAGGCTTTTATATCATGCAAGTAATTTACAATGTAGCATTACATTTCAAAATATTTTGTTTATAATGTTACATCCTACAGATAGTATTTTCCATCATGATACTCCTGCTCTAATATTTCCACACTGAAGCTGCAGACAATGAGAGGCAGTGTCTGGCCAGCAGCCTCTTATAACGTGTTTGTAATCCACAACTACATAATCTGAGTTGTATAGTGTCAAAAGTTCCTACCAGACAGAAGATATATCGTCTGCAAATCTGACCAGATACACTTGCTGTTTTGCGCAGTGATGTGCAATATAAAATACAGGTTATTTAAAACCCGTTTTACAACAGCGTACCTGAAAGCTACACTATAACTCGTTGCGGAATAAATTAGTGTAATGTCTCAACTTGCTCACCTTTTGCTTCGTCAGTTGGTATCCAGTCGCTTGAATACTTCAGAGCAGCTTCCCCTGTGCGCTGGATAGCAGTTTTTATTCCCTTAAGAGAGGAGCGGGCTGCTGCTGCTGCTGCTGCTTGTTGGCTGTGTTCCTGAAGCACATAGGAGCTGTGTGACTCCGGAGCAACTCCGAGTGCCTTATATAGAGGAGACCCCTCAGGAGCAGGGGAAAAAATGACTGTCTCTCCTCACTCCCCCACTGGCCAGCCTCCCTGAAGCAGGCTATGTTCTTGGCTCACGGCGCGGTGCGCGCAAACTAATGTCAGGGGGAAAACTACAAATATCGTAAATCAGCATGCGGTCAAACGAGTCAGCAGCAAGCACTTACATCATTCTCTCTTAATCACGTTTGGTTGGAAGTCATTAGTCCACCCAGATAAGATTCTTCATTGCTAAACGGGGGAGGCAGTGAACGCGAAAATGCCCGCTTAAACAAAAGATAATGGTCATCACATTGGACTCCGTGTGAAGTTATCATTATAACTCAAAACCACACTCAATATTTGGATACCACAATCTGAACAAGTACAATTTATAGTAGTAGCCTAAGTAATGGCTTAATTCACGGTTCAATGGTTTCTATCTTGTAATAATGCAGGTGATAAAATATGAAAATAAACTACGATAGTAATCTTGACCTTTAATCAGCCAATTTAATCCTAATGTATTCATCCTTGAGTCCAAGTGAACTTTGTGCCAAATGTGAAGACCTTTCCTCAAGATTTAAGTGTTCGTGAAAATGGGAGGGAAGGATGGGATGGATGTGAGCTCACACTGACCTTTGACCACCAAAATCAAAACAGTTCACGCTTGAGCCCAAGTGGACATTTGTACCAAAATTGAAGAAATTCTTCTGACATATCACATTCACAAGAATAGGACAATGTAAAGTTACTGTAACCTTTAACCCCCAAAATCGAATCAGTTCATCTTGGAGCCCGAGTGAATGTTTGCGTTAATTTTGAAGAAATTCCCTCGAGGTATATATAAGATATTGAGTTTCGAAAAACAGGATGAAAAGATGGACGGGCAACCTGAAAACATAATTCCTCAGCAATGAATTTGGTTGCAGGTGTGATATAGCTGAATGAAACCAGCTTCTCAGTCTGAGCTCAAGACAAACATGTAAAATCGTCTCCGTTATAGCTGAAAAAAAGGTTTATCAGATGAATGCCTAGAAGCTAGAGTGGATCTTTTGGAGGAAACCTGGTTTGAAAAACAAATAAAGGTCATTTAGATCTTCAACCCATGAAAGGGTCCATCAGTAAAACAGGTGGACAGACAGGATGAAGAGAAGAGAGCTGGCACCAGGGGGAAAAAGGACCTCCAGCTCTGAAGACAGGGTTCATCTTGTGTCAGTCATATTTCCTTACTGACCCTGCGGAGGGTTAGCTGTGTTGTGACCCAAATAGTCCACATTTTATTCCATCACGTGCTTGATTTCTGTCTGAGACATCTCCGATATTTACAAGAGCACGTTCACTCAGAAGGAATGCCAGCGAACTGAACCCTCAGACCGATATTCCTCCCACGAGGACTCTTGCCAGCTTGAGCTATGAACTCAGTGAAAAATACTGTACGTGTTTAACAGGAAGTCTGGCCCATCATGCATCAGCTTTCTTTCTTAAATGTCCTGCAGAGATGCTAGAGAGGGTGGCCATGCTCTGTGGAGAGAAGAAAGACACAAGATGAAGCTGCTAGTACGGCCTCATGAACTCAGTTATTACAAACTAAACAACATTCAAATATATTCCAGAAAAAAAAAAAAAAAAAAAATACACAGCCTCACTTTACCTTCATTCCTCTTAACCTGACGACGTTTTATTGCAGTTTGTCACTATGGGATATCGGACAAGTCCTCATTAAGTAAAATCTCATTCTTTTGAGAGGGTTGAGGTCCAATCCAGACTTTCTATACAAAGTCATTTTAATCAAATCAGATGTCTAATGCACCGTTTTTCCAACAATACAAGAACATTATTGGGCAAGTACTCTTTCTCCTGCCGTTTTATCACGTAAAACAGATACAGCATCGGTATCATTTTAAATTAGACAACAGTTCCATTAGGGTCCTGATGGTTGCCACCTTTATTAGAAATGATCAAAATATAAAGCCATCCTATCAGAAATGGTCTCCCGTGTGTTGACACGTTGCTGTCCGGGCTCCGAGTCTTATCCTGGTTGTGATCACATAAACAATATAACATCGACAGTATCCAGATTTATGACGATCCCTCAGTATGTCACCCACTAAACGCCTGTGCTGACTTGAGTTACCTCAGCAGACCGGAATGAACAGATTGGTTTCTTGGCTGTCTGAACTCTTGACGGCTATATTGTAGATTCTCCATCTGACTGAAAACAAGACTGACAGGACAACTCGTGCTCTGCATTACTGAAGTCAACCCCCTTCGTCTCAGCATGCTGATCAATCATATTTTATTTTGTACTAACCATTAGGTAAGTTGAGTTAACAACACACCTGCACCCACACAGAGAGAGACAGCAATCGGGATATAAAGCTTACATGTGCCACAAATAATCAGGACACTGAAAAGCAATCATAATCAGACACCATCAAAGCGGCTTTGCCAGGTTCCCTTTGGGCATCAGCGCAGTTTAAATTTGGTTTAAGATGTTAAGGTGTTATCTGTTGCTTTGGATTTCAAACTGCAAAAGCTTAACTTTAAACCACATTTATTTTTGCCAAAGTAGTTTGTGATTTGTTTTTTAAAAAATTTGTTCTCACTCTGGAACAGTTTTCTTTGTAACTGCATCCAGACCATCCATAAATGACACCAATCAATTGTACTCTGTGACTCTTATGTTGCTTTCCAAACAGGATATTTACAAAAAAGTCTAAACAAAAAAACTAGGCTTTAACTGTTTACTGTTAACACCCTGTCTTATTGAAGTCAGAAGCACATCTTTACCCGTTTTGCACTTCTGTAACATCTCAGTCCATAAATTGAATGATTGGATCTGCAGGATCTATT
The DNA here is from genome assembly GCF_029030835.1 of Brachyistius frenatus. Lineage (NCBI taxonomy): Eukaryota > Metazoa > Chordata > Actinopteri > Embiotocidae > Brachyistius > Brachyistius frenatus. The sequence continues at coordinate 1,480,772 of NW_027210614.1, forward strand.
TATTTGTAAGTTTTTTTGTAGATGTTCTACTGACAAAACCTCAATTTGCATGTCCTGGTCCTAAGCAGTCTCTTTCTGACAGACATCAGTAATGACCCCAGTCTGAATGGCTGGTTTTAAATATTTAAAACCAGTTTTCTCAGAAGTGCTACTCATTACTTGGCTGCATCGACCCTGATTTATAATTCAGGCTAAATGGAAACTGGAGCCTCACAACACTCAATTAGTCTCAGTGGAAGACAACAGAGGGATTACACTAGTCAAACATCCAGTCGTTGACACGCACACACGAAGCTCTAAACAAGACGCACGAAACGGAGCAGCCGAGGAAAATCTGGGGGAGACTAAATGAAGAGACCATATGGTGTACGAGGATGATTATCAAAACAAACCAGTGGGTGGATCGCAGTGGAACAGGAAATGCATAAAACCACTCCAACAAGCACGGAAGGCCAGATTAGTCCAACGTAAGCACACAACAGAAGAATGCTGTATAAAGAACCTTGTATACTGAAGTTTTAGTGGTTTGTAACATCTTTAATGAAGGATGGGCACCAACAGAGTACACGGCCGGCCTTCATGTACCTGCCTCAAGGCCAGATGATTCATTACAAGCAACAGTAGGGGGGGGAAAAAACACTGTCTTCTCAGTACACAGCGAAATATAAGTAGAGTGCTGTACTGTATATCAGTACCACGTATGAGCTTAGCCTCTTTTCACCAATTGATCTACAAAAGAACTATTTTAAAGTTGGATTTAAAGTTGCAGGTAGAAAACCTAAATTTAAGCAAACTTAGATCTGAGATAAGAAAAGCCCTGTCCACCGCAGATCACCGTCACAGTTTGAAGGAAAATATTCAAGTCATAAATTGCTTTAATGAAGGTTGCACAATCTGCAGCTTTCATTTTAGAAATGTTGAGAAATGTGCTGCTGGATCCCAAAGACACTATGTTATGTACTTTGAGCTGTGGTGGTTGCTGTTAAAGCGGTGGGATTAAATGGCTGTCTCCTTAAATATGACTGAGTTTGTGGAGTAGAAAGAGATGATATGAGGATTCAGTGTTCCCCTGCTCCTACATGTGTTTTGACTTTGTCGCCTCAAGAGAGCACTCAGTTTTGAGTTGCTCATCTGCACTCTGAACAACTACTTTGATACTCCGTGCTTTAATTACATAAACGGCCAAACAACATTCTCCTGTTACAGAAAAATAACATTTATAGCATTAAACCCGTTCCGTGAGCAGTTTTTCTTGTTTAAAGCCCCAGTGGATGCTGAAATACGACGTCGTTAAAATGACTCGCTTGTGTTGAAAAATAGGCCCGATGGTGCTTCAACAAAACACCCAAAAGCCTTAAAAAAAAAGAAAAAAAAAAGGCCTGTGGGGATGAGCAGGCTAGCGTACATACTTCCACCATCATTGCTGTGGCTGGAAGAGACATTTGTGAGTATAGGTGGTCTATCAGTAGGTGTCCCCAACGTGTCATTTTCTCTTTTAGGTTTTAGCCCTGTAAAGAAAAGGAGAACTCGTAGCTGCCGTATGACATCAACAAGAAAAATATTGCGCTTGATTTTTAAGTTTTAGAGCAAAGCCACATTTCAGTGGATGGCCGAGCTATAGTAAGAAGGGAATAAATAGTAAGAAGTTCTACGAAATGGGCAGAAAAACCTTACATGGCAAATTTTTCAATGATGGGTCTGCTTCCCATTAAACCAAACTGAGGCGAGCCCAGCCACGGACCGAGAAGAGCAGCGTGGCAACTAGCTAGACCACAGCAGAGGGAGATATAACATACTACACGTATGTATGTTGACATACAGGAACGAGAGACCAATTCAAATGTGTGGTAGACCCAAGACTCTGGGGATGATTCTGTTGTTTTGGTACATTGTGCACATTGTTCTGCAGGCCAGTCCACTGCGGAGAGGCTGCCGAGGTTTTCACTACGTGGTGTCAGTGTATTAGAAGGAAGCAAGGTAGTCTTCGGACTGCACTTGATTAGCAAACTGCTTTTTGCACAATCCTTTATTTGAACAATAAACAAAATAGAATGCTGGAGGCTTGAAATTAACAGACAGTATAGATTTTGTTTGTGGGTCAGTATCCCAACAATTCCCAGCAGACAATAGTGTTAGGAGCACATACTGAAAAGACATTATTGAAGCATTTCACCAGCACACTTCCTGACCAGCCATCAGACACTGAGATAAAACTGTACAACAGAAAGCTCAAAGTGTCCGTTTCAAAGTCCCAACTTCCAAACATTCTTGAAAAGAGGAAAGAAAATATGCAAATCCAACAATGTCACAATTTGTGCAGAAATGACTACAAAGCCAGCAGCACAACTGAACTATAGTGAAAGTTATAAGATGTATCAACTGTCTAAACAGCATGCCATTTCCTGTGTGCGATGAGCCGTGGATTGTGATGAGACATGGCAACAAGACCTCGGATGGAAAAGGCAAAATAAAGTCAGGATTTAAATTGAATGGAAGGCAGAAGGGCCCATTTAATGTTGTCCTTTGGTTTACCTGGGAAAAGGTTTCTGACTTTGAAACCCCAAGAAAAGTCAATCGACACGATGCACCACATAATGTTGGCCAAAAATAATGCACGGAATAATTCAATGTAGAATTTTGCTAAATGTTACTTAAATTCAATTTCAACTTGAAAGACTGAACTAATCAGGCTTTGTGAACTTACAAACAAGAGACGCACGTTAAATGAACTTAAATCCACGTACTGCTCTTAAAATAGAGGAACGATTCTTTGATCTCGCGCAGTAAAACTCACCTGTGGACTTCAATAGAAAGGTTTGTGTGAGAAACTGAAGTCTGGATGAGACAGCCAGGAGAAATTTTTAGATAAAAGGTTTACCTAAATACTTGAGCTGAAGTGTTAATACTGACAGTCTGACATTGGCTGTTGTTATTCAATGAGTTTTGAGTTAAAAAAAAAAGAAAAAAAAAAGAAAAAAACCAAAAAAACAATACAAAATTAAAAGAAAAAAATGACAAAAAGGAAATAAATATCAAGCAAAGAACTAGTTCAATTTTATTTGTTGTTGTGCTTAAGCCTGTGTAATTTCTTTTCAAACACGAATTCAAATGCAAGCATATTTTTTCTGAAGGGAGCGAGAGCATTAGGACATCCAATAAATGATCAATGACAAAAAGAAGAAAAAAAAAAAAAGAAAAGAAGAAAAAAAGACATCTTTTAGTAACTCAAAAAAAGAAAGAAAACAAAATCAATGAATTTTCCAAAAATCAATATTTTCAACAAAAGCAAACACTATCTCCTTTTGTGCGCATGTCCGGGGTCTTCATGCAGAGCTTAGCACAGGTGTAGTCCCACTTCCCCTCAACTCTGTTTCCCTCGACTGGGAGGAAACGTTGAGCCACAAAAGAGTAAATACAGGTGTCGGGTACATTCCCTTAACTCGTCACAGACATTAGACTTGGAGTTGCCGCCTGATCAGGGATACACTCGAACACGGAGTGGAAAAACATCACACGTTGAACCTAAGGCAGCCCCCGCTTTCTGCTGAGTTGGGGGGTAAGAGGGTTGGTGTGGCTCAAAACTACACTGATAACCCACCAATACACAGGTGGAACCTTTAGACAATAAACAACAAAAAGAAAAGAAGAATGGCTAGAGAAGGAAATGTACAAAGTAAACAAGGGCAGGGTTGCAGTGGATTCGGTCCTGATTGGTTGCCACTTTGACAGTGCAAGAACTGACTCTAAAAATCGGCACAGTCCTTAATTACTCAAAAAAGTTTTCAGTCAGCTAGATCTCTTCAAATGATTTTTTTTTTTTCCCCATTTGAATCTAGATATTTGTAAAATATGCATTTGCCTGTCATACTGTAATCATCAATCAGTTTATACTTTGTGCACAGAAGCTTGTTTGTTATTAATTCTAAAGCGCATTAATATTTTTTAGATAGTCGTTCTAAATCTAAACCCAAATACCATAACAAGGATCTCTCAAAACAAGGAAGCTGTTCAGTTCCCATTTAATGTTCCCCTAGTCCTTTTTTTTTCCTGTTTTTGATGGCTCAAGTTGTACCTAGACTTCAAAGCATCGTAAAAGTGAGAAAATGAAGGAGGAGTTGGTGGAGGCAGAGAAGAAAACAATCTGGCCTTGGGGGGAGAGACTCATGATAATGCTGGTGCTGGGCCTTTTCAATGCACGAGGGCAGATATCAGGCTTTTAAACTGCTGCAAATTCATGAGGCCAACAGTTCCCTTTTACTAAAAGGCAAATACTGATATTTCTAGGTCATTTCCTTAAAAAAGGTCATTTGAACAAGAGAATTACCCCAGCAGTCCACTTGCAGCCTGTGGTCGACAGTTCTTCCTGTGTGAGTGAGTCCACTGTTCGCCATCTGAGCCAAGGTGTAGGCTCAGTCAGAGGTGAGCGTCAGGTCCTAACCTGTGACCCCAACCCCACCTCTGTCTATTCAACAGTCCTTTCTTGCTGCTTTAGAAGTAAAACAAAAAAGGGAAAAAACCAAAAAAAACAACAAAAAAAAAAACAGCAGTGGTGCAGAGAAGAGAGAGCAGTCACAGGGAAATCTTTGTGAATGCAGCTTGCTTCTCTTCTTCGGAAATGAAAAAGGAGACAAGGAAAAAGGTGTTGGAAAAGCTGGTTCTCAGGAAAGCGGGGACAGGAGGGAAGAAGAGGAAAAATCTTGCAAGAGAACAAGTTGGGCAGTGTTCCTGTTCATTAGTTTGGTGTGTGTTCGTGTCATGTTGAGATGTACTGTACTGTCAACGAGTGCATTTTGAGCATGTGTGGTCTGTGTTTGTGAATATATTAGGTTTTCTTGCGTGTATGTTGGGATGTGTGCGTGTATGTTGGGATATGTGTGTGTGTGTGTGTGTGTGTGTGTGCGTGCGTGCGTGCATGTGCATGTGTGTTTGTGTTTGTGTTTGTGTCTACAGCAGGTCGACGCGGCGGTAGTACAGCAGGTAGGCGGTGCGCTCTGCAGTCTGCTTCACCACCTGGTACTGGTTGATGACCTTCACTGCCTGGTCGTCAATGCGCAGCCAGCCGTTAAGACCAATGTGGAAGACATCCGTGGTGTAATGACCGCCTGTCGCGCTGTTTCCATGGTGATAGACAACTGGTAAAGTTGAGAGACAAGGGGGAGGGGGTGAGACATTACAGAAATGTGGAATTATATATTTAAAGGTTTTTACTATTCCATGACTTCAAAGTTGAACAATGTAGTGTGAACAGTGACTAGTCCATATACACATATACATATATATATATATATATATGTCTATATAAGTCTTACATGTCTTTAGAATTAATTATATTTTATGTTATACATATATATATATATATACACACACACACACATATATATTTATAGTTGTTTATCTATTTATAGTGTTTAGTATTGACACCATGTAGTGTGGTGTAACTAAAATAATTTATTATAGTATATATATTCATCATGGTATGGGATGTAGATAGATGTAGAGGAACTCAATCCAAACATCAAAGTTTATCATAATTACCATAATATAATAATAACACAATGCACATCACGGTGAATTGACAATATATTACAAAAACATAGAACTATCACAACCCTCTGCAGCAGATGCAATTAATGTGCACATAAACAATGAAACACAAACACACCTGCAAAGAGCCTGTAAGTTCTTTGGCCTTTCACAACTTTGCTTCGCACTCCAGAGGACAAGAGATCTGAAAGGAAAGTTTGGTTATGAAATTCCCTGATTAGAACAAGATGTTCCAAACCACTGAATAAACTCAAATGAAATACAGACTGTGTTTCACCATGCCAAGCTTGAGTAAATCGTTAAACAGAGCTCGAGACTCAATTGAAACATTGTTTGATAGATTATATAAAAAGCTTTTATCAAATGGGGAAGAACAAAAGTAGCAATTTAAGTGGTTTATGTTGAAAAACTGCAGCAGCAACCTACATACGACCATTTTACTTTATGAAACAACATTTCAAAATTTGAATCCACAATATAATAGGCATCTAAAAACTGAACTTCATTTCAGAGTCAGTATTTGCACATAATAGTGAATAAACACATGGGGATTGCAAAGTTCACTGTAACACTGTTCTGATTCATTCGGAACTTCTTGTCTTCAGCTATCTTACTTTAGCTACGCCTGACAATGATTGTGTAATCTGATCCAATCAGAATGTAATGTTGCACCAGATTCATGCGCCACTCCCGAGCTGAGCAGATAAGTCATTCCTATTAAAAACAAATCTCTGATTTGTCTTTTTGTAAATCAACATGAGCAAATAAAAAAGGATCCTCTGGGGAGCCATGTTTTGCCCGGGGTACAGACACATGTATTTTTATTGGCCAACTCGTGGAATAAATTATCCACGGTAAAAACTAAGAAGTTATTTGATCACGTTATCGGGGCTAGAGCTCTCTGGGTGTCGTTAACGGGTGACAGCAACTTTGGAAAAACACTTCAACCGGTTTTCAGTGGTATGACTGGGAGCATACCTTTGCTGATTTCCAGGTCAACGGGGTAATCAATATTCTTCGTCAGTTTCTGGCAGCCTCCAGTCTTCTCAAAAACAAATCTCTTGAGATGCAGCACCAGCACGGGGGGCAGCTCTTCCAGAGTTACCCTCCGACTTATCTCGATCTGAAAGCGAGGACATAACGATGAGGAAGACATGTAGTCAGAGAAAATACTGTGATGGTAACAAAATATCAAAGAAAAGGGTTTACCACTTTAAAGACTCACATAAGTTTATTGGAAACTTAAAACCAAATGAATTTCTTCTAAACAGAACAGGAACGAACAAATCAAGAGGTAACATTTTGTTGGAAACACAAGAGCCCTTCAAAGCTATGACTCATAAATCGCATTATAAAAGCACTATAGACAAGTCAAGCTGTGGACCAAAGGGAACTGTATTTAAAATGGCAAAAAATAAAACAAAATGGTAGGTTTATCTATCAATTAAAAAAAAAACTAACTACAAAGATGTCAATAATACAGATGTAGTGCAGATGTTCCCTGCACTCGTTGTTTCACCTTAATGTTCAAAGACTGCAGTTTTCGAACAGTTTGGTATTTTCTTCAGTATTTGTGAGGTCTGTACTGAGGCCCAAGGCAACACTCGCCATATTTGTGAAGACAATTCAATAAAGATGCATGTATTTCTCAATGGGTGACCAACATTACTCTCCATGTGTGGTAAACTGTAAGTAGTGCAACGATTTATTACACAAATCACAAACATCGTTATGCACTTTATATATACATATTTTTTTGCCAATAAATAAACTCACTGAAGAATTGTGTCAAGAGCACAAATATAACAAATACAGTGTATTTATGAGTTAGTAATTTGATAATGTGCATCACTGATCTTAAGTAAACCGCCTCCTGAAAGTGCACGTTGTGTTTACCTCTTGCTTGGTTTTAGAAGTGTAGCCCTGGACCGACTCTCGAGCCACCAAGGTTTCTAGAGCCTCCTGGACTGTACGGATCTTCTCGGACTGGATGTCCAGCTGCAGGGTAAAGAAAGGCTGCAGAGTGGCCGACTCTTTAGAGTTTTGTTGATACACCACCGATCTGAGAAACAAACAGACCGTTAGAATCTTTTTTTTCTTTTTGAAGATAGTAAGAGACATGGAGGCATGGACCGATCAAGTGGTGTGAATAAAATGGCTCTCAGTACTTGCATAACCTTTTTTTTTTTTTGCAAATATGATCATAATATGACAATCCGTGACCACTTCACGGTATTCCCTTTTGCATTAAAAAAAAAAAAAAAAGTTTCATCTATAGCACTTCAAGACCTCCCAGCTGACAATGGATGATTGCAGATAACTGACCGTGTTGTTCCAAACTCAGCCTGAAGATTTACAAGGAAAAACACCCCGCATGATAGATGCTAAAACACTTAAAATTATTTTCAAATAATTGTTGAAAGATTTCTCAACTCAAACCAATTAGTGTGACTAGTGTTTAAAAAAAAAAAGATCCATGGGTTATATCCAAGCTCAGTGGGTACACACACACCACTCTCTCTAAACATACACTCCTGTATTTCATTTCTCCGGGCGCAACCATTTCTGAGAAAATAATCCTTTAAAACAGTGTAACCAGCGTACACCAGGACTGTGCCAGACCAGAACCTCATACAACATATTATTTAGGCAGTCTGCAGCCCCACAGGTCTTTAACTTTCCAATTTGTCTGAAAGTTAAGACCTTTGTTTGTGGATGGGGGCCCCACGTCTTGCTGTCGTGACTTCTGACCCACAGCAGGCTGTTGTTATGAAGGACTATACGTGCTTGTTGGAGAAATAACGTAAAACTGGAGGTGGCAGACCACTTTGTGACGCCAACAGAAACGGAGGTTAAAAACCTCAAGTCCAGAGCAGCATAACAAGCCCAGGATGCACAGCTGAAGCTGAACTTTGTTTTACCCGTGGTTGGTGTTTTAACTGTGGATGGAAGCTAAAACCAACAGAAGATACTCCCGTGTTGTAAAACTTCATGAGAAATATTTTCTGTTGACAGAATTCATTATTTCCACATCACCTCATCTCGACCTCTCTGTCAACGTACCTGATGTGTCCACCAAAGATATCAGTGATGGGTGTGCGAACAAAGTCAGCTTGGCGAGTGATAGAAGTCTTGTTTCGGGGACCCACTTGCTCCCACTCATCCTCACTACCTTCCTCCTCCTTATCAGCAACATCCTCCTCCACACCAGGCTGTGACTCTGGTCCGTTGGGTGTAGGAGATTCTGTTAAAAAAAAAAAAATACAGGCTTCAGAGGCAAATCTAAATACTTCAGAGACATGAGGAAAGTTAAATTAACTCCTCTCCTGAAGTCGTGTTAGTTTAAAAGTTGCAGGAACTAATTATCACTTCACTCTATAGATTCTGGGACAATTAGACGATAATATTATTATTAGTAGTAGTATATGTCATTCTGGAATTTTTCTTTATAAGAACCTTCAGGAATACAGTCACATTATTATGCCATTTCATAATTACTTCTTTTTTATTTAATTAAAAACCAACAAGTAACATAAAAACTTCACAAACCCGACAACAGAGGCAATTTAAAACAGAGAAGGGCAACAATATGCAAACAATGAATCCAATTAGGCAGTAGACTTATCTACAAACACCTTATCGGCCTTCTGATATGGTATTAACAGGTAAGTGGTAAAAGCTGCTTACTCTCTTCCTGAGGCGAGATTAGTTTTTTCAAAGCCAGCATCTCCTCGTGCAATCCATTGAGTGTGAAGCCAAGATACTCCTCCGCATCCTCTTGTCGACCCTGAGAGCAGAGGATAAGGACACCGGCGCAATTAATACACTTGAACAGGAATATGTCTTCTGTCAAATAAAAACGCTGGTGTGCACACAGGAATGTGCAAACATTCATTGACTGAGGTAGACGGACTGGAAAGTGTGTACAGTGAGACTGGATGAGCGGGAGTCTCATTAGATATCAAAAGATGACCATCTCATTTCAATAGTTTCCTCCACGGAGTCAGCATGTGTAACACATTCAATTCTTATATTCAGACAAGTTGTCAAATTCTGAACTGAAAAATGTGTTTAAACAAAAACAAGACTCCTGACGCAGTCTGTTCCCGAGGAAGAGCATTCAATGTGTGGACATTACAAAAACACCCTGACGCATTGCTCTGCAGTGAATATGTAATGTATGCAGAGGCAGCACAACTTACCTTCTCAGAAAGACTTGACTTGATGAGTGTGAGCAGTCTATAAATGTAAGTTGGTTCAAAAGGTACTCCAGGCCGAATGTCTTTTACGACCTTCTCACCAACGGCTGTGGACACATTTACACAACATCAGTGATGCTGACAGAAAGTGTTACCAAGTGTCTTTTGTCACGCCGTCTATCATCTTACCTTGTTGTTTGGGTTTTGATGGCACAGGCATATTGTTAAACTCATTCACCAGCCTTACACTGCCAGACACAAAGAAACACAGCAGTCATGTTTCTGACCACAACACATTTCACAAATTTGATGTCAACCTGCAGAAATGTTACTTACAAGTTGTCCATCATGGGTGTGGAGGTGCAGGATCTCTGCGTTTCATTATGCAGAGGAATGGACTTCATCAGGTGATACATGGGCGGGCATGCAATCAGGGCCTGTAGGGTCTGAGTGCTCAGAGTCAGGGATGAAAACAGCATGTAGGAACAACTATTTGCTACGCTGTTTCTAACTTTGATATTAGTGGAGGAGTAAGTTCTAATGTAGGGAAACCCCAGGTGGTCATCTTAGTACCTTTTCCACTGCCAGTATTTGCTCGACTTTGATAACTTTCGCTTTTCACTGGAAACAATTCTCCCTCAGTGCGACAACATGAAGTCACTCTCAGTGCAACACACACACTTAGTGAATCCTTTTCGTCAGCAACCAGACACCACAGCATGGTTTTGTGGGTTACCATTAATGCAGTAGTCCAATGAATGAATGAAAACAGAATTATGGTCATTTTGGTGGCCTGGCTATATAACAATGGCAGTTTTTGTGCAACATGACAGCATGACGTGTTGCACGCAGGGATTGTGACGACTCTGTGACCAATCTGGTCTGTAGTGTTTTCACTTCACATTTTAGGATCGGCTCAGCTCGCTTAAAAACCTTGATGGTGATATCTTAAAATTCACAGATACGATCTACAATTTTGTCCAGCGGAAGCATTAAAAAATAATAATAATAATAATAATAATTTTTTAAAGCATGTAGAGTTAAGTCGGTACCGGCATTGGAAAGGAGGATTTTGTAACTCAAAAAAATTGAAATGTCTTGAATGAACCAAAGCTGTGAAGTTTTCATTCATTTCCAGAAAGCACCCATAAAAAATATGAACCCTAACCTATTAACATGTTCTGAGCTTTCTAGGAATTCCCCTGACACAGCTGAAACTCGCTTCTAAGAAAGTCACAGGAGAAAAAAAATATTCACAGTATTTTTAAAACACAATTCCTTGGAAATGTGACAGGATTTCTCCTTTGTTTCATTTGACATATTACTAATATACAAGTAAGCCATCTTATCTGCAGCCAACCATGTAAATGAAGGACTAAAAGAAGCTGGTGCAGCAAAAAGTTGCGAAAGGATACAGCGTTGATATAGCACCAGTTTCCCTTGTTGATCAGTCCTCTCGGCTGCAAAGACACTGGTTTATGTATCAACTTCACATTCTCAATAAGTTCTGGGGATTCAAACAAACACAATATTTGTAAACAAGTAGCCTTGTACAACTGCAACAAACAATGAAAGCATAACTATGACTGAATACTTTCAGTCAGAGTAATATAGTGCTAAACATGAAATCACCCCTGAATCACAAGTACATTTTCATTTTATCAAAAATGTTCCTTCTTCCATTGCTACCTCTTGTGATAAGAGCACAAGAGACTGTCTGAATAAGAACAAGAACATGTTGTACCACGCCTAGGAAGGGAGACAGTCATTTACAACACAGCTCCCATGGTAACGTGGACGGACTTTTACACAAATGATTTATGAATTAAAAAAAACATCATTAATTTCGCTGCGACTACGAGAACAATGACAAATACAAATCAGACCATATAAATACCAAATAAATTATGAATATGCTGAAGCGTGTGCTTCGTTTCCCCTGTACTTTCATAACATGTACTTAAGTTAATCATTTTACTACTGCTTTAAAAATTTAAAAAAAAAAAAAAAAACAGTATCCACTGCATAATCAGAAGAAGCCAAAGCGCTCTATAGAGCTTCTATCATTTTAAACTGACCTATTTCTCTTGTGTAAACGTATGTAGGACTGTTAATTATAACCCATTTATTGCACCAGTGCTTCACTTTTTGTGAAACTGTGTTATTTAATATATCCTCAAGAAATGAGGTTTTGAAGCAAGGCAGAAAAAAATTAGTGGATCATACTGACTCACTTCTCTGGTAGGAGAAAGGTGCAAAATACTGATACTATAATCTGTGCAGGGAAATCCAGCCTGAGTAACGTGAAGGAGAGCAGCTAGTTTACAAACTTATTTCTGTGTGTATTACTTTACACAAACATACAACACCTGTGGTCAATTCATTGTTTAGTAAATGACTATATAGCTGCTTATGGTCTGTGTTTGTAATTTTACACATCTGTGAACTGCGCTACGCACACAGGTGTGAAAATATCAAAGTAACTTTTCATTGCTGAGGCAAGTTTACAAGTTCACTGATTTCTTTTTTGCTGCTCCATTTCAATCCATCAGTGATATAAACTGTACGAACTGAAAGTCTGTGGCTCCACGCTGGCGTAATTCCAAGTAAGTCTATCTCTTTCGAGTTCCAATGGAGCTAATACAGACAAAGCACCATCAAATAAACACATTCAAATCAAATTGTTTTGGAACTAAAATGCAGAGTAATCAACAGTGGGGATAAATTTCCATCTGCCTGTAATCGCATTATCCATCAGTCTATAGTGTTCTTGCTATGTCACACCATTATCCCACAGAAATAACAATTAAGTTGAGAAAGTCAACATAACCAACGGCTACTTTGACTTGTATGTAATTCCAGTGGTTGGAGTGTTTTAAAACATGTGGTCTGAACCGATGTCTGTCAAGCTATGAAAACCATGTTCTGCAGATAAAAATACATCCACAAGGTTTTCTGGTTCTTTCGCATGCCGAACTTAAAATTTCCATCTCAAAAGTAAAAACATTGTTGCTGTAAAATTGAACCTTTGCATCTCAAGTTACACACGATATGTGCCGGGTACCTCCTATTTGAGACAAATGTGTGTTTTTAACTCAACGGGATTGTGTTCAAAGTGGAACTCAATCCAGTGTCTGGGTGGACAAATAAATGAGGTCTCTGGTGAGTCTCCAAACCCCTCTGAGACAACAGTTGTACAACAACCCAAACATGTGGATGTACACACAGTATAATCAGCTTCATCCAAATAGACAAAACTGACATCCTGCTTATTAAAGTCTACTTGAATAGAAAAAAAAACATTTCAGATTTGGCACAACAAAATACACAACACAAAATTTGGTATCTTGTATGTCTACAAGTTGTTAAATAAAAGCTCCCATCACACTTTGTTGTGGTGGTTGTTTGTGTGTTCACTCCAAATGATCCTTCTCAACATTAAGCCAAACCACAATTGTTTGTTTTCCAGCCTGACTTGATCAATGAGACATTTGAAGAAGTTATTTTCTCCTTTTTTAGCAAAAAAAAAAAAAAAAAAAAAAAAAAAAGATGCTGTTTTGTGAAGGTTGAAGCTACAACTCTGAAAACTCTACTTTAGAAAGCACATTTTTGGTTTGTGTCAAGTGAACATGTCCATATGAAACAAAAACAGGGTATTCACAAGGCATCATCTTTTTCTTTTGTTTAACAGTGGCCAAATTCAGTCCAATTTGCAGCTGTTTGGCTTATTAACAAATGCAAACTCCATCATATTTAAATGTATCTAAACTGAAATAATGACCCAAAATAACAGTCCAATAACCACCTACCAACAACCTAAAATATAAAATTGCACCCAACGCACATTTGAAGAGAACTATTAGATCTATAGTCCAGAGGAACACACATCTGCAACATGAAAGATGAAAGACCTGAGAGACCGAAATCATCCACCTGTTTTAAGATGGTGTGAGCACTGCAAGGCATTCCTGGTCTACTTATAATGCTGCAACGAGATAAAGTGGGTTACACAAATGTGACTTCATTTTTGACAGCTATTTTGGATGTAGTACCCCATCTAGTGTTCATGTCTTGAACATGAGTGTAACAGACCTCTAACCTCTATTTGAGGGAAGGTGTTACTGAGCAATCTGTGCAGTTCAGACTCAATACATAATGAATTTGGGATAATTAGCAATGATTAGGACATTTTCTCAGTCATCAATCGTACTCTTCCTGAACATCAAGTGTTTAAAAGCTTATGCTCACTTAGCAACAGGAGCAGGCACAGTATAATTATCTCAACATCGCCACCACGTGGAGGAGAGTGAATTTAGGAGCAGTCGACATGTCTCTTGCAGCAAAACACTTTAACTGGAGATGACATAAAAGGCTATGCTAGTTAACATTTAAAAAATAATACCTGCAAGTTTAGGGGCCATGGGATCCTCTGATACGTGGACAGGGCCTTCTTTTACCTCCCCCACTTTCTCAGGCTGCTCTGGCATAGCGAGGGAGGGAGACACGACCTCCACAACATTCTTTACCTCCACAAAGGCCTGAGGGCCCCCGGGCAGAGGCTTGGAGTTGTGAAAGAGGCTAGCCCAGGATTTGGGAAGATTGGCAGTAGGTGCAGCTGGAATTGCAGGCGAATGCGCCTGCTCTGTCACTACTGGCTGGGCAGCAGGGTCTGGGCTGACCGGCTGAGCCTGGTCCCCACTCTCACAGTCTTCTTTGTGTCCATCGGCACTGACAGGAGTTTTAGGCTCTGCTACCCCATTGGCCACCCCACTGTCTCCTACTTCCCTTCCTTCAAGTTCAGTAGTCGTAATGGAAGTAATGAGAGAGGGGGTGGCCACAGCAGCTGAAGGAGGAAGAGGTGATTTGGAGCGGGGGCTGTGTACAGTAACAGAAAGTTCAGGGCTCCGTGGAGCCAAATGATCAGGCTGCTGATCTGCAGTCCTCGGCCCCTCTGTCATTCCTCTGCTTTGAGAGGACGATGAAGAGGAGGAAGTTGCATTGTTGCCATCTGATAAAGAGGCAGTTCCACTTGTTAAGTCCAAAGAAGAGTCATCAGGGCTATCACAAGTCCTCTGATTGGCAGTGGATGTGGGGGCAAACTTGGCTGCTGTCACAGCAGCTGTTGACGTTGCCATGGAGACAGGTCCAGGGGTGGAAAGTTCAGCCCCTGACAATGCCTTACTGTCCACATCCTCGGTACTGTGGTGAGGGCCACCGAGTGCATGTCCGTTCACCAGTGCTGTCACAGGCGTTCCATCAGCTGAACCGGCGCTGCTGTTGCTGTTGCCAGTCGACGGGTCCAGGTAGTTGTAGTACCCCGGCGGTCGCTTTTTCTTTTTCTTTCGCTCTCGCTGTCCCAGGCTGCCAGGGAGTCCGTCCATGTCCTGGCAGGCCTGGTGGTTGTCCAGGGCTGAGGCCTCCGAGTCAGGTCCATCCATTGAGTCGAAGTGGGCTCCGTCAGGCACATCAGCTTCTGGAGGAGCTGTCTGTTGAGCTTTCTGGGCCGACTGGCAGCCGAGGATGAACTCTGGAGCCTGTGGGTTGAGGGTGCTCGACACCTTATACAAAGGATCGTTCACCCCAATAGCCTTGGACTCCATCACCTCGTCAACACCAAACTCAATGCGCTGATAGTCTTCTGCTGTAGATAACATTTCAATCAATTAGAAATACAGAGCACTGTCTTTAGATACAGCCTAAAAGCCTATTTACAAAAAACAGACGCTTATATTTTTCTCCCTGCAGCAGAATTTGATATAAAATCTTTATTTCTGAACAAGAAAGCCATCACTAAAGGGGGTCGTGGGAGCTCTCTGACAGGATCAGACATAGCAACAAAAAGAAAAGAAATTCCGCTGGACCTATTTTTGTCGACTACTGTTGTGTCTATCCTAAAACCGCATTCCTTCTGGGCTCATGTGAATCCCAGAAGCGGGGTGATTCAACATTCACAGTTAGGCCTGGAGAGGACATTACTGTCTTCGGGCTACATACTCTACGTCATATTGTGATAGTGATTTTCATTTTCAAACAAGTAGCAGCAGATCACCAAATGGTCAAACTTGGAAAGCTGTGATGTGCATGTGGTTCTGAAAAATGTGTTAAGTGCCCTGATTTTTTTAGCAGCCTGATAAAACTGTGTCAATCAAAATTCTGAATAAAAACTAAATGAGAATCACTGGAGGCTATGATTAATAAAATCAGATTTTGGTTTTCCTTTTGAAAAAGCAGGACAGTTTGTATATTTTGTTCCTAATCCAGCTAAAACAAAAATAAATGTACAATATTAGTAGTCAACCTCTTTCTGCTGTTTGGTGCTCAACTGTCACAAAAGAAAAACCTTCAACATGTACTATCCCTCACTGAGTTTGTATTTAGTAGTGTTGAAAAGGTTTATTATAAGATGTGTTTGATTTGTCTTTAGAAATAATGCTGAGACCAGGTCCTTCCTGATATAACCTGTAAGGATGATAGACAGAGAGTAAAAAGGCACAGGGGATTTGTTCAAACCATATACGATAAAAATATCTCTAAAGTCACTCAACACAGATCGGCTTATGTAGCTTTAACTAATTAATAATGAGAGATTAAAGGGATGATGGCTCTTTCCTAAAGGACCACACATCGGTACGATTTTAATATCCAGAATGTCTTGAAAACGCAGTACTTTTGACAGCATTTTAAAGTGGAACTAACTCTATAGCAATATAGAACAATTTAAAACAAGTAAATCATGTCATTATCACAAAACAAATACTTTAATGTTTAGTTCAAATGTGTTGCATGGCAGCTTAAATAGTAAATTATTATGCAGTGAGAGGCGCGAAGTGCAAAGGTGAATAAACAGGAAACATTAGTAAGTGCAAATCAGAAAAATCATTCAAGTGACTTTCATCCTGACAGCTGATTGGTCCCCTAAACTGTAAACCCTGATGTACTGCAGGAGTTAAAACAGCAGTTACTTCCTCTACTGGGACGAGAGGATATTCTGTTAGTGTTACATTACTGTAAAATGCATTCACCAGTAAAACCTTCAAAATGTAAGGATAAATATGTACACACATGTTAGCAACCACATGAAACCATCACTATGCCCTTAGTAATAAATAAGCTGTGATTGTTAATCATTTGACAAGTCAATCCGATCTTAATTCAATTTGGATCCCTGCAGTAGTGAAAATGCATTAAATGCAAGAGAAGATAAGATACTTAAAGAGTATCTTGAGCATGCAAAGCTCTACAGATTTTACCAACAGGCAAGAGAAAGAATACAGGCGCAAAGTTTAGAAAGCCACCAGTTTTTGAAACCTGGATTTTCAGTTTTTACAGCAAACGTACAACAGCGAGTCAAGCCACAGGGTGTCAGACTCCTCAACTCACCGCAAACCTGCAGTCCCATAGACTCCATAATATAAGGTACAGCAGGAGTGCAGTAACTTCCTAAATAATCAATACAAATCAAGGTAAGGCAAATGTCATGTGCAAAGAAAGGTGGCTGCTACAACATTTTGAATTTGGTGGCCCAAAATTTAAAGAATGAAAATGGTATTCTTAAAGTGATGAATTAATTCCAAACAATAAATACTGTATGCACAAATATGTGTAAAAAAAATAAGCACGTGAAAAGCATCTTCCTGCCAGGAGACTCAGGTAAGCTAAGCCTGAGCTTCAATCTTACATTTCAAAGACCTGCTTTGGAAAACTACTTGATGTCAAGAGAAAAACCATCTCCTGAGATAGCGCAGGGTATTTTGATGCCAATACATTTTTAAGAGAGAGAAAAAAAGTACCTAATCTAGCAATCTAGTGTGTGTGTGTGTGTGTGTGTGACAAGTACATACCAGAAGACTGACTGACGCACGGGACTTTGTCATTGAACGGAGGAAGCTGTAGAGAAAACAAAATTACGAGTTGAAGAAACATTTCAAATATTTAACAATTCAACCATATTTTTGAGACGAGATGAAGGACTGGCAGAGGATCGAATACTAATGTTTAAAATAACCAAGCTTCATAACAGGGGACCATTATAACCCAAAGAAGAATTACAATACGCAATAATCGTTCTGTCATTTTCACTTAATGGTGGTGACTTTGTCATAACATGTTTTGGCAACCTGAAGCCTAAATTCATGAATAAAGTATCAGGAGTAGTGTTTGGGAACAACAGAGTTCAAGGGAAATGTAGTTCAAATATTTTGCCAGTCAAAATATCTTGCTGACCAGTGAAGTTCATTTCAAAATGAACTTCACTGGTCTCCCATTTAACAATGATTTATCAACGCAAAGACAACTAGTAGTATTTTTTCTTTCTAATGCATCTCCTTACCTCAACGTAACATCGTGGCGTCACGAAAAACTGATTGATCTCATCAGGGCTGAATTCCCCAAAGATGTACTGTGGGAAGAAATCAATACAACCATTAATTGAAAATAGTGACAATGCAGTACATGCACTTTTCTCAAACTTGTTTTTCCTCTTAATTCCAAATTAGGAAACTGCTCTTGAATGGCCTGACAGACCAAAAGAAGGAGGACTCTCTAAACGTGATCGTTAGTGCATCAGCATTTACCATCAACAGTCAATAATGCACTGTGAAGGACAGGTCTTTCCACCTCATAACTGGAACCCATTCAAAAGGTGCCGTCATTTGATATCCAGCTACTAGGGCTCTTACAAAGGTCTGTCATCACCCAGCCACTACTGCAATGCTGCTAGCTTGTGCAAAGGTAGAGCACAGCATGAAGTGATGAGTCACGCAGTGTTATACATAAACCATGAACTCAAACAGCTGTGATTTGATACCAGGGACTGTTTGTTCTCAGTAAAGTTGTGAACACAGGTTAATACAAAACACCCTCATCCTAAAAAAAAAAAAAAGCCAAAGCAGGTGTATATACTGTTGTAACTTTATGGACTTTTGACAGAATTAAACCAAGAATGTGGTTTGAGCCTCTTAAAATGACAGAGGCATTTGACTTGTGTGCCAGTGAGATTAAAAACTACATGGATTCAGACACCCTCTGCCAACTAGAGCTCCTCATGTCAGGTGAAAAATCTGGAGCAGAAAATAGTCAATAATTAAATGATGAATCACTTAAGATAACAGCATGGGTGGCTGACTGCACACTAAACAGTGCTTCATTTCTCAGAGACGCATCATGAGATATCTGTTCCTCAACAGTGACCACTGAGGTGACCTGACTACTCTGGTTTAACTTTCACCAGACATATTTCCTACAGGGGAACTACAATGTGTGTCAGTTTCTTGCTGCTTTAAAGTGGGGACAGCCTGCCTTTAACCAAGATAACCACTTATTCTGCTGCAGTATCACAAACTAAGATATACAATCTCAACACAATTCACATGTTAAGTCATCCAGTACATTATGTAAAAACCTATTTGTTGCATTTCATAAATAATTTGCTACTTTTGATATTGGAATCATTGTTTGAGTCACTTTAAAACAAAAGTGGCAAATATGAATTAGTTTAAGCATCTCAAATGTTATGATTTGCTGCTTTTGTCTTATATGATTACACACTAAATAATTCTGCCTTTTGGACATTTTTTTAAACAGTTGTATCCTTTGGGTTAACCCAAAAGACATCCTGACACTTGACCAAACAGAACTCCCTTTGTACTCAGATGAATCTGTGTTCACAATTTTATTATTAGAGTACCAATGTGCTAATAAATAGGCATTGGCACTGTAATCAACAGTTGGACAGGGAGGAAGATTTACAACTTAATAAGATCACTGAATAGCAGGATACTAAATCTCTCTTCCCTCCTCTTCAGTTGCTCATGGTATTCAGCCAGAAGCCTACATTGTTTTTGTTTTTTTCTGTCGTTCCAAGATATAATAGCTGTCAATTAATTTTCCATACCATCAAGTGTGGTTTCGTTTCGACGCTGACCTATGACCCTTAAAGCTTCAGAGGAAGCGCCACACTGTGACAACCAAGTGGCCACATGTGCACAGAAAACAAAGCCACCGAGAAAAGGTGAAATGAACTCGCTAGCCATGCCGTTAATCCTCTCAGTGCAATAAACAGTGGAACGTGAAAGGGTAGGCACAGAGAAAAGAAAGTGCAGCTCAAGCATATGTAACTCTTTGCAAACGAGGCCCCACGCGAGGGCCCACATTGCTGAAATGGCAGTACAAGCGACAAACAGCCAGCCGTAATCCAACGGCCTCGGGATGGCTAATACAATTACAACAGAAAGAATGTCCCTTTGCCTCTTTCTGCAGGCGTGCCACACGTACCATGCTAAGCTTCCCTTGCTGTTGGTTTGGACTGTGGATTACAACAAATTAGCCATCTGTATGATTTCAGCACAGTTTCATGACGACACCACACACATGTGCGCGCTGACACGCACACCCAACAGGCCTAGAGAAAAGGGCCTGGAACAAGGGCCTGAGTAGTATCACAATGTGATATGTATACTTTATCACGGTGACTTGACTTTTAGTGACACTATGCCTTACGGATTTCAAGCATGACAATGCAGAACAGGATGATCGAGTGTCTACATCATCATTGACACTTATTTGTCTGAGACTTTTCAGCTGGAACTGATGTTATCTACAGATATGAGCCATTTGTAAAAAAAAAAATTTAAAAATTTAAAAAAAAACAACTTGCTGTCAATCCCAAATACACAAGAAACCCCTAAAACTGACTTTAGATTTACACAAAGGTGGCTTATATATATATCCACATATAGCAAAATGTACAGACGTAAAAATGATACACAAGTAATAATCTTTTTAGCTGCATCACTATCACACGATACAAACCTGGGTGGCATTTAGAAATACTAACAGTTAACTAGAAAACTCTTGAGTGTTTTTAAAATAATGGCCTTTGAAATTTTACTGATGGCCCCCAAAAACAGATGCTGCTTTAACAATGCATGTGCTGTAACCATACCAGGGTATCGAACCAGCACTTCTGTGCTTGTTCTCTTAAACTGGTCAGCAGAGTTATTAATGGACAACTTGGCATGAAAATGCTGCAGCGCCAGGACAAATACGGCCAGACTAGTTTTCAATGAATGCCTTTGTCTGCATATTGGTGTGAAGTAGAATGACAATCGTAGAAAGGAGTCATTTCCATGTATTTGCCTGGAAGACAGGTAATATCAGTTACTGATCAGGCAGTAAACCATAAAACCATCACCGATTACTTTTTAGTTATCTGAACATTATGATGCCTGTTGGACTTGGAAGAAAAAAAGAGTGATACTGGAATGACAATTTCTCCCCCCTGCGCCTGATATTAATGATCCCGTGGACGATTAGCAGTTACATAGCAGTTAGATTGAGTGGGTAAAGCAGTTTCTGCTGTTCCCTCTGTAATCAAACCTCAACTATTCCCCATCAACTACGAAAAGCAATGAGCTGCCACAGCCCAACAAAACAATCTGCTATACGTGTGATATTATGTTAAACCACCAACATTTGTAACCGTCTAGTGCTCTCATTGATATAAGTGGTGTAATCAGTGTTGTGCAAACTTTTACAGGAGATGATTAATTAAGAAAACTTTGTATAGACTACTTGATCATGAAAATAATCTTTAGTTGCAGCCATCACATTGTGCTGTGCACTTCAGTGTGACGTGTTCAAGGTAACACTAGCATTTTTTTTTTTTTTTTTAAACAGCAGAGGCTGCTGGAATTCACGTCAGAGGTTTGATGATGTGTGAAAAAAAGAAAGAAAAAGAAAATCGGGAGCAAACAAGATATCAGGATTCATACTTTGGAGATTTTTAATGTCTGCACCAAATGTGTTGGCAATCCAATGTATTTGCGAATGCATTTAGCATGTCTTAGCAGAAAAGGTTGTGCAACATGGATGACTCCGATTTGTTTATGCGTACTGTTTCCCCAAGACGGGTGGTGAGGATTCTTTGAGGGATCTCAAAGGAGACATTACAAAAACAGTGATGTTGCAAAAACAGTTTAAAGTTACAAAAGTCTTCCAATTCTACTGAACAATTTATTCCAAACTACAATTAGCAAAACCATTGTGGTTTATACTGCAACATCTGGGAGAAAGCACCTAGTTCACACTGCAGCGACAAGTTGATGAGTTTAGATAGGTAAACCACACTTGCGGTGTTCAAACAGAAGGAAAAGTCACCTAAATGTTAAGTATGGTTCCTTACTGTGTTTTTAAACATTGTTGGGAGAACAATCTATTTCTAAAAAATGGCGGTTATTAGCTACATGGCATATTTTAAGGATTATTTTTATTCGATAGACCCTGCAATAGTATTCTGAATTACGGACTAAACGGTTGCCTAAATTATTTACTGCATATCTCTTGGAGGTAACGGCACCTAATCTCCCAATTTTTTAAATTAAAAAAAAAAAAAATAACAAACAAAAGAAAAATCACCAAAATCCTTTATCCAGTAGGCTCTCACAATTGGAGCAGCTTTACTAATTAGCCAAAATAAAATAAGTGATATACTCCTTTTAGGTGTCTCACTTGCTAGATAATGATTAATCTTCAGCAAAATTGTATCTGTAGTTGCAGATAGAGAGCAGCGTTTCCAGAATGATCTGTTTGCTAAGTTTCCACTCAGAAGAGTGAAATCCCTTTTGCTGCCGTTATGTTTTGTTCTGCCTGTGATTTTTTTTTGGGCTGCTCTACCTATTTTATTAACTTCGTTCTTTTGGATTCAGCTAACCTATCATCTCTTCTTTTTAACTGGGCTCACCTACATGCTCGTCATTTCTCTGAGTAAATCGGCATGACGGGAAAACTATCATTTAGTGTGACATCAAACCGAGTTTTTGTAACAAACAAAAAACCAGACCAATCTAAATAGTTGACAGTGGTCCAACCCCGCCGGGCAACATTCAGGGGAGGACCCCTGTCTGTCAAGGCTTGAGACCATTTTACAGCCCTTTCTATGCTACGCTATTCACCAAAGACATTTAAAAAGAATCTAACTAGAATTGCCCCCCTCGCCCCCATCATGGTAAAATAGCAGACATGAGCATTCATTTGAAAGGATAAATATTCTTTGTATGAAAAATGCTGAGCCAGGCTTTCACTCAGCTGGATAGTGAGCCAATAGAAACGCTCAGTTTGGGAGTCCAGGAAGAAGTGTGAAAGCATTGCAGAATTAAGATTTCAGTGAGGTTTTCCTTCCTAACCTCGTTAGCCATGTTCCGTTTATTTGACTGTCCTCCACAAGTTTATCTCGATAGTGCAAATAATTCCATTTTAGAGTTTTTAATTTTTTTTTTAATTTATTGTATTATGTGGATTTTTGTCTCAAGTAAAACTTAAATTCAGTCAGATAGCAAAAAAAAATAAAAAAAAAAAAAACTTCAGACCTGGCATGGTCTCTCTGCATTGGATAGCCAGACCTCAAAATGGGCCTTCTCCCCCTCTCCTCCTCCTCCTCTCCCCTCCACATGACAGCTTAGCTTCCACAGAAATGACTCCAAACTCACGTTGTTACTCTTCAATCTCAGTCACGTCTCCTGGTCACTGGCTGCGTAACAACACGCGCGGCAGTGCGCGAGCTCAATCCCGCTACTAGTCGTGTCAAATCAATATTCGCTATCAACGGAGGCCCACGCTGTCGCATTTGTATTTAGCTAACCAGCTAGCGGACTAACTGCAAAGTGTAAAAAAAAAAAAAAAAAAAAAAAAAAGAAAGAGCACACACCACCTGTGCAAAGCTGCTAGCGCGCTAACAGCTCGCGCAAGAAAGTATCTTACGACTCGCGCACAAAACGGCAAATTGTCACATGCAAAAAAAAAAAAAAAAAAAAAAAAAAAACGTGCTACAAAGCGAGTCAGAGCGAAACTAACATTTTATTTATTTATTTATTTTTGCTGTTATTTTTACCAGTTGTGGAAAATCTGGTGTCGGGAGAAAAAAAAAAAAAAAAAAAAGGCCTGAGAGAGCAGGTGGGCCGATGTGCACAAAACGCAGCAGTTTTCAGCCACTTTTCCCTTCAGAAATAACACGTGACACGTGCGGGATCTCACGCTAATGCGGCCCGGACATTAAATGAAGGACGCTTCGGTGTTTGGGTTGTTTTGTGTGTGTGTGTGTGTGTAAAGCGGCTGTCACGGTGTGAAGGAGCTGCAGCACGGCATCGCTGTGCTCATTTGAATGGAGGGAGACCTGGGGCCTGTTAGCTAGCGTCACCATGCTTGGTGGTGTATCAACGGGGCTTAGGGGGGCATTAGCAAGCACTTTTTTTTTTTTTTTTTTTTTTAGTACTTAAAAGATTTTCAATGACACGACAAGCCAGATGTGTTTAAATAACAGCACGCAACGGACCAAAAACGCCACTACGGCGTAGTGCGAGTTTTGGTCGACGTACTGTGCGAAAGAGGCGCGTTTATAAAAGTCCACAAATAACAAGTTTCAACGCGTTCAGCAGGAGTTGTTTTGCGGGCTAATGTTAGCCGACTAGCTTAGCTACCTGGTTGCTGTAAGAAGCCATGCTCCCGGTGAGAATATCTCTCCTCCGCTGACAAGATGAAAACTCTCCCGGGAAGGTGTTATAGGTTTGTAATGACAGCTACAAAAGGTCTTCTACTTCCACGTCATTGTCATTTTTGCCCAACGTCGTCCTGGCAGTCGATAGTTTTTTGATCCATGCAAATGTATCAGCACTTCATGCTGCTCGCCTCGCCGTCACCGCCATTTCCGTCTAGCATCTTCCTCGCCTGCTAGCCAAAACCAGCGCGCGGTTGTGGCAGCGTGAGCTCGAGGAGCGACGGCAAACACTTCCGGTGGTGTTCGGTTCGAGGACTTCAAAATAAAAGTCTTCACCTCGAACCGACGATCGTCCCCGTGATGCACTGAGACTTGTGGGGCACACGAGGATGGAAGAAGTATTCAGGTATTTTATTTAAGTAAAATATTATTAACGCACTGTAAAAGACGTGCATTTAAAACTTTACATAAGTAAAATTATTTAAGTGTTAGCAGCAAAATGTACTAAAAGTATCAAAAGCAGAAGTGCCTTGAACTTGTACTCGGGTGTTTGTGTTTGAGTTCATGTACCTAGTGACAACACATATCAACGTACCTACGGTTATTATCACATTATAGGCTATTTAGGGCTTCACTTTCACACAATGAGCACAGCAACTGTGAAGCTGTGGGATTTGTTATGTGGGAGTTTGATTAATCACATTATTTAATTTAACTTTTTTTTTATAAACATAAAATAATCACAGTTTGACACGGTGTCCCTTCCTGAAGACATGGCTTTAAGATTGGGTAAAAAGCTGAATCTGAATGTTTCAACTGACTTTTTGTAGCCATTGACATGTTCTTAATTAAATGGACATATTTACAAACAAACAAAAATTAGATCAGCTTAAGTCAGTGGAACCCAAAGCTTGTGGGGCCCATGCAGTCCTGACACTATGGGCCAGTTACCTGCTATGCCACAATGCTGCAAGGGCAATTCAAAGGATGGGAGTTAATCTGCTTCATTCAGTTTAGCGCCACTCAGTCAGGGATAATTATGATCGCTGATCATTCATTGGTAGGTTCTTAAAGTAACGTTAACTTTGAAGAAAGTGGGGGGACATTTATACTCTCAGTGGATTGGTGTTTGAGCTAATCACAGCCAGATAGATAATCGGCTTTCTTTAAAATGAATATTATATCTTCTTTATGACTTGCGTGAATACAGCTCCATGTAGCAGTATCTGCCCCGTGTAAATAAAAGGTGTGGAAGTCGGCATGACCACAAGAACAGTCACATGTTGTTGGTGACATTTATATTGAAATGTATCTATGATTCGGCGGAAATGCTGAAACTAATGTCGCGGACTAATACCACGCGCTTTTGATGGAAGCGTGACCGCGTGCGCCTTTCTGCCCTCGTCCTGGTTGGGGATTTAAACTCAAATTTAGGCTTTTTGAAGTTGAAGAGATTAAAAACAATTGTTTCAAATAAAATAATTACTTTATCCAGTTTTTAATGAATCGTATAGGTGAAGCTGCAGCACCTACATTTTTTTTTTTTTTTTAATCAAACAACACTGAACAAAATGCTGTCTAATTCAATTCAGTCATAAACACAAGTCTATATAACACAATACTTGCATTATAAATATAATAAAATACAATATTACACCATATCAACTGTGCATCCAAAACTGAAGCCAGCTCGAGAGAAATTCCACGGGCAGTGGGCGTGGCGAAACAGGTGAGTGAAAAAGAAAATCTCAAACAGGAAGCTGGGAAAGGTGGATTGTCATTTTCTCGGCGTAAACGAAAACAAGACAACGCTGAATACAGAATTCAAAGGTAGGAAACCATAATTGTATGTTATGTTTGCGCCTACAAACATTTCGCTGGTATAGGCTACATAAAAACATAGAGACATCTATTCAGGAATCAACTTTGCAACTATAGGAAGACAGGTGTGTTGCTACGAACAATGAGGCACTTAAAAAAAATAGGCTATGTTATGGGCCCCCATGTTGAAATAAGGTCATATAATTTGCAATATTCGTTTTAACTTAAATCAAACTCATATTTCATACCACCTTTGGCTCTACTAGTTCATTATATCACCCAGCCGTTAATCTTTATTAAATAATCCTCCATGCCGCTTTACTGTGTTCAGTGGCTTGTATCTCCACTTGTACAGAGATACAATCACTTTATTTATCAGAGTCCGTAATAAGATTCATGTCCATAATCTTCTTCTGTCGACAGAGAAAGATGCCAGAGAGGGGAAGACACCATTCAAGGAGTGACGCGTATGCAGATTACAAGAGCAGGGATAAGCACTATTCACACAGTGGGCACCACTCACGGGATGATAACCAAGGCCGCCACCAAAAGCCAAGAGATGTGGATGAGAGAGGCTCTGCTGGTGACAGGAGGGCCAAAGAAAGCAGACAGAGGGACATGACAACTGCCTCTCACACTGAGTCACCTGCCTACAGAGACCACGACAATGAAGGGCCCTCGAGACTGTGAGAGATCATGTAGTTTCTATAAACACCCCTGCACTCACTGTTATGTCTTCCACACAGACCGAGGACCACCTTTGGCACTGTTATGCGACATTTTTCTTTATATTTGTATGGAAATTACACACTTTGAAGACATATTTAATTTTATCCCACTGAAAACAATGATGTTGTCTTCATAGGTCCAGAGAGACTTCAACGTATCACTCTGAAAGAGAGTATTATGAGCAACAACACAGACCAGCTCTTTACAATTTCAGATACCTCTTAACCTATAGAGGCAAGTATATTTATTTTTCAACTTCTTCCATGAACTATTAAATGCGTACTTGTCATAGTTCACAATTTCTTGAATTTATTAAGATTCACCTTAAATATATTGTAATAATGTAATAACATTTTTAGGTGCAGATTAACAGTGCACAGTAATTGAAAAGCTGAGTGTAGACGGTCAAACTTTGCCTCAATGTGATAATACACCATGACAATATGTGCTTTTTTTAAGTGCTGAATTGGAACAAAACCAGGGATTTTTTTTTACTGTTTATCTACATGTGAGGTTGCACAAATGTATTCTTTGACAAATAATCTGCTGATTGTTTTCTCTATTAAGTGATTAATCATTTTGTATATAAAATGTAAGAAAACCATAGAAAACACCCATCACACTTTTCCCTCGGTTTGGTTTTCATCAGATGTCCAGGCAAAAGTCTAAAATCCACAGATATTTAGTTTGGAAACTATAACAGTTTATTGTTTTATTTATATATATATATATATATTATTTATTTATTTATTTATTTTAAAAGAAGTATTTCCACTAATCAGAGAAACTGTGATCAGCTGGCATTTTTGCTATAAAGATGTAAATTTCACCCTGATTCTTTGCATCATCTTTTGTCTCACTGCTTCATGTTGCTATACATTCATGTGAATAATGTGTTTATCCTGCAGGTCTCTGCCAGATTATGGAGCTGTTTGTGAATCTTCTTATCATAATCTGTGCCGGAGTGCCATACAGCAACAATGGAGGTTACCGTGACCTGGCCAGCCTCGGTGGGATCTACTATTATCACTTTGGTGGAGCGAATGCTTTCACTGGAGCCGATGCAGACAGGGTGAAGGAGCTAGACCAGCTGTTCCATCAGCTTAAGCGGCCACCATACATCTTCACCATGGCCTGTGGTGGGGTTTTAATGATCTACGCTTGTGCCATGCTGGCCCTGGGGATTTTCAGAGTCCCTTTCCGTTGGCCCCTTGTGCTGCTGGTGGAAGCTCTGTTGAATTTCCTGATAGGCCTGGGTTACATCCCAGCACTGGCCTTCTACTTTATTAAACTGCAGGAAACCTACAACAATCCCATCTGTACAGAGAGAGAGCAGATGTACAAGAGCAAAGGGCACAAGGGCTTTGAGTGCCAGTTGCATGGTACAGATATCGCAGGAGGACTGTTTGGGGTGCTGGGAGTGTTTGTTTTCATCTTTGGTGCAGTGTTAGCCGTCAGAGCTTTCAGGTCAGTGCAAGAGCTAAAGAAGCAAAGGACAAACGAGGACAATCATTTTTAAGATGGATTTTCTCGAACATATTTGAACAAAAGTGGGACTTCAGTAGAAATCCCTTTGACAAGAAAAAGTTTTGTATTCACACTTTTTAATGTGACCTGTGCATAGATTTTTATCCATTTTCTATGCTTTGATAGTTTTTATTTGTATTTTTTTAATCATTTATAAATTCCTACCACTTTTAACTCTTACAAGCCTGTTTACTTCGTCTGTTACGTTTTTGATGAATTTGGAGTTATAATAAAGTCCTGAAATGGTACATTGTTTATTTTTTAATAGTAATTTTTTATTACGTTTGTGCTGGAAAAAAAAAACCTGGAAATTAAAAAGCAGATAGAGGAAGAGTTTAAATGACACAAAAGCACCTGGATAATATCTCTTGATTTTTTTTTTTTGTAGGAGTCGGTTTAAGGCAAAAAAAAAAATCCAACTTGCAACAAATAATATCAGCCTTTGCCCGTCACTTTCAGGATGAGACTGTCTGATATGATCACCCAGCTACAGTCCCCACAGGACTCAACCAGAGATATCTTCATGTGCCCCCTTTAGATGTTGATTGCT
This sequence comes from Brachyistius frenatus, assembly GCF_029030835.1. Classification (NCBI taxonomy): domain Eukaryota; kingdom Metazoa; phylum Chordata; class Actinopteri; family Embiotocidae; genus Brachyistius; species Brachyistius frenatus. The sequence continues at coordinate 1,509,630 of NW_027210614.1, forward strand.
AATCCTGAGAGTTTAATCTCAATACTAAAAGGGGTTTGGATTTGACGGTGTTGACTTCATGAAACTAAATGTCTCTGAAAAGGAAAATACATTAACCGTCAGCTGTCTTTTTTGCATCAAAAGAAAGTTGCTTTTAACATGGTTTAACTTTGTCTAATGACTTGGAATTTATTTTTTTGTCTTCATCTGCATACTTTGAAACTGATAAAAGCCTAAAAATATCCACTGCATTCCTGAGCAGAACTTGTGACGGCTTCTTCAGTGAGCTACAGTAACTTAAACTTGTTTAGACTGAACTTGAAATGTATGAAAAAGAGTCCGACTTTGTTCCTGACTTTGATCCAATATCAGTTGCAAGAAAAAAAAAATAACATTGAAACAAGACGTTTTGTCACATTGAAGCTTATTTCTCCTCAGAATTTGTCAACCATTTTACTGGAGTTTTAGGATGTTATTCTGAGCTTCACCAATAGATGGCACTGCTGTTTATAGGAATTTACACACATGAAACATTATTGCACATAACTCCACAGTAGTAGTCTCGGTTTCTTCTGATCCCTGGACCAAACAGTTCTAAGGACTTTGAGGGGAACGACCCCCGCAGAGTTTCCCCCAGAACTCAATAGGTTATAAGGCTTTTTGCTGTTTGTCTTCGCACCGCCAACAGGAACTGTGAAATGACTCTGCTGCCGGAGCGACTCTCCGCCACTAATTTATCGAAATGAGCAAATACAGTTTTCAGTTTACTTGATCCGGTTGAAATTCATGTACATATTTGATCTGTTGGAAGATCCAAAGCGTGTTTCATTCAAGAGGGCCAATAAAAACAAATGGATCAGTCAAATTGTTCATTAATCCTTCTGATGCGCTACCGTTTGTGTTTTCAGTTTTGCATTACAGGTCCATAGAAACGCAACACTTCCTGTATTTTTCTAACTAAAAGCCCTGTAGCCTTTTATAAGAAACAAACCCCTTATGAAAAAAAGCCTTTTTTTGTGAAATATCTGCCGAAACGTGTTGTGCCTGAAGTCAGAGATCACACTTTACATGAAAAACCCACAACAACCTCCGGTGCTTCAAACAGCATCACACCGCTGCAGCAGCACGTCAACGGAGACACTTTTTTATTTCTCTGTGTTGAATCGAAGTCACGCTGTATTTCCTCCGATGTGTATCGGCTTAATAAAGCTGGCACATTTGTTGTCAGCCCATTTCTCAGTATTGTGTGTCTCCAGTTGAAACTTTCTTCTGCTGTTTTAAAAGGCTTTGTTCATAGCTGACCATAAACAAACAGAAACATCTTTGAAAACCATATAACCTCCCATTTCATTAGAATTAAGGATTTATAGATTAATGACAAATCAAACAGCAGACATTATAGCTTGTACTGATGATTATTGGTATGATATCATAAAAACTGAGTAGAATGGACACGGGACAACACAATTTACAATAAAAAGTTTTATTGCTACTTGGCTTATAGTTAATTAAAAAAAAACAGTTGATTTGAAAACTAATGATAGCAGCATTTAAAATTAAAATAACGACCATCTTCCACTCTAAGTTCAAGGGAGCATAATTCTGTCAAACAGCAAAAGTGCTCATTGTTAGTTCTGTGCCTAAGTATTAAATCTTCTTATAATTAAACATAAAACTAAATTTTAGCAGTAATCTGCATGCTAGAATAAAAACCTAAAAACATTAGATATGCTCCATTTTGTATAAATAAAATCACAATTTGTATGTTTTTGTATGTTGACTTATATTTAGGGCATGCTTTCACCATTATACAGTTTATAGTTAGTACCTTCAATAGTACCGTAATGAGTGACAGTTTTCTGAAGAATCCCAGTCACTTTAAATTCTGTAGCGGAGAGGGAAATATAAATTTGCATGAAACAATGAAGTACAAAAATAAACATCAGCTTCTTGGCATTGAGAAAAAAATATTCAAGCATTTCTTGAAAATAATATACAGAAAGGAATCGTGAGATTTAAACAATGGCTACTTTGGTCACATGTTAAACAACTGGAGCATCTTCGATCAGTTTCATTCACTATTCACACACAATTACAGTCAATTCATTATTCACACAAGCATGCATACACTTACTGTATGTGTGCACTAAAGCTTTGAACTACACACAAACACAGACATTTGCAACAGTTGTACAGGGAGCTTGTTAAGTTGTGCAAAGAGAAAAGGTTCCCTTACAGTTATTAAATCAATCAGCAGTTTAAAAAAAAAAAAAAAAACACTGACACTAGCCTACTCAAATGTACAACCCTCTACTTTGGTGTATGGGGGGATTTGTGAGTACTGTACTACTGAATCCCTTCCAGTAAAGAATTAAAGGGAATATTTCTAAGTCAATGCAAGTACCCTGTGCTCCCTCTTCCTGTATTTGTGCATACAGTCTGCATATGTACATGCACACTGATTAGTCTACTGATGGATCATTATTCAAATATACTTCAAGTTGGACATGTATAGTGGACAGGACAGTGGGTGAATATGTGGCATCAACCAAGAGACACAGAATGAATGTACAATGAATGAGGGTACAACTGTATAAAAATGGATCAGTTGGTTTGATGTGCAGCAGTGCAATGCAGTCTCAGTCTGATTTGGCAATTACCAATAAAACTACACTGCCAATGAGTCACAGGAAGGGCTCACAAAATAATAAGAGTGATGCAACTGACGAACACAGCCCCTACATGCATCATACACACACATGCGCACACACCAGACACATTGAGAAATAAGACTCTTTTAGTTTTAGGTGATGGAAAAATGAAGCTCTTATATACACGTCTATATACAATGAGTTGACACTTTGCATACTTTACAAGGGAAGTCCCATAGTCTGTTGTGATCACCACTATCATTTCAGATATGTACCAATATTATTTTCAATCATAATCTGTTTTAGCTCCCCCTGGACCTGCAGCACCGATCAATGCTTCACTGCCATCAGTCCAGATGTCTGACACCATGTGCAGGTTCTGATTGTGAAAGTGTGGGCTCCGTCTCAACCAGAGAGTCCCATGTGTTTGGCCTCTCAGACACTGCACGGCCTGATCAATAAAGTGACAAGAACTAAATTATTGGCGTTGCCATAAAATCTGTTGTCCCATTTCTAATTTCAGAACAACACATCAAAAATGTATTGTTAAAAGTGTTAAATAATAATAAATTCTGAATAATAAGCACAATAGCAGCACCTCAAATTATTATCTTACATTAATGTTCTCATTACATGTCAATTCTTTGGAGGATTTCAATAACCATTTCCACATGTGGTAGATAGTCAGGATTCAATCAGCACAATGTTTTAAGCAAATATAAGCAATGGATATAAATATTGGAACACATGCACATTAACTGTATTTCCTCATTTCCACAGTTTATATTTCAATAGAGCAAAAATGACGTTCAAAGATAGTGTTAGAATAGTTAGCTAACGTATCTTATGCTGTTTGTGGTGTTCCTGGTGAATATTTAAATGTAATTTAAGATATTGTGAAATAATCTAATGATATTGAGAGCAAACAAAAATGCATTTAATTAAATAAGAAACATTTGTCATTTTAAAAACACATCAAAAATGAATGTTGTCAATTAACTGCCATTATGGCACGTTACATTAGCCTCATTTTCATTGTCAGTGTTTTGTTAGATAGCAGGTGATGTGCTGGCTTGAGGGAAACCACAATAATCCCTATGTTCAATCAATATCTCATAGGCTAAACTCAAATATACATAAATCTGGATATCATTGTTTTCTATGTACAAAGTGCTTTTAACAGTGTTTATTTTTTTCAAGAGACACACACCTAGCAAACAAGAAAACATTCACACTCACACATCATTTAAGGCTTCATCACTGACTTCTCACTCGTTCATGTGGAGCAAAGAAAAGAAGACGCTCAGAGCTGAAGACCTCTGTCACTAACAGAACATGAGTGGGATGAAACAAACAATGCACAGTAGTGTTACTTTAAGGCTAAAAGGGAACAATAAAAGGTCCAGCTATGCAACAGCTATGGAATCCCAAAACTGCATCATCAACAACTCTGAGTGGCAACCAAAAATATATATCTGAAATATGTATTCGGTGCAGTAACCACTGATGATGGCAATTACTCAACTTTGGCCTTCTTATAACCACTGCAACCCTACAGAGCTGATTTGTCTTTTGGCACAATGTGGGGAGGCTCTGGACTAGATAATAACTGCATAATATTGACCTGATAATTCAAATAATAATGCAGTTTTTGCCAAGATAAATATGACTGGTCCTCCATGTATCAAAAGAACAAACTAATGACATCTGCTGAACAAAAATAATTACTTACTCTTCTAAAAAGGGACTGAACTGGTGTGTTCTTATCGCAGTACCTTATACTGCGGCTGTGCTCATAGTATTTTTGATATGAATTCTGTGAGCTGAGTTCTAAAGAATTGGTCATTGCCCAATGACCAGAAAATAGCAAGTATGTGTTTGTGAAAAAGGGAGCTATACATCAATTTATAGCACAAAATCATTTGTTTCTGTGTCCCAAATTTCTGTGTTTGTGACACTTTGTGTGCACAGACCAAATCTTGCATAATACGAGACAACAGGATTTCAGTTCAGTTTAAAATGGGCCAAAACAACCCCTTTCCCCCCCCCCCCCCCCGAACATCACCTGGTTGTATGGGTAATGCATTGGAAAGCTAAACTGAAAAAAGATCTGCTGAGATGTAAAAATGTCGATGATCAAATCTGCCTGCAGGGACATGGACTGATGTTCACAAATCTAAAAGGTTAACAGCCTCTGCAGTTTGAAAAATGTACAATCTTAGTTCCAGCGTGGATATTTCCAAATATACAGTACAGACAAATACTGTTTATATCCCTCATCTCTTGACAGTACACCATGTAATACTTCAATTTGGTGCTCTGACTGGTTTGTTCAAATGGCTGAAATTAGATGATTTCCAAATATCCTGAGTCTGAAGTCCACTATTCAATGCTCATGAAACTGACTAAATTTAAAGTAACCTTTTATTTTCCTATGAATGTAGTTTTTAAGTAGATCATTTGATCATGCACTGTTACGGATTATACTGTTAGGAGTTTTGAATTCTACAACACATCAGCTCTGTACAATCGAATAACTTTGATATTGTATTGCTCTAAATAGCAATACCACTCAATCTTGACGTCAGCAGCTCAAGCGCACATCATCAGCCGGCTGCTAGTTGTGAGTGTGTGCTATATTGTATAGAACTGATTTATCCTATATAGAATATTCCTTACATATTGTGTGGGAATGTTAAAAATAAAAACCAACATTTCTGGCAATTTAAATGCAGTTATTTTTTCTTTTAGTCCTGCGTGTCTTAGAAGCATTTATACTGTCTAATTTCCTTTGTAAGCCACAGGTAGAGGAGGAAAGCAAAAGCTGTGCCAGTGCTGGTCTCTTGGAGACACTGTCGCTGCTCCAAATTTAAACTAACAAGCTCACATCTCTAAACACAGCCCGGACTTTGGGCAACTCTAGGCTGTGTTGTCTGTAGTAGGCACTTTTTCAAGTTTCAGTCACAGGGCTTCTCTCGAGGACCTGAGAGACCACGGAGCCCCTGGAGAGGAGATTTGACATGATCTCTTACACACCCTCCAGATTGCTTGACTTTCCAAGTAAAGGGAAATGCTGCTGACATGTTCAAACACAAGAGGTATCCCATGTCAGGTCAGGCTTGGTTTTGTCTGATAGCCAGCTCTCCTTTTCATAACGGCGTGTTATGAACTGGAATCTTTGTTTGCCCCGCTTCTCTTGGATGCTCAGACCGTGCTCCTTTTTTTTTTTTTTTTTTTTTTTTTTACCTCACATCAATGGCACAGCATCCCTTAATGACTGTCAAGGTCCCACAGGTTTGTCCTCACAAAAGTTCTTAATGGCAACTTGAACAGCAGTATCCCACATCGATGAGAAAATTCTCTCCCCCTGGAATGGCACAATCACAGAATTGCTGCCACATGGCACTGTGCTGTGTTCCCCCTCTAGAGAGCCGTATCATAGACCTCCTGCTGTAGGATGGGAGTCGGGCCTGGACCTGGGACCAGGTTGGAGGCAAATGCAGGGGGGTGTGGATGATCCCACACAGGATCTTTTAAGGTGGTGGGTGTGGATGGTGCAGAGGGGCCTGACAGGAGAGGGCCATGGCTTCTGAGCTGCTCCCTCACTTCCTGCTCCAGACTAGGAGGTACAATCAGCTGATCCTCTGGATCCTGCTGAGCTGGGGCAGTAAAGTAGCCGGACTTTTTCTTAGGAGCCTCGAGGGCAACTTCAATAAGATTATGACTGTCCTCGGGCACAACCACAGAGCCATTGGACAGCTTCTTACCAAACAGGCTGCATGTGGAAGGAGACTTTTTCAGGTCAGCAATCTCTCTCCCACATACAGCGAGCAGGCAGCCGTTTGTAGCAGAAACCACTACACTGTTCTGTCTGCGCATTTTACCATTGAGATAGTCAGAGCCTTGCTTTTCAAGGTCCAAGTCTTTGGGGCTCTCGGGGGCCCCTGATCGTAGTTGGAAAGCACAACAGTGAATGTCTACCTCCACTTCCAATTTGCTACCGTTGGAGATAACACCCTCAAGCGGAGCTTCATCATCACTGTCCAAGCCATTGTCAGACTGGTTACTTGAGAATGTAGCAGAGGACGGCTGCCGCTGGAATAGGCCCGGGTGGGTTCCTGCCCCAGCTGAGCCTGGCACCATGATCCCACACAGAGTAGTGGCAGGGTGCAGGCTACAGCGTCTCTCTGGGCGGGACGCAGGGCCAGAGGATGGGTGTTCATCTGAAGCAGTGGACCCCGCCTCACTGCCCACCTCCGAAGCTGACGTCTCACTGCTGAACTCTGTGACAATACCACCGCTGGATGAAATGTTAACAGGCTCACTGGGGCCTGGGGTTACAGACACAGGCACAGGGGCAGGCGGGGGACCCCGTGGTTCAGTGGTGGAGACCGGTGGCTCACAAGTACAGCTGTCCTCACCAATATGCAGAGACACCACCAGAGCCCCAATGTTGTCCTTGCAACCATAACTCTGGGCGAGTGAACACAGCTTCTTGGCAGCGGCGCGTGGATCCTGTACAGCCTGCACGGTGCACACGGCCTCCTGGTAGGACACCCGTTCAAACAAGGCTCGATTCCCCAGGATCAAGAACTCATCCTGGGGACAGAGTGGCACAGTGTGCACCCAGGGCTTTGGAAGCACCCAGGGAGACAGATAAGAGCAGCCCAACAGGCGAGAGCAGCATGTCACTCCACTCACTTTGTTATCCTATAAAACACCATTAGAAATGTAGATGAGTGTATAGCTTAATGATATTTACACATCTGAATATGAATCCGTATATTATAACGACATCAAAAGTTATACATAATGGCCTCTACAGGAACCCAACATGCTTATAAGCTATGTTACCTCTGTAATGATGGCTTTACTGAGTTTAACCCTCTCCATCTCCTCAGTGCAGTTCTCCAAGCTGTAAACCTTAGAAAGAGGTACAGGTCGTCCATCCCGGCACAGCACAGCTTGGCAGGTGCCCACGTTGGCCACAGTAAGACTAAAGTAGCCTCCTGGATCTGACGTCTCCCGATGGATATAACACAGCAACGCAGAGGCACCCAGTTTCTGGCCAGCCATACCTAGTTTTCTGTCCCACAAAAACAAAGCTACCATTATCACTGTTTGCAGTAGGAGTGCCATTTTATTATATTTACTGTATATCTACAAGTCCCAAAAAAAAGGTTTTAAAACAGTTTAAAAATGTGTCTTACCGGTGTGAGGTGAGGAAAGTGTTGCACATATACACCATGTCAACGCTGCAGTGCTGCAGTTCCTCGCACAGCACATCTCCCATGGTGCACTGCAACAGTCGAGGCACCTCCTCGTTGCGGTCTCCATCGAAGATACCGTAGCACGCTTCCACGTTGTCTCCAAAGCGGTCTACAGCCAGCACAGACACACACAACCTGTCCCCAACAATAGAGCCAGGTTAACAACCAGATGACTCTGCACCTCCCACATGGAGGTGAAGCTCATACATACTTCAGTATGTAACACTGCAGGGGAACAGCATGGGGTGACAGCTGATAACAGACACTGCTGTGTGGGCCCCTGTGGTGGCCTTGACCCTGGGGGATTAGCCAGGTATCCTGGGTTCTCAAACAGTGACGCAAATAGGATTTGTTGCACACACCGAGTCATTGGTAGACGCCTGCTCTGAGTTTGTACAGCAATATACAAAAAGACAGATGGACAATATATCCAATGCATTGAAGAGTATTTTTGTGCTTAACAGAAGACAGACCAAATGAGAGAATACAAGACAAAGCATCTCCACTGGCTGAGCAGAGACACTATTTGACATGAACAAATACTCGTGTCAACAAGCATGGATTTCTTTAGGTTAGGTTAGGTTAGGTAGTTACTTTATTAATCCCCGAGGGGAAATTTTTTTCACTACAGCAGCATACAGAAGCAATAAGATAATAATAGAATAATAGAAAAGCAATAAAATAGCAGTAAATAGCAGTAAAAAAAAATATATATATATATATAAATATAAAATGCACAGTATATATCTATATATAGATCTATATATAGATCTATAGATATATATATTTACACACTAGTTATTTCATTTATATGTCAGCAGCAGTTTAAATAAATACTGTAATCAGTTAGGTAAATTTTAACTGTTCATGTTTGCCAACAAACAAAGAAAAAACAGAAAGCAGTACACACTTGTTCCTTTGGCCGCTCATTTCAGAGAAACCGTGGTTCCATGGAGTCGAGGCATTCAGCGAGTCTCCTGCTGTCGTGGTAGATTTCTGGTCAAATTTCAAGGTGGTGATATGACTATAAAAGGAGAACAAATATAAAAGAAGGCACTGTAGAGTAGCGTACTGTATATACTGCATACATTGCTACAGAGTTGAGTGTAAGGGTGTTGGTGCTTATGTTTTATGTTTGAAAAACTGCAGTGAGTTACCTGCAACTATTTGAAACTGGTCTGGGTCCTGTGACTTACCTGAAAAGATTGAGGGTTTTGTGTTCCAGAATCAGGCTGCTGTTGCCAGTCAGGTCCAGCTCTTGCAGAGTGGAAGGCAGGGAATCAGGTAACTGGATCTCAGTCAGCTCATTGCAGCTGAGATCTACGAGCTAAAGACGAACAAAACACACACGAGCTGAAACATGCCGAAGGTAATCAAATGCACTCTGGTCAGGTGATGCATATAAAACCAGAACCAGTCTGACCTTGATCTCGGGCAGGTTGAGGATCTCTGGGAAGACAGTAATGTGATTCGAGTGTGCTATGAGGGTGTGCAGTCTCTTACAGCTGGACACAGTGGAAGGGATAGTCTTAAGCTTGTTGCCACTTAAATTGAGCTCCTCCAGCAGTTCCAGCTTACTCAGCTTACTAAAAACACACAAACATTAAAAATTAAAATACTCAGATGAGCCGAGCAAGCAGAACCCTGAAACATAATTAAATTATAGGAAAACAAAACATAAGGCATGGTATGTACCTTCTTAGGTAATGGTTCTTGGTAATAACTTTATTTGAATAGCAAATCTCTAAACAATGTGAATAAATGTAACATTTTAAGAGACTTTGCAGAGGGTATAAACACAAAACAGGCAATCATCAGTTAATACATTTTTTTACTAAAAAGGGAGTAAGTGTTTTTAGATGTTTTGTTGATACAAATGATGAAGCTGTAAATAATTACTACACATCTTGTTCATACTAGTAGAGTGTTTTTAACACTTTAAAGATACATAAAAGGGGTAAGTATAAACCCTGTTGTTAAAAGTGACACAGAAGGTACAGTAACACACCTGGCAGGGAATGAGAGTAACTGGTTGTAGGCAATGTGAAGGATCCGCAGGTTCTGGTGTCCAACCAACAGAGCACCGCAGTTCTCGTTCAGGTTGTTGCCTGTCAGGTAGAGCTCCTGGAGTGTGCTGAGGCTCTCCTCTGATTGGCTGCTGGAAGGAATATTTTCCAGGGCATTGGCTGACACGTTTAGGTATTTTAGGCTGTGAGGGAAGACAAATAAAACCAAGAAATACACAGTTTAAGTTTCATCTGAGGAGTGCACCCACCCATTCCTGCCTTGTTAACCACTGGGGAAGTTAAAGCTACAAAAATCCGTGGTGCCCATATTTGTATAAATGGTGGATGATCAGTATCATTAACATTATATGCATTTGGTGATTTCCACATTGAAAATCCCAAGCAGAGTGTGTTAGACACCTTCTAGGTTTCACAAACCTTAAAGAAAAAACACAAGCGCTTCCCATGTTTTCCACATGGGACACATGTGATCACATGTATGAGACATATTTACCACATGTTGCAACATATGATAACATGGGGAAAATATGTGGAAAAATGTTCACCTGGGAAGCATAAATGTTCCAAAACCACATTTCCCATTGGGCAAAATACATGTTTTACCTTTTTCACATGTGCTCAGGTGGTCACATGACATGGGATTTTTTTTGCACATGTGAAATTCATTGTGCTTTTTCTGTAGTGGAAGGTAAAAACAAATCTCTGGAGTTTGGAAAGAACACGAGTAAACTGTCATTCATATGATGCAGAAAAGTGAACGCTATTGATGTTGGCCTCAGCTACTTCAGGGAATAGGATAGTGTAGTAATAAATGTGATGATTGAGGTGTCAGTTCAGATATCCTATGGTTAAAGAGGTTTTACATTTTCTAAGATCCGTTCTTCTATTCGATGTACTGAAGAAGACTCTTGAACACAGACAGGAAAATTATCCTTGCAAGTGGAGCATCGATTTACATATTGCTGAACCTGCAAAGACAGGAGGGACAGCAATTTGAGCTGCACTGGTTCTTAAGTAATTGGTGTTGTTAAGTTAATGTCTGTGCATATCACATGCCAACAGCAATAAAAACCTGTCTTTTTGACCCAATAAGGACTGAACCTTGCCACGCTGTTGTTTTTAAAACATAGTCAGACGTTACTGAAGGGTATTTTTTTTTTTATCTCCGCAGGCCATTAACATTACAAGACTGTTGACATCTTACCAGCCTTGTGCCTTTTTGCTACATACATATATGTATATGTAAAAAGTATTAGTTAGTCACACTTGTTTCCATCAGTCTTGAGTGCAACTGCTTTCCCTCATACGTTGTGCAGCTCTTAGACAACATATCAGGAAACCCATTACGTCCAAAAAAGTCACTGCCATTATGTCTCAGCATTAGAAACAGTAAAGTGCATTAGAGCATTTGAACTGCTAATGGGTATTAAGTGATTTAGCACACAGGAAGTAGGAGAGCAAATGAAGCTCCAGTTACGGTCTGGAATGCACCATTGATGTTGACCACAATCCCTTCATACAATCCACACTTCATTCTCAAAACCAGTAATACAGTAACTGTCCACTCCAATATAACAGGGAAGGCACTGCCAGTAAAAGTTTCAAAGCAGAGGAACCAGCTGAAAAATGACTCGGATAACAACATAGATAGCCTTGAGGACGCAGTGGAAAAAGAAACAGAAACATTTGTGGAGAGACTCACTTTAAGGCCTTATAAAAGAGACCCTCAGGAAGCTCCACTAGCTTGTTGTGCTGGAGGTCCAGGGCTTCCAGAGGGACATGGTCTAGTAGGTCAGGCACTCTCTGCAAACGATTGTTCCCCGTCAGCAGCTTCCTCAAACTCAAGCTGTTGAGCAGTCTGCTGGGGGCCAGAGGAGAGGTCACAGAGCGAGATTAGGACAAGAAAAAAAAAAGAAAAGGCAGTACACATCCTCTCCCTGTGGAGACTAACCACTTGTGAAGCTCAGTGTGTGTGTGTATGTGTGTGGTAGGGGTCCTTACTAATCCGCCAATGACCTATTCAGCTTGGCTGCCTATACAGGCTAACGCAGCAGCTATTTAGTCTCCCCCAACATCATCACAGAAGTTACGAGTGGGTACAGTGGATGGAGGAATATCATCAAATCTGCAACTGTTTTTCTGATTCATTCATTCAAATGCAAATGCCTGTGCTGAAGGCTGGCAGCGAGTGATGATACCCCGAGCTGAGCACCATACGATTGCCGTGTTTTACTGTTACAGCCAAAAGACACAGATACAGTCGTCCACAATAAAAGTGGTGGCAGCTGTTATTTGTGCCTTGTTCTTCCCATGTGTCCACCTCCATGACAAAATCTTTAAATTGGCACCATGAAAAACTGTTTGGCATCAGAGTGAGCGGTTAAAAAGCATGACTATGTGTAATTCTAATTCTGGACAGCATAGCCAGCTCTTTAAAGTGGAACAAATTAAATTTATGCGACATAAATAAGACAATTTGAGCAGAAAATGTTCAGGATTAGAGACAAAAAAAAGTCCCATAACCTGGAAGGAAGCTCAGACAGGAGGTTGTGTGTGACGTCCAACATCTCAATTTTTCTGCAGTCACACACCCAGTCAGGAAGGTACTCCAAGAGGTTCCTGTCTCAACACACACAGTCACATACATAGAAAGACACACACGGACACTCAAACTGAGCAGAGTTGGCATTTTGCTTTAATTGTACAGTTGAGTAAACTCTTTTATAATCAACGAGGCCAAACTGATATCCTCCAGGGTTATTTAAGCATGCAAATGATCTGCATTTTAATAAAAACAGTTAGTTTGTGCAGTCAAACCTGGAGATTGATCAGAGGAAGAGATGTTTTTTACACTAGTGGTTCAGAAACAAAAGGCAGTTTATTTAACGAATACTAAATTGTAAATTTACTGTGCAGAATTAGCCCAACACCCAAAAATTTGCTGGAGGAAAGTGTTTGGTGTAGGCCAAAGGTTTGTGAGATTCACTACCTTACACTTCACTTCACTGGGTTGATTCCACAGAATATTCTGTTTTAAGGTTGTTGGGTATTGATTATCCAGTTAAGTATTCAAACTGATTAACAACCACACAAACACTGTGGACAACTAGATTAATGAACACTAAGATGAAGATATTATGTTTAGACTCTTTTCACATATCTGTGACCCCCCACACACACACCATAGCCACTTTATATTCCCAGCCAGAACTCACTGTGATAGGTCCATGTGTGTCAGCTGGTTAGGGACTGGGTATATGTTAACTGTCGCAAGGCCTGTGGGCAGATAAAAGCAGCAATCATTAGCTAAACATCTGGTCTGTTTCTCTGTGTTGTTAAGATGAATGTATCATTAGAGAGAAGGGCCTGAACACACACACACACACACACACACACACACACACACACACACACACACACACACACACACACACACACACACACGCGCATGGCCAGTGAGGCAATATTAGCAGCTAGTTGGTGCTCTATGTGACTCACGGTTGCTGCCGGCATGAAGCATGCGCAGTGTGAAACCGCTGAGTGTGAGTGTCCCCAGCTGGTTGCGCTGGCAGTGCAGAGTCTCCAGGTTGCAGACGGAGCTCAGGTCTAGTGAGTCCAAGCAATTGTCCCGTATGTCCAGCTGGGTCACCTGGCTCACTGCCTCGAGGTTCTCACTTTTCACCCATCGCAGCCCATTTAAACTACGTTTAACAGAGAGAACAAAGGATCATATACACGGATTATAATCATATAAACCGAGGAAAAAATTTTGTATTTAGTGTGAAGGTGGGTAAGTATAAAGTAAATACTAAATGCAGGAAGTACAATAAAGATACTGTGGTACATCAAACAAAAAATATCAGTGTCATATGCACTGTTGCAAATTAGTTTATTTTCTAAAACATCACATCCAGCTTTTACTATTTTAGTTTACGAGGGCATCTTATCAGCATTCACTGTTGTCATGAACTCAAACAAAGACAAGAGAAACCTTAGTTCAAGGCTGTCTGGTGAGGCACTGTGCTAAGATCAAGTCTCCATGTGCTCCCATCCATCACATTAATAAACAACAACTCCTCCTTTATGAGAACCGCCAGCACACTAATCCATCACAGATGCACTTTGCCCCTTAAAAATATAGTCTGCTATTGCCTGACCACAACTTAACTCACAAAGTTGAGTTATTATCTGGCTCACTTTGGGGGAAGTGGTTGCTGGTTTGATCGCCAGACCGGTAAGAAAAATCAACTTCTCCATCTCTCATTGCCTGCCAGAGAGGTCCTTTAAAGCAAGACACTTGGCACCCAAGTGTTCCTGTGGAGCTGCGTATAGCTGCAAATAAGCATGGCTGTGGTTCTGGGCAGTTCCCAGGTGTGAATGTAGCTTTGATGTAGGGCAATGCAGTAAATTCTCAGCAAATCTAGTATCTATAAATAAATGTTAAATAAAAAGGTGAGGCTTACAGGAGTGGTGAGGAAAGCAGCAATGGCTGAGGTTCAGACTAAGTGTTTGCGTCAGGACATGTATCTTTCTGTCACTGATGGAGGAAGATAAAGATAAAGGAGGAACTTTATAGATAGAGTTATTCTCCACCCCATAGTCACTGAATGACTGACCAAGATATGACTGACAGTGATTGGTGGGCTTCTTTTACATATTACATATTGACCCTTTATCATCCACACAACAACAGATATGTTCACTTAAAGAGGAGGAAGAGAAAGAAGAGATAGTGAAGGATGAGACAGGTGAAGTGCAGAGGCTGACAGTTGTTTGTTCCCTGACCGGCCTCTTACCGGATGTCGATGTTTTTCAGGTGGCTCATTCTGACCAGAGTACACAACTCCAGAGTCTCCACTCTGTTCCCAGCCATAGCTAGTTTGTCCACTGCACTCAACCTCTCCAGCACAGCAGGGATGTGAGAGAAGTTGTTGAACGAGAGCCCTAGGCTGTTAAGCTGGAACAGGCCACCCAGCTCTTCAGGCAGGGAGCTGAGGTGGTTTCCATCCAAAGACAGTGTCTGCAGGCTGCAAGATGAAACACAAAACAGGCATGTTTTGCTTTCTTTTTGCTTCAAAGTGGTCCAAATTTCTGCTTGCATTCATTTGTAGTATATCCTTTGTTCACTGAGCAGCATCCTAAATTCAGCAAGCTCACGGCATAGAGGACTCTTTTTTTTATCATGCAGTTCCAGCTTCATTTATCCTAAACATATCTATGTGGTGTACATATAATGTGTAGCGTATGTGTGTCACACCTTTGAAGGTTGCCTATCTGTACAGGGATGGTGTGGAGACTATTACAGGAGAGGTTGAGTTCAGTTAGGGTGAGGATCTCACACACACATTCAGGGAACACCCCCAGACGGTTGTGAGATAAGTTCAGGCTCTTCAGCTGTGAAAACCTAAAGACAGAGAGAGTAGGATGAAGGTCCTTTCAAAAAAAAATCTACAAAAAAAGAAAATCAAATTTCTTGATTTGCTTAGAATACTTATTGTGACATTTGCTCAATTAATTTGCAAAAATATCATCAAATATAAACCAACATAGTTTGATATAAGGATGTGTCTCTGACAACACCTGACTATGATGTGGTACTGTTGTCAAAGTGCCAGAAAAAAAGGTAAAAAGTCCGATAACAACACAGAATCACAACACAAATCAAAGCCTTTGATGTAAATTAAGAGGGACATATGTTTTTAAGTTGTTTTATTAAGGGTCACAGGAGGCGACATGTCCGGCACACTGAGCTAAAAGAACTATGAAAACACAGGAAAACCCACAGTGCCTGAGGCTGAATGGCAATTCTTGTTTTCTTCAATTGCAATTCTTCTTTAGGGTGAACACTGTGGAGATATGTTATGAAGATGAAAAACGCTGTATTCAAATGACCCTCATTACAACCTTAATATTACCAGTGGATGAAGGCCTGTCATACATTGTCGACAACATTTCATAATGATGATATGAAGTCGTCATTGTTTAAGGTCTCAGCTGAGTTCTCCAGATAGAAATACATCCTACACATCAGCTGGGCTGTTTATGTTAAAATCTGTGACACAAGTGATGAATGAAGTGATGAAGTTATATCTTGAATGTTAACGTTCCTCTGAGGTCCGCAGGTTCTGTGATAGTTTGAAGTGACTGCCATTAGTCACAACACCGGTTATTCATGTATTATTTTTTGAAATAAATAAATAAGAAAGAGGGAGCATGAGAGTTTGAGGGGTCAAATACATTAATGTGTAAATCTGTCCCTTTATAATGTCATGTATTCATTAATAACACAGTATACACACACCCAGCCGACCAATGCTTGAGGCATCAGGAAATAACGAGATTGAAGATGCTTAACACATCATAGAACTGCCTTTATTGGAATTATGTTTGTAAAAATTCACAGTGATTACCTGGGGAGGTTGAGCAGGCCTCCAGGTCCCTGCAGGCTCATGAAGTTGTGTCGGAGGTTGAGGTGGGTGATATCCTGACTGTAAAACAGATACTCAGGCACCGTTTCAAGACTGTAGCAGGACAGGTCCACCAGGCTGACTGTCTGAGACACCACCTGCACACGCACGCACGCACGCACGCACGCACGCACACACACACACACACACACACACACACACACACACACACACACACACACACACACACACACACACACACACACACACACACACACACACACACACACACACACACACACACACAGTTAAGAAATGGAGCCTCAAGGATTTCCAGTTAGTGCTATTATTTTCTATTTGTCAGTCAATATCTTTTCTTTCATATCACAGTTTGTAGAGCACTTACATCCAAACTTTTTGGTTTACTTGTTTGTTTTAAATAATACTGTTATCAGAAGTGGAGATATATAATGTCTCTCCAGCTAACACATGACACTTCACTCATCAACTAAGAAGCTATCCTATCAATATACACATCTATCTATTCTCCTAAAGTAGATGGGTTTGACTTGTAAGTTATCCTCAAGAGTCTTTGATAGCTTTGTGATATAGGACCAAAACTCAATTTCAATGACTTCACTATCAGCACCAACCAAACTTAATCAAGGAAACCAGCATTCTCCTTTCAGTTAGTATATTAAATCAGAAAACCTCCTGCACCTTCTTGCACAAGAATAATAAGAGTCTTTGATCAACACAGTCAGGCGGCCATCACTCTCCCACTTTGTGCCTTACAGTGAACGCCAACCCTAAAGACACCAGCACCCTATTGACATAAATCTTTACTGCATGTCAGCTGGGGCAAAGGGCAGTGAAAGCAACTATGTACTCCTAAGATCATACAAGTAGTGAAGAACTCAATCAGACAGACGATGCCCCACTTTCCAGTGCAACAGAGTTCATCTTCTGTGGAAACACAGTGGTAATTAATTAAAATGTATTCAAACAGAATAATTATCAACCAGCTACAATCAGATCTTATCAAGTTATCAGTTGCCAGGTAATTAGGTACATCATGTACATCTAAACCCAATACAGTCTAATACAACAGACATGGAGTGAATCCAACCATCATGACAGTTATAGTGTTTAGTTTTTCTTGAAGCTGTATTAGAGAGATGTTGACACAACGTTATGATCATTTTGAGAGCTAGCAGTAGTTTGTAGTGTTGTTGAATTGTATTGTTTTAGTCTAAAGCCACCAGGTAACAAATGCAGTAAGGCACTTTAGCCACACAAGTTGCAAAACTAATATGTGCGACTGTCACAGAGTGTGTGATGGCATCTACATTTGTGATTTTGTTTTAGCATGGTTCAAATTTCAGTCTACTCCACTTCTTTCTTTTCCTTGCAAAAACCTGGCTGTGCAGACCCTCCATCATCTTGATGAGTGATGATTGTTTACAGGGCAGCCATCAGAGCAGGCTACCGAGCAGTGCTCGTCCAGTCTAGTCTGAGGACTGTCTCCTCCATTAACTACAGAGCTGCACACTGTGCAGCAACCCAGAAAATGGGACGGCTGCTCAGCAGAGCATGACATCACATCACTGCATTTGGAGACAACAAAGACAAAACTGCTCATCTCCCACAAAACGACTCATCTGCCAACCACTTTAAAAAGGTACTCCTCTTTAAAAGGAGTAAATACGTGATATGAGAATGAGCAATGGAAACACAAAGATAGAGAGAAAATAGAAAAGATTTTCTGTTTAGATGATTTTCTTAGTAATTAACCTTGTGAAATAAGAAATGTGATTTTAACCAGTGACGGTGATTCTCTAAATCCTAAATCAACAAGTTATAGTTTTCAACAGGAGGTGAACCACGAGGGCATTCTGCTTTTGCCTGCTGGACCAACCAACACAGCCGATCACAGCTAAACTCACAGTATGGTATCACAGTTACAGTATGTTAACAGTAACTGTAAAAAAAAAAAAAAAAAAAAAAAAAGCTAATCTCTCCCCTTTTGCCATTTCCCCAGAAATATCTAGTTCAGTCAGGCAGCACTTGATTGACATCTCAATTCAATTTCAATTACTCTCCGGTCCTGTTCGATAAAATGTCATGATGTTGCAGAAAACCCTCCTCACACCCTGTTCTTATTCTAGAGGAGTGGTGACTCAATATTGAGTCAAAAAAATAAATATTATTACAAACAAATTAACAAATCTTAGCCGCCATCCAGACAGAGCTACATTAACAACAAAAAATAACATAATATTCTTGCCTGCTGGAGATAATTGACGTTATCTATGTTCTTGTATGCCGTGCCTCCACTAAATTTAAAGCCAGTGTCAGCAAAAGGGGACACGTAATGTAAAATTAAAATGCATTTAAATTCCCATAAGAGCTGTTTTTATTTCATAATTACAAAAGCACATAAATTACATATTTGCACAGCTGTTATAAGTTGTGTTTTCCTTGTTTTTAGGTGAAACTGTGGTCTGGAAAACAAAAAAAAATTCTGGGGTAACGCATACATTTTCTCTCATTTGTAAAAACTGAAATATTAAATACCAAATGCTCCTCAGCTGAAAATAAATACAGGATATAATTAGTTTTAGACTACGGCTAATCTGCTGGATATTTTACATATTCCAACGTCCTATAAATGTAAATGTTGATATTGTGCTGTATAACATATCCCCACAGTATTCAGTTTTCTGCTGCATGGTCATTTTGCAAGCACAAATGCAATTGCTGACTTCCTCATGCACAAACACTGCTCACGATTTATGCAGTCTAGCGTAAACACTGGCCCAAATCCACCAAAAACCTTCATCAGTCATCATTCACAGTCTCCATAGAAACCTCTAGTCTAAGTCTCCGCTGATATACAGTGCGCTAACAGGCTACTCTAACCCAGTAATCCATACCAACGTGGTAGAGAGAGATCTTGAACTTAATATGAATCTGCAACTAATTGGATTTTCTTTTTTTTCTGTTGGCTTTCTCCCTCCATGGCTAATTGTATGCTGGCTCTGCCTCAGTGGAGAGTCTCAGAGAGGTTGTTCAGCTCCAGGAAGGGGCTGCAGCACAACAGCCATTAATTAGGATATTAGAGACAAAGCAAGCTGAGCAGAATAGAAACAATGCATTTTTTGATGAGCAGCTGTGAAGAACTGGCAGGACTCTCTGAAAAACACATTGTGAATAACCCAAGTACAAAAATATGTTTGAGTCATTTAGCATCCTGTAATCCACAGTGAATTATACTATATACAGCTTTGCTGCTGAGGGCCCCTCATCGAAGTAAAAGAAAAAAAAAAATCGGAATAGATGTATATTGTTCAATTAATACCCAACAGTGCCTCTGTGAAGCCAATCAGACACACTCAGACGGAGGGGCAGTGTCTCACTGGACGACTCAACAGGCACAATGCAACTGTAGCTCCGACCTTGAATTGCTGATTTAAGTACAAGCCACGAGGGACCAACTGTAAGCAAACAAACTGCTGCTGAAAGAAACCACAGGAGACACTTGTTGTGCAACACACACAGCATGACACACACCCTTTGTCTCTTGCTTACTTTTAATGCCTGCCGATGCCATCGCTGGTAGTCTGCGAGTGTGTCAAAGTTGACAAAGTATGTCTGGGCCTGTGATCCAGCTGAGCTGAACATCAGGCAGTGTTGCCTCCGCCTCACTTCCTCCACCTCGATACAAAGACAACACACAGATAGGATGAACACCATTATCATGATAGGTGTATGTCAGTCACTGTTGGTTCAGTATTTCGTTTGAGATTATGTGTTTGTTTGCAGTACCAACTTTCCATCACTGTTCTCTACTTCAGTGATCTTCAGTTCTGATGTTTACTGAAAGATCCCTTAGAGAACATGTTCACTTCAGTTGTGTTATAACATTACTTAGGGCGAAAGCACAAGGAGAGCAGTGATAACACCAAAACATTTAAGATTGTAGTCCTAGAACATTGTATGATTCACAATAAACAATTTTTTTTTTTATTTAAAAAAAAAAATGGATGCAGAAGTATCGTCTTTTTTTCTTTCAATTTTTTGATAAATTCTATTTGATAGAGGTAATTGTTAGGGCTGGCTCATGTGACCCTGAACCATCCTTTAGGTATGCTGCTATATCCACCTAGGATGCTGGGGAACCTCCCATGATGCAATGAGCTCCTCTGTCTTTCACTCTCCATGTGTTTATATGCCACTATTGCATGTCCTTAACTGTGCGTCTTCTTTCTTCATCTCCCTCTCTGTCCTCTCTCTCTCTCGTGTACTTTTCTGCAGGTGTCCATGACTCCAGAGCTTCATCCAACCTGCCGAATGTTTATTGTTTGTTGTCTCTCTTTGCTGCTCTTTTCTCTCTCCGCTTTCCCCTCACCCCAATCGGTCAAGGTGATTGGCCACCCACCTCTGAGCCTGGTTCTGTCTGAGATTTCTTTCTGCTAAAAGAGGGTTTTTTTCCTTCCCATGGTCGCTCATGTGGGAATTATTGAATTGCTGGGTTCCTCTCTGTAATGGTGTAAGGTCTCAGCCTTACTGTGTTAAGTGCACTGAGATGACATGTTGTAATTTAGTACTATATAAATAAAACTAAATTTAATTAACTTTGCTCTGTCAAAGACCAGAGTACACAGGTTTTCATTACAAAATGCTAACTTCAATCAATCTCAGTAAACTCTGAAACAGCAGAAGAATGACATACACAATTCTGCCTGTGGAGTATTACGTCATCTTTTTAACTTCATCCAGCCGCTTGGCCCAGCCGTGTTGTTGTAGAGTGTCTACACTCAGCCTGGAGGGTGCGATCGACTCTGGGGAAAGTGATAGGTTAACACCCTTTCAGGCTGCTCTCACCTTTCCCCCCACCAGGGGTAGGATGTGCATCTTCCCGGTCAGGCTGTCTTTCACAGAGGCCACGATTAAACAGGTGCCACAGAGCAGGACCTGCCGCTCTGCCCACTTGTGCAGCTGCGTCTTGCCCTTCCTAACGCTGAACACACCTTTCAGCAGGGTCCGCTCCTGCTGGTCTGCATTCACTGGACGCTCTGGAAGAAAGAAAGAAAAACACACAGAGGTTGGCACTGATCTACAGGCATCGATCTAACACACAAGAACCCCCACCCCTGCTGTGACAAACAAATTCAGCTAATTAATAGCAAATGTTGCGCAGCTACACACAAGACGTTTCCAGAAAATGAAGTCACATAGATCCTCATAGGTCATCAGGATATCACATATAGATTAGTCAACTCCTCAGTGTAGTACTTCCAGGAACTGGTCTTACATCAGTGCTTGTGATGGACACTGCCCCGTTATCTCATATACTGTTCATGCGGGTTCATCTAGCTGCAAAATAATACATTTGATCTTACAGGAAGAGGTTTATCCTTTTAACTCTATTATTATAAATCTATTACATTAAAGCCATTTTAGAGTTTTGTTTTTCAACCCAGCAGCGCAGGTTTCTCTGTTTTCTCTCCACCAACCAAGAAGAAGCATAAGTCATACTGATGGATGAGTCAGGGTTTTGTCACATTTGACTTCACTCTGTTCAATTTAATTATGCCAACTTGCACAGCAGGCAGCCTTAGCTGGCCATTGCTGAAGGACACATCAGACAGCGGTGCTGCTGTCTCTGCCAGGCTTCAAGTACACTCAGGTTAATGGCAGGTCAAATAAGCATGGAGGAGACACTGCCTCAGCCTCCTGTCCTCTGTTGTTACATTTTCCTAAAACCAACTTATGCTGCCTCCCACTCAGATGCTCTCATCGGCAGTCTGCTCTCTCTCGCTCTTTCTCTTTTTCTCTCTCTCTCTCTCTCTCTCTCTCTTTCTCTCTCTTTCTGTCTAACTCTCTCTCCACTTTCCCTTTCACTTCACAAGGGCATCCAAATAAAATTAAAGCCTCCTCATGTTTTTCTTTGCCAGGGAAACTGATCATGAATCAGGAACTTGTGACAACAAATTGGCTGGCAGGCAGGTCAATAGCATTTCTTGGTCCCCTGACTCAGAACACAAAACCTCACCAGGTCAGTGCAAAGTAGATCTCTAAAAAAGGAAAAACAGCTGGACTATAGGTCACTTCCAGGCTTATTTCTATTTCTTTATCAACAAAAATGTGTCTGTAGAAGGAAATTGTCAAGTATTTGTCTTAACTTACTCTTTGCTCACACAGCTTCAGATTAAAACCACGAATTAAGCAAAACACTCGCCCACTGCAGTGCACATATCAACTCACAACCAGCTGAAACAGGCTGACAGGATGCTCTCACTGGCATCACGGTATATCACCAAAAACAAGCCCACTTCACACCTAGCTTTGTTGTGCTGCCAGGAGACGGCATCCTAAAGAGCATACCTGCTGTAGCTGATTCATGTTATGCACATCCATGTTGGAAGAAAGAACTCTTAAACAACCCTGAAACAGTGCAAGAAGGGGTTTTTAACACAATACTTAAATCTACTAGCTATTGCGTCTTTCTTTAAAATCACACTATATTTTTCTCTGTGATATTAACCATTTAAAGAATGATATGAAGCTCAACATCTATTGTTTGCGCTTCTGTGTAAGAATTAGCTCGCAACTAAAGTACTACAGAAACACGACTGGAAAACACTTGATCACCTTTGGCTTATTAAAAAAGGTAAAGGTATCTCACTTAAATTATTTATCTGCTGGACCTGTTAGTGAGAAATATGCACAAATACATAAAATGCACATTTATGGTTTGAACGTACAGGCATCAACACATACACATATTGCCCTATGCATCTCCATATCAATCCAACCACCTGTCTGAAAGTCATTAGCCTATTCACAGAACATCAAACAAGTCCAGACCATAAAGAGTCAACTTCTAAAACAAACACACATGCTATCCCCAAAGGTCTGTGAGGCGCTTATAGTTGCTAGGGAAACAGGTTGTTCACAAAAGTCCAAACTGAGTTGGTAAACGTCCATACTGTCTCCTGCAACCTCTCCCTGTCAAAATCAATCCCATCCCACTGATGACAAATAATGTCGACCATTCCCGGCGGCTCCAGAGGGGTTTAGTGACATGGCCGAAACATGTTGTGCAACTCTGTTTTGTGGAGGAGCGGCGCCACGGACAGAACCATGCTGCCTCCTCTCAACTAATCATCAACCGCTGCCAAACGTCCTGCTGTGAGGGAGGCTGCCAAACCCCAGGGACAGAGTGACAAGTGACAGATCAGGGAGGCAGATGCACAACTTCTTGTGAATGATGAAAAATAAGAAAGGAACTGAACTGAGGAACTATATCAGGGTGGAGGGATAGAAAGGAATTTGTAAAACTGAAGCCAAAATAGATCCTTAAAGAAAAAAAGAATAAAACTGGAGTAACTTCTGGTCTTCATAACTCTTACTATACATATGAACTACTTAATAATAATATTATAAAATTATTATTTAATATCACTCATTAAGTTACTAAAGCAGTTAAAGTCAATTATTCCATGGTTGACAAGCCTTGCAAATATGAGCCTGTCTAGAACAAATTGTCTTTAAACTGATTTTCTTTGTTGTTGTTTTTCAATTGGCCAAACAAAACAAGGTATTTAATGGCATTATTTTGAGCTCGGGAAAAAAGTGATAAACATTTATACTGATTTTTAATGCTGTATAGACATAGAGATGAATTTAGAAAATAAGCCACAGATTAAATATGAAAATTATTGTTGTAGTCCAAATGTATAATTTACAACAGCTGAACTAAATGATAGCACACATAATGTACGTCAGCAAATTCCCCTTCACTTTTTACATCTGTGAAAGAGTTTAGCAGTTAGCATTAGTTTGTGTCTGTCCCTCTGCTTCTCTTTCTCTCTCCAGTTCAGGGTAAGAAATTTTGTTTTTTCTTCCGCCTCTTTTCAGTGATATTGCTGTCTGCACTAAATGTAGTTTTTCACAGCATTGGAGGAGAGGCTTACTGAATCAGAAACACATGGACAACAACCCCTTTAGCTGTGGTAGCTCATCAGGCCCCAGTAGCCGGTATGGGTCGACCCATCATAGCCTTTGATAGCCGTCCCCCAGCAGGTACCAAAGCAGCTGGCTAGCCGGGCCAACTGGGTGACAGCATGAAGGAAGCATAGCCCTTAACAGGAGCTCGTGGTAAACCCATCAAGGCAGATGGCTGCCCACCTCTGAGCTTGATTCTGTCTGTGGTTTCTTCCTGTTAACTTTATCCTCTTCAGTGTCGCCAAATGTAGATAACGTAGGAACTGTTGAACTGTTGGTTTTCTCTCTATAATATTGTAGTGTCTTTATCTTAGTCTGTAAGACGTGACTTGTATTGTGAGTTGGTGCTTTATAGATACAATTTCATTTAATTGAAAAATCCAGTAGATGGTAGTAAAGTTAAATAATATCTGACATGGCATCAGATATTATTTAACTTTACTAACTACTACTACTACAAATAACAGGATATATTTCCAAAACTATTTGAATGGCTCAAATAGTTTTGGAAATATATCCTGTTATTTATAGTAGTTTTAGGTGAAGATTTGCATTTCATAAAAGAGTGAACTATTAGCCTTCGTGGAAGTCTGCACTCACCGAGTGCCCTTCTAGGTTGAATCTGTTTTTATTCATATATTGGATTATTTCAAAGCAACTGTTGAGCACTCAGCTGAAAACAATACTCCCTGTATCCCAGAGCTTTTGTGTCTTGCTCAAGATTGCATAGATTACATTAGCATGCAGTAGGGGGTCAGTGGAGGCGGAAACACAGTCTGATTTGACTCAGAACAGCAAGCTCTTTTTGGCAGCAAATTCAAATTCAACCCACCACCCAGATGCCTCCACTTGGTGGTCTGTGTCTACCTCTACTTTAAACAATCTCTTCTTTAAACTTTGTGCAAAAATTTTACTTATCAATATATCAAATTTAGAAATAGTGCACTGTGTTGAACACAAATGGAAATCCCACAGCTGAACACTGCTTGTGAATATGACATTAAAAACCAAAACAGAGCATTAAAATGGTGGATATGTTGCAGCAGCAGTAAGCCTTCTAGCTTTAAAACTTGCCATGAGTCGGGGATGAGAGACGGTCTGCAGGTTTAGAATGGGAAAGAGGAAATCCTTGGGAAAAACAGAACCCCATCACAGAAACAGCATATTATGAGAAGCTGCCAGGAAACCAGGGAAAGCCTGCTCTCTGCAGATCTCTTGCTCGGGGCAATTCTGTGGGAACTCGGATCTGAATAGAATTAAATTTTTCTCTTAAATCTCAGTCTGACTGCTTCTCCTCTTTGTGCCCCTGTAAACAGGCTATTTCCCCTATTTGAACCATAGTAACCTTGGGCTTGATTATTTACTGTGATCCGAGTCTTTCTGTTCCTCCAGGACGTGACCATCTTGACTCTGATAAACCACTGGCACACAAAGTTCCAGACGGTTCACCATTCATGTCATCACAGCTTAGGACATACATAATCTTCACTTGGATTTAATTTCCGTTAGTAAATTAGCAGCAGTCGCATCAATAACTTACTAGGCGAGTTCACACTGTTCTCAGATGACTTATTTCCTTCTGCTCTGATCCTGACACTGGGCCTACCATGAACTACGCAGTCAGGTCTCTGAGCTCAAAGATGCAAGGGATCACCCAGGCAGAGGTGGAACACAGCCCAGGGGACAAGCGCCAGAGCTTCCAGCAGCCTTCATCTGGGCTGCAGCTGCATGGGTCGACACAAAGAGCCACTGGCCCTCAGGTCTCTGTGGTTGTTTTCACTAGCAGTGTTTTTTATTAAGTCGGTATTTAGAAATGTGTACTCCCTTGTCCATGTTTGTTTTAATTTCATTTGTGCACCACAGCAGAAGGGTGTGTAGGAGGGGAGCAGGAGGCTGGAGAAGGTTTGAAATGAGTTTCCTGAACAAATAAGACTATGTTGAAGTTCAATAAATTACCTGCTGCATTGCATTTTGAAACACTTCAATGGCCACAACACATTGTGGTTAGAAAGGAAACTAAATCCTTAATAATGTGGTCTGTGGATTTTTCTGAGGCCCTCAACACATCTGGTGCTCACATTCGTCCTGGGTGATTGGATCACAAGTGGTCAGATCAAAGTATGTCAGTTCACAACTGGCATTATCATGTGTCTCCACATGAATCTGATCGGACCTCCCCTCTGCACTATATGTAAATAAACTAATACATCACGTTAATATACTACTAAAGAAAAACATGAACACGTCTTGTAACGTGGGAGAGGAGTTGAAGCAACAGAAATTTAACAAAATGAGTGATGTTTTTTCTCTGCAGCCTCATTTTAATGCGCCATCTAGTCTAAATTTAAAGTATTTAATGTTTGTAAATGACTGATCACTAGAGTTTGTAATTCACAACCTCAATCACTTTGATTCAGGCTTTTATTATTTCATTATTCCAGCAGGTTTGAGAGGGTCAGGCTCTGCACTGCGTGGATAAATGAACAGTGCAAGCAGCTGGGGCTCTTCTACAACTGTGGGTTTGATGTGTGTCAGGAATTACGAAAACAAAAAAAACAGAAAAGGGTTTTGGTGAAACAAGTGTCAGGTAGCGGTTTGTTTTTAATCACTAAACAGCTGCCTCAGCCAACAGTTCAGTTTGCGAGTTAGTCTCTACTACTTTTCCTTTCAGTACTGCGCTCAGCAGAATCACACAGGACATCTTTTCTGGTAACAAAAAAAAATAAAAAGAAGAAGAAAGAGAGCAGGCAGAGATCTTCAGGTGTAATGAACACAGGAACGTACGGCACCATGAGCTGCAGTCAGTATTTCTATTTGCTTATTCAGGCAGAAGTTGGTCCTTCAAAGTGGCCCTGGATGCATGTTGCCGGATGTTAGTGAAAGGCGTATTTGAGGGCGAGAGTAAGCAAGTCAATGTTTTCTGTGTGAAAAGACTGGCTGCTACTTAGCTTTTTGGTGTTGTATTTTAAATACTGTGAGCACCAACAAAGATCCACCTCTCGTGTGTTGTGGTGATGACAGAAATCTTGGAGACAAAATCTGGGGACATAAAACCCAAACTATCTGCATGGCTTGATACTCTAATCAATTTTTAGTGCCTCATGATCGTCTTACAGCTACTGTCAGGCTGGGAACCAATAATGTTCAGTAGACTGTAGACTGTCAAAGCCTATTAAATGCAGACCACCACACCAGGAGGGTCTGTAGCAGGTGTAATCTTTACTGAAGGACCGCAGCTTCCCTCATCTGTTTAGTCAGATCATTATCCCTGACAACAGCTGGCAGGCAAGCAAACACCTGTGAGAGGGGTCTCAGAACAAGTCTGTTGTTTTATGTTTCAACAGTAAGAACACAGCCCACCTACAACACCACTGTGGGTGGTAATGAAAAAACCAAGGTTACCATGTGCCAGCCAATAAAATGAGGCCTACAGGGGAAGCTGTGTGGCTGGAGTGCTCCTAAATTCCATTTTATTAAACATCTGATATAGAATCTGTGACTTCCAACATTAGATCACCTTCTCAAGTTAATTCTGACACTTTTAATTCATCAAAAAAACAAAACATACTTGAAACCCAAACAAGAGCATGAACCAGGACTATAGAATTTGCAAATGTATCTGCAATTTGCTAGTGGCATTTATTTGTGAAATGGGAAGCTGGCCCCATTTGTGGGTTTTTTTTTGTGTGTTTTAAAAAAAAAAAATCTTTTGAACACCAGCATGGAGGAAGTGAGTGAACACCCTGACATAATTGAACACAAGTTACCACAACAACAGGGAGGCTATTTTATGAGTTACTTCTTTATCAGTTCTACAGGCATCAAATGGTCAAATCAAGTTGTCCTGTGGGCCTAAGCTGGGTGTTAAGAGTGCCTGAATACCAGTCATGCCTGTTCCCTGGTCCTCTTTTCCCATGAGATGACAAAAGGAGGCAGGAAGTCTCCAAGGGGCCTGGCTAGACTCTGGCCAATGTGGCCTGACTACTGAGAGTAGCCAAGATCTGATCAGTTCCCATGTTGGCAAGAAGCAAACAGCAGTTGGCCACTGGACACATAAGGACTAGGAATAAGACTGAGGCCACAGTGACCCTGGGATCGGTCAGCTAGACAAATAAACATCAGTTAAAGAGGCTCAGAAAACAAAACACAATAAAAATGCTGCTTATAACTCAAATATTGTTCTGAGCAATGATTTTCCAGACTTAATAATGTGAAATATGGTTTCTTATGTAGTGTAAAAAGTCAAGGATTCAACTTCCTCAGCTTCCCAACTGAGTCAGAACCCTCACAGTTATTAATTATCAATTGTGTTACATCTTTACAACAGGACAAATCTAAATGTAATCTGGTTGTTTGACACGCTTAAAGTAATGAAATACAACATCTCCTCATGTGTGTCTCCACAGAACTTCCCTACAAAACTGATGACATTTGAGTTTAGCATGTATTTTCAGTCCAAGTAGCAGCACTGCATTCTGTGTATGGAGGCCTGTGTACTTGACAGGGAGGAAGTAAATGTGAGCCCTTTAGATGTTGTGGTGGAGTGAGTCTTCCTGTTTCAATAGCACGGCAGTCTGTGAGCAGTTCTAACCCCAAACATCGGGAGTTCCGCTGACTCAGCAGGAACAGAACTTGGTTTATTAAGTGGAAACGCATTACAGAGCATCTTACACCATTTATCCTTAATGGAAAAGGCCTGAATTGTGGCTATTGTATAAGTGTCTTTAAGGACAGAGTCGAAGGAGGACAGCTAGCGATAACTGCAGGTTTATGTGAGCTGTACTAAGATACATTCAAGAACTGAAATTTGTCTCTGGTTTCTCCAGAGTCACATCCATTCTGGTGCTGCATTTATCACACTGATGCAGGGACACTTTGTCACTCCAGTCCTGGGGTCGAGGAAGCATGCAACACCACAGGATGTAGGATGCTCAGTCAGCCATCATGAGCCCATGGTGAGTGGGTGTTTATAGTATCCCAGGCTATACTGAATACTAGAGACAGCACACTCAGAGAGTCTCAAACAACAACTGCCTCCACTTTATCCAGAGGTGTGTCCTTGCTGAAAGCACACACACTTTTAACACGTGATCAAAAGAGGACGTGATGAAACCATTTTGGAATATATGACCTGCTGCAGCGTGTTTGGGCCTTTAGGTCCGTTTTCAGAGACAGGCACCAAGCACTTAGCAGATACCTCTTAGCAGCAGCACACAGTGAAAATTTGGGATGATGGCCCCTGTGGTTGAGTACTCACCACTGTAGAAACGGATCATACAGCTGAGGTCTGAGTTGGCGGCTTCTTGCTGCACTCGAACAGGATCTGAGTAGCCCAAAGATGCCAGGTAGTCATACACCATCTGCAGCGGACGCTCAGACGGGTCGAGCCTCCTGCACAGCAAAGACAAGTAGAGACAGTGTGACAATGCTGACCATCAACTTGTTGTAAAATAAATGTAAGACAGTCTTACCAATCCGCTTCAGCAAAGTGTAGCAAGTGATCAAAGCTGTCTCAAGTTCTTCCCACCTATGAACTCTACCAACTATGTCCAATGGGGCACCTGGCCAAGCTGAAAGCACTACTGCCAGCTACAGTACCACAATCAGGGTTGTGTTTATAATTTTGAAACAAAATGGAGTTTGAGCAAACCACAAACTGGAGAAAGAATGCACTGGTGCAAAATACAATAATAATTCAAAGGTTTTGGGCTGCACAAAGACAGATAAATGAATAATAAGTCATTAACTTCAAAATAGCCATTGCAAGATTTTTCTTTCTGGAAAAACTGCATTCCTCACTACGACTAGCAAAGTGAACTCATGCCCCTCCAGGCGGGTAAATTTCTCTGTAACCATACATTTTATGTAATCTGAGAAAATAGTTTTAGTCCACTAGACAGTGATCACTGATACCCAACAGAGTAAATGTCAACCCTGCAATCCAGCAGCCATATCCTGATACAAGCAACCGTTCACAACAATTCATACTGTCTGGCTGTATAAAGAACATTTTGACAGCACAACAGCAAATGCAAATCACACTTTGACTGTCAAACTAATCAGTGGGAAATTGTCAGAACAAAGGCTTAACTCATATTAATGTATCTACTCACTTCTGATAACTGTTTGGAGATGCAGTCTGAACCATCCATTTTTAGGACTTTAATGCATTTCCAGTTTTCACTCTACCAAATATACAATTAAGTAACCAGGTGATGATAGTAAAGATTAGTATATGACATTTGAGTTACAGCTAGAATGATCAAATATATCGGTGCGCAGACAAAACTTGATTAAAAGAGTAACATTTACAGTAAATGAGACAGAAAAAGTGATTGAACTAAAAAAAACCAAAAAAAAAACAGAAGAAGCACAGCAAACAAACAAATATCCGTGTCCATGCCCAAGACCTGTGTCTCTCTGCCAGACTATCCGATTTGCAGGATCATGTTAGTTTTTCAGACAGCTGTGGCCTCAGCACCTCAAAGCAGAATTTAGGCAGCGAGAGGATGAGTGACAGTCCCTGTTGACTGTTTACACTTAGCACAGATATGCCTCATTTATGCGCAAATCCTCCAACCTTGACGGGCTGCGCCGCAAGAGTGTCTGTCAAATGGTATCCAGTAGGTTCATCCGTCCTCAGGACAGGGAGGGAAGTTTTTCAGAAAACTATGGAAATGGGCTGTTGATCTAGACATGTAGACATGTAACAGAGATATGAGAGGTTTCCTGTGCTGCAGCCACACAGGTGTGGATGTGTACAGCTTTAATAACATCTTTTATCACACCAATTACAATTATTTGTTCCACTCAACTTCAGCTTCAGCCTAAATAACTGGAAATGTTTGTCCAACACTGATGAAATTTAAATGCACTTCTACAGTCTTGTTCATTGCAGAGTGCAAACTGAATCAGTGTATTTGACATATTATTTGTCAGCAAGGTTTCAGTTTCAAACCATGGAGACCAACACAGAGAAGGAAGTTGTTAGAAAAACTGAAAGAAACAGAAGAATTGGAACATTTCCACTTGTGCAAACTTATGAATTAGTCACTACACTTATATCATATTAGCAGTTGCCAATAGACAATAGACTATAAACCTTTTAATTCAGTTAACTTCCTCCATCTGCTGTTCAACCCTTCACCTTGTTTCAACGGGCCTCTCACCACAGCTCTAGCGCTCACCTTATCAGTGGTGAGCTCACTAAATAATAGCCTTGCATCACTTGTGTGGGTTGCACCTGACTGAGCTACAGGGGTCACCTGAGTTTACATTTCTGAGTGAGGAGCGCAGTGATTTAGGAGGCCGTGTTATCAAGCTGCTCACTCCCCTCAGGAGCTGGTTGAGATGTCTGGGAGCCTCCCTTTGGAAGTGTTCTGGGCATGACAAAGTGAGTGGAAACTCCGGGCATACCCAGAACATGTTGAAGGGATTACATATCCCATGTGTCCTGGGAGCACTTATGGATCCCCAAGGAAGAGCCTGTTGCTGGGAAAAAGAGCACTGGACTGCTTTGCTCACCCTGTTGGCACAGAAGCTCTTATCCTGGTCAGTGTCACACTGACCAGGATAAGAGCTTCAAAAATGGATGAATGAAGCGATGGATGTCCTCCATCATCTCTACCGCCTGAGTAAATTTATCTTGAAAGGGAGTTTGTCTGACTAAAAATACAAGCAGGAAAGAACCCAGACCACATTTTCCTGTAGGCAGCACATTACCAAAAGCTATAAAAAGAAAATCTATAAAAAAAAAAATAAAAAAAAAAAGCTGCTATGCCTGTTCATACTTACAAATCCTTCCTCCGTGCAAATCTCACTGCTGTCAACAGCTTTGTATGTTTCAGATGCTCATTTATACAGTACCTTCATCAGTCACAGTAATAAAACCCACACACTGAAGAATTATCCAAGAATTGTTTTTAGAAATGATTTTCAAGAAGGAGGGAAAATAAAAGACTAAAAGCCTCTTTGGGAGCAAACATAAATGGAGGTCTAGCTCATGTATTTTAAATGAACATGTGCACTCTTTTAAATTTAATGCATTTAATGCAACCTTGACTCACCTTTATAGTAAAGTATGTGCTGTCTGCCTGTACAAAAGTATTTTTTCTTTACATAAACAGCAATCACAGAGCTCTTAAATTGACAACAGGCTGTTTTTTAGAAGTTGAGGACTTTAATATTAAATTTAAATCCACCTGGTCAAACTCGCTGGCAGAGTGCAATTTAAGAAATTCTGAAATATAAACTGAGCGAACTCAGCCGATCCACAGGCTTACCAAAAGCCTTTCATTTATTACCAGTCTGCATAACTCTGCACAGCCTACAGCCTTCAATCAGCAAAGATATAAAGACGTTGTTTCATGTGACTTTTGGCTACCAGCCTATGAAGGGATTACCAACCTCCAGTCATGATATAATATCACATATGTGACACAATCTTCCACCAATTAATGCTTACTTACACACCATTCACAATCTCTACAATTAAGGCATCTATTGGTATTGGCATTTTTGCTGGTAGCACACTTGCTCTGGCTCAATATCCCACATCATTAAAAAAGCAAAAAAAACTTAACAGACGAGAGCACTCAGACAGAATAAGCCATACCTCATTGAGATTTAAGCTATAAATGAGCGTTTATCTCACTTTCCTGTCTAATATCTTCACATAGGTTTTCCTTGGAAAGCAAAGCAGCAACGGATTCCTTCCTGGTCACGGATCAGTGAGCCACCCTTTTATCCTTTCACAGATAATCAAAGGGTCATTTGCTGTTTCGGTCTGCATGTATCATGAAGCTGAGAGAGGCGTACAGTCATGTTCCCTCAGGGTATCCTCGGTGAGGTGCTGTGGGAGTGTGGGATGATAGGGTAACTGCAGCAGGTCCTCAACTGCGCTCTTACTCTCAACTTTGTTAAAAAGAAAGCCATTCTGGTTTTATTGTACAGTTTTACATTAAATAAATAAGAATAAAATGTCAATATTCATGTTTTTAAAAGGCTTCTGAATTGCTTATGTTAGATGTTATTGTGCGCCGTTGTGGCCCTTTCAGCTGCGTCTGATGGAAGAGATGTCCTTCCAAACCAGCTCTGTAAAATCTCATGTTTCACTTGCAATATAGTTGTGCAATAATCCAAATGGTCTTTTCATGCTTCTTTTAGTTTTTTTAATACATGATAATACAATTAGCTTTGAGCTGTCAAATGCTTCAGAATGCAGAGCAAAAGTGTGCTGAGAAGATCCATTGGAGACGCTGCTGCAGGACTGCAGCTGTTGGATCCTGGATGCATGTCTTAGCCCAGTCAGAGTAATTGATGTGCGTTTAACCCACATCACTCTGTTGCTCTGAAAGGAGCACAGGTATTTAGAGTACTCCTCCCATGGCACTTGGCCAAGGAACGCACTCACATATAAACAACAGTTGGTCTCTGGGCTGCCATCTTATTACGATATTTCATGCCAAAAGGTTAGCCTTGCTCAAACACAGAGGACAGAACTAAGTATAACTTTACCATCTACTGGTAGGACACCCCGGGTAAAAATTCGGGATCCCCCAGGAGGAGCTAGACAACGTTGCTGAGAAGGATGTCTGGGTGTACTTGCTCAGCCTGCTACCACCGTGATCCGACCCCAATATGCGGCAGAAAATGGATGGATGGATGGATTGAGTGTGTATTTACCTGGTTAGGTCTCCATGCAGCTGAACATAGAGTCCCTGTCCGTCCCTCTGAGCACACAGCTCCTCCACTGTGGTGCTGGTGGAGCAGAGTACCAACTGTAGGTCTGTCTGGGGGGTGGAGGAGGCCTGTGGGCCAGGGGCAGGCGGCTGGGGGTCCACTGTCCCCCCATAGAGACACACACAGCCCCGCTGGGTGTCCCCCTTTAGCCAGTCCCGCTCTCGTGATCCGAATCTGGTCTTTCTCGTCATACAGCGTCGACTCCCATTCCGCTTCATGTTGCGCTGCTGACACGGATACAGTCTTTTTAACACAGACGCAATAATCAGATAGACATCAGCATAACAGCCAAGGGGGGAAAGAGCTAGAGGGTGGATGTACTGCCAACCCTCTCACGCATCTTGTGAGTTTACTTCAACCCAATATCTGTGCTGGTAGTTACCATTTGGATAACCTCATTACAGCTGTTTTATAGCTTGTTATTAAACTAAAAATGTGAAGACTCAACTCCACTGAACTCTACAGTTCCAGAGCAGCCTCTGTCTGTCTCTAAATTGACCTTTACTGGGTTTTTTTTTCATACTCTCACCTTTCTTACTGAGGGCGGACAGCTTTACAAACAAGAACCACAATATCATGTTGTTGTTGTTGTTGTTGTTTCCCTTTAAAGCTGGATGTGCAGAAGCCTAATGGTGTTCCAGAAAATCTAAAATTGACATTAGCGTAGGAAATTAAGTGAGGCAAAGAGCAACACACCCCAGAAATCTTAGAATGCCCCAAAAGTTGTGAAGAATTAATTACATTTCCAGGTTTAGGTCTGTATCCTACTCCTACATAAAGCCATTATTTTATTTTATTTAATTTCATTTAATTTTGATGTCCATCTCTAACATAGACTCACACAATGGTTTTCTATACACAAGGATGACC
Organism: Brachyistius frenatus; assembly: GCF_029030835.1. Lineage (NCBI taxonomy): Eukaryota > Metazoa > Chordata > Actinopteri > Embiotocidae > Brachyistius > Brachyistius frenatus. The sequence goes on from NW_027210614.1 coordinate 1,544,588, forward strand.
GACCTTTCTTTGGAACAGCTATGATGTGTTTTTTTATTTACCTCTATAGGCACAAGGTGGTTTTCATTGTATGCATTCTAATCTGGGCTCTATTTACATTAAAAACAGAACATCTATGCACAAATTAGGATACCGTTTTGTTTTTCCTAAACACCCCAAGTTTTTAGACAGTTGTTGAAAAAGTTGTCCCTCCACAAACCTTTCCTACACTGATTGACATCAATGAGGAATAATGTTGGGTTAAATTAACAGAATATCAGGAACACCAGCTGCTCATCATACTGGAGTTCGTCATCGATACATCTTGACCTCACATTTTTTCAGAATGTTCATACAGATATGAAAGCACCTATTCCAGCCACTTAAAGGTGCACCTACTGTTTTTAAGTGTTGTCATCTTCGCCTCAAGCAACTGTGAGATTGAAAACCTGCAGCTAGAGTTGCAACTAATATTCATTTTTGTTAATAATATATACAGCTTTGTTTTATGTTATTGAATATCAAATATAACACATCTTGATCACAACTTCCCAAAGCTCAAAACCTCAGTAGCTGTAACCAATAAATATTAGGTATTGCTCCTTGATATATTATATATTATTTTTGCTTGATTAAACTAATCACTTAATTGGAATTTTTGCTGCCAGCTACATTTTCTTAATGTCCAACAGAAAGTTGATTTTGGTTGAAGTAGTATTAGCATTTTCAATCAATTTTCTACCGTTTTAAATAAATTTAGCAACATTTACTTAGTTACGATTTCTTTGTTGTTTCCAACGTCAAGAATAACCATTCATTTTCACTACTTAAATGGGTCATAACTGGTGCAGCATTGTTCCAGATGTTACAGAGGTGACAATGCAATGAGAGGTTAGTTTAAATCCCACACCTGTTGAAAAAAACTGTAGACCCACAGAGAAAGTAAGTGCCAACCTTTTCGTTATCAACTAAGGTGTGTCTGAAGGAGGCACACTAAACTGCTGCAGGTCGCCTCAGTCCACTAAAGATGTGCTGGGCACCTCCCAGGTGTGCATATGTGTCACTGTGTGAATGTGAAGCAGGGCTTCACTGAATGATATCTATATCTACACCGTACACAGTATATTTGTCACACTCTGGATGATAAAAGAGGTATATTTATCAACGATTAATGGCTGTGTGATGAATGTGCATTTCGTGACTGATTCCCAAAAACGCAGCTTGATTATTTAAATATTGATTTCGGTAGGCAGGGAACAACTAAAAAGGGCTCGCCCCTTAGCTCTTCACAATGTGTGAAATATACCTGTCACACTCTCACAATATCTGTGAGCAGAAATATTGACAGCACTTTACTTAAACAGGATGATCTAGTTTATTGATGTGAACCCTCCTACAAATACAATAACTGATGCGCGCACACTAAAAAGCTGTGATTCTCTGCATGTGTGTGTGTGTGTGTGTGTGTGTGTGTGTGTGTGTGTGTGTGTGTGTGTGTGTGTGTGTGTGTGCGTGTGTGTGTGTGTGTGTGTGTGGTAGCCGGGACTTAGATGTCATCACACATCATGTGTCTTGTCCTAAAATGTCACAGAAAACTGTTCAGGCCTTCCTATTTAAGCACTAACAGCCTACAACGAGTGTGTGTGTGTGGTGTGTTGCTATAAATTGTCTCTGGTACATTCCTCACTGAATGCCAATCATCCACAGATTAATCAGCAATTAGAGAATATCAATCACTTGCCATCACAGGCGTTACATAATGTTGCGAGGACGCGTTTTATTTCATGCACTTTGCTCTGTCCCAGTCACCTAATGCCGTGGAAGAAAAACCTTCACATGAAACATAGACATCTGTCGAGCACTTTGTCCTCTTTGAATCGCCCACTACCTGCACCATAAGGGAATAAATCCTCTCGTTATGACCTGCCTTTAGCACTCGGATCCCCGTTGCAGCATGAGCTCCCGGACCACTGCGGCTGCCGCGACCTGCAGTCGGATTCAGCCCCGCCTGGTGGACCACCGTGTCCGGCTGCCTGTCTATGCAAGCCCCGTTATCTCCGACATCACCTCCTTTCTTGATGCCCGCTCGGACGTTAGTCGCAACGACCGCTGTATTTTTATCCTCGTCCTCCATCGCCATGTGTGATCCCTTTTAACAGCGACAAAAACCAAGAGCCGTCCCGGTGCGCCACTTGCACATTCCCACGGAGAGGTGAAAATTCCTCCCGAGTCGGTGTAGCGACGCCATATCCCGACTGATCTGACTGCTGTCACACAGGCCCGCCGGAGAGCTGATCAATAAACATTAAATGGGCGGGCTCAGAGGCTCTATTTAACAGCCAGTGGTCCTTTCTGAGGGGGAGAGGCTTCACATGAATAAATGATATGACAACTTTTACCACTTGATGCAGTTCACAAGAATCACGATATGCCTATGCGAGGCGTGTCTTTGGCACTCGTGGAGTTAAACTAATGGGGTTGTGGTTTGCGTATCATGGTTCTTAATCTGCAATGTTTCCTGCCTCTAATATTCAGTGCTATTTTCTGATGAATCCTGTTGAGGACTTAATTAGCTTTAATATTGCACTTAATATTATAGGCTACTTAGCTGATGTTCCCTAAATAAATCCACATCTCGCTTGGTGATTGGGGTCTTTACTGCTAATTCTCCTCCTGACACCCCTCCAGAGGTTGACTCCAGCCCTGGGGACACGTGAAAGGCTGGCATTTATTTCTTACAGTTAAATGGATAAACAGGCTTACATAATATTGTGCTGGTTACTTAAAGGGCCCTGACTGCAGAGGAGCTGCAAAAAAACAAAACAAGTTAAGTGACAGAAACTGCCAGCAACTCGCCTGTTCTCTATTTTAAGTTAAAAGCAGCTAGTAACTCATTTAATTTTGGATTTAAAAAAAAAATTTTTTGTCAATAAATACCCATCTCAAAGTAAATGAAAATACAGGGATAACTGATGTCATCCCATACACTAATGAACAAATAATCTAATAAAATCAGTTGAGCTAGGGGTGGATAATATGAACAAAATCCTCTGTTATTATAGGCTCTTTTTTGCAGTATCATATATAATATAGTTAATATTCTGTCAATTGAGGAATAACTCATTTCTGGTTCATGTAGGTAACTGAACCTGTGAAATTCTGCTATTTCAATGAGTCAAAAAAATAATAATCATGTAAAAAATCCAAATAACTTTTGAGCAGTGCTCTTCATGAGTTTGCAACACTGTCCATATGGTCTATGAAATCTCATAATGATAACTGGGCTGGCCACTTTGGTATGAAGCCAAAATCTGTCAGTTGACAAATGAATATAATTTCTCAACATATATGTTCTTATTATTCATCCCGATGTGGAGCATTCGTTTTCAGCAGACCAAACAAACACCGCACCCCAAACCAAGAAAAGAAAGTACCATTGTTCAATTAGATTTTTATTTGCCTTTTTATTTGCTTGATCATTTTCTCCAACCCAAAGACAAGAATACACAGCATAAATTGAAAATATCCCATTTAATAGTTTACAACTTCTCATCTTAATTCATCCTTTCATATCTTCAGTCTGACATTCACACTCACCTTGAAGCCATGGAACTGGGATACAGTTCAACGTGTCAAACTCGACTGGAAAAAGTGAACCACATGCCCTAACCCAACACATCAAGATACCATTTTGTTTTCAGTCAGGTCAGGTCTTGGGAGATGGGGTTACAGATTTTACTTCCAAAATACAGTGTATTCCTTTATTTTATTATTATTATTCTTCAACAGGAAAAGTGAACATGGTGTTTTTTTTTTTAATGCTCTTCCAAGCCCTTTACACCCTGAATTCACCCCAACAAAAAAACAAAAATCAACTATCCAATCAATCCGAATGACAGATGTGCATTTCCATCACCCTCTTAAAAACATTAACAGCATTGTGAGCACTATCTGAACAACTTTAATTGTACATGTTAGTACTGACCCATGAAGGTGGTGCAACAGATTTTATCATTTGAACTTTTCTTGCATTTCAAAAAGAGTCTCAGGTCTGGAGTAGAAATGACATTATTTACACTGGTTTTCACATGCAGCTCAGAAGCTGAAAGTTCAAATCGCAGCCACAAAAATCATGTCCTGTGTAGGTAAAAGACATGTTGCACATCATCACGCTCCCTCGAGCGTGACTACCAGCTCTCTCCAACATGTACGCACGCAAGCGCGCGCACACGCACACAGACGCACGCACGCGCACGCACGCACACACACACACACACACACACACACACACACACACACACACACACACACACACACACACACACACAGTCTACTGATGAGTATTTGTTTCCGTTTCTTTTCTTCCTTTCAGGTTACAGTGTCCAAAGCACTTCTGTTGGGTTCATTTCCATTTGTACATTTTATGTATCATTGAAAGAAATGATCTGATGTGATTAACAGGGGTACATACTGGTTGAATAAGACAATACAAACAACACAAACAAAAACATTCAGGAATAGATGTATGAAACTTCCTTTCCCATCCCGTCAGCCTTCCATTTTGCACCGCTCCCCCTTGTGGTATTTAGTTTGAAGCACAGGCTTTTTCCCAGGTTTTTTTCTCAGTACTGGTAAAAACACAAAATTATATAAGGCGGCAACAGAAAAGAAACGAATCCGTTGCCTTCATCCATCATATCCTGCCAAGTAACAGCCAAGTACAGCTAAGTAAAGGTGGATTTAAAATAGTAAGAGCTCAAATCAAGTCTTACATGCGTGTTACAGCATCACCTTTCATTTTGGAGACTCAGCGATAAGGGACCAAAAGAAAAAAAGGAAACCAAAAGAATGCGATGTATTGTTCAAAGCCAGGGACACAGCACAAACAAAATCTATCAGCTCATTTCCTGAAAAAACAAAAGTGTTCCATTTTAAACCTATTGGCCATGAGGGGAAAACTAAACCACAATGAGTTTAAAAAGCTTCCAGTGTGGTGCGAGTAGTTGTTTGAGATATGATGATTTTAGGAAGGTGCTTCATGGCAGACAAAAAGATCAGACAACCAAGAGAGAGAACACACCAAAACCATCATCTCACAGAACAATTTGCAGGTTGAAGAGAGTTTAATAGATGTGAATTGTCAAAGAGTGCACGTAAGGCCAGATAGAAGAGCTGCATCTTGTCAAAGTAAGCTGCTCCTCTTCAGAGGAGGGCATGGATACATGAGGCGTTTGAGGGGCAGGGAAGCAGATGAAGCAAAGTGCCACTTCTGCCGCTGTGCAGCACGGCGCTCAGGTTTCTCAGTAGTACAGTACATCATTCAGACAACATCTGTTAAGACAGATTCAACCCTTATTTCAACATCCAAAGGACCCCCACCAAGTAGCCCTCTGACTCACCGACTATCTTTGTAAAAGAAGTAAAGATGACACATCCGATCATGAATGGAGCATGACAAATACGAAATCAAATGCAGCTCAATTGCATCCTTTTAAGATTCTTTTTTTTGTACATATATGCATACAATTATACTTTCTAGCTAATCTTTTAAGTCTTCATGTGGGTTTTATTTAATCTGATCAGCGTTCGTTTGTTTTACAACTATATACAATGTACAGGCAGCAGATCATATATCTTTTACAATGAATGAGTGATGATACAGGGAAGTCTGAATCGACTGATGACGACTAGGTCTATTTAGACAATATACATTGTGAATAATTGGAATTTTTAGAAAATGGTATCTAAAAAAAGGATGAAAGATAGTACAAGAGACAAAATTGTAAAAGCCCTCAATATGTACAGAAAAAAAGCCAATATAGCATTTGTCAACAACAGAAAAAAAAAAAAGAAAAAGAAAGTTAAACTGAAATCATTTTCTCCATATACACATATCATAGCTCAAAAATATTTCCAAAGCTAATAGTCTCTCTGATTTGGTCACAGAAGTTAGAAGATAGTGAAGCATAGTGAAAATAATTATACAGCCTGATTGAACATCTGAGGATCTCTGCACAGCGTTGCTGGGCTGCCGAGGTGGTTAAGTACTACTGAGACTACTATTAGTTTCTCTTATGGAGGCTCCCCTTGATTGCAATTCATGACTAAAAACAAAGCTGTCAATCTACTGCCACTGAAAGTTAACAGAAAGAGAGAACATTGTGAGGTATTAAGGTTACCGTCCCCGACAGCATGGTCAGAATTCTGATTTGGAGAAGACGAGAGCAAAGAAATCAAACTCAAATCATCAAACAGTCACAGGTGAACAACCTGTTCCAGTCAGTATTCACCAAGTGATCCACTCACATCTCAACACTTGTTAATTTTGGTGGAGGGGGAAGGAGAGAGGGGGGGGGTTAATTGATGTTTGTACGTTTGTGAAAAAACACTTGAAACCTTGACGCCAGCTTGTGAAAAGTTTACATCTATTAGCTGCCATTTTCTTGGAGATTTGCTTTGTTTTAAGGATTTGTCATCAAAATCATCCAACAGTTTTTTTCTAAATGGAAAATCTGCCACACTGTAAAGAAACAGTCAGGATCCTTTTAGTTTTTGTCCAAACTAAGACTAATAGACATTGCTGTGGACAACCATATGGGTCAGTACTAGTGGGTGACTGATTATTAACTCATTAGAAGGAAGAAAAAAAAAAGAAAAAAGAGAAAAAAAAGTGAAATTAAATGAAGTGATATACCAATTCAAATCCACCAGGACCATCACTTCCCTCAGATGGACAACACGATCATCACACAAGCAGACTTACAAACGAAGCTCATACAGAACTCAATAGTTCAGGGGCTTTTATCTAGCTAAGTCAGAAAGGCACATCACTTTGATATCAGGCATAAATTAAGTCAAATTACTGCAGAAATAAAACATACTCTCACAAAAAATAGTGCCAATAAGATGAGCGTCCCCATCAAAGAAGACATGAAGAGGAAGAATTAAGGGGGGAAAAAGCATTCAGTGCATGTAACTACATTCATAACGAGCTTATTTTACATGTATGTGCATGGTGACCAAGTTCAACCAGGTTAAACAAATCTGAGATGTAACTGCAAGCCAGACTGAGGACACAGATGCAGGAAAAGTTTAGAACGCAGAACACAAATGCAATTAACTTGTTTTCAGATAGATGTCAGGATTATTTCCATTCTAATGAATGAACATCCTCAAACTATGCAAAGCAATTAACCGTTGAGTTTATTATACAGAGCTAACAGCTGTCGCTTGAGTGGAGATGAGATGAGAGCTGTGGGAAAAATCTGAAATAGCCACTGCTGGTCAAAGTGGGCATCCTGGATCTGTTTATGTTCTTATCATTGTGACAAAACAAAAGTAGACAACTTCCTATAGAAACATAGGATAAAGAGGCCTACATCCAAAACCAGAAAATCCCCTTCGAGCTCAAGTCCAGGTGTGACTGTGATCCTAACGATGCTCAAACATGCTTTAAGCAAATTAATGTAATTCAAAAATGAATACAACTCTGGTAAGTTATATCACTCGTGAGGTGTAGGGTCAAGGACGGGGTTATCCGACAAGTTTATGACTGCACTGAATAGACCTTTCAAAGCTTTTTCTGCTGCCATCGTGGGACTGAAGGTTCATATAAAAAAGTCTGGATGCAAAGCCAATCATGAATATCAAGGGAGCAACGTGTTTCAACTGCATTTTTAAATAAAACTAAGGTTACTGCAGTGCTCGTGGCTGGCAACACTTTTTCCTCTACAGTGACCTGAGAGGTAAAGTGTACCACAGTGGATGGTGTGCATATGTGCTTTTGTGGGTGGTTATGGTGCTGGGCAGCGGGTGTATGTGAAAAATAGTAAGCAAAGAGATAGTGGAAACCAATTCAGAAAGGAAAGAAAGAGTTCATCGATTGATATGTTTTCCCCAATTATTCTTGTGATGTCGATAGTCAATAGGGTCTTCGTAACATCTGTAATTTTCTCCTGTGTTCAATAATCTGCTGCTTCCCATGCAACTTGAGGGCAGCGGTCTGCAGTGACGTCACAGGGGGATCCGTTGGAAGAAAGGTGGGAGGTGAAAGGAAAATCGTTTTCATAGTTCCCTTGGTGGGGCTTTTAAGAGCAACACCGGCGGCTCATCACTGCCAGGACTGAGGGGGGAAGTTATTAACCTCAGACAGGTCTTGCACAGCCGAGCCTTTGTGGGTGTACGTCAGCTTGATCCTCATTCGTAGCTGTTGCTGAAATTTTGTCAGGATGATTGTGTTTATAAAAGAGGACATTTTTTACAAGTCTTTTAAGATCACATAGGTCTTAAATGTGTGTCCAGAGTGAAAAAAAAAAGACAACAAAGTGATTAAATAGAACTTGTGAAGGACAAACTCACCTTCTGTGGGTTGAGGACTCTGATGACCTGTGTTACAGTTCCCTGGTTGAGTGCTGGGACAACGTTACTGCTCGGGGAGAGGAGCTGCAGCTGGAACGTCTGACAAACAGATAGGAGACACTATGTTAGATGAAAATTTAATGACGCCCATGGAGAAATGGGGTCATTAAAGCGGTTTAAAATAGGGACGCTCTCATTGGTCAGGGACTAACCGCAACTGATGGATGTTTGGTTCATGACTCACCTGCACTTTTCATATTTATTCATTAGATAAATTGATTGGAAAAAAGGTGGAGGTGCGCAGGTGTTTTCATTGCTTGACTCATTGTGGCTGCCAGATCTCCACAACACACGTGTTTGTTACTGATTTTTCTGTCATAAATACAGACTCAGGATGGGAACATTCACGGTGAATCCTGGAGGCCTGTAACAGCCAGTTCAAAGTTAACTGACATTTTCATCACTAAGTTCCTTAAAACGGCTTTAAGAGTATTTTTGAATGCCTTATAACTTCGTGTCATCTAAACCCACATAATCTTAGGTTCAGACAACAGAAAGGACAGGCGGTGGTGACACTTTAGGTATACAGTGAACCCTCGTTTTTCGCGGGGGTTACGTTCCAAATAGAAACCGTGATAGGCGAAATCTGTGAAGTAGTAACCTTTATTTTACAATTGAAATAGATAGAACTGGGCATTAAATATATCTACGTTACATATAGTCGTAATGTGATTTCAATGCACGATGCAAATCCGTGAAGCAGCGAGACCGTGAAAGGTGAACCGCGTTATAGCGAGGGTTCACTGTATTGTTCTTATTGCCAAGTTGACTTACAAGAACATTAGAACATTAAAAACTGCACATTTCTCATGCAGAATTAATGAATCATCATGTCTTACAGCAGGAGACTTCTGTAAAAAAACTTATTTTTTTTTTAAAAGCAAAAATAATACAATAGTTTAATGGATCATGTGATTTCACCTGATCAAAGCATTCCTCCAACAAAATACAAATAACAAAACTAGTTAAATGTACTGCAGATAATAGAAAAATAGTATACCACTAATGTTATTGTTCTACTAATGAATCATTTCCACTAACACTGGCAGGCTTAGAGGTTCAGTGTTTTCATGTTACAGATCCAATATTTACAACATTCATGTAGGTTCTCCAAACATGACATTACGGAATCTGCCGTGGAAAACCTGTGGAAAAGTGTAGACCTATCACATTGTAAAACTATATTCGTCATGAACACTGTTCTGCATAGGGTTGTTTTACATCGTTGTCATGTAATATTAGTCAGATTGCACCTGCTTACCTTTGGTACTGCAGCCTGAAAAACAAAGTCGGTCATGTCTGCCTCTGTTGAGTTGGATGCATGGATGGTGATGACTGCGATGTTTGGGTTGGGGTTGGCTCTCTCAAATGTGAAGTCTATTTTCAGACCGTTCTTGTTGTAGGCCGTCATAGGAGGAATAGCTATATAGAGATGTCAAGGGAGCAGATAATCAAGATACTTAGAGATGTGATTTTGACTGCGTGGGTCATCTAAGAAAATACAGCCAAATACATGAGGACAATTTCACAAACTACGTGGAAGTGGATGGTGAAGAGCAGCAACAGACTCTCACCTGCAGCTGCAATGTCATTAAACAGGGGCTGTGAGGAGAGGCCATCCAAGAGGAAAGAGGGTTGGGAAGTGGGCACTGAGGGAGCAGGAGCAGGGGCTGGGCCGCCTGGGAAGGAGGCAGCAACACACCAGGGTTTGAGAGGACACGGACACACCATGACAACATATACAATTTACTTTTTCTACGTATCTCTGAACATTGCAGAAATGTTGATGCGTCACTTTTAATGAGCTTCAGATGATTGTAGCATTCTTGGGATACTGTTTTCAATATGTTAACCATCGTTATAATCGGCATTCACACAAGTTCCTTTTGAACCACACTTTGAAGAATAGTTAACTAATTAAATGTTTGGCCATTTTTTTTTATGAGATGGAAGTTAAACAGCTCTAGAACATAAAAGAGCTCTAAACATAGCACCCTACCACTTAGCGAGAGGTCACCCAGCAGATCAAGTAGCTCTCCTCCAGCTGAGGCGGGCTTGGTGGGCATCGTGGTCTGGATCACCGGCACCACATCATTACCACCCAGCAAGTCTAACAAATCATTAGCCTGGGAAACAAAAGACAACACGTACACATGATAAAGTACCTGCAGTATATACAGCAAATACATATTGCATGTGTACCATATTAAATGACAAAAATATACTACAAATATAAAAATTATTATTATTAATAATAGACGTAAATGCAGAAGTTTCCTTTTCAAACATGTAATACAAATCTGCAGTATCCTGTCAAAGACAACTTAAGTCCACTTTCAACAACAAGATCTAATGGTGTGAAAAAGTATTCTGGTAACGGGTTCTCTTTCTACTTAATTCAAGACCCGGATGTTCCTCTTAGTACAGTGAATAAACCAACGCCTACCTGGTTGGTTGGCTGGGTGACAGGTGGTGGATGTTTTGGTTCCATAACAGAGGGCTCCGTCTCCCCATTTGTCTGTACAATCTCCGTGGGGCCATTACTGGAACTTTTCTCCATAATGGGCATTCGCTCAAGGAGAGCTGGCCTATTGTCAAGAAACAAGCAAGGACAAAAGATGGACCAAATTCAACCACTTTCTAAATCCACCGACAGGTACAGTGAGATTGTGACAGATATTTGCTGGTAGAAAGGAAAGCCTTTTCACCTCATGTGGTCGTATTTCTTGAAAAGCGCGTTGTACTCCACAGCTCTCTGCTGAAGCTCCACGTCGATGCTACTGCCATATATGGAAACCACCTTCTTGATTCGGCTAAAACAAAATTTTAAATGTTAGAGATTAGCGATGAGAGGTTTATGGGTAATGAACTTCAGCATATTTGCAATGCTTGTTTTTTTCAAATATGCTTACATACAATGGAACACAAGTGAGTAAAATAAGGCAGGTTTAGCCAAATATTATTAACATATTGCCTGTATCCTTGTAACTAAATTTGAACTAAACCTGTGCCCAGCTTCAACTCCACCATGTGATGGGAACAAGTCAAATGGGCACTCCTTTGTATCAGTGTCAAGGTTTGGACATTGTAACAGTGAGACTACATGACCACCATTATGTCAAACTTATAGTAATGCCCTCTTTTTTTCATCTAGTGTACTGTTATTAAAAAAGATTTACATTATTAATTGTCTCGGGAAGTTATTCTTTCTTTCGATAAAAACAATGTTGTTTATCATCTATCAGCAAAACATTTTCAAAGACAAACAGTTTAAAGGATGGCAGGGGTTTGAGGTGGTAGGTTAGGTGTAAAGGGTCATTTCTTACTTTACACTGGTGAAGCGCGTAGACAGCTTCATGATGGCAGTAAGGGAATAACCCCGGGTCACAGGTGTTGACAGGTTGGACACCAGGAGTCCTTCCAACACATCCAGAACTTCATCCTCCGTCACCTTATTCCACAAGGAAGAGAAAAAAAAACAATATATGATGACGTACCGTTTCTCTTAGGTTTGTGTGCTCTTCTCCGAGAGAGAGAGAGAGAGAGAGAGAGAGAGAGAGAGAGTGTGTGTGAGTGTGAGTGTGTTCGGTTGGGATTTGTGGCTTGGTGTACCTGGATGGGTTCCTCCTCCTCACACTGCCCGGACACCAGCAGGTCCCCGTACTCTCCTATGCACCAGGACGCTACCTGCACTAGAGGTTGCTACAGAACAGAGAAATACAAGTCAAGCTCTCAGCCACTCTTAATGTGCATTAAATAACACATTCTTTAAGTCTATGCTTCAAAGAAGAAGACATCCCAAATCTAATCGTGACCAAAAGCAGAGCTGCCCTCACCTGGGAGATGTCATCCAGCAGTGCTTTGTACAGTCTCTGCACTGTATAGGCGTGCATCTCCACACTGTTGGTGATGAGCTGGATGAGGTTGGGAACAGAATCGTCTCGCACGTAGCTCCCTGCCTGTAAAGATGAGCACAGATGTCATCGAGAAATGCAAATTAATTTTAAATCTGTATTTGTAGATTTGTAGTGATGTAGATGCTACTTGATCTTATTTGTTTGAAGTACTCATAGTAATACAGGTTTTACTAATGATAACATCAAATATAAATAACAAAAGACCTTTTAGGCTCTTGAGTATTTTTGTAATATACATACTGTTGTCAGGACTCTCATAATGGTGTCTATGTGCCATCTTTTCGAAGGGGCATATCTGTAACACAGAATATATTGATTAGTCCGAGCACAGAACTGAAAATGTAAACATGTCAAGTCACACTATACAGCCAGGAGACCAATGCTGTCAGAAAATAAATGGTGTCAACATTGTCTGTCAGACGATGGATCACTCATTTTATCATCATTCAGCATGTAAATGGCAGCCATCACATTTGGAACCACAAACTGTCCAACTCCTGATACATGTCAGAGTACATTGTGTACCGACTGTATGTTGCAACACTACAGGTGGATTTTACTCATTCTTCACAGCCATAGCTGACATTTAGTAGCTCTACAGTTATCGAATTCTTTCAACCCAAACCATCCGTGTGTGTGAAGTACAAAAGAAGCAAGAAGGAAAATTAAAACCTAAAATCTTTTACAACCTTACACATGACACAGTCGACAGGAAGTGTTATTAAATTACTACAACGTAGTCGACCACAGCAGTAACGTGTCGTGAAGTCTGTGTGTCAGTGCCATACTTCTCTGCAGCTAGAAAGACTCCTGATGCACAGTCTGCTTTGAATTCTGGGTCACAGGAGTCCAGGAAGTACAGCAGCTCTTTCATCATGCCTCTGATGTTGTTGCCATTCACCAGGGCAAAGCTCAGTTCCATTGCACGTCTACACAGCAATGAAAAGTAGACAAAGGTCAGAAACAACCAGGCTAAATAACAAGACGGGTAAAACTGCAGTTTAAGTTATGAGAGCAATGTGCATCACCTCTTTATGGACACATCCAGGTCCTTTAAACAATCCACAATGGTGCTCCGATGTCTCTGCACTGCGTTGTGGTCTGTTTGTACCGTCTTTAGTAGAGATGTTAAAGCCACGTATCTGGAATAGTGAGTTTAATTCAGAAATACCATCAGGAATCAATAACATTTTGGATTTCTCTATGATTGCAAGATCAAGTAAAGTAGGTGAATCAATTACCTTATATTTTTGTCATTGTTAAGAAGGAAGCGACCTAGTATGTTAATGGCCAAGACCTGTAATAAGAAGGGCATTTAGGTAAGATAAAAAAATACTAAAATTCTCCTATCAAATTGTTTTTCTTTGATTAAATGAACTCACCCTCAGTCCACTTTCAGACTTGATGTCCATTATAGTCAGAACAGTCTCGTACAGAATTGCATTGCCTACATTTTTACTTGTCTCGGTGTTTGTTGCAACCTGCAAGTATATGCACAATGAATTAGTCAGAATCGAACTTAATCAATGAGCTCTTGAGTATGAGCAATGATCATATTTAAATTCTAACCTGTGCAAGAATGTCGTTCATTGCTTCACTGGAGTCGTCATCACTCTTGCCTAAAATCCGCAGTAGTCTCAATATCCGCACCTAAAGATTAAAAACAACAGTCAGGTCCTGTCAGCTTACTCGACAGATGTGATGAATTTTATTTACCACAGAGAAAATTCAGGTTTCTGTTGCCCTACTAATTGCTTGCTGCTGCTATTTTGCTTCTTTTTCTACCGGCACAGCATTACCTACTCTAGCTGTATGTGTGGGATTGCATGCTTCAATTGTTTGTTAATCTGACTGTTAGCTCCCTGTTAAAAAAAAAAAAAAAGATATCCATAAGGTGAGGAGACTTTTAGCAGTTTATATATGTAAAACAGCTTTAAATATTGTCTTTCAATTTGTTATTTGTCTTAATAAAACAACAAATGCTGTACCCACATCACAAAATCTGATTATGTTTCCTAATGGTTAGGAACAGCCCATGCATCACACCAAATCAAGAGCTGCACTTCCAGTAGGGAGTACTTGCATGAAGAGGGAAATTTACCTGCAGGAAAGGGTCGCTTATGCCTGACACATCATGCTCAGGAGAGTATCCAGACATTATTAGGTTCTTCAGGATTCTCACCAACTGTGGAACCAGCTACAAAAAGATCACAACAGAAGAGAAAAGAAGAGGTGTCTCACTATTTTGTGTGGCTCTCAAAGTTCCTACTTTTTCCCATCAACATTTAGATAACATTGTTTTTCATTCACTTGTAAATTTTATAATTTCTCATTGACAGTGGCAGCCAGCCAAATTCATGAAGTGCAAAGGTGTTCTTGTTTATTGGAGCAATATGGTTAAAACATAGATAACTAAATTGTTTGAGGTAGTGAAATCAAAACCTTGATTGTAAAAATAATAGGTTAGAACATTTGGGTTTGAGGTAAAAAGATCTGCATACACACTTCTGTCATTTCTTGATATGGCTTAATATTCAGATGTATAAAATTAGTGTTTAATTTAATGCCAACAACAACAAAAATTCAAATGATAATTAATTCTACATTATTTCTATCTCTCTTTCCCTTCTTAAACCAGCTGTCAAAATTTAGCCTTAAAGGAACACATCAACATTTTGGGAAACAGTTTGCCGCCTTATCAAGCATTAAATTAGAGGATTGGGTTTTGATTTCTACACTTTGCACCCAGTAGAGTGATAGGTCTGGGAGATGTTTAGTCGAAATAACACAAAGAATAGCAGCAGGGAACATGCTAACCCACTTGTTGGACATTCTTAAATGTAATGGTGACTAGCTTACATATTAACGACCTGTAGCATGTAAATAAAAAGAGTTGTCTGGAGTTGTTAGAAGGCTTATTGTCCTAGTTTTGTTTTCAGCATACTTCCCAGCTCTGTTTCACCAGACTGCACATGTTCCAGACCAGATCATTTTACAGGATGAATGCCAGGGTGGGATATTAAACTAAAAAAATGAAATCTAAACCTTTGAACTCCTACTTCTTAAAATGACATCCTGGTGCTACTTTTGCCAAACTCTTTATCGGTTTCTCAAGGCTGAAACCCACCACTTCACCATTATACAAGCTAAGGTAGCTACTGACATCATAAATAAGCTTCCCTCTCAGTGACACAGAAATAGTGGCAAGCATCCGTTCCTGGTGACAACACCTGTAGCAATCATGTGAAAACACACCCACCCACCTGACTGCTTTTAAATAGACAGTGATCAAATGAGTTGCATATTCAGCGAATAATGACATTCAAAACAATAGTGAGAAATGTATCTGACAAATGGACCAAAAAACTCATTTATAATATTTAAAACACTGACTTAGTGATGATCACTGTACAAGTTAAAGAAATTAAAACTCAAAATTAAAACACATGACATTACTCAACACAAATCTGGTTACGTCTGAGGTGACTGTGAGGAGTGATTACTATTTACAGCATGCACCAGCTATGAGATCAGAATGCACTCTTACCTTCTCATTCTAACACAATGCAGGAATTGTAACAAAGACAAATGACAGAAAAAATATGAGGTAGATGTTAGGGGGGGGAAACTGGAAATCATTCACTTTCAGAGAGCTTAAAATAATGTTCAGATCATGAGCATGAGGAGTGGTGCTTCTGGCATAGTTTTATGCACCTAGAGAGGGAGAGGTACAGCAGCAGTTGAAATACAAGAGGAAAAGACAGCGGTAGGAGATAAAAGACTAAGACATACTTTGAATGTAGAGGAAACCTGCAGCGCAATCCAAACCTCAAACAGCTTAACATGTTTGTCTAGCTTAGCTATAACCAAAGGAAATGTGTACGCAAAGGGAGAATGAAATGTGACGTGAGCTTAAGACAAATGCATAAGTAAATCCTGTAAGCTCCTTCAGGTGGGAGACTCTGTTTGTACCTTTCTGAAGTGGGCCAGCATGTCAGGACTTCTTTCACACATCTCAGTGAGGAGGACAACTGATGTGTGGAGAACACCTAGGGGAAAGACAAAGTAAAGACTATTTGCTTTGAATGAATATGTCTGCAAGAGTTGTTCTGCTCTTTGCATCAACCCCTTGTTATTGGACACTCGCACCTACAACAGCTCAAAGTCAAATTTAAAAAAAATGTAAATAAAACAAACACCTTGTTGGAGGGCTTGTTACAGCCAAATTCTGCACAGTATACTAATGTCTGACATCTGTGAGGTAAACAGTACAATTACCCGTCTGCATTACATTGTAAGCTCACAGTAATGTGCACTTGTATGCATTTGACAGTGCATTGTATTTATGCGGTGTTACGTTGCGGCAAAATTTAAGCCAGGTTCAACTTTTTTTTGCTGGATGATCCTGCGTTTTCTTGCACACGGTATTTGCAGACCATGCTACGATTAAAATGTGATTTACATACATTACAGGCCGTTCACCATTTTCCGGTGGATGCTTATTTTTTGTACCAGTGTCCAAGCTTACCATTCACACAAAAGCCTAAATCAGACATCAAAAAATATGCATTAAAATAAACATGATTGACTGTCATGGACATCAGGTGACAGCAGCATAAATTGAATCGTTTCCTAGTGGCGTGATTAGTGTTACAAAGGACGGCAAGGGAAAGCAGTGGTTATTGAGCTCTAATTCTACTAAAATATGTCATATTCTAAAAATAAATGTTGAAGTTTGAGAGAAAAAGAATGAGATAACATGTTGACATAATTAACTAGGCTGGGGGTTTATAAGTGAAAATACATTATACAAGATTGGGATATATGGCTTATTTATGATATGCATAATTACAAATTTGCATGTGCAAGTTCACATGAACAATTCCTGACCAGGTTTGGTGCATATTTATGTATCTTATAACCACACTATCGTCCATTCACACATGGTGCAGACAATAATGATACATCAAAACAGCATCCAAATAAATGTATCTTTATACTACTTTATCTGAAATGGTCCCTATTGAATTGTCACACAATGTCAAAGAAGATCAAGTTATTTAAGCACTTTGGCATATCCCCCATATGTAGGGGCGCACAAGCCCTGGAGTTTATGACAGACTCATTAATTCCACTCTCCTCTGCAAAGGACGCCACAAAAAGGACCTTCAGCTGCCCAGCTGCTCCAAGCAAAGCACTGAGTGGCAGGAAATAGGACCGAGTCTGCATTAGTGTAGGACAAGCACCCTTCCCCACGAGCCAGCAACTGAATCCTGACAAACCGTTAACACTTACCGTGGTTCTTCTCGCTCAGCAGGTTTTTTGTGGCTGGAAGGAACATTTCCATGAGTTCTGGGACCTTCCTGATGACGTGAACTGCACACAACGCTGCCTGTCGACAAATATTTAAATAAGACACCTTGAACCCACCTTTAACACATTTCACTTCTGAGTGTTAAGGGTAAGTGGTCAGCACACATACATGCCTACTTTTCATCCCCAACAGTCAACCAGGTATTCAAATATACATGAGAACAGTGGAGCTTACTTTTTTCCTCAAGTAGGAGTTGGATGTTTTGAGCAGCTTCTCTACCTCCCCTGCCAGGTCACGACACATTTCTGAAGAACCCATGCAGCCTAAAGTGCACAAGGCCAGGCCCTGGACGTATTGTGTGCTGTGATTCAAATCGCTGGTGTGGGAGAAAGAGAGTCATATCAGCGGTGGAAGGAAAGAAGCATACATACAAGGAACAACTCTGAATGCTGTAATACACAGGGGGACATATGAAGAGGAAGGATTTAGCAAGGAACAAGAAAAATGTCTATTGTAGGTGAGAACAAGCGTTTTCAGTAGCAGGTAAGGGAGTTTGGCTTAAGAGCTGAATAATAGATGTATTAACCTCATCTCGCCTCCACTTACTTCTTAATGCAATTTGTCATTAGTAGGTGGACATCCTGCCTCTCGTCCAACAGCAGCATGGCTCCCAAATAACCTATTCGTTTGTCAGTGAACTTCTGGGATGCAATCAGCTTCAGACACTCCAGCTAAAAAAAAAGCAAGTCATTGTGTCACCAATCTTTTCAGGATTATGAGCTTTGTAACAGCATCACTAGAAATTTGAGTAGCTTATTCTACACATTCTCATTCTCCTGGCATTATCAAACATACCTGCCCAAAGTGCGCCGGGTAGCCCAACATGTGCATATAAAGTAGTTTTGCCACATTTCGGCAACGGTATGTATTGTCTTCCTCTCTAAAGGACGAGCGGATAGCAGCACACTCTTTCTGGATCATCTCTCGCTCCTCTGCCTGGGTCCGTGCTGTCCGGATAGTCCGGATCAGCTCCCGCAGTCTGATCGGAGCTGGCATTCTCTGGAAAAAAACAGAAACAAAAGAAACTGGTTGGCACCCGAGTCCTTGGAGCTGGCACTAGACTAGATCACAGCAAAACAGAAAAGCTACTCTTCTAATGAAGAAAGTTGGAGGAAAAATAAAATCACAATTACACGTCAGCCTTTGTTCAGGATTATGGTAGTGGGTGGGGAAGACATTTAATTGCTGACCTGCTGCACTTGCAGCTGCAAATGTAGCTTTTACAGTTACCAAGTGATAGCAGCGCCTTTAAACACATTCTCACAGATTCGGGGCCTTAACTGGCTTTCTTCCAATAACCGGATTGGGACTGCTCATATAAAAGCACATGGTGAAACTATACCAGCCTTGTTTTACCTCAGGGTAAGAGGGGGGAAAGTATTTTTGTGTTTTTTAGCAGACAGACCAACACTTAGTAAAAAATAATAATAATACAATGAGCCAATGGTATGCTGAAGTTTTGACTGATGAGGAAAATACCTGACTATTCGCTGAGGTTAAAAAAAAAAAAAATTAAAAAAAAGAAGAAAAAGGAATGACAGGTTCAATTCAATTCCCTCTCAGAGAAGCTTCTCAGAGCAGACAAGCTTTGAGCCTCAGGAAGAGGTTTAAATATTTATAACAAGTGCATACTCAGTTGTGAGAATAAATTCTCTTGTGTTTATATGTGCCAATTGCCCAAAAAGCAACATAAAAAAAACTGATCTAACGGGCACAAAAACTTGTTTCTTAAAAACAGGGGACATAGGCTCATGGCAGGAGGCAAAGCAGGTTGTTGTAATGCTCATTATGATGAACAAACTCTTCAATGAAGCAGGACAAAGGGCTTGAATTTAATATGAATACGACAAGAAAATATATTTTATATGGACAAATCCTTTTTACTTAGCAGAAAGACACTGCTTCTATATGCACGTCTCTTTGGGCATGTTGTAAAATCTCTTGAGAGCCATTCCCCTCTGTATCAGCTTGTACAGTATCTTAATTGAACAGGTTTTCATGATCACCATGGCACAAAATGCTATGACAACCATCAGAAATGTGGGAGTGGGCCAGCCCAATTCAATATGCAAGGCAGAATCTGTCAGGTTAGAGCAAATGTGAGTTCTGACAGTTGTATTCTGACGAAATAAATGAATTTACCACTAATGGTTTCATTTAAGGAAATACATTGTCATTTTTAATATATTTTAACTAAGAAAATTTAGGGCCAAACATTACAGTATATATTACCTGTGAATGTAAATCCAACCATTCAAGTTGTCAGGTGTTATATTTAAGAAAGCAGTGTACATTTTGATACAATAATCTTAATTTGAATTGTAAAATTGAAATACAAAGTTCCTAATTTAGAAAGAGGTGCGTTTTTACTCCCAATTCATGGAGACTTTTTATCTGGCAGCATGCAGTACATAATTAAGCTGCTACAGCAACAGAAACGATGGTAATTACTTGTCGAGCAAATCCATTTTCTCCATCTAACTACGCAGTGTTGAGATGGATGTTTGGTAGACAGGAACACACTGCACTTAGACAGACGAGACAGAGACCTTAAAAACATGGCATGTGATAAACTACTGGCTGACATTGTTGATTCACAACTTTTCTCATGAATAATGTATTTCTTGTAAATGTGAGACTGCATCGATTGGTACTTTATAAAAGAACGTCTACAGGCTTAACTGACTCGCATCCAAAGAGGGTAAGAAGTTATAGTCTGTCCTCAGTTGCATTATCCAAGTAAGAGAAAGGATTTCGATCATCACAACCAAACAGACTAGATAATCACTACGTCACGGAAAAAGAGCTGTGAATTTTGAGATCATGTGTTTTTCATATTAATTATATACTCAAGTGCAAATTCATCTCTCCAGCTGGATTGCTGTCGTGTGAAGTATCTGAGGAATACTTTCAAAGCAGAGATTAGAAGCTTTTTATTGGTCTGCAGATTTTTTTTTTCCCCTACGGTTTTCAATGGCACATACAGGTGGCAGTTGGTGTAAAGCCAAAAATAGTTGTAACTGGGGATGCTAAACTATTAAATGCATAAAATGTATTGGAAGCATTTGTTTGATGCAGCAATGTTGCTGCTGTTGTTCTCCCTACAGTCGTGCCATAAGCCTTATGGAAATCTTACTAGCTCATAAATTGGTTAATTGGCTCCTGTTCCCACATGACATATTCCAAAGGTTGCCTGAGCATTTATAGATTAACGTGACCGTGACAAATGACCCAACAGCAACTTTAAATGCGCCTTCGACATATCTGGCTCCCTTTGATTTTAGACATGTATTTTGTGGATGATGCAATATTTTGGATGATGCTACAGGAGAAATGGTCGCATTTCTTATCACTAAATATCACAGACATGATCAAAAGAAATTCATTGAAATGATGCCTCAGTCTCCTGAGAGAAATAACGATCCAGACAGAGGGAATGAGGACATCCTTTGTTGACTGAGGTGGTGGTTTGTGGAAAATTCACTGTGATCAAAGAGGAATGAGGAGGGAGGTCAAGCCAGGCCACACTTTAATAAAGCCAGAGATCTACCGTCTGCCTTACCACCATTTAAATTACCTGAGCTGAAAGGTCCTAGTGTTGGGCTCCATAAATCATAGCTCCCCTTCTCTTGCTGTGCTTATAATCAAATAGTACACATTAAAGAAGGTAAATCCAGCCTCTGCTGAGAGGTGATTAAATTTCAGTTCCTCATTCTTGCATTTGGAGTACAACAGCACATTCTTCTACAATCCAAATACAACATCGTTTTTTTGGTCCATAACTGTCATTACTTTTTAATGCCTTTTAAAAACAGTAATTTCATCTCAAAAGACAAAAACAACATAGATGGACGAGAGACGACCAGGTGGGGGAAACGAGCATCTTCTATAGTTGGAGAGAAACACCTTTATTTGGAATTACTTCCAAATCAATTTTCTATTAAATATTTATCTATATAACAGATTACAGTGGTGACCACACAGGACAGTCATTACAGCCCATTCAGATTATTTTTATATTATGTCTGACAAAATGACTCAGTATACGTGAGGGTGTAAAGACCTAGTGTGACAATGACAAAAGGTGGAGGTCCACACCCTGCGCCAAACGAAAGAAAAATAATTAACAGAAAAGCGTAGTGTGTCACAAAAGGAAAGAGCAGAGCTCCTCTGAGGTGCACCAGACAATGACAAAAAAAAAGCTTCTGATTTTTAGCATCTCTGAGCATTGACCACTTCAAACCTCGAAATTTCTCCAAACCCGTAACAACCTAACAAACACTATTATTATGACCTGAAAAAAAAAAGCTAAGGTGACAACAAACAACCATCACTAACAAGTGAAGAGGAATCATGCAAAGTGAAGCCCAGAAAAGCCATCCTGACACAGATGCCGTGTTTCATTCACACACGTCATTCTTCTATAGGCACATTTTTTGCGTGCACTGTCAAATGTTCATAACAAGTGTTTCCTCTGGAGATTATGAGAGCCAGCCTGGATTAGCTCTCGGGGCCTAACAACCAGCACCAAGTAAGAAGCATGCCACACCTCCCATTTACCACAGGGAGCAACCAACCTGTCGACTCGGAGATGCTACAAGTATCTAGAGATGAAGCCCCATTTAAAAGTGGCTTCACATCAGATTACTAAATACCATGAGGACTGTATGGTTTGGCATTGAAGTCCCAGATGGAAGACCCACTGCTATCTTCTTTGTTGGAAAATAGTTGCTCAGTTAAACAAGACAGAAAGATCAAGGCAGCTCAATTAAACATATGCAGATTTACCACTGGGGAAAAGCATTGCACTGCATTTTGTCTCTTTATTTCCTCCAAGTCCTCAGATGTGCGTTAAATACGGTCAGAGCAAACCACTCCAGTCCTTCTTTGATCAGCAGTGATCAGCTCTGCCTAGCTACAAATAACTGACAATACCACATAAATACATAACACTAAATAGCAAACATGAGTAACAACAGAAGAGAAGATAAGAGGAAAAATTACATCAAATCTGTATCATTCCAGCTCCTACATGTTTTACAACATTTATAACCTATTTCCAACACACACATTTAAATGTTGAGTCCTGCAGCTCTGGAGAGGAAATCTATTTGATAGTCAAATTACGATGACCCCAAACTAAAAACACACCTCTTCCGACTTTACCTTGAACAGTAAAACTTTAGTAGCGCTTAAAATGGCACTTACTGATAGCACTTTGTAGTTTGGCTTTCTTGAATAAATTGTATTTTCTTGATTCTTGTTGTTCTGGGTTTTGTACCCTCATGGTTGAAATGCACTTATTGTAAGTCGCTTTGGATAAAAGCGTCCGCTAAATGAAATGTAATGTAATGACCAGTCTTTCATATGTTCTCTCCTCACATCTTTAGGGGTTTTTTTTAGATTTCAGATTGTTTTGTTCATGTGCAAACATGAATTGAATACGACACCGTTTGCTGCCACCACACTTTCCTTCTACCACCAAAGTCTACTACATCTAAATTCTCAGTCTGTTGAACATACTGTTAACTGCATGGGAAATACCTTGAAGTAGACGTTCAAAGCCTCGTATCCAGTAGTGACGGCAGAGAAGCCATTACCAAGCTAAATTTTAACTGTAGAGGCTTGCCAGTTGCTGATGGTGGGATAATAAAGGTCCAATGAAGAACTAGCTGTGTGAAAACAATGGTTCTTTGTCTTTAACCCAAGCCATCACCATCAATTAACTTCCAAGATGTTGGTCAGTAAAGGTAAACAGCTATTTATTTGGCTTTTTCAGGTTGCAAACTAGTTGCCAGTAAAAGCTTACAAAGAAACCAACACAACGACTAAAATATCCGCTAATGCTGACTCTTACAGTCTTTTCTCCTCCACTGACTTTTGTGGGACTGCTGTTACTGTGACGCAATAGAACAACAACAAAATCTTGGACACCGACTAGTTACCAAGTCAAATGTGTTATCAGGACAGTGACTCTGCTCACAGCCAGCAAACAGATGATATTGACTTCAAGTCAGATGATATCCCGTCACTGCAGGTAAAAATAACTCGTGATGTTTTAAAATTACACGTCTAAAATATTCCACATATACCTACCGCCAACAACTGTAACAGTAAACTGAAGTCACTTGGAACAGACAGTACAAACAAAAACAAAAACAAAATAGATTAGAAAAGTCCAGTGACATAACGTGGTGTGAAGTCCTCCGTGACAGATCCAGTAGGGGCTGGATAAAGCTTCAATCCGAGGGGGAAAGTATACCGATAGTGGGATATTTAGGTGTGCGTAGCATCGTGCAAATTTGTTAAAGCGACTTCACCATTAGCTCATCAAAGGTGTCGCTGCAGTTGGGTCCAAACACCTCGCAAGCTCTTCTTCAAGCCAAATGTGAAAGTCATCGTTAATACACTACTTGTAGTCGACCTCGGCGGTTTCTGGTCTGTTGGCATCAGACATGCAAGCGAGCTTTTAGTAGGACGCACAAGTAACGAGAGCTCGCTTCACCCGCAACGAGCAGCACCTGTGTGTGTGTGTGTGTGTGTGTGTGTGTGTGTGTGTGTGTGTGTGTGTGTGTGTGTGTGTGTGTGTGTGTGTGTGTGTGTGTGTGTGTGTGTGTGTGTTAGTGTGGTCGACCGATAGCACAGGGAAGGAGTCTGGCAGCGAAACACCAGGATGACAAATGTGTACAGTAATCACCCGTGTTGCGCGTCACACTCGTTTGCTCACTTCCTACTTTGCAGCCGACTTCCTGAACATACCTGCAAATTGTTATATTTAACAAGCGCTCCTCAGACGACTTCATTCTTTATAAAATAAAAAAATTTAAATAAAAAAAAATTTAAAAAGCGCGTATCTAAGCGTTACCTTCTCGATTCAGACCACTTCAGCACCAAGGAACTTATTTTACGAAACTTAAGAGCGGAATCGAGTCCACGTCCTCAGCGCACTGAGCTAGCTGTCGGTTAGCTCTTCGGGAATTCAAACGCGACGTTGATTTACGGCTGAAATGTTTACAAATACCTCCAAATGTTTGGAAAGACTCGGATCACTACCGAAGCGCGCAGCTGCACGTCTCACACACACACACACACACACACACACGTTAACATCACTCGTATAAAAGGGACAATCAACACCTCTCCCGACAGACAGCTAACCGCGAGCTAACCCGAGTCCGGTCTCTTCGACAGAAAGGACAACGTGTTAAGTTTGACAGCAGCTTCACCTTGGCCGGCTTTGTTTCGTGAAATCCCGAAGGTTTAACATCGGCAGCGTTACACAAACCAGTTCAGATGAAGCCAGAGGCCGACACACCTGACTCCGGTTCGCCGATTGATCAGTGACATGATGCAGTTCAGGCCTTCTTCAGGCATTTGGGATTATCGAGGACCTGACGGTCCGTCTGGAGACGTACGGATTATTAACGAGGCGTTACGAGTTGTTCACGATAACTACGACTTAGTTGAACGCGGACATATTGAGCTTTACATCCCGAGCAGGTAGTGAGCGAGGCTGCAGCTATATATATATTAAAAAAAAAAAAAACACCGTGCTAACCATGCTAAGCTAGCCGCTGACAGGCGCAGCCCCGCTAAGACTTCCTCCTCAATTCAGAGAGTTGTCAACGTACAAACAACCCCCCAAAAAAACACCACCGACCATCCGCCACACGGAGAGCCGTTCTCGCACATTCACGCCGATGTGTTATTATCGGAATATACTTACTAGCCGTAATGATGCCAGAGAAATAACTGGAATCGTCTCTATTAGCAATGGAGGGAGGAACACACTGGACATGCAAAATGGTGGCTGCTCCAGCCTCAGCACATCTACCGCAGGCGGAGGGATACACGCGCACGCCGACCGGTCCGCGAGGCGAAAGAAGATCCGACGGGACTCGAGTCGCCCATCAGCGTTACAGTTAACGTTCAGCCCGGACCGGAGGACTTCATCACAGTCTGTACCTCCGCCCGAGACTCCCACCCCTGATATGCCAGTGTTCGCTGGACACCATGGGTAAGAGTCGCGTTGTGTGTCGGTGATCGTCAGAGGACTTTAAATCCTGCTCATTGTTTACTGATTTGCTAGCGAGGCTCCGTCCTCTTCCATCGTTCTCGCATCGACTATAAAGAGCTAACGGTTTGTCAGCGTTAGCCACCGAGCTGACGTTGTCGCACTGATCCTCGTCGGCTAAGCGACCGAATAAATGCGCGTAACGTGGCTTTCAATTCATGCGCGTTGTCTGTCACTCATCGTACAAAGCGTGAATTTCACGACGACCCGAGATTATTTTGTTGAGATTGCATATTTTTCGACAAACCTTGCGGAAGGGTACATTTTCTACCTCCCCATCAATGTCGTGCTGCGGTCAGTTTACTCGTGGCAGTCAATGATGACGACTACATGCAATGTTATGACATTGGTGGTCCAGTGGTTTGTGGCGCCACCTAGCGGTATTACTGTGCTGTGCAACAAAGTAACCCTGTAGGCTGGGCTTCATTAATAGTTTATTCACCATTAGTCAATCAGGTTTAGGTCCAAGTCTGAGTAAATAACGCTGTGAACGTGTTCTTGGATGCTGATAATATTTAGATTGGTGATATGATTGGATTGTGTGATTGAGAGTAATTGTGACCAAACGTGTCAGATGTTGTTGTTGTAAAAGATGTCATTAACCTCAAGCTTTCAGGTAAATATTCAGAAACCCGTGCTTTGGGCTTCACTGTGATTTGCTGTATTAAGAATGTGAAGAGTGAAATTCATACGAACATATTCCTATTCGAGCTGAACGGGGGGGCTCAAAGCTATTCTAGGAAACACAGGAAGGGAGGGAGATAGATCCCTGCAATTAATCACTGGGCTACATCACGGAAAACAACTCGCATCTCTAACTATCAAGTGTCCGATAAAATGACACATCTTTGGACTGCGGCAGACAAATAAACAGGGTTATTCTAAAATACATTTAAAAGTTTTTGTGTAGATAACTTGATGCTGATTTTTGCATACAAGGAATTTAATGAATTCATTTTGCCTCAAGCCTTTTTCTGAAATGTACTCAGCCCTGTTGTCAGTCATAACGTAAACATTAAAGTGCATACTAACACAATGTCAGCATCCACACCCTTCTCGTAATTATTTTATATTTTTGACCCTCTATCCCAGAGGCTTGTCATCTGGTTGAACATTCTATTCTTCTATAAAGATATCCAGATAACTTGTAAAACGAATCCCCTCAAACCTGAAATTTCAGCTCCCAAATTTCACCCAAATTAGAACATATTTTATCAAATATTACAGGTGGTGCTTCGCCACGCTGATGGTTTTAGTTTAATGTGGCCAGTTTTGTAGATATCGACATCTTAGAATTTTGTGTCTAAACCGTATTTTCATAGAGTAGATTTGAATTAAAATGAATTCACGTAATTAAAGTATTCAGCATTGACCATAAAAGTAGACACAGCAATGCCACTATCTAAACAATGTGGCCGAATTGACCCATAAACATCAATTGTGCTTTATGAGGCAAATCATTTCCTCTCAGAATCAGAGATATTCACATGAGAGTCCTTGTTATCTGTCTGCCTTGTAATTAGGTCATCACAGATACAGTATGTCAGAATCTGCCGATGCAGATATCTGTCTATGACATATTGTGCCTTCAAGGCAATTTAGGAACAGTGGTGCCATTGAATGGCTTGTCCACCAGAGGGCTTTGACAAGATTTCTTTCAAGTGTAAAATGTCCTACTCATAACATAACTTGATCATAGTTAATTAACAACTAAATGAATGGGTCATTTTAGGTGTATATTTTATAAACAATTTCTCCTGTTTCTATTCAGGAAGGGGAAAAAAAAGTGCATTTTGAAACTATGGCCAAATGCAGCTTCCTGTTGTTTTTTTTTTTTATGGCTGTATAGTCTTTGTGTGATGGCAACACAAATGTATTAGTGTACCTCACTAATCAAGTGTGTAAGTGCAGTAACTGGGGGGAACAAATAGTACTCATTAATTTTCAATATTTGTTTTTATTTACATTTATAATACAAGATTTTCTTGAGAAAACACAAAGTACAGGTTTTGATAGAATAATAATGCAGATAAGGCATTTTATTTTATTATTTGGACCCAATTCTGCTCAAGGTACACTCACTAGCCTTTTTTCTGGAGCTTTTGACTGCATCTGTCTTTATCAGGGATGATGCAAACCTATTAGCTGTTATGGGGTCATGTTTTAGCACCTTTATGACTTATTAACGTTAAACAAGAAAGTTCAATACTGACCTTGAAAATGGGAGTTTAAAAAAAAAAACCCGCCCACTTACTGATATCAAATTACTTGTATCCACTTACTTTCACTTAATTTGTAATGTTTAAAACATACTGTAATGTGTTAGTTACATTAATGCAGATTATTGAAATACTAAATAGGCCTGTATCCTCTTTTAATGACAATCTTGAAATTATCAGCCTAGATATATTTTGATTCATATCATTTTGAGATATCGACCAATTTAGATATTATGACTCCTCTGTGAAGCTACAGGAGCACTGAGTATTTGGACATCTTTGGAGCGTTTTCTATGGCGTTGTATTTTTTTTTTCTTTCTCTCCTGTACGCCTTGAACGCAGCATAGTATCTTGAGCATAACCCCCCCACCCCACCCCTCCCCCACCCTCTGCACATCCCACAATGCTGTTCGGCGTGGCTTCTTTGATTTCACGATAGAGATCAGCTGAGCTCGTGCATCGCTGCAGTGTGCGCGCGGCTGCCAGCGGCTCGGGATCGGAGCAGCTCGGGGCTGCTCGGCGTCTCTCTGGTCGGGCTTGGACATCATTTTAAACCCCCTGATCGGCTGGAGACGGGGCTCTTTTTTTTTTTGAACACAGAAAAGCCGCAAGAATGTGACTCTTTCGTGTTGTCGTTTCTCATTTCTGTTTACCTCCGTGAACGTTCCCGATTCTGCTGATCGAGTTGACGGTTTGATCACGTTTTTTTTTTTTTTTTTTTCCTCCTTCCTTCCGTTCATCATCTGTCCCCTCAGTGCGGAATACACCTGGACTGGTTTCAGGGGAACCGTCAGGACATTACAGTCTTTTTTCTTTCTTTTTTTTTACCGGCAGTGGGCAATAATATGTCCAGGAGGAAACAGACCAACCCCTTCAAAGTTAACTGTAGGTATCCCAGGTATTGTCTCTTTCACGACTTATTCATCCATGTCACGTCCCTCATCCGTGTGCACTTTGGCTGCTTGACAGCAATATGTTGATCTCCGTGCCGACCTGCATTACCAGTTGTCTTCCCTGTTGTCCTCTGCTTGTTATAAATCTTCCAGATGTATGAAACTAAACGCTCTTCGTGACTTACCATCAGATTTTTGTTGTTGTTGTTGTATGTTTCGTTAGCAGCTGACCTTTTTAAATATCACCTAATTTGAGTTTGCATTTAAAAAAAAAAAACAGTTGAAGTTTTCTTCATTGTGTAGTTTGTGTGAGAATACAGCATAAGACTTAAGTGACTGATTTGGGATTTAATTTATTTCTATTAATCTACAATACAATCTTGAGGAGCTATGCAGCTACAGTTGCAAATGTATTAAAAACAAAAGAGACAAATAGTGGGCCTGTTGTTGAAATCATCAAGTCATATAAAATCTCTTATCATGGTGCTGCTCATCAGCTCGATCTCTCGTGCAGTGCGAATGTGTAAATATCTCTCTGTTTGAATTGATAAGTTTGTGTGCAGAGTTTCACAATAATCCGTGTGATGTTATCTCCTTCAGTGTGTCAGGGCTTGTGGCGAACCGTTTTACTGCGTAGATACGTCTCCGCCGTGTTGTTGCAGCCCGATCAGAGCGGACAAGCTTTCCAACTCGTGCACACAGTGGATCTGCATGCTGCTGGTCCAGATACAGCACAAGACTGCAGAAAAGCACACAATGAGCAAGATTACTAATGAAAGCCACTACTATTAAGGAAATGTGCACTTGCCTTGTATTTCAGTGTTTCTGTCAGTCCTCCTGTCCTCCCTTTATAAAATGAGACATCTACAGTGTTTCTTGCTACGTGAACACGATACGGACTTTCGTGTGGACTTTCTGGTATTGATTATCTTCTGGCGAGTTTTTTCTGATGGGCTTAGTGTCCTCGAGCATCTTTTATATCTGTAGGGCCTCCCTGCACACCATCACTGGCACTAATACTTGCATGTACTCCAGTAGAGCCGAAACAATAAGTTGATTAGTTTGTCAGTTGTCATCAATTTTGATAGTTGAGTAATGAGCTGTTTTTCTTTTTAAGCAAATACACCATCTGCAAAAGCAAACACCTCTGGTTTCCAATAATCAGATGTGAGACGTTGCTGCTTGTGTCTGATATATTTGTGAAGTGAGTATTTGGACTGTTGGTGAGACAAAACGAGCTGTTTTAAGATTCTCCTTCATCCAAGTTCTGGTCAATCTAAGTTTTATCCTAAAGCTCCTGGACTCACTCAAAGTTCTCAAAGATGTTTCACCTCTCAGTCCAAAGGCTTCTTCAGCTGTGATGAGAGGTGAAATGTCTTAGACTGACTAAACAAGCTGTTGAATAATGGACCTTGGACCCGGGGGTAATTATTTAAATACATTTTCCGTAATGACTTCAAAATGGTCTCAGATTTAATAAAATCTAAATTTGGATTGAAACAGATGCCAGGAATCCTGAGGAGACCCTGTTGTAGACAAATTGTCGGAGTCCCTGGATGTGAGTGACTTAGCTTCAGGCCTTCTGCCAGGATCCCCTCGCTGGTGGACAGCATGCCAACCTCTTATCTTAAGCAAGTTTTTGGCTCCTGGGGGGGGGATTGCCCAGCATAATCTACTGAGGCAATGGATGCTGCAGCCCTCCTTTCTAAACAGTTAGTTGAAACTGCTGTAGAAATACATCTCTCCCATTGCGACAGCAGTAATCCCTGTAAACTAATGAGCTCATTTGTTGCTCCGTAACACCTACAACAGTCCAGAGTGGGAGCTGAAAACACTCTGGAGGTCTTAATACAGAGTCATGCTGGCATGAGAGAAGAAGACAAACACCACAACAGTTGTTGAGACTTCACCATACCTCCCACTGTGTCACTGTGTTTTGCACACTGACTTTCCTCTGCTTTGCCTTGATTGTTTTACCTGTCTTTTCTCATGAGGCATGAATTGCATGCACAGAGCCCCTCCCCCCTCCTGAGAGGGTCAGACCAGACAGACAGACTGACAGACCAGACAGGCAGGGAGACAGTCTGACAGGCGGGTGGGCTGACACACACACACACACACACACACACACACACACACACACACACACACACACACACACACACACACACACACACACACACACACACAGGGAATTCCAGACAATGCTACAACAGTGCTGTCCATCCAGTTATTTGTGTTCCTCCTTGAGTTTGATGCTCAACAACACGGAGAAGAACCGCAGGACACTTGAGTGCTTTCTGCAGCCGAGTGTCCTGCAGGTTGACAGTTTATAGACATCAGTTTGTTTGACAGTATTGCTGTGGTCTCATAAATATTTTGCACCTAGAAGTAAACATACTGAAAAACTCAACTGCTTCCCTGGTGCCAATCACAACAAACACTTTCATTTCAGAAAAAAACAAATTCTTGAGTATGACGGCACATGTGAATGCAGAAGCGATGCTTTTTGTTATATGTATATATCTACATTGTTTTTTTACGTTGGGAAATGTGAAAAGCGCAGTTTTAAATAGTTTCTCGTACTCCAGTTTCCCTCCAATGTTTTGACTGTTTTTCAGCAGCGCCAATGTTTCCTGATTATTTGTGAAAGTCATGTGATTTCACGATGACGGTCTTCAGGCTGGATCAAAATCCCAGTGTAAATATGTAATTATTCTTTTTGTCGTGTTTGTCAGTGAGACTTTAGGCTCACCTCAGGCACCAAACTAACCATAGAAAGTCAAGATAAGTGTTTAATCACTTCATCTTTTCTGGAGTATGAGGTCACCCGTTAATCAGAGGGAGAATTGATCAGATTGCGGGGCACCATCCTCTTTCTCATCAGTGTGTGTGTGTGTGTGTGTGTGTGTGTGTGTGTGTGTGTGTGTGTGTGTGTGTGTGTGTGTGTGTGTGTGTGTGTGTGTGTGTGTAAGACAAGGGGCCCCAGCACTTCCTGCAGATTCAGACAGTGTTGTGTGTCTGCATGTGTGTTTTGGAGGGGAGGGCAGCTGAAAAAGGAGAAGGAGGGGCCTTTGAATTCAACAGGACCCCTGTTGCTTGGTGTTTGAGTGGAGTTTTGGCATTCTGTCTTTTGTCTGTTTTGTTTTGCACTCTAACCCCACACACACACACACACACACACACACACACACACACACACACACACACACACACACACACACACACACACACACACACACACACACACACACACACACACACCTCCCCTCCCCTCTCCCTCTTCTGTGTGTCTGTTGGCTGATGAGTTTGTCTCTTTGTCTGGATTCAGTCAGACACTGCGTCACCTCCTGCCTACAGACACACAGACTCAGAGATAACATCACAGTGGCAGAGACCGAAGGGGGGTGTGGGGGGGGAGGAGGGAGGAGAGACAGATGTACAGACAGAGCCCTAGCAGTGGGGGGATGGGTATCTCTCACACATCAATCATTGGCTATGTGCCGAGAAGCCAGCTTGTTGTAGTAGTTCATAGTTCAATACCCTCTCTACCACTGCTGATGAATGTTTGGGTCTCTGGGAAAAAGACCCAAACAGTGTTCACATACCAACTCACCAGGAGCTGAACAGCACAACAACAAACCTCAAGATTATACTTCTGGCTTCACAGACACAGAGACACACAGAGAGAGATAGAGAGTGTGTGTGTGTGTGTGTGTGTGTGTGTGTGTGTGTGTGTGTGTGTGTGTGTGTGTGTGTGTGTGTGTGTGTGTGTGTGTGTGTACCTCAGGATTGTAATGAGGGCTGTAATTACCTGTCTGTCTCAGGTAAAGTGAAGTCAGGATCTCTCTCATCTCTCATCGGTGTTAATGGAGACAGAGAGCACAAGGGAAGGAAATTGGATTTTAAGCCATCATTAATTTTAGATATCTGTAGTGGGATGTTCCTACGGTGCGAATGCCAAAAGATGCCTTCACCAAAACGGCCTCCAAATCAAGCAGCACTTCCAGTCAAATACAGGTTTGCAGGGTCAGGTGCTTAAGCAGAGAAGTGGAAGCATCCTGCAACCAAATGTGCGACTACATAACAAAGATGGAAATGAGACACATATGGGCTGTCATGGTATGAGAAGCCTTGTCCTCCCCCTCTGAGCTGATGGTATAGCTATGGAGGTAGTCAGAGCTAGATGTAAGCAGGGTGGACAGAGGGCGAGCCAGGCTGTTCAGTGTGTGGGTGGTACTGGGAGAGAGAGAGAGAAACATGGAGGAGCTAGGCAGTTAGCTGGAGGAGAGGAGTGCAGGCTGCTTCCCCGTGGGACTGCATGGCTGTTGGAACAGCGAGCATGTATCTGCCAGCATATACGTGTGTGGAAAAAGTGGGGGTTGGGATGCAAATGAAGTTGTGCCTGCATATATGTCATTGGGTTTGCCTTGTTGGTTCAGCATGGGGGTTGTGTTTCAGGCTTCCTGTGAAGAAGCTCTTCATTGTGAGTGATTCCCAAAAGTCTCAGGGGGAAAAAAAAAAATGCAGAATTGCATCAATAATTTACCGTCTGAGACAGCGTTGTTTTTGGTGGACTGTGTTGTCCTGATCATAGGTTTTACGTATATCTGCAAATTATATTACTGTAATAGTCTCTGCCAGTTGGTGTTCAATCAAATAGAAAATTGTTATTTATTATTATTATTATTATTTATTTAGTGTTAATTATTATAAAAGCTTGGACAAAACCAGAACACTCAGCTATAGGTGAATGCACTGGTATAGAAAAATTCATACCTTCTTGTGGTATGCTATGACAGTAGGTGATGTTGCTATGGCGATAAAGCACTTTTATGCTGAATGCAACGTATGGGTAAAAAGGTGGCAGACTTCATTTATTGAAGTGTTATGAATCAGCTCATTGTAAGGAGTGTTATTTTTTTTTTCCGTCGGGAGGGGGTGGCGCCACCACAGATACACTTACTGTATGTTCTGCCTGTGCGGTTTATGGTATGCAGGACACTGCAGTGCATCATCACACAAAAACTGTTTTCTAAATTATGAAACTTGACGGAAAGGTTTGGTCTCCCGTTCATGTGCTGCAGACATTTTCAGCTGTAAACATAAAGTATTTTCAGTTCTTTAGTCTGTCACATCATCAATTGATCGATTCATCCTTCGTCTTTCATTGTTCTAATAAAGGGGCCAATACACGATCTCTGAGTATCGACAGCTTTACATTATCACATGTTGTTATCTCCATCACTCCTAGTGTTGAGCAAAGTGTACAGCTATGCTAGTAACCGAGGGGACAATTGTTGCTGGCATACCAGGTGTCACCTGACTGCACTCCTCACTTTTAGACTGTTTACAGTCGGCATTAACATCCGTCCTGGGTGACCCAATCACAAGCGGTCAGCTCAGAACAGGTGTGAACGCACCCGAGTAGCTTTGACATCCAATCTGCTCTGACCACGTTCTTTCACATATGTGAACGCAAATGCGTCCCGGACCACATTGAAGGACCGCCTACTCAACTGATGTCCAATGAATAAATAATGACATAATAGGTATCTCTCACATGTACCACATGTTACCGTCACCTCACAGCAGGTTCATTAGTACATGAACTCGTGGCTATAAAGCTGCTATGTGACGCCTGTTCCACCAAAGCCTCGTCAAGGTTTACTTTTTCTCCGCCCCCTCGCACAGTTCATTTATCCACCGCAGCGCAGGACCGACTCTCTCAAACCCAAAACAGTCTGAGCCTGAACCACATGGGGCTTGACAGTTCAGATCGGGAATTGCAAACTCGCCGTACTTTTATTCAGACGTGAAATACTCCTGATAAACATGAAATGAGGCTGCAGAGACGAGTCGGATCCAATCACAAGAGGGCACTGATCATGCCAGGTGTGAGTGGCTGAACGTATAAGAGCTGTCCACTTGTGATTGGATCACGCAGGTGTGAACAATCTATTTCTCTACTGTGAGAACAGCCCATAGTACTCACTGGAAACAAACATCGCTCTGACTGTTGCTGTCTTTGTGTTTTCAGGGCCATTCCACACTTCAGGCATCACAGGACTTCAGCACACTATTAACATGGATGGCAGGGACGAGTTCACCGAAGACAGTGAATGCTGCAGCAACAACTCCCAGGAGGTCCACGGGCAGGATAGCCTCTCAGGTACAGGATGGAGGGACGGGATGGGACGGGGAAGCACCGGATGCACTCTGTAGGCACGTCTTCGGACCGTGGGGTGTTAGTGAGAGTAAGCCCTGCTCTGTGTTCTGTTGTCTGTCTGTATTGATAGGGCTATGTTTGCCTCCATAGAAGACAGCGATAGTGACCTTGACAACCACGGTGAAGACTCGTCCTCCAACACCTCTGCCGACGACCACATGACCACCAAGAGAACACAGTGCCGCCTACAGGGAGCGGGAGTCAAAGAGGTGAGAGGGCACAGTCACACCAAACTAACACACAAATTGTCTGGAGTCACAGAGGCAACTTTGATCATCATGTTTTTTATGATTGTACCACTTCTGTTCATAGTGGTATTTTATATTTCTTTGACAATATTTTGCCCTTTCTTTAATTAGTTTGAATACTGCTCATACGTTACACTGCAGGCGACCGTGAACAGAGTTTTGTGTGTGAAATGATCGAACAAACAAAGACTCCAGAAAGAAAAATGTTTGATAATGCTTTGCCCCGCATCTCTGTGCAGGTCACCTGTTTCATTTTGAGACATGTGGTTTATAAAACGAGGTGATTGTCGTGGCAAGACTTGCGTGGGCAGGAAAAAATGATCAACTTAATAGCGGCAGGGTTTTTTTTTTGTCCAACTTTGCTCCACCAGTTGTGCATGAAACATCAGTTGATGTGAATACTGATTTGCATGCAGATGTCCACTCTGTGTTTAATGTTTATAACAGGAGCGTATGCTTCTGCAGTGTCTTTTGCAGTTTTAACATGTTTAGTTAAAAGTGGATGAACATGTCCATTTAACGGTGGATTCACAGCAGATGATCTGAATGAACTTCTGTGGTGGTGAGCAAGAACAGGAAGTGCTGATGTGTTATCTGATATTTTCAAAGTATTTCCTCCTCATTCAAATTGTGAAAGACAAACCATGCTTCACATAATCATAAACTGCTCAGACAGAAATGTTGTACTTGTGTGGCATCCTTTTTATTTGTCTTTATTGTATAAACGATTTTTTTTTTTAAATAGCATCAGTATTTGGTATTGTTTTCTTAAACATCCATTTAAAATGTTTTACTCTTTTGAGATCTCTCTTGTTGAATGAGTAAAATTGATAGATACATCTTCATTAAAATGTCCTATGACCATTGAGTACTTTTGTAAGGTGTGACAACTTGTGACTTTTAAAATCTACGACTATGTTAATAAGAAAACAAAAAGAAAAGCACTTCATTTAAATAGACACATGTGGTTTCAGCCAATATGTTTCTTCCCTGGACCGTCTGTTTGAAAAGGGTTTTCTGTATTGCAGCATCATGTCACTATCAGTCAGTTATTGTGGCTTGGGATCATTTCGCTTCGTCATGGACTCAACACATCATCAAACACTTGTGAAAGTGCTTCACGTGGAAACTTGTGAAACTCGTAGTGGCATGTCTTCAGTCTGGTGCTTAAACCAAATGAATAGTGATTATTGCACAAATAACGGTAAATTTGAATGTGTGAATAGCTCAAAAAAAGTCTTTTAATCTGCTTCTACTTTTAGATCTGTTGTCTTAACTGCCAGAATGCATTTGATATCCAGGTATAGAGTTGTGATGCACAGTGGGTGTACTTCACATATACAGCCGGTTTTGCTCTAAAAGGTGTTTTTAATGGACTCAACTTTCCTCAGGAGAGTGAGGAAGGGGCCGACCACGGCATCAACTTCGTTTGTCCTCTCTGCACACTGGATTTCAGCAGCCCCGAGAAGCTCATCTCCCATGTCTACCAGGTGAGAACAACGTTATCTCACCTTTCCTGATCCAGTACAGAACCATCAAAATAACAAGCGGCTTTAGAAAATGAATTGCAGCGTGTTTCTAATACATCAACGGCAGATCAGATGTTCACCATCAGAACTTCATTGAAATGCAGGTGAAGGTGTTAACTCGTCTGATTCAAGCTTGTTTACGTTTTCACGTCACTTCACAGGAGTCTTTCTTTGCAATGTTTTTTTTATGAGAACCGCAAATTGTAATAATGTCTAAACCAATCAAAGTTTTTTTTTTTTTTTTTAATTAGTACATCCTTATGTTAGTTACTGTTAAAGTTGTCAAGTAATCACATTCAGGAATGTTGCAGTGGTTAATTGCAAGACTCAAATTATTTGTAGTAATTGAAATGTTCAGTCATTCAAGTAAAACAATTTTGTTATTTATTCTTTTATTCAATCATGTTTCACAATCACAATTGATTGAGTGGCATTTGTTTTCAATTTAGAGCAGTTGGGTTTTTTTCTTGAAAAATGTCTAAACTTGTAATGCTTATAGCATGCATAGTGCGGTGCATTACAACCACACCCTCAATTTCCACTAATATTTTGCAGCAATTGGGAAATGAAATGTTGGTAATATTATTAAAAGCACCTTCATTAATTCAATTAGGTCATTAATATGTGTTAACATGTTTCCATTGTTGTGTTGTAAAGGTGCACAAGCAGAAAAGTGCTGCGGCTTGTTCAGCAATTCCCTCTTAATGATAATATAATTTGTTGTGGATCATTTTGTTCTTTACACATTTTGAGAACCAACTTCAACAAAAAAAGTATTGGGTTTTCATCCTTTAATGTTGTCGTTGAGTTCCTGGTTCTTCTCTTGTTTTGCTGCCTTTAACAGCACACGACTATGATGAGCAACACCAAGAGCTATGTGTGCCCAGTGTGTGGGCGAGCCCTGAGTTCGCCTGGCTCACTTGGCCGGCATCTTCTCATCCACTCCGAGGACCGCCTCTCCAACTGTGCTGTCTGTGGTGCACGCTTCACCGACACCAACAACTTTAACAGGTTCGGCTCATCTCTGCTGCAGCGCTGGTCTCGGGGCCTTCATGCAGATTGTTGGCAACGTTTTTTTTGTGTGTGTTTTTTTGTTTTTTTAATGTGTCGTCGCCGAGCTTATTATTATTATTACGACCTTCAAAGTCTCTCTGTTTAAGTGGATAAAAGACAAATAATAAATTATATCTGATAATATAAAGTACAGTGTCCCCCTCCCCCTGTAGTTTTTATTAATCGTATAGCACTTCAAACAATATCTCAAGGTCAAGATGCCTACAACAGAATTCTTTATCAGCCTTGAACAAAGACAGCAGATTCACAAGGAGAAACTGTTATAATGATGCTGTGTAATTCCTCATAGAACATCAAAATAGGATTTTGGCAGGAGTGTAATGAATACATCAGAAAATAAAGTGAAGGCCACAATCCTTCACCAGAAAAATATTTAGGTTGTAAAACAGTCAAGACTCTGAATCGTCAGAAAATGAAGTGAAAAGATGTCTTTCCTACAGAACTCGGACACAACAGAGCAGTGGTTCTCCAAGTGTGAGATTAGGCAGAACATGAGGGATGAATAAAATTAGTACCATGACAGATTTAATGGAAATAAACTTGCATGTTGCTTAGCAACTAGCATTACATTTCAAATATAAACAGCACTGGCAAGGTCAGGATGCATAGTTGAAAAATAAGCGGAGAGAAGAATCCTGAGCTATTTTAGTTGGCAGAAGCAGGTGTTACACCGAACACCATGTTCACTGATATTAACTCAGAGGGAACATTAGAAAAGACGCATCATCGATGTGTTTTGAAAAGCCATTCTGATGTTGTTCTAGCAACGTATAGTAAAATAACTGAATAAGCATCTAGCACACGTTTTTAGTGTTATCTGACAATAGTCACCTCCTGGTTGGCTGTTAACGGTGTCGGAAACTTTTCTCTCAGCTCAGCAGAGGTCATGTGACGCACCGCCTCGTTCATCTCGAAAACAACTAGTTTGTAAAATGAGTACGATGAAAACAACCATCGTTTCCCATTTGGACAAAATGATTTCACATGATATGATCAACAGCAGCTTGATCGATGACGCTAAAATGGAGTAAAACACGTGACCACGCGGACCAGGTGGTTGTAACAAGCTGTTGGCGAGTGGCTGACAAGAATACGAGACAACATTACTGGCTGTCAAACTGATGTATTTAGTCTCTGCTCCAGACGGTTGGAAACTGATAGAAGCACTTTTATTATTAAGTATGCACAATAAAAAGTGATTATTGGCTCTGGACGTGAAAAGTAAAGCATGAATCTAAACAACCAAAAACTATATTCAACGTAGAAAGAAGCTTCTAACATAGAGAAGTGTGTCTAGCAAACATTGAATCAGGGATGTGATGCTTCCAGTAGAACTGTCACTCCAGAAGGACGGAGGTTTCACTCTTACCAAGATGATTAATGCTGTATCCTGTTTCAGGGAGAAGCTAAAAGATGTCCTGGACACAACCAGGATGGATGTCAGCAGTGGAGGGGACACCTGTTCCCTGTCCAGCAGCCCCATGAGCAGCCCGGGCACCGGCACTCACTCCTGCCACGGACCGGGCCCAAGCCCCAGCTCATGTCAGGGTCCTCGCTCATGTCAAGCGCCTGAACCCAATCCCAACCTATGTCAAGCCCATCGTACCTGCCAGGGACCGGGCCACATCTCCAGCCCATGTCAAGGCCCCAGAACATGTCATGTCCATGACCCGGGATCTGGACCGTGCTCAGGCTCTGACCAAGGACCCTCCTTCCCTTCACTGCCCGACAGTCTCCTCTCTGAAGGGCCGTCACTCGCATCTATCCCCGACGCCCTCAGCTCCTCTTCCTCCAGCCTTCCTCCGATCCCTGACATCCTGAGCCCTATGCCGGTGTACCCTGCCGGAGTGCTGCTGGTGTGCAACAGCTGCGTGGCCTACCAGCAGTTGGTGGAGGCCCAGTCGCCGATGCGAAAATGGGCTCTGCGCAGGAAGAACGAACCGTTGGAGGCTCGCATGCAGCGTCTGGAGCGCGAGCGCACGGCCAAGAAGAA
Source organism: Brachyistius frenatus (assembly GCF_029030835.1). Lineage (NCBI taxonomy): Eukaryota > Metazoa > Chordata > Actinopteri > Embiotocidae > Brachyistius > Brachyistius frenatus. The sequence goes on from NW_027210614.1 coordinate 1,584,535, forward strand.
CAAGCGGGCGTGCGAGTCGGAAGAAGAGAAGGAAATCAGGAGGCTGCGGGACCGCGAGGCCAAACGCATGCAGAGGATGCAGGAGTCGGAGGAGCAGCGGGCACGCAGGCTGCAGAGAGACAGGGAGGCCATGCGTCTGAAGAGGGCCAACGAGACCCCGGAGAAGAGGCAGGCCAGGCTGATCCGCGAGAGGGAGGCAAAGAGGATCAAGCGACGCCTGGAGAAGATCGACCCGGCTCTGAGGACGCAGATAGAGCACGACCCCGCTGCGATGGCTGCCCTCACAGCAGACATGAGTCTATTTCAGTTCCCCTGCCCCATGCCTGTCCCTTCCATTGATAACGGCCTGTTCATGAAGCTGCCCTAATTGGACCGGGCTACTTGGAGGGGGAACCAACTGGCTTCGAGCAGCATCATTAACCTCTGCACTGCACCGTCAGGCTGCCGTGGTCACGGCGGACCGTTCCTTGCCGGTTTAACTCCCAGCCTGTGTCGAACAGCTCCACAAACAAACTGCTCTGTTAAATACAGCAACAACTTCTTCGGTTTCTAATTTATTACATCTAGAAAACTCTGCGAACAGGGTTGAGAATGTTTCATATTGTATGGATGATGACATAAGCGCATGTTGTAAAGAGATTTATCTGTTTGTCAGTGGACCAGCAGATTTAACACAGTTCATTCTAGTAGGAGCAGTTTTACCTCCCCGGAGGGAAAAAAAATCTTTTGCACATGGACCTTAAGTGATGGGAAGCGGGGACTTTGTAGCCACAGCCCCCTCCTCTCTGGTCCACTCCGCCAGCCCAGTGACTCGGATTTACCGGTAGCTACACCTCTCTCTTCAAGCTGCTACCGTGGGTCCCTGGGAAGTTCGTGTTCAGTCCAACTACCTCAGCCGGCGCCGTGGCGGCGCCTTCTCTGTCCCGTGGCTCACTGCGTTCCAACTCCAAGCTTCCAAAGCTCTACATGTACTGTACACCACTACACAGGATGCAGGTTGTTTTCCACAATTTGTTTTGTATGTATTTGTCATTCAGGCATTTTAATAGGCCACAAACATTCATAGAAGCAACTGATTTACCAACGCCAACGTTCAACATGTATTTTTCAGCGTTAATGTAAACAGGAGCCTTAAAGGTCCCATATTTAAAATGTTTCCATAAGAAGGTCTTTTTGTGGTTTTATGTACCAAAAGCCATTTTAATAGTTTTACGTCTCCTCCCTTGAGCTTCTCTCTGGAGCACAGCGGCACATTGATTATTATCATTGATCCGCTCTTCTGATTGGCTGCCTGTTTTTGATTGACACACGCCCAAGCCAACTGAAGGTTTCCTGTGGTCTTGTAGCTAGCTGCAAGACAGAATGAATGCGTTGTTTTTAAGTGTTAGTTTGTGACATCACACACTTCTTGGAAGTCCAAACCGATGGTTCAAATGTCAGTGTTTCTGAATATATCGACTGTGTGCATTTCTAATTGGACTGAATATTTGACACTTTCACAGTATTCATAGACCTTCTACACCCGCTTGGTAAGTAAAGAAGAAAGGGAAATTTGAATTCATACAGTATGGGACCTTTAACAGATGAATGTTGAATGTTTGTCCTATTGAAAACATCTGCGTTGGTCGACATTCCCCTCATCTTAATGCATTCGCCTCTTTACATTCTCTTTGCCAAGATTTCAATCTCTTTCCTTTTTTTTTTTTTTTTTTTTTTTTTTTTTACACCGAATATTTTGCCAATGTCATTTATTTTGTACTTTCTGTTACAGAGCTTTTCTCTGGCTCACAAAAACTCAGTCTGTGCTGCTGTTATTGTACTGTACAATACATTAGTTACCTCTTGTATATTTTGGGCTCATTGTGTTAAGGAATATTGCGGTAAAAGGTGGTTGCAATGACACAGTATCTAACATGTTACCTGTTGACCTCAGAATTTGTTACTTTACTTGAATTCTGCCCGTTAAGATGCATTCGTGTTCCTGATTTCTGAGTAAATAACGTGAAAGTGGGAGGGAAAGTATCACGCAAAGGTAATGCAACCTCTGCTTTGTGCAATTTGTGTAGCACTCACATGCTTTGTAAGGCTGCAGTACCTTCAAAATGTCTAAACAGTACCACTTAAGTTTATTTTTCTATGTCCGCATCTCAGCAGAAATATTGACTCGCCTAACAGGTGGAAATTATTAACACGAACAAAACAATGTTTCTCTTTTTCTTTTCTCATCCGTTACTGAGCACTGGGGCTAATTTCATGACACATACAGCCCATACCTGGAGATTTGAATAATCTATATTCATTAACCTCATTCCAGCACATATTTATGCAATATGATGTGAATATATTTTTCTTGTGAAAGTGTTCGGGGTTACGTAGTTGGTACAAAACTGTTTTAACTAGAGGCCATGTTTGGATATCCCTTGTTTCATTTCCTGCCTGTTTTTCTTGACTTTGCTTCTCCAGATGCAAAACATTTACAGCGTCAAATGAGTAGTTTCAGAAATATTCTATCAGAGACGAGGACGAGTAGTGGTTCTGTTCGAGGCACTCCTAGACGAGAGTCTGTCTACCCGCCCGTTTGTCACAGCAAAATTAATGAAGAAAAACATATATATATATCTATAGAGGGACTTCTGGTTTCATCCTCAGAGGCTTTTCTAGGAGTGCATCAAACCTCTATGCAACAGATGTGGTATTTATTAAGGGACACAACTTTCACTTTTCACTGAAACTATGCAGAATGGGACTTTAATTTAAACAAACTTCAAAGTATAGAATTCAGCTTCTCAGGCAATTTAACTCAGTGAGAGGGCTCAGAGCCTAGATACAACACCCTGGTCCGTAGGTTTCACTCACAGACCTGTCATATCATGTGACGGGAACCCTTTTAGGCAGTTTGTGTGACTTTTCTCGAGACACTTTGTCCTCTGAAGTTTGTTTTCTCTTCCTAGCTCAGCACATAAAAAGCAACAGGGTCTCACTGCCATCCTATTCATGACACACTACCCAGGGCAGATCAGTGCTCTCAACAAAGGCTTCAGGTGTCATTTATTTCTCTCCACTCTCAGACTATGAATACTAGGTATTCTCAGAGGTTGCTCTTTGAAATTGCTGTGATCCCCTTTGTCCTGCAGTGGAATAATGGGACAGAAGACGTCAGCGTCTGTGGTCTGACATACTATTGCAAAGGACGTACTGCGGACTCTGAAGTGACGTTACGAGCACCGCTCTCAGTTTGGATTAGGTAAGCACTGCATGTCGTGAAACTGCACTTGTCCTAGAATGGTTCAATATGAGCTTGTGTTCTACTGTTAGTTTATGCCTGCCTGTTTTTTACAGTTTACTCATTCAAATGTTAAAAATGTTGGCCTTTCTGTATTAATTCTATCAGGATTTTCTCTCGATGTCCATGTTTACAACGTAAATCTTTCTGAACAAGGCCAAATGAATGAGCTACACTGCTAATGACAACATGCTCGTTGTGATATCAATGCATTCTGACTGGATGGCACTTTGGGGGACGCCATCCTCTGTTACTGGATCAACAGATGTACAGATCTTGATGAAACCTGGTAAAGAATGTGGAAATAAAAATTGAATTTATTACAATGTTGGTTCAGCATTGTTTCCCTCAGCTTTGCCTTTTGTATTATATACACAAGCACACAATTATTTGAATGGACCGACTTCTCTATCAGTGAAGGCATCAACACACCTCCTGAACTCAGCTTAACATTACTTAACATTTTGATGTATCTCACTTTTGTTCTTTGTACTTTTACGCCACTGAATTTAAAATCAATACAGAGATGTTTTTATGAAAGCGGAACTGTAAAATGAAACCATTTAGAGTGAAGTTGAAATGCAAATACGTTTTCCCTGAAATATTTCTCTTGTGGGGTTTGAATTTACCTCTTGAAAAATGTTAATGGCTTTTCAGGTGGGTAGATTTCAAAATCCCAGTGCCGATATAGTTAAGTACATTCAAGTTGCTCAAATTGTTTCATCAAATTCAAAATTGATACAATAAGATTTAAACAACCTGTTTCTATTAAATTGACTTGAATTTTTAGATCAGAATTTGACTAATTCATTTTTTATATATAATGCATAGTAACTTCAATGTATAATTTTGAGTGTCCGTTTCATTTTCTCTGAATTATTGAAACCACCACTTTAAATGAGCAGGACATTTCAAAGAAGGAAGATCAAACATAAATGCAGGTCGATGGTTTTTTGAGTAAAATATTTAAGCGCTACACTCAATAGCTTTTCAATTTGACACTATTACTGGCTTTCACATCTTTAAAGTTTATACTGCTGTATTGGGCATCAATGGATTTGACAATCACAACATGATTTACTTGTAGAGTAAGATATGTTAAACTACTCTGCAGTAGATAAAGGGGCTCCTCAACTAGCAGCAGCATCAAAATGATTCTTTAAAAGGGGAACATGATTAAAAACAATCATATAATTTGATAGCTATTGTTATTTGAGCAAAACCACCACTCTGAACGCCTCTATAAAAAATACAACTAAGAAAACAGCACACAAGTTGGATAATTGTTTATATTTATATTTGTATATATATTTATATATATTATATTGTGTTTACTTAACAAACATGATAAATGCAATGTCTCCAAGTTAGCTGTAACAATAAAAATACATTATCTTTGTGTCCTTAAAGTACATAGAATTAAAACAGCAAAATAAAAGAACAAAAACCGCCCTAAGTAGTTCACAGAGAGGTACAAATATACAGTACAAATCTATTGTATTCAAAAAGGGTACAAATAAAAATGCAACAAAATAGAGAGATTAATGCTTTGTTAAAGTCAGGTAGGTGTGGGGTATCCTAAGGGAGCACTTTGGGTCGACAACTCTAAGGCTTCTGATAAAGATCAATACATATTGGTACAGCCATACGATATTAAAACTCACTATACAAAGTTCATACAACCTGGATTATACTTGAGGATTGAATGTTACATTTACATAATTGCATATATTTTGCAGATTTTAGGCATTAAAAAAAAAAAAAAAGATGCTGTTTTTTGTTTTATTTTTAGTTACGTCACGTAAAAAGCAGTGTCACCATGTGCAGAAAAAAAAAAAAGTACAATGTCCAATCTGAAAATACAGACTTCTTTAAAACTTTTAACCATTCGCTTTCTCCTGATTTAATCTTGACATCAGCAACACCAAAACCGTCCTAAATTCAGCCAGCGATGTCATAAAAACATCATAAACCATCACATTACCACCAGTGGAAAGATATCTGATTTATGCAGCCTGTCTTGTCTCCACGTATTCAAATCCACTTTCTGCTGCCTAGAGACGGTGGGACAGAGACACCAAACCCAATCCATTAATTGTAGGGGGGCGGGGGGACAGAATTAAAACTACAGAACTTGTGCAACAACAACAAAAACAACAGACCTGTGAGTCTATCTGTCTCTGCATGTGTGGAATTCATGGACTGCCCTCCGTTGCTAACACTCTTAGTATTGTCTTGGGAAAGAAAAAAAAAAAAAATGCAGAGGAGCTTCCACTTATCTCACCTCCACATATTGAAGAAACAGGGATTAAATATTAAGTATGAGCAGAAAGAATGTATTTAAAAAAATAAAAAAAAAACCGTTAGAAAACAAAACGACAAAACTCAACAAAAAGTTGCAGATTTCATGGTTGAACCGTTTGGAGCCCAAAGAGAATTCGTCGTCACCCTCTGAGACACCTAAATGTGAATTTCTGCTCATAACGAGAGTGTCGAGGCTCGACACTTCTGATTCGCTCTTGTACAACGTGAAAAGGGAACACCAAGTCTACCAGAAGCTTTAGTCGCATTATTTCAGTTTCACACATTGTACAAAGCAGAATTTAAGGCATTATCAACAAGCATCATCAAAGCTATCTATACAAAAAAATACACCTATCTACAGAAACACACAACCGCTGATTTCTCCATGATTTTGTGTGCTTTACATTTTGAACCTCTTCAATTTACCAAACAGATTTCATTTCAAAACACTGTAAAGGAGGGCATTTTAGTGCAATTACTTACAGCAACAGACTATCAGTGATGTGAATAAAAAAATCATCAGACATCTTGGTTTAAGTTGAGCGTTCCTGCTGAACACGGCACACGCTTCTCAAAGCAGAGGGCAAAAACAAAAAAGGCTCATGGTAGCGCAGGATGGTCTCGCCGTGAGGATAAACAGGAGGTAAAGTCACAGGTGGCACCGCTTGCACCGTTTAAATCCCACAAGTGCATCTTGACCTGAAACGCCACGTGGAGGTGGCTCGGCAACCGCGCCACAATAACGCATTCAAAAATCTGAGCGACACTCATCCCGAGTGATTTGGCTTCAACCGCGTGGCATCGTAAGAAGACAATAAAAGTTTATTGATTTGTCACACAGCACTGTGCTATATTTAAAAGAGGAAGCAGTGAAATAAAACGCTGCTTTCAATTCCTACATGAAGGATCGTTTAAAGCAAAAAAAAAAATCCTATCGCCAGACGTCGGCGTGAGACGTCTGCGTCGGCCGGCCTGCCCTGCTGCTTCAGAGAGCTGCACTTAAGACAATGAAGGGTACAATACTGAGTTCACTGCATAGAAAATGCCAAGACTACGTGAAATGCTTTCAGGTTTTATGTATATTGCTTACAGCATGAAAACAAACTAAACATGGAGAGTGTAAGATGTGTTAAAAAAAAAAAGAGTTTTGAATTATAGGTTCATTTATTTCTCCCTTAATACCAACTTGTCCATACGCACATTGAAGAGTTATTAGTCGTAACCATCGCTCCTGCCCACATTTAGTAAACCGTTATAGATTGTAGTTTTAAGTGATGGGATGGGAGACAAAATCCACAGTTCTCAGTCTGTGCATCAATATTAAAAGACAACATGTCCGTGTTTTTCTTTATATGGTAGAAGACAATAAGCAGTCAACTCCATGGTAGAGCATTTCTTCAACAGAACTTCAACATACTAATGTCTCAAAAGCATGGACTCAGACCAAGAAGCAGCTCGAGCTGCAGGCGAGCGGTGGACTACGACTTCCCACGAGAAAATGTTTTTGTTTTTGTTTTTTTCTTTCTTGGGGAAAAACTTCTAAATATGCAATTTTGATGAACAGATGTCTGGAGAAGAACTGTAATACTCAGCTGAAGTTAACGTGAGCCATTAACAGTCCCAGTTCACGTGGTTGAAAAAATTTTCCCCTTGGGGATTAATAAAGTAACTACCTAACCTAACCCATCTTCCAAAGGTAGTTATTTTAGTGTGAAACTTCTTCCATGAAATGTGTTTCCTTGCTAAGTTGCAGGGGAAGAACAAGAACAGAAAGAGCTCAATGAATAGAGTGCTTCAGTAACTGTGAACTTTGAGAGACACCCACTTGATTTATTTAACTGGGACTTCTGAAGCCTCGTATTATTACAACTTACCGCACAGAAAGACAGCTGCCGGCTTTGTCTTAAATCTCTTAAGATGGCAGTAGCACCAGGAAAGGCTTTCACGCAGCCACTATGGACAGGAGGGATGATTACGGCGACCGATAGATCTGGATGTACGTGCGCGAATGGTTTTAAAACAGACTTAAAAGAAATGTAAACTTCTCCTTTAAAGCTGCTCTTGTTGAAAGAACCAGAGGAGGAGAGTTTAGCAGGCTCGGCCTCATGGTCCCTCGACCTGCTGATAAAAGGTCAGGCTGTACACTCAAGAGAACCACAAGGAGTTAAAGGACACACACACACACACACACATCAGTGTCTGGGCCTGAAGGGAGTTCAAAAGTTTACAAGCTCAGTAAGACACAAAACTGACAAACCAAGAAACTAACTGATGCGCTCGTCTGAGTACATCCAGGGAAAGGAGATACAACAGGAGACGCATGAAATATTAAAAAAAAAAAAAGATTGAAACCTTTGTCCGAGGTAAGTTTAAAGATCTATGGCAGAAAAAAAAGGAAACCGTTTCAGTGTAATTTTATCTTTTTGATGGGAATGTGTGCATGAGGAATGTCGTCTGATTCTAAACCTCTGAATGACTACGTGTGGTCTAATTGCACTTGTTTTCAATTTCACCCTTTTGGATTCTTTCTTTTTTTTTTTCAGTGACATAAAAATATGTCAGAAGGAAGAAACTGCAGCATTCATCTTGGCTAATTTGTAAACAGAGTTAAAAATGCAAGTCAGTTTTTTTTTTTTTTTCTATCGCCACAAAACACCAACAACAATACTTCAAACATATTCCCTTCATTAAAAAAAAAAAAAAACATCTGCTGTACTGCGAGTCCTGTTTCATGGTCAGTGTGAAATCAGTGGGTGACATCTGCTAAGTGCAACAGAAGACAATCTTAAGATCCACTGGAGAGAGGAAACCTTAGTACAAAAGCAAAGGACCATAGAAACAAAAGACCAAACAGAAAATAAGTTGATAACGATCACAACTTAATTAGAGTCAGGCCTCTGTTGGAGATGCACTTCAGTAAATCCATACACGATCAGATATCATCGGTGAGATGGAGAATGAAAGAGAGGCTTCGTCTACAATGGTTACTTGAGAAATTTGCCAAAGCCATGCTTTGCCCGTGTATGAAAATGAACACCAGAATAGTGCTTCGCCTTGAAAGGTCGGGTCAGAAGAGGGTGAGATCGCACACCTCCGACACACGACAGCCCACGATGAGAGATTCCTGGAGGAGAGCAGTGCAGCCAACGAGCCGTTACAAACAACTATTGCTTTGATTTGGTAACCGAGCAGAGACTCAAAAAACCTCATCACTGCCTCACTCGCACACCGGGTTCCCCTCCAAGGTGACCTGTTGGGACTCGGGGGTGGGGGAGGGAGTGGGGGGGGGTGGGGGGTTCAGGAGGCAGCGTGGACGGTGACGTGACGGGGTAACAATGTCTCTCTGGTTTATTCCCACAGGTGGCTTTGGTGATGAGCAGCCAGCGTCTCCACCGTCAATCTCACCGTTCAAAACGGCATCAAAGTTCACCAGTCTGGTCGCGGCAGCTCTGAGGTTCAGCGAGGAGAGAGAGGCCGTCGCTCCACATCCAGTTGCACTCCAAGTGATATCATCACCGGTGAAACTGGAACGCAAGATGTCTCTCATCAAAAAAAGAGACGGATGTTATTCCAATCTGTGCCGTTTATGCAGATGCACACTCTCTCGTATTGTATTAGGGCCCTCGGCCTGAACTAGAGGGGCCGGATGGTGCGTCATGAAAGAATACTTTGATTGCCGAACAGACCGGCTGATTGATTTATCACTATTCGATTGTAAGACAAGTGGGATATTCAACACTTGGCCTGAGAGAGGATCCAAATCTTTACCAACCGGCCTGCTGAAAAGGAAGGAGGAGAGAGAGAGCATCTCTGCTGACAGCAGAGGTTTGTGGCTCCCGCCGGAGAAGCATAATGTAACATACACTGACAGTTAGTGTCAACAGTGCCAACATCACCACAGGAGCTGCTGGTGTCAGCAACTCCGACCGTTTTTGGGTAAATGCTTACGATGGAAACAGGATCTTAAGAGTGGGCGAGATAAAAGATCAGTGGCTGTGATCGTCCGAATGCATCAGAACCTGCAGAGCTGGTAGCTTCACTGTGCTACACGTATACATATTTTTGCAGTCTGTGGTTTTCCAAAGAGACAGTTTGGTCAAAAGGGAAGCTAGAGTGTTTTGGATGGGATGGTGACCTCCAAGTAAAGATATGAGGAGGAAGAGACAAATGAGGGAGGGAGGAAGAGAAATGCAGTGTGTAAGGACTATGGGAGGCATTTCATCAGCTACATACTTTATACTCTACGCTTTTCATGTCCCTGTCAAACCTCAGCTGTCTGGGAAACCAAAGACTTGTATCCTTTGGCTGAGACCAAACCAGAACCTCTCACCAGACAGACAACAATCTTGTCTCTTGTGTATATTTTAGGTGTGCAAAATCTCAAACATTCTGAGGCTACATTCGCACTCTTTTGTTTCCTCTTTCTCTCCTCGTCAGACTCATTCTTACTCACGGCAGTCTCCTCTACAGTTGCTACCAAATGTGATGCTACTTCCCTGCATTAGAGCGCCCCTCAATGGACAGTTTAACTTCCTGGGGGATGAACGATGGCCGTGTGTGGCCGGAGGTGATTATCTGAGGGCGCGGCCCTTCATCTCCCTTCATACTGTATCTTTGGAGGCCTGGTGAGGACCAGCGTCTCTGAGAGGCACCTAGTGCAGCCTGCATCGCTCCCATCCCTGCCTCAGCAAAAGCAGAGCCCTCTGTGTGCAAGTGGTAACTGCTCTGGCTCCTTGGATGCTCTCCCGAGGTCCTACTCGGTCTGAGGGGCGACTCGTCGTGCCCTACGACCCCCAAATGTGTGGCCTCCTCCTTATCGACCACGTCTTTCTCTCCGTCTCTGTGTCTTTCTCTGTGGATGCGGTCCATCCTGAAATGAGACTGAGGCCGTGCCTGCTGAGGGGCAGGAGGCCCCATGAGCTGGTGGCCAGGTCCTGATGTAGCACTGGCTTTGCTCAAAGTCCTGGTCAGGTTCTGCTGTTGCTGCTGCTGTGAATGATGGTGCTGCGGTTGTTTCTGCTGCTGTGACTGAAGCTGCTGCTGCAGGGTGATGGACACGCACATGTCTCCGACTTGGAGATGATGGCAGGCCAAGCCGTAGAGCTGGGCTGTTCGTTCAGGGCTGCAAGATGACCATCCCTGACCAAACACAAAGAAGGGGTGCTCCGGGGGCACATCGATGGTCACTTTGCTCTGCTGCTCCCCGACGGTGAAATGAAGCGATACAAGACCTGGCCTCTGCTGGCTGGCGCGGATGTCCATCACCAAGCTCGAGTCGATCTTAAGCCCCCCGCTCACCTCGGCGCTTCGCACAAAATCCTGAGTCTGCAAGTCCTCCACACGCTTCAGCTCCCCTGTAGCCAGCTGAATAATTGCCCCCTTCATGAAGTGCGACGGGTTGCAGGGAGCCGGGGCAGGAGCGAGGCTCGAAGCTAAGGCCTGAGTCACATCTGCTGTAGGCTGGACCGGAGGCAGCAGGGGAAGCTGCTGCTGTGCTGAGGTCGGCTCTGCCCTTTCGGGGAGGCACACTCTGGCTGAAGAATCAGTGGCTTTAAAGCTTGGGTTAAGGGAGGCCATGGTGGTAGAGGCATGGCTGGCTGAGGCATCATTAGCCTGTCCTAGGTAGTGTTGCTGTGGCGGTTGGGGCAGATGCTGCGGGTGATACTCCAGGGGAATTAGAACCGGTTGCCCATTCGCAAGCACAACAGCGTGGCCTGGTTGTCCTGTTTGCTGCTGGAAACCTGTCCCTCTGTGATCGCTGTAACTCGCTGGCTGGGCCGTGTACGTGGTCCGGCAGGAGATTACACCCGTGCCCTCTCCATAGACATCTCTGGCTCTCTGGCCACCCTGAGAGAGGTTCAAGGGAGCAAAGGAGACCTCCTTCCGCACTCCACTACCACCTTGGCTCGAGGAAACCAAACGACCAACCACCTGCTGCACCTGGAAGTTGGTCAGACAGGTTTAAGTGAGACGACTTTTGATTTAGCTGAAGCACACAGAACAATTGAAACACGGATTGTGACATGAGGATCGCATGTGTAAGTATGAAATATCGGAGTGGAGCAGCCAATAGACACATTTAAAATTTCTAATCAACATTGAAGCCTCAAATTCTCTTCAACACACAACTCAAATTTCCCCACTGTGGGATTAATAAAGTCTAACTCCTACTGATGCATGACATGCCTTACTACTGACAAACAACCCAAGTCATTTGTTTTAAATTGGTGTCGTGACAGAACTCTTTCCAAACAGACAGCGTTTTGCTGCTGGTGCCGTTTAAATGAGCCACCAATGACGCCGATCTGCACAGACTAACAGGACTAAAACTATTATATTCTTTAAGGATTCAACAAACATTATTCCCCTGCATGCCATCACAAAAGAGCCACTGAGAGCTAAAAGCACACAGCAGCGATTTCTTAGCTGTCAGTGATTGCACAATTACCTACAAATCAACAGCACACAATAAAAGAAGGAAGTAGGCTAAAATGAATACGTCAGACTCTAGGCTTTAAAGAATAAGGTAGGCAATAGAAATGACTATAGAGGATAACTATGAATCCTATGACAACATTTACCTTCACACCCAACGCTGATAACTGAATAATCATGTGAAGGAGTTCAGATTATTCTACAAGCTCTGACAAAACATGTTAGTTGCACGAGACGTTCCCTTTTTTTTTTCATCCTATTTTAACTCCTTGATCAAAATGAGTATCGTTTCTTTGTGTGTAAAAACAAAAATATAATCAGCAACGTGAAAAAATGTCAAACACACTGATAGAAAAGGAACAGGGAGAAAAAAAAGTCTTAAATGACTTGCCCCCATGTTAATTACAGTTCCTCTTAATCCCTTATGTGTAAAATGGTTTAGCATTTGCACGGCATGGGTGTTTTTATCACCAGTTTACAGCTGGAAGAACTTTGTTTAAGTCCCATCAGGAAGCCATGAGTGTGTCTTACCTCCAGGTCACTGTCAGGAGTGCTGCGCTGACCAGGTGAGCTTCTGCCTTCCAGCCTTCGGTTCTGCAGGATTTTGTCTTGGCTGTGTTCCTGTGCGGCAGAGCTGGACGTGACCTGCTGCAGACGTGCATTTCTGGCAGGGTAGGGAGAGTCTGGTATAAACTCCCTGGAGCCCTGCTCTTTATCTCCTCCATTCATCTCGGGTTCAATCTCCAGCTGGGAGCTGTGGCAGTCTCTGATGGCGGTGGCAGCCCTGGCACCCTGAGGGTGGTAGAAGACCGGCATCCCTCTTGAGCTGAGCTCTGTTGCAGGCAAGACTCCAACAGTACCAAGATGCTGCTGGGCAGCTTGCTCGGAGGGCAGCATCAGCGGTACACCACTTGAAGCTGCGACTTTGGCAAAGGTGTGAGCAGCTACCTGGGCCTGAGGAGGTGGGGAAACAACACCTTCCTGTATGACGGATGGATAGGGAACCAGGTGGGACACAGCGTGGGGCTGAGGGATGGTGCCTGAGGGAGATATTAATGATCCTGGGACAAAGCCAGGGGGTAAAGCGTAAGGTACCGCTGCATAAGGGGAGCTAACAAACTGGAGAGAAGAATGAGGGATCTGTGCATAACCAAGAGGAGGATAGGAAAGGCCCGGATGCTGCAGGAGAGGGGAATGTACAGTATAGGCCGGAGAGATGTGGCTCAACACTGGGTGAAGACTGGTCGGTGAGTAGGTAACAGATGGAAGGGCCACTTTGTAGAGCATACTGTACTGGTCTACGGGCACTGCCGGGATGCCATCCGAATTCTCCACTCCATAATGAAGCCCTGGTTGAGCTCGCAGCCACTCTCCAGACGGGGTCCCTCCCTGAGTGTCACTGTTGGCTGCAGAGTTCTGGATGGAAACCACTTCATCTTCACCGATACCACCAGCAGCTGCACTGCTGCCACCACCGCCACCACCACCGCCGCCGCCGCCGCCACCGCCTCCTCCTCCTCCTCCTGCCCCACCTCCCGCTGTTCCTGCAGGTCCACTGCTGTTACTAATAGGGAGGTCCCTCTTCTTAGGAGGCAGGCACTCCTGGTTGCGCTCCTGAGCTGGTTTCATTGCAATCCTCTGACCGAGCACGTTGCTTTACTGTACTGCACAGGAACTGAAACTTGCGAGCCAGTCAGCCCGCACAGGAACCAGTTCTGAAATCACCTGGCTGACCTCATCTGCCAATTCACCTGTAAAAAAGCAGAAAGTCATACGGCCTCATCAGATCGGAGCTTAAATCATGCAGGTCAAACCAGATGAGAAAAAAAAAAAAAAAAAAATCTACAGATTTTGGTTTGAGGGAGAATCATTATGGTCAGACTGTGTTTGGTTTCCCTGAACAACAGATGGAAGTATTACATGTATCACTACGCTGATCTGTCACCAGAGAGCGTCGCTACCGGTCTCTTTGACAAAGTATATTTGTCGAGGCAAAAGTGAACCAATAGACCGACTAAAAATGCTTTTCTCCCATTTTTAAATAGAACTGTGGTTCTCCAACTAAGGATGAGATTAAGAGCAATATGTTAACATAGCATGACATACGTTGCGATCTCCATCTGTGTTTTCACAAACTTTATCCCCTTAACACCCAGTCGAACCTTTTTATTTCCCCTCAAGTAGTCTTGAAGTTTGAAAAAAAAAAAAGAAAAAAGGATCGTTTCCCTCTGTATCAGTATCACACTCATGTCATCCGTCCACTTCTTCACCAACACTTTCCCACGTTTAAACTGTGTTAACTATTAAAGCCCAACCGCATTCACCACAGGTAAGAAAAACCATGTTGATAAATCTTGAATTAACCCCAACTGAGCTGTTTGGACGTCTTCAAGAAAGCAGGTTTACCAATTCATCCTAAATTTAACTTGGAGGAGTTCCTTTTTTTTTTTTTTTTTTTTTCTTTCTTTCTTTCTGCAATATCAGTCACTGATCCGGAGTCCACTGGTTTAACTCAGCAGAGCTGTGCAGAAAACTGTGTGAAGACGCCTCCTGAAACAACAGAAACTTAATGAAAGCAGTAACATGTCAGGTTTCTTCCTGCTGCCCGCTCCTCTTCACTTCAGCTGTTTACCGTTAGCTGGAGGCTGACTTGGCTAAAGTTCGTCGCTACCCGGAGTCGCGGTTTTCCCCGTAAACACAAAGAAGTGACAGCGTGACACTTCGTCCACCGACACGAAACCCGGTTGACGAGTTCAAACTGTAGTTGATGTCGTACGAGGCCATTTGGTTAACGCGACTATTTCTCCCAGGCTAGTTAGCTCCGCGGCTAACACAGCTACATGAACTGACTGCTCGACTCACATCTGCTCACAACTAGCAGTAACGCAGAGAGCCCGGAACAAACGTCCCCGCTCCGTCTCGTCCCGCGCACGTACCTCCACATGTCATCGCGAACGGCCGTTTCTTTATAAGAAAAAAAAAAAAAAGTTGATATGCGGAGGGACAATTGAAGAAACCAAGGCTAGGCAGTCAAGCCCATTCCGAAGGCCCGCAGAGGCGCTCACGGATGACGTCACTGCGTTTATTCGATTTCCTGTTTGTTTTTTTTCTGCGTGCAGAAATGTGTAGCACGCGCGCACTGAGGCTCGTTAAGGTTAACCTGCGCTTAATCTTTTACTTTTTAATTGGTTTGTTCAACCTGCGTTTACCTACAACAGAAATGTAACACTCTTAAAGCCATGTGAACAATAAGTCGCCGGTCTTTCTGGTCAGTATAAGTTAATAAATAGGCCTACCTTAATTAATCAGCCGCTCTTGGCTAAATCCCACAAAAAGTATTAGTTAAACTCAGCAAAATAAAAAAGATTGGAGTTTGGTAAAAACATTTTATACATGATGAGGTGTCACCTGGCTGTCACAGTAGGGGGAGATGGAGACGTGCAGTGAAGCTATTGTGTCGATTCCTGTACACTAACAAACAAAACTTTACCAAGCAATAAGCACAATGTGGGTATAATATACAAACATAATGTCTTAAATCTTGACTTTGGCTTCACATGAGTGGAGCAAAATTCTTACAAGTAATCAAATTGCCAAAACCAACTAACATGCAATGAACACAAGATGTTCTAGGGCAACTGAGGGTCTGGAGGCCAGGAGAGTTTTCCTGTTGGTATTCAAGCTTTGAGTCCTACAATAAGACTGTGTAGAAAAAAAAAAAAATGCAGGTGGGGCTACAGTTACTCAAAACAACCCTGCAAAGCGTTGGGCCAATTCAAGGCCTTTTGGAGCCTCTGAGCAGAACTGCAGCAGGTCTTTTTAAATCGTGCACAGCACACTTAATGACATCTATAATGACCGCATACCCTTTAGGTGCTCCAGTTTCAGGGCCATGAGATGCATGACACTATAATGGAACTTAAAAAAATAAAATATTGTTCATTACACCTGTGCTTGTGTAAATATCTGCACTGTAGAGGCCAAGCAAGACAAAGCCCGGATCGTACAGTGCATCCGAAAAGTCTTCACAGCGCTTCAAATTTTCCACATTTTGTTGTTACAGCTTTACTCCAAAATGGATTGAATTCATTTTTTTCCTCAAAATTCTACACACAGCACCCCATAATGACAACATGAAAAAAGTTTGTTTAAAATTTTTGCAAATCTATTAAAAAATAAAGAAGGAAAATATAACACGTACATAAGTATTCACAGCCTTTGCTCAATACTTTGTTGAAGCACCTTTGGCAGAAATTACAGCCTCAAGTCTTTTTGAGTATGATGCTATAAGCTTGGCACCTATTCTTGGGCAGTTTCTCCCATTCTTCTTTGCAGGACCTCTCAAGCTCCATCAGGTTGGATGGGAAGCGTCGGTGCACAGCCATTTTCAGATCTCTCCAGAGATGTTCAATCGGTTCAAGTCTGGGCTCTGCCTGGGCCTCTCAAAGACATTCACAGAGTTGTCCTGAAGACACTCCTTTGTTATCTTGGCTGTGTGCTTCGGATCGTTGTCCTGTTGGAAGATGAACCTTCTCCCCAGTCTGAGGTCCAGAGCGCTCTGGAGAAGGTTTTCATCAAGGACGTCTCTGTACATTGCTGCATTCATCTTTCCCTCGATCCTGACTAGTCTCCCAGTTCCTGCTGCTGAAAAACATCCCCACAGCATGATACTGCCACCTCCATGCTTCACTGTAGGGATGGTGTTGGCCAGGTGATGAGCGGTGCCTGGTTTCCTCCAGACATGACGCTTGGCATTCAGGCCAAAGAGTTCAATCTTTGTTTCATCAGACCAGAGAATTTAGTTTCTCATGGTTTGAGAGTCCTTCAAGTGCCTTTTGGTAAACTCCAGGTGGGCTGTCATGTGCCTTTTTCTGAGGAGTGTCTTCCATCTGGCCACTCTACCATACAGGTCTGCTTGGTGGAGTGCTGCAGAGATGGTTGTCCTTCTGGAAGGTTCTCCTCTCTTCACAGAGCAACGTTGGAGCTCTGTCAGAGTGACCATCGGGTTCTTGGTCACCTCCCTGACTAAGGCCCTTCTCTCCCGATCGCTCAGTTTGGTCGGGCGGCCGACTCTAGGAAGAGTCCTGGTGGTTCAAACTTCTTCCATTTACAGATGATGGAGGCCACTGTGCTCATTGGGACCTTCAATGCTGCAGACATTTTTCTGTACCCTTCCCCAGATCTGTGCCTTGATACAATCCTGTCTTGGAGGTCTACAGACAATTCTTTGGACTTCATGTATTGGTTTGTGCTCTGACATGTCAACTGTGGGACCTTATATAGACGGTGTGTGCCTTTCCAAATCATATCCAATCAACTGAATCCATTTTGGAATAAGGTTGTAACATAACAAAATGTGGGAAAAGTGGTGTGAATACTTTCCGGAGGCACTATACCTGCTGTGACAGAGGATGTGGTGATTAATTATTATATTCTCACTGACAGTGCTCTTCCTTTCCACATAGCCTTTATATCAGTCCAGTTAAATATTATACTTATCTTGTGTTAAAACTAAGTGAACAAATGCTCCATCTTGCACACAGTTGAAAACAATTTACAAAGTAATAACAAGTTTAAAAGAGCAGCCTCGATGCACTGTTACAATTTTGACAGTGTAGTTTATAGTATTTTTCTCCAGTTTCCATTTAGTCATACTTCATCTTAATCTTACAACTGATCAGCATCACCCTAAAAGACTTTCATGGACTGTTTATGGTGTATACAACTTTCTGTAATGTTTGCAGGATCCACTGGCAGAAGAATGAGGTCTGTAATATCAGTGGTACTTCACAGCGCCCAGAATACCTACGTTAATTTTTGAGGTAGTGATGTTACTGCTCCAAATACATTATCTAAGTTTCCTGTACATGTCAAAAATAGATGCAGTTATTTCCACAATTTATTTGTTTGTTGAGTGGTTGACCTTAGCAATATCACTTCACAATAAAACAAGTTCAAATACCCAGGTGTTGAATAGGCTTGGAAGGTGCAGACACTCAGAAACTGTATGAAATCAACAGTCTAACTAAAATATTTAGGTTCTAGTGAAGATTCAGATTTGCATTATACATACGCAAATCATCACTGCAGCACCTCGCCAGGTGTTATCACGAAGTTCAGGCATGATCGTCCAAAGCAGCATCAAAGAACATTTCCGGGACTTTAATGCCGAGATCTTCAGAAAAAAAAACATCAGTGCCTTCGACCAAGATTAAAAACATACGCATCACAGTGATTGTTACACCACACTGAAACATCCCAGAAGAGATTTACCGTAACGCGCTACCTCAGATCGGTTAAGGATTTTATTCATACATTGTATTGCTCGTCATTGTGTACTATGTGTTTTTCTGGAACTTAATTTATTTCTTTTTTTGTAATAAAGTTTTTAAAGGGGAAATGCTTAAAAAAAAAAAAAAACATGGACATTTCTCTTGGTAAGTAGGATGTATGTTCTTGTCTGCTCCGTTAAGATCTTTCTCAAGCTTTTGTTAAGCTAACTGCTATTTGTTGGTGAGTTCACTGAGTTAAGGGACAAAGATTTGTCCTGATGCAAATAAATAAATTCATTTCTTTTGTATTTTTGATTGCTGAATCCAAATATATTTTAAGAATTTCTCTATTAAGTGTAAGAAGTACTATAAGGTACACCCGTTTTAGCTTTTTGAACAACAAAAAGTTACACATTTTGTTGCCCAGTGTTTGAATTGTCGCCTGGTAGCAGGGGTTCTTTTGAATACGTGTCCAGCAGGTGATGTGAGGTGGAAAAAAAACAGCAATTTGGTACATTTTCATGTCAAAACAAAGACTTGTTATATAATGTCTTTTTTTCATGAGCAAAATAAAATGTGAAATAAAAGCCAGAACACAATTTCATTTGAAAACTAATGTAATGATTGGTTATTGGTACACATTTGAGCCTTACTTTCTGTTAGGAAAACAGCTTCAGTGCAGTACCTCTGAATTTAGCTAGATTTACAGAATTGGTCAAAATCACCAGTTTTAGAAAACTAAAATAAGTCAACAGATTTAGAATATAGTTACAAAAACGGCCAATCTTCCCAAAAAGGCACAGACAACGTGCAGTAGCAACTGCATCCCTCTAAGAGAACTTTTGCATAAGTGAATAAATACATCTGCTGCTAATCAATATCAAACCGAGCCACAGGTGAAGCAGTCATCATACAATTACAGCAGAGTGCAATAGTGAATTAGTGGGAAAACACAGCATATAAATATATCTCCATAAAATATAGACTAAATCAAGGATAAAAGTTATTTAGTACCATTAATCAAAAATATTAATTGGAAGATTTCAAGCATATACAGTATTTATAATATTTGCCAAAATTATATTCAACGACTGCCTTAAAACAATCTATCCTATATACTGAGTAAAATGTGCAATTAATAGCATTTGGGAGAGCAGGTTTGCACTCACATTATAAACTATGCTAAGAAACACCTGAACTAGTTATTGCTAAGGGATCAAGAGTACACCGTGTATCATTGGAAGCTGGTCAATCTAGCGTCGCAGGATCAACGCTCCTCGGTGATAGTAGGACAGATACGAGGTCTGTCCAGTGGTCTCGTTACAAAGGGTCTCAGAATAAATGCTGTGTTGTGATTTTAAGACATAAAGAGCTTACACAGTGATAGTTTACTGATCCATTTCCCCACAAGTGTTTCTCACCAGTCCCCAGTTCAGCTGGTAGTAAACGTCCCAGAGAAACATTTTTTAAATCCCCCAAGGAAATTCTGCATCATTAATAGCGGTGAGCATTTTTGCACATTAACCTCACTATTAGTATCTTAACAGTAAGTGCAGGAACTTCAATTTTTGTTTTCTATTATAATTATTTGTCTATGCAGAGTAGAATTATCAAGAACAATAAAGAAACACATATAGTATGTGGAACAGTGTATACAGTTCATGCTTTCAGACGTTCATGGCTTTAATTCTCTGCCAACAGTCTGCACAGATTGTAGAGAACCACTTCGAGGTGTCACAGACATGGTGCATTTATGGCACTTGGCATCCAGATAATTTATTGCAAATGTTTTTCATGTTCTACCTTGAAAAAGTGTCACCCCTCGCTGGATCAGTAACTTCAGTGCCCTGAAATTCAATTTGCTATGAACTAGTTTGGGTCAAACTACTTGTCCGTCCCTTTACTTTCAAATATTTACCCATTCAGCTCCTGTTAATCTGAATACTTTCTCTTTACCAGAAGGCTTCTATAAAAATGTAATAAACCCCCTTTAACAGAAAAGAGAAACTTTCTACCACAGATTGAAGTCCTCACAGCTCCACCAACACTCAGTATCACCTGCATTATGATACTAAAAATATAAGCCCTTATCGCTGCTTCAAAAATAGAGTAAATCTGCAAAGTTAGACCCTGAAATCACACCATTTGCTACTTGGAACGAAACCCTTAAACAAAGCTTAAAATATGGGCGCTTGTAGCAAACAGCAGTAAGTTTGTGCAAAAAAAAAAAAAAAAAAAAAAAAAAAAAGAAAAAGAAAGATACACCCCGTTGCATTCAACCAGGTCAGATCTTTTTTGTTTCAACCACATGGCAGAATATTTAATAGCAGTGTTATTTTCTGTTCCTCTTTCTAAAATAATTTCTTTTTAAAACCACCTTTTCAAATAAATTTCCTGGAAGGCACAAATATATGGAGTACTTGTAAATCAGTGTTCAGTGAAATGCACCATTGCTGCTGCAATAAAAATGGTCATGTCCCAATTTCAGATATCATTATTCCATTTCAGTGGAGAAGTCTTACTGACTAATGAGAATTCAAAGAAAGGACACTTTATCTGACACCGCTGCTGCACACATATTTAAATAGTTAAATTTCCATTATTGCTTTAAAACATGCAGCACGTCACAGGTAAATCTTGGAAAGGGTGTTCGCAACCTTAACTCAGTGAACTCACCAACAAATAACAGTTAGCTTAACAAAAGCTTGAGAAAGATCTTAACGGAGCAGACAAGAACATACATCTATTGTAAAAATGATGATCTTTCACAGTTAGTAGACCTCACAGTAACAACTCACCTGCCAATAACAAGAATCTGACTGTAATGTAATGAACAATAATGATTCTGACCTACAGAGAACATTTAATTTACAAAATGACCTCAGATTTGGATGCAGCATCAATGGTGCAAATTCTAGCTTATAAATAATTCAAAATCAGAAGTCCAAAATGGCATATTTCTGTTTCTCAGTTTCCTTCTTGGTATTAAAGAAAGAGGTAATAGAAAATAAGATGATTAGTTGTTACAAAACAAGTATAGGCTCAGAAAAGAAAGCACTGTGTCACACAGTGTCATTAGCAAGAGTCTCTGTCGACAGCCAGATCCTCGCCCCGTTCAGAAATTTGCTAATGGGAGTCCCATGGCCACTGCGGCGGCACAAGTTTCCCACTGGGGTGAAAGGAAAGGAGGAGGTGAGGAAGTCTGGAGGTATAGGGGGGTCATCTGGGGAACTGGCCTTAAAATACATCCTCCTTCGGTCAGATGGGGGCCCACATGGGCTCGGGAGTGGCGTGCTGCCCGGACTGGGTCCCTTATACTGCCTGAGCTGGCTCTGCAGGATCTCAATTTCGTCAACCAGTTGGGAGAGCTTGTGGTAGGCGGTCATGGGACCTCCTTTGGGAATGCAGGCTTCAGGAACCCAGCGCAGAAAGAAGAGCTTCCAGAGCGCCACGTGCGAGGGCATGAGCAGGGGAATCAGCAGACCCTGCTGGTCGGCTGGTCGGGAGAACCAGTCCCTGAAGAAGCGCTCTGATGGGCTTTCGTCTTTCACTGGGGAGAAATACGGCTTCAGCTCTGACAGCAGAGAGCCCCGCCTGGGCAGTGGGTCCTCTCCACCCCTCAGTCCATTACGCAGAGATGTGGCTGTTCCTCGCAGTGTGGAACTGTAGCTTTTCTGCTGGAGGAAGCACACAGGACTCGATTGTTTTAACTTGACATGAACAGGCAGTATAGGTAGGTAGGTAGGTAGGTAGGTATATACTTTATTAATCCCCGAGGGGAAATTTTTTAGTAGCAGTTAGAAAGGCCACAGTGCACTTTTTCCAGTTTCTCAATTCAAATGCTCATGATCCTAAAACCTCCAACTTTGAAAGAAGATTTAATGTATTTTCTGTACAAAAATTCACCTTCTGATGTCAAAACAACAGCCTGCTCATCAAATCAGAGCAGCAATAAACAAAACGTCTGACTAAAAAAACAACAAAAATAAATAAATTGTAAAACAGTGCAAAACTACAGAAAACTGAGGTGAACCATTACAAAAATACCTAAATTTAATTTTGATCCTAATCTGACTGTGGAAATAAGAAATTTTAAATGAATTGGAAACTACACTGACTACACTGTATTTGCCCTTTGTGATACCCATCCTACAAAGACAAGGAAAGCACACACTCTTAAAACAACTAATTCCTGTGAAAAAAGGAAGTAAATCTTTTTTGAATTAATTTTTTTATTGTATTCAACATCTAAAGACCATCTTTCACCAAAAGGTAAAACACCAGTGTGGTACTTGGTCTATCTGTGGTAAAGGAAGACAGCACACAAAAACAGTGTGCTGATGCTGCTCCTAAAACTTGTAAAACTCAGTATCTTGCTTACCTTTGTGCGTCTGAAGGTTTTCACTTCCCCATTCTGAACACAGGCAGCTCCTTTGCCGACATACATGGGGTTGTTAAAGAGGGTTTGATCTTTGGTGGAGAACTGCTGTGACCACTCCCAAACAGGAGGGAAAAACGCAACCTGCTGTTCTCCTTGAGGGATGGCTTTGTTTTTGGCAAAGTCCTGTAGAGTAAAGACTTGGTTATTCTTACACTGTACATAATTACATTATTGTACACTATGCAAAAAAACAAAAACACATGAATTGGTAAACTTTCTTGACCACCAGCTAAATGCTATTCTATTTTTGTGCATTGTGTTGCACTCTTTCCTGTCAATTATCTGGCATGCGGTTTTACATGAAATGATACCACAAAAAAAAAAAAAAAAAAAAATGATGCTTTGTCATGCCATCACCTGAAACAACATATTTATTAAAGTCACTAAATAAATGAATGTACAATCATATATATCGGTCCCTCACCATCAAGTGCTGAGCACGCTGTTTAGGAGAACTGAAGAGGAAAGTGCTGAAGAGGGGGATCCACATGCTGTCACTCAGTACCGTCAGATAGGCCTCTGTGAACTCAAACGCTGCAGGGTACTGGTTCATCATCTGCCACACGCAGTCCAGGAACAGCACGAACAGCGGCGACTTGAAGACATGAAGCAGGAGTGTCTCAGGAAATTCATGACGACAGCTCTTCTATAACTGGTTTCATTTAAATGAAGACGTATACCTCCTCTTTGTCATTCTTCTTTAAGTGGTTGCATCTGTCCAAGAAGCGATGGCCAGCCATCACCCACTCCTTCTGCACCAAACTCTGAAAGCCAATGAGGCTGCGATAGTGAGGGTCCAACATGAGCTGCACCAGTGAGGACACTACACAGTTTAGGTCTCGGTCTTCTTCCTCTGTAAAAGTGTAGAATGACAAATACCGAGAGCTTAAATAGGCATTTTGGAAGAAAGAATTTTGCAGGTTGGTCAGATTGAAAAACAAGTAACACTATGTAATTCATTCCTATTTGACCGTAATATCTGCTTTGGGTGGTATGTAACATGTATGAGGCCAAACTCTGCTGTAATATTACAAATGATGGACCAATAGATTTAAAAGCTCTTGCTCTATGACGGAAAGCGTGAGTTTACCTTGGAGAATGACGGAGGCATTCTTTCCATCCAGGTGGTACACGACCTCAGCAGAGAGTTTCAAAAAGGACCTTAGGTCACAAAAACAACATATATGGTAAATTGTAAAACACATTTTTTTAAGTAACCGGCAGCTTAGTATTCAGAAAATTATATTGATAAGATTTTTACTAAAGTCCTTTTTGTGCTGTGACTAATTACTGGCCAGGGAGTCAAGAACATCTGAGGGTCACGACCAAAAATACAAAAGCTGAAAAATCATGTGTAAACAAGTATCTCATCTCAACAGTGTATAATTACTAGCATGAGAACTAGCATGTACCTACAACGTAGTTTCACATAAGCAACAAAAATGTAACATTGACTGTGTAAATGCATCTTTAAAAAGATTTGATATATACAACTCAAAAACAAGACAAAATGTTCATATTATAGGTGGAAGTATGAGGGTAAACACTGCGAAGGCTTGCAAGACATTTTAAATTTTGACCCTTTAAAAAATACCACCACACCGACAGTTTATGAAGAGCTTTCAAGTGCCGTCAGCTTGTTTACATACCTGACATACTCCAGCCATCGGGAGTTCTCAATGGATGAAAGCCACCTCTCCTCAGACTCCTCAAAAGGATCTGCACAATCACAACATTCACACACTTGTAAACCTATAACACTGCACGCCCACGCCAAGAAACATTTCTGCAGCAAAAAAATGTGCATTGAATAACACAGCAGACAAAAGATTTAATACTTGAAGCAATGGCGCTCACCTAAGACAGAGATCTGCCGAACTTTAACAAAGGCGTTCTGGATGTCCTGGATGTTTGGCAGACACTTGTCCACATCCAACCTGATGACTTCACTGCGCTGGGGGTGGCTTTTGGTGATGGCAGTGAAGATCCTACAACAACATGAGAGAGATATCGGTGACTGGAGATCTAGTCCATCACAATAAACAGTTATAATATCAAAAACCTGGTCTAAAAATATATCTTCTATTCAGTTCTAACAAATCTCCATACTTCCTAAACCCACTGCTGCAGTGGAACATCTGCTGGCTGCCACTGAACTTCTGAGACAAAGATATTACTAACAACACATTTAATTCAGGTTGTGAACCTGAATGAAATGGGACAGACTTGCATTACCTCTGATCAATCTTCCTCTGCTGTAATGGATCAACTATGCTGGCCATGCGGACAAGAGCACTCCCATTGGGGTGATTCCAGCACCACAGCTAGAGACAAGAACACTCACATTAAACATGGATCAGTCGGAATACAAAGGATGATCTGATCAATTGAAGTTGATGCTACTCTGCAGATACTGACTAGAAATGACTCCACTGGTGGTCCTTACATTTTCTAATAAAACAACATTTTAGGTCTAATCATGAATAACTAAAATGGATAAATGCACTAGTCCGAAGCCAATTTTAAGAAACGGCTCCACATTTAATTGGAGAAATCATCAGATCATCAGTATCTGTAATACTCACAGGAATGCGCCTATCGGTGAAGAATAATGAGTACTGCTTTAGATCTTGATCGGCGAGAGAGACCGGGACCACTATGTACTCTGGAAGACTGAAAAGGGTGCACAGAAAGACTGATGTTACAAATCAATCTAACACAACACCTCATTAAAAACAGAACAAGCAATTTAAATCCAAGAAAATGTATTTTCATGTTTCCACAACATCTAATTTTACAGTCAGAAAACATCACCTAAAGGCTTTACTGCTGATATACCCATCGTTCTCTGAATAAGCCAAGTGTGTTGCTTCATGCTGACATTTAATAATATTGTGCAAATGGTACTGAAAGACTTGGTTGTAAAAAACGTGTTAGCACTGGCTTTGTTCTGCTGTTTGTCCAAAACATTTTTAAGAGCGTATCAAAGATAAGTGTCTTGAGCAGCGGTATTATTTTGTTGAATGAATCAGGGTGAACTGTAAGTATTGTTTCAGCCACATGTGGTGTGTTCAGTTTGGTCCAAGTTACTATTATGTAATTTAGAGTCTTTTCACACATTACAATGCTCACTTTGAAACCCACCATGATGTCATCACTGAAATCAGATGAATAGTATGTATTGTCCAGAACAGAGATGCATGTTACAGTGCCTTTCCCCCCATTAAAAGAGCAATGTAATGTTTACACAATGTAAACATAGCTTATTGACAAAAATATTCAAAAATATTTGGAACAACTAAGGCCTCCTGCAGGAGGTGCAGACATGTTTGCCAACAATAAACACCATGAGCTGAAAACCTTGGTGAGATGGCGTAGATCTCATTGATGGAGCAAACTCTCCACTCTGAAGCACCCGTTCTCTTGATCTCCCGATCCCAGTCAGATGGACGGTCAAAAATGGGGGTCTGTAATCCTCCTCTTGGGGTGGAGCCATTGACTCGCTCCCCTAGAAACACAGATACACTTTTATTTCTGGTGCATAATGTCACATTTGGATTCACAGAATAGATCACAGTTTCAAATAAGATGTTGGGTCTTTTTAAAAACAATGACAGAAAGATGTCCTGATATTTGATTACCTTTAGATTCATGGTATCGCCGTCCTTGATACTCAAAGCCAAACAGCAGCTGAAGGTCAGCTGGATGGGAATAGTGGGCAATAGCCAGGCAAACCTACAATAGAAGGAAGAAAAGCATTTTTATGGAATATAGAGTACAATACAACAAAAGTATAACTGAATGGTGCAATCAACATGTTCAATGAAGATTAGGTTTCATCACAACCACTCAGCTCCCCGAACCCGGCTCACTCTGAGTGCTAGAATTAACTTGAGGCATGTTCTTTAATTATACCAGCCCAAGCACAAGTGAAACCTGGGAGAGCAAATGTCTGACGGACAGCCTACTGCTCTGGTTCTACAGGACTGAATCTCTCTTTGGCTCCACGTGAGTCACACAAAGCAGTCCATTCAGTATTAAAGCTGTGAATAACACGAGAGGACACAGAAAACGTGTGTGTGTGTGTGTGTGTGTGTAGACAAGGCTGCTCCCAACTCTGTAATTTCCTATGGCAAAATAAGGTATTATAGGCTGGCATAATTCCATATGTCACAGAGAAAGAAAAAAAAAAAAAAGAACTGAGCCCTGTTT
This sequence comes from Brachyistius frenatus, assembly GCF_029030835.1. Classification (NCBI taxonomy): domain Eukaryota; kingdom Metazoa; phylum Chordata; class Actinopteri; family Embiotocidae; genus Brachyistius; species Brachyistius frenatus. Next base: position 1,611,482 of record NW_027210614.1, read on the forward strand.
TAGGTTCACACTGTAATTACATATGTGGTGTCCATAAATAAGTTCACAAGGAGTGAAGGAGGGCAGACACATTCTATTTTAGTGCTCTATACATAATAAACCTTTCATATTCTGTTCTATGCAGTACAGGACACAAAATTAAGTGTTAATGATCGCATTTTTTTTTTTTTATAAATGTAATTTATCTGTAATTAGAGACCTGTGTCCCTGTTCAATAGAGTGTTGTACCCTGAGCCAGATGTGGTGTAGGTATGTACCAGGGAGCTGCAAGTGCTCTAAAACCTACACAGAAATTGCTCCCAGATGACGAGAGGAGATCAGACATGCAACGGGCACACAGTGAAGCCAGATCCTGGACTCTGTAGTGAGGCTGCAGAAAGCCAAGAGCTCCTCACCACCTTTGTGAATCTAATTCACAAATAAGTATTTATTTCCAGGCCCTAAAACTTCATCTTTCCCAATATTACACAACATCTCTTCTTGCTGAATGTTTATTTGATATGATGTGCTGTAGGCGGTGTTTTAAGAAAGGGTAAGTATACCCATCAATCGGTCACATGGCAGATTGAGCCTAACACGACAACTTCCTAGTTCACGTTTTCTGAGTTTTTATATGATTTGTCACTTGATTAAAAACACTAAATTTTCATGCATGACTCGTATAAAGTTCATCTTGTCACTGTGGCCTACTTTAACTCTACTAAACTGAGCTGCAGCATCATGAATGAAACATCTGTCCAGTGTCTTTATGCAGGAGATGAGTCAGAGTCACGCTGCCAGTTGTTGTGCAATCAGGATCAAACTCTGTTTCCTTTCTCTTGAATGAGCATTGTTCTTGATATCTATTTGTTGTTAGGCTAATGACTCCACTGAACATGCTTTCAGCGAAGTCAATCCTTTCTATTCAAATGGAGCGTGACTGAGTCGCACACAACAGTTCGCATGATATAAATATCCTTGTCACTGAGGAAGTAGTCATAGAAATGAAACAGAGTGTGTGTATGCAGCGATTTTACACAGTCAGGAAAGGAAAAGTTTGGTCAGCAATGACCAACAGTGAAACGGGCAGGAGAAACTGAGGAAAGCGAATGGTTAATTCTCAGCAATTCGTTATTAGGAGGTCTGGCATTAAAAACAAAAGCTAAAAGGTACTCTGTGTAGAATTACATGTGACTGAAGGACAGGTTCACAGTTTTTCAGTCCGTCTTAGAACAACATTTTTTTCTTTCAGAAAACTGTGGTAAACATTCGTGCTGTATTTTGTGCCCCTTGGACAAATATATGAGGGAAGTGAGGTAGTAAATATCCGTCTGTTATACTATCCCAACCTTTCCCAAGCGGCAACCAACCGTGACGTCACCTATTGTTTTGTGAACAACTGCTTTGAAGCCTCGAGTTCAGTATTTTGCACGTCCCCTTCTTGCCACTTTGGACTTTGGAGCCAGAAGTGACCATATTTGGATGAGCTGGGGAAGAGCGGTAGATCAGACTCAATCTGATTGGGAACTCGAGGACACTACGCCCCCTCCCCCGATGGACGCTTTTGGAGGACTAATATATAATTCATGACGGGATTATTTTCCGATGGACTGCCAAAATACTAATAAGAAAGATTAACTTTCTCAAATGACCATTATGGCTTGTGGAAAATATTGACCGACTTTGTATAGCATGAAAAGTTGAATGGGAGTCTATGAGCCAACCTCTAGCAACACTCTGTGGTATTGCAGTTTAGGGCACTTAAGCATTAGTCTTTATTTTTCAGACCTGGAAGCGACGTCCACTTTTATAAAGACTGTGTTGCCTTAACACTAAACCTAACCCCTGATACTAAGATATTGCGGTCAAGATTGCTTTTGAATTTTATCTTTTCATTAATTCATAAAAATTGTCCTTTTTGTTTAGAGTAAAAGTCTACCACCAGTTTTTGTGTCATATTCACACCTAGCATATTTTAAAAGCCTCTAAAAATACCATCCAGATACCAAAATTGAAATCAAAGGCAACTGGTCAAAGCTTCTGTTTCACTCACCTTTTTGGCACTTTCAGGTCCAGCCTCATCGAAGCAGAACCTTATGATGCGCAAGTCTTTGCAGTACAGGATGAGTTCAGTGGGGTTGAACTTTAGCTTCTGGTTTGAGCCCAATACTTTCTTCTTCCCCTTTGTATCATTCACTGAAAGGACCAAACACAAAATATGAAGCATATCAAATTCAGAAAACACATGCCAAAGTTTAGAGACAGAAGACTACATTTGTTCCTATAAAACACAACAGGTATTAATGTCAACTACAAGGAACTAAAAACATACACTATGTCTGCCATGGCTGTATCATTGTTTTTCCTGTTCTTTCAAGTAACAATATATAACTGGCCAATATGCAAGTAAAAATGAATTATTGGTCTGATAATGAATTTTCAGCCAATGATTACATGGAGAAATGCTCTCTGCGCCGCTACCTGTTTACGAGGCTCCTCATACACATGCACACTACGCTTCTTATGCTAGTAGCAAACTCTTATGAATAACCTACACATACACATGGTTAAAACAGTTAAAACTAACTACCAATGTATATTCAACTCAGCTGGATTACAGACGCTTTTGATACAGAGAGTGACGAGCCTGGATTCTCTATTCGGCTGTTACTGGGAAGCTGATATCAGTTATACTGATATTAACCAGCACTAGGGTTTAATTTCTTTCTTGAAGCCCTGATATTTGTGTAAATCCTACATTGATGGTGTTGTCTTTAGTAGCCCAGTTCATACAGATCCAAACAAGCTGGGCAGAACCTCATGCTTCATCACTGCAACACAAATAACCTTGGTCTGGGCAGTAGGCCTCGCAGCGTCAGCAATCTACAGCAATGGAGATATATAAACAAAGCTAATCCTAAACCGGGCTGCACTGCCACTAAACACTGCGTTAGCTGTGACATCATTTGTTATCAGATTGCTGACCAGGAAAAACAAACGACACTGGTCATCCACCTAAACTGTCAAAGATTAATGAGGAGTCGACCGGGCTCATCAAACTTTAATTCTGATTATACACCACTATTTAGGTTAGGATGATATGTGCTGGTGCAAAATCAATTACGTAATTAAAATGAATTTGGTTTGATTGCTGAATAGACAAAATTATGGTTTAATATAATTATAAAATATATAATAATTTAGTTTGGGGTATTGTGGCATTTTCAGATAAACATTTGGTTTCAGGTAACAAGTTCCTACATGTGGATGTCAGATGGGGAAAGAGTGTCATGAAAATATGAAACCAGCAGAATACTTTCTCCCAAACATAAAATTAAAAAGATGTGCAACAAGAAATGTTATTTTACAAACATTACGAACGACATGTACCTGTTACTACTTGCTCCAGACAGGTCAGGGGAATGTCGTGCTGTCCAATAAGCAGGTGGGACAACTGCGTCTTCTGTAGTGAAGGCAAACATGTCTGACATCTTGTAGACTTTGTATTATTCCCTTAACTCACTGAAATGCTGTATCAAATACTGGCTGGTATATCGTGTCGAGGTTCTCGAACTGAGTAATGATCAAGTCCCATTATCAAGTCAACAATCTGCCACGTAGATGGAAATGACGTCTGTTCTCACTTCTTGTGCGATACCACTGACAATGTAGTGCAGGAAAGTACACAAGTTTTCCTTCCTCTTTGCCAGATGCACCAAACATAAAAACAAAGCTGTGAAGAATTTAATCTATTCAGCCATATGTTGGTGGTACTAACAGAAGTTACACACAAATATAAAGCTGAAACTCTTATTCATTCTACTTCATTTAAAGCCTTGTGAATAACAACATGCTGAAGTTCAAACATGTGTTTTGTTTTTTTTTTTAACACTAAGGGTTTCATAATTACAAAACATCAGACCAACGACATTGTAGTGTTTTACTACTGCTAAGAAACCCACAAAAATACCTGCTTAGACGGGGCATCCTGAGGGATGAAGGAAACCTTAAAGTTGGTGCATATCAACTTCCCCCAAAGGTCATCCTGGCTGCTTTCAGTGCTGATGCATTTCCTCACAAAGTTCACCTCATTCACTACGATCTCCCCTGGTGACAAACGAATGAGAAAAGCAAAAACAATGAGCATAAAAACCTCAAATTTATGTTTACAGGTAAAAGGAGCATACAAAGAAATAAAGATCATAAATGTTTTTTATATAATTAAACAATTATGACACTTTTTTGAAGTCATTTTCCTTTTCAGTGCTCTTCTTTTAACCATCTTCCTCCCTGATGTTGGATGCATAAGAAGCATCAGCTAAAAAGGTACAAGTTCTTGTTCTTAATGACACTGCTGGAGAACAATAGGGACAGTTTGCCAAGTGCAGCAATACATACTGGTACAAAGTAAATGAAAGTAGTACTTTTACATTACTAATGTTGATAAATTAAAGGTTATGAGTCCAATGAACTTTGCTACAAAAAGAAAAATCTGGCTATGCACAGCTACTCATCATTAGCTTTAATTTGAATAAGGACAACTATCCAGGGTGAAATTTAACAAAGTCTTGACATGCTTGATATTGACATCAAAACCAGTTACAACCAAAAGCAAGTTCAACTCGTCTTAAGAGATTTTTCCTCCTCCTCCATATGAGATTTTGCCTCTGTTTTGTTTCATTTATTAACATTTCCTTTCAGTGGACAGGAAAGTATGCTTCCTAAATACTGTTGGTTAATCTTATGCTTCAGATTAACATGCACGTAACCTAATGTTTTTGTGATTCTCCAAAAGCAGAACAAACTCAATAAATGTCTTTATACAGGTCAGTAGATATGCAACCAAACAGGAAGCGGAGGCTTCTCACCGATACGTATCTTATCGCAAATGCTTGATGCATGGTGTGAAAGGATGTGCTGCAAAACAGTTTTAGACATCTGAAACTAAAAGCCAAACGCCCCACACACCATCCAAATGTCTGTAAATATAAGGGAGACGATAATCACCTTCAGTTCTACCATGTGCAAGTCACATTATAGTGTTTAATTCAGCTTTAGGGTAACGGGGCAGCTTTTTATAAACTATCTTTTATGGGAAACGTGACCTTTGCCCCTTCACATGATCACGAACGAAATGATTAAGTCGAAGAAAAGAATCCGGCTATAAAAAGTTGCCCCACAAATGTTTAAAAGATGAAAACTGGGGCAGCAGGGTGGAGTCACTTCAAAGCTTTGCACCAGAGAGCCAACTGAGACTGTACAGTTAAAAATAAGGAAGCTGATCATGAAACCTGTTACTCTGTCTGGCACACAAACCAGACTACAAAAAGAAGCGACAGCCCATGTGTGGTAACATAAATAAAATACACCTCACTAAAGTACAGTGTGTTTGCAAATGAAGAATTGTTGTTCGAGTGGCTCTGAGGAACTTTCAAAAGATGAAACACTAGCAATCGATATTAATCCAACAGCTTTTCCCTACAAAACAGCACATCACTGAATACAGCATACAAAAACATCACATTATGTGAAGGGAGTGTCGAGCCACTCCCATTAGGCTGCTGCTCACACTCATACCAGAATAAATCCTAAACATGAAGGCTTTGTTGCTGCCCCAGGTACTGAGCTACCTACACTTTAGACACCCTGGCACCATACTGATAAAATATGCATCAGTTGGCACAAGTTGAGGACAGTAATTTACAATTTCATATCCTGATTCCACTTAAACAATTGAGCTTTAAATCAGTTATTTCCTGTTGAGAAGGTAAACTTCCTTCAACCGACAGAAGTGGAAACACCAAGATGACAAAGAGGAAGTGAGCTGCAAAGAGCATTTGGCCTGAACTGGTGCCAGGAGGGTGATGAAGTAGTTTATTGTGATGAACACTGCTCACACCAGCAATTTTCTTTTCATGATGATCCATATGCTTGTTTATTCAGGAGACTCCAGCAGCACAAGCCCTAACACTTGCAGTGGGTGCTTTAATTACAATTACTTTTTACTTACAATGACTTATACAACCAACTGGAGGTTGGAGATCTGTGCGGTGTACGGCAATCAGACACTCCTGCAACTGTTGGAAAGCTTAAATTGTTACATTTTTGTGAAGACTTTTCAAGAGTTCTTTTAAAAAGGTGTGCATTTCTGCTGACTTTACAGATATGAACACTAACGTCCGAAAAGCTATATTGCTAATCTAAACATACGGTGGTATGTACAATGGCATTTATTTGTATTTTATCCATGATTAGATTGATAAAAAAAGATGGTCTTAATGAATGAAAATATTTTTTTTACTTTGGTACAACGAGCTCCTACCGACAGCTGTAATGCCAAATATGAAACCAACGTTGTGATTTAAGGAAATAAAAAATGTCAGCAACAATTCCTCATCTACCACATATGTTTTGGAACTGTTTGTATTAGCTGAGGTTGCGCCAGACTGATGCATGTTTGCCTGAGCAGAAATGCATGTTAGACCAGCGATGTAGTACAAAAACAGGATGGGTAATTATCCATGTCCATGAAAGGGGCATCGTCCAGACTTTGAGACCACATAGTCGTTAAAAGGAAATGCTACGCTGACTCAGCGTTGCAAAGAGGACAAGAGGAAGTGACATCCCAATTTTTCTCTATTGACCGAGCTTTATGCTGCCCTCTTACAAGCCCGCTGCTTGGGTTGACAACTTCCTGCCATAGGTCAAACCCACGTATCAAAATTTTAGTGTGGACTTGACCAACTAATTTGAAGAAAATGTTTGTCAGCTAAATGCCACCATGTTGGAAAAGCCATTCATTCAGAACCAACCACTGAGACACCTTCTGCAGCAGTTTAGACGAGACTTGGTACAAAATCAGGCTTTCAAGCTTCAGCAATAAATCTGGAGACGTAAGCAACGAGATAATTTCAGTTATTAACGACAAAGATGGTCTAATAATCAGGCCTCTGTAATTTTTGTTTTGACTACGTTATTCACCGGAATCACTGAAAACAGAGTTGTGGGAGATGATTAAGAAAATATTGAACTAGGATGAAAACACAGTTATTATTAGTTAATGACAAACAGGCTTTTTTTTGCCAAAGTACAAGTCTACAGTTTACTCAATGATATTACCACTTTGCACACAGAGGAGGGGTGCCCTGCATAAGACACTCTGTAAAAGAAATACACTCTTTCATCTGGTCATTAACATAATGTCTAAATAAAATGTCTACAAATCAAGAATGTCTAGCTTGCATTTGAGCAAACATTTTGTTTTGTTTTTAGGATAATGCAAAAAATAAACTTACCTGAAAGTAACTTAGGCTCCAACTTTTTAATAGGTGGTTCAAAAGATTTCTTCACATCAGTCTACAAAAGAAAAAAGAAGCATATGTCACATCAGTTACAGTCAGACAGTAGCTCATCAGAGGGTTAATGGATAATGGAAATCATGTGTTATTACAGGGTGAAAGGGTAGAAAACTACCACTTAAATGTGTCTTTGCAATTGTAAACACATCATAAAATATTAATTAAAAACAAAACAAAAAAAAAGAGACTTGTAATTAGCCTTTAACAACGGCTGCTATACTATCATGCTGTTATGTTTTTGGTGAGTAAATATTGGATACATAGAAACTTACAGCATGCAGTAAGAGAAAATAAGCCGTGTGCAAGTTCTGTTTCCAAATTAAGTAGCAACTAGTATACGTATAGTCAACTAATGCTATTAATAATGAACCCCACAATACCTCGCACACCCGCCTGATACTATCTATTATTATTGGTACAGCTGTGCATGTTCATACATGGCTCTCCTCTTAAGAGTTTAAGTGAACGAATGACTATGGAGGTTAAACTACTGACTTTCAGATGTAGGATTTTTGGGTGTAACATTTAAGTTTATGTGTAGAAAAGCCTCCAGTTTCTACATGGATCATCTGATCTGGCCGTAAATACTCTCAAATAAGAGTTAAAATCTAGAACTTTAACTATAGTTTTCATTTTATTTCAAATCTAATCTGCTGGAATCAAGAGCCGAAATACCAGGATTACACTGTACATGACAAAATTAAATGGTCAGAGCATTTCTTTTTTTACATCAGCAAAGCCTCCCACAGTATAGCACATCTAATCAAAATGTTTAAAGTCCTTTAGTTATAGCGTAATGAAGGAAAGCCACCCTCTTGTCCACATTACACGTCTTCGAGTCATTTGGAGTTCGTGCATCATTGATATTCTCTCTTCTATAACAAAAATATAGGTAATCTGTGTAATTTTGTATTTACCATGCAATGCTGATTTTATACTTGAATACACTGACTGTCAATGGAAAGATCCAAATTACCTCCTAAAACCAGTCGTGACCTTATACCCAGACAAACATTGGTATTATTAGGGTCACTTGATCAGCATCTGTAATCAAACCCTTTCACTCGCGGCCTGGACAAGTGCTTAAAACCTGCAGGCAAAACAAGGCAAATACAACACAAACCTCAAATGCAAAATTACAGTTGGGTAATTAGTTCTCTCTTTCAACATGGAATTAAAAAGACCAAACATGTCAAGGTCTCACTTCTCTAAATTGTGCAGGATTAGAAGGAAAACGTTGTTTCTTTCAGCCAACAAGTGACATTTCACCAGACAGCAACTACGAAGACGCAAAGCAAACGTGTAATCTGGTAAATCAAAAAAAAAATCAAGGAGAAATCTTTGCAGAAACTCAACAGTGTTTGATGAATCCAACCAACATCACTTGGAATAAGAAAACAACTACACCAGTATGCACGTTTTACTGAGGATTATTATATTTTCTTTTGCAATTACCTAAAAACAGCGATTCATACATTTATCACCAAACACGTAAAGTACACTCCGCCATAATCTGGCATGACAAAAATACATACATACCTGAAGAGGAGGGAGATAACACTTGAAGGTTGGTTTCAGGGGTTTGACAGAAAACATTGTTTATGTCCTCTCTCTCTCTCTCGGTGATATTCCTGAAAGAGTTGACTGGAGGGAAAAAAAAAAAAAAAAAAACACACCAAAAGGAAGCCTTCGGGAAAGTTTAGGTCAGCTCCTTATCCGAGTAAATCCGAGACGTCCGGCCGTAAAATATTCATCGAGACAGCCCGGGGGCGAGCTGACGGCTCTCCTCCCGTTTCGATAAGAGGTGGAGGAGCAGATTACTCGAGCTGCCTGGAAAAAAAGTTGACAAGTTAACGTTGAGGCGGCGGCGTTAGCTTGGCTAGCTGGCTAGCGTAAAGTACTAACATCGAGGTTTTTTATGAATGCCGTTCCCACGCGGAGATAAAACTGTGGAAGAAAAAAAAAAAAATTACAGGCGTCGGCTGCGTGTCTACATCTTCTTTACACCTGTTGCTGTGTGTGTGTGTGTGTGTGTGTGTGTGTAGTCGCCCCTCGGTGACTTCCTCAAAGCCTCAACTAACTCAGCCAAACGCAGAGCCCGACGCCGTGAAGGACTTCGCGGCCATGTTTATGGAGAGCCGAGGTCCCGCCCTGCTTCCGGGCTGCGCTGCTCGGCTCTTATCGCTCCCACACTTTCTTTGAGCAAACTTTCTGGAAAAAGCTGAAACGGGACACGGAGGTACTCTGTCCACAGTCGAAGCTGAATAGATATCTACTACCGTGCGTGACAGTAAACAAAGCGATACGCGTTTGATTTGAAGAGGAAACCCGCGATTATTTTCGTGAGCGTTCATCAAGCGCACCACGCATGGACTACAACTCCCAGGAGACATTGACAGCACGACAAGCTGACGACCGCACGTCCTTATTTTTTTTTTTTTTTTAACAGTAGCTGAACTTTATCAAACTATTGATTTATTTATGTATCATAAAAAAAAAACGTACATTTGTTTTTTCCCACAAACTCACAATTTTGTTTAAAACAAGGTGTTGATGATACAAAATCAGCTGACTTTAAGTCATGTTTAGGCTAAAGAGATCATCTCATCATTCAAAACGGTAGTCTGGGTTTTACGAAAGTCATTTCTGGAGCTGTTGGAGCTATATACTGAAGAAAAGGTTTAGGCATGTTGGCACGCGGGTTAATTCAGAAATCAAAACACCACAACTATCTACAATAAATTTTTAAAAATAAAAATAATTATTAAACAAGAAACAAAACAGGTGTCCCAAGAGACCACCGCCAATTTCACATGTAATTGAAAGTCTGCATATTTACTGAGTTTTTCTTGGCACTTACATCCTGCTGGGACACCTGTCTCTCTCCCCATATGAAGTTGCCTGGGCGAGTTACCTGGGCTCTGAATAACCTGCATTACGTGACGTTTAACAGGGTTACTGAGTAGGACGAGTGGAAACCTGATTTAAAGATGACGTGCTTCACTATGAGAACACGGCAGAGTGGAGGGAAGGTCCTGACAGCAGCCGGACTGATCACAAGATTGTGTTGGACGATTAAAACCAGAAGGAGGCAGTAATGCAACTCTGTGGATGGCAACTTCCCTAAAACCCCGAAGAAGGCGAAAGCCGGTCATGAAGCGCACCTGCTCCCCATGCTCACCTGCACGCACCTGACGGTAGCCACATGTCAGCCTGGCTCAAAAAAAAAAAAAAAAAAAAATGCACAAAGGGAACAGGAACAGAGTCAGTCGACGGCACAGAAGAGCTTCAGAAGAAAAATCCTTCCCAACCAGAACTACATGCAGGCCAGCACCACTGATAGCAGCAAAGAGTCTGTTGATGGAGACAAACGTAACACCTGCAGCTAAAATTCAAGTTTAACCAGAGCACACTGTAAGTATGAGAACATCTTATTCATTATGAATAACAGTATTGATCTTCCCAAAACAATGTCTTATTTATTTCTGAATTTATGCCACCATCAAATATTCAATTCGATAATACAAGCTTTCTATCTACTGTTTCTTGTGAACTCCATTTATGCGAGAAAACAGCTAAAATCCCCATTGGCCCATCCAATGTTGCAACTTCCTATGTCTGTTTCAAATTGAAAGCCCTCTGGTTTTATGCAAAGTCCAGCCTGGTCCAACCACATACTAGGTTTTGCTTTGTCTTATCCTCTAGTAATTGAAATGGTCATCCCCTCAAATGAGCAAATTTATGTTGCGAACGTCAGCAATATCTCCTTGTACCTTTTATTCAGAAAGTCAGAATGTAATACTTGATGTACTGATAGTTGCCAATACACACATCAACATGTGAATGAGGGTAGAACTACATGCATAAAGTTTCAACTATATGTTGTACGTCATACATTTAAAGCATCTTGAATGACAAAATAAATGTAAATTGATGTCTTAATATTCAGTCAGGAAGTCAAGAGGTAAGCGTAGTATATTAATTATACCACAGGCGGTTAGGCCCAACATTCCTGTAGCTATATTATTTATTGTGCTGTGTTTATCACAGTAAAGTTACAACTGGGAAAGATGACCAAAAAGCCGTCTCAGTGACGAAGAACAGGAGTAAAACAGTCTCTACTCGGGTTTAAAGCCAAGCTTACAGTCAGCAGCTCAAAGGCAGCCAGATGACCGGCAGCAGCGAAAGTGGCTGACATTTATTTCGAACATGTGTTTGTCTGCATGGACAGATGGGAAATGTGAGAAAGCTTGAGCATCAGCGGTTATTATTGCACAGACTGAGCTGAAACATGAACACACACTTCTAATTCACCCATACCTGAGCCCAAATGTTGCATCCCAAGGTTCTCCTGAATTCATGTGTGTTTAAACTACTCAAAAATGTGTCATTTGCTGACTGCATCCATTTCTGTATACATTTATAGCACCATTCTTATGTGCTGGAAATGCATTTCATGTGTTTATATCTGCTACAACAGATATATTTATATATCTCATGGAGACCTTCTCCATGGTGAACAACTGTATCGTTTTTTTTTTTTTTTTAAACACTTGGTGTGATTGCTGATCTAAATCAACACCATGTTTGTCTGATATATATATACTGTATATATATATATATATATATTTTTTAAATCATTTATGTAATGTCCTTTGTCGTCCACACGGTGGTGACAAAATACCACACCAGAGGAATCACCAAAGCTCTGTTCATGAAAGGATCACTAACTTATTCATACATTATAGGTGCTGCTTTCGACAGTGTTACTTACCACATCTATCTCTGTCACCTAATACAGGCGGAGACACTGTTTTGCTTCAGTTCAAAGACCCATATAAGGACATTTATATTAAATATTCTTCAGCCTTTCAGTGTGCTGTAGTGAGCAATTCATGTTCTTAATACTCATCTTCAATGTTTGAATTATATTTAGAATAAGTCTTAAATATGAGTACAGGACACACACACACACGCGCGCGCACACACACACACACACACACACACACACACACACACACACACACACACACACACACACACACACACACACACACACACACACACACACACACACACACACACACACACACACACATGTCTGTGCATACAGAGGCAGCCTGTTTGATGGGTCACACCCAGAGACTCGCCTCACCACCCAACATCATTTCAAGGCAAGCCCCAGTCTGTCTGGAGACTGCTCGTGAGGAGTGGATACCAGTGCCACCCAAACACTTCAAAAGGGGTTTCCTAAAGGGCCTTTGAGTTGCATTTTTATTTGTCTGAAGAGGAAACACCACTGAATTTCTGTACATAATTTGGGGACAACCTTCTCAAAGAATTGAGTTTTAATAACAGATCCTCTTAAGATAAATACTATAAGCAGTGAATACATTTAGTGTGACTGCACCCATGAAGTTCAAATGAGGATTTCACATGCAACATGTAAAAAGGAAAAGGACTTTGAACATTTATGTTTTTACAAGCGGTATTATTTTTTTTATATACGTGACAGTAAAAACATTACATGACACCGTTTTACTTTTGTTTTTCAAGCGTAAAGTACATTTATAAAGAAACTGTAGTTTTGAGGTACTTGTATCTCATTTTCTGATACTTTGTACTTTTGCTCCACTCCATTCATTTGATTATCTTATAAGCAAACCACCAAGTTAGCTTATTTAAACTTAGTAGTACTCATGTATCACTAACTTGAATGTGCAAACTCATCAAACATGAATTCTTTTGTATTCTGATGCAGTAGGTTGAAATGAAATCAGACTTTATTGTCTCTTGAAGGGAAATTCTTAGACTACAAAGCAGTATATAAAGTACAAAAAAAAGTTTCTCACATGAATGCATCAGTGACTATTGTCGAATAATATACTTTATTTTAAAATCTGCATGATGAACACTTTTATCTTGCTTTTATTACTCACTTTATTGAAATGTTATTGTATAATATAAGAGATAAGAAATAAGAGTACTGAGGACATATTGCACCACTGACAAATTCACATCCACCAGGATGTGTTTGGGCTGTCAGTACTGGCCGTGGCAGCTCGGGTTTCTAAAAGACTAACGCTGAAATATTTTTGTCCTCTGGTGTTTGTTGTTAGGAAGTGCTACAGCTGCGCATGCCCAGTGGTTTCGCTCCCAGTAAGTCATGAATATTTAAGTAGTGTCCGCGTTCAGCGTCCTTTGATTGGACCCTCGGGCTCAGTTTCCTGTGTTATGTTTGAGACTCCGTTTTCGAGGGCACTGCTCGCTCCGTAAATTCCCATCCAGCCCGCTGTTTGATCACTGCTCCGCTGCTGTCAGTGTCGGACTCATATCTGACTGCACAATGGACGGAGGGCACCGCTGACGAGCCGCATCCATGCTGTCCGGAGTTTATCGGGGATATCTTCTGTAAACTTGGATTTTCTTTTTCTCCTCTGGTTTTGGGTAAACAAGCAGACTTCTTTTGTTTTTGGACGTAGTGTGGACTTCACTGAGGTTCGCACAGGATCTCCGGGAACACGACAGAGAAAGCTGCGACTGTTGTGAGGGCACAGGATGGTAAGTGATGTGTACGCTGGCTCAGATGTGATGGCACCATTTGTTTTCTATAATTATTATTATTCAAATATTTACCACAGGGCCGCTTTTATAATCGGGGGTCTGTGAGAAAACCCATGTAGCCTAATCAATATGTTATGAACAATATTTTGTTGAAATAGTCCCGGAATTAAAAGTTGTTTTTTTTTATTATTATTATTCGTTTTAAGGTTATTCTTGTCCAAAAGTTTCCATACTTTTACTTGTCGGGTTCCTTTATTGTTGCCTTAAGGAAAAAATAATTTGAGATACATTTTGGGTGATTTTTATCCATGTTTCTCACTAATATGAAGTAGGAACAATTACAAACAATCTCCTTCTCGCCTTCTGTGTGTCACTGTTATTCTGACAGACATAAGCTTTGTATGAGCTGTAGTGAAGGTAATTATTAAGCACTGACCCTGAGCAGTTGAATTTGACACCCGGAGATTTAATGTCACTTAAAAACATGAGTCAGATTATTGAAAACCAGTTGTTCTTGGAAGAAGAGGCAGCCAGGGAGCTGTCAGGTGGAGTATGTGCATACTGTTATGTGTGCAGCTTGTTGTGTGTCCGTGCATTTCACAAAGACAGGTTTTTCCTGGCGTCTGCATGCCATCCGAGCAGTAGACACACCTAGAGCAACAGAGGAGGTTGAATGGCGTCACCTTTTAGATTTTGACAACAATTCAAGAACTATCCTCTAAGGAAGAATTCCGACTTTGGCCGTAGAGCACAATAATACAGCTGTGATACAGTTTTTAGCCCAATCTCCCTTCACTGTTAATTAATGCATCCTGCTTAACCGAAGGTGGTGTAATGTCACTCAAGACAACACAAAATAGAAGTTTGTTTGGGCTTATGTGAAGAAAAGTCCTTTAAATGAACTGAATAAGTGAACACCATTCAAGCTAACCACTTCATCACGTGTCTGCAGTATGTCTCGTGCATTTCAAGACACCTGTTGCTTTGTTCACATCCACAGAAACTGTCTATATAAAACAGGAAGGACTGAAAGCAGTTGTCATTCTCCCATCCCATTGAACCTGTAGGTCAGGTTACATCCAGAAAGACCAATAGGTTGCATAATATGCATTCTTTCATGAATGGCTTTATGTTGATTTTAATGAGTGATGACAAACGGATACTATAGAACAAATACTCAGCCATGACATTAGTTATGAATTTAATGATGCTGAGGGACAGAAAAGGAAATTTGCCGAATAACTTTTACGATTTCAAAATAAATGAAAAGCTGTTGTTGGTTTTGTCTTTGCAGTGGAGGTTAAGGAGAGCGTCAGCTCATGTAGACAGTAGGAGAGAGAAAATAGTCTGACTGTCATCCTAACTGTCTGGAATAGCAGACATCGTTTGCTGGTTCCTCCTCTGCCAGATGCGGAATAGCAAGTCGCTATGACAGCAGATGGTTTGCATTAGTTTCTCCAACAGGGAGGTGCGTACTCCCTTCAGCTCGGAGCTGGCGCTCCATTTTCATACCCATCTCACTGCTGTAGAGATTTGCTCTGGAATTCAAACCGTGTCTCTGAAAACAGGACGAACACCCGTTCTGTGGACCTGGGGAACTCGTTAGGCTTGTCGCTGTGGCTCAGTACGCTCACACACTCCTCTTGATCAGTTCCATACGTCTTTGTTATGAAGCCGCAGCGATGTTTTCACTGCTTTGCTGTTTGTGATGATGGATGTCATGAGTGTTGACTTATTTGACCATTGCACTTGTTGTAAATCCTTCTGGATGAGAGAAGCTTATAAATGTGTTAAACACATTGTAAATTCAAGTTGTCAAGTTTTTAAACTTGTCACTTAACCGTGCATTTGTCTGATTTTAAACTGTTTTTTGTATTTTCAGTGGAAATGTAACTTATTCACCACTTTTATTATTTCATCTTTCAGTTAATTGCAAGCAGATGTTTGTATTTTTTTTTTTTTTTTTTTTTTTTTTTACTGTTTATGGTTTTGTTGCACATTAGCACATTAAGTATTCATGCAACAAAAAGCCTTAGTAGTCTTCGGCTGATGGATGTCACACATTCAATTATTGACTCCGTCACTTACACTAATCTTGTGAATGGCCAAAATATCTTTTATTTTTCTTAAACTCAATTATGGAGCAATGCATCTGCCTTCTGTGAAACATTTTAAGGTTGAAAGTGAGTTTGACGGTGACTTACAAAAAGCATATTTTTATATCTATGTTCTAATTGTTTCTTAATGAAATCTAGTATTCTTGCAAAACTTGAACCCTGGAAGTTGTGAAGTGAGGACCACCCAGCAGTTTTATTTTCTTCCTTGGGACTTGGCTTGTTTACTGTGTTCCCTGAGCAGAGTGTGATACCCCTCCTGTGTCCAGAAGTCCTGTGCAGCTGCGCAGTTTGCCTCAACCTTGTTTTCCAAATAAAAAACAACCATGAAAGCTCGTTCAACATTATTGTCATTCATTACACAGCTGTAATATTTTCTTGAGTCATCATGGGGTCTAAAGCTTAATTAGATTTAATGAAGTATTATGACAGTAATACCATTTTTAGTTATGCTCTTGGCATGGCATAGTCATGTGGTCAGTCCACCACTGTGTTCCTGACTGAAATATCAATAAGTATTTGATGAATTGCCGTTGAATTTAGAAAAGGTTTCCATGGTGCACAGAGTGTGATTCCTCTCAATTACAAGTATCCTCTGATTTTTCCACCAGCATTGCCTCTAAGATTAAGATTTGTGGGTTTTAAATTTAATGTCTCAACTATTCTGGATTAATTGACATAAAATTTGTTACACAAACTCTTTTCTGTGTCGGGATGAATTGTAATCTCTTTGGTGATCCCTGAACTTTGCCATAATCAAGTCAAAATTATAGTGTCCAATTTGGTTTATTAAGAAATTAAAAACGAGTAAAATTTCCATCAACTTCAGCTGTAATTTTTCTGTCTTGGTAATTAGAAAAATCTTTGCCATGCTAAAGCGAGATGATCACTGTAAACACTGATATCATCTAAAGTCAGTGTGCCAGTCCACCACTAAGACCTCACTGACCCTCTGGCATGACTACACTCTTCACATTTGAATGTAGACATTCAATTCTCTTTGTATTTGAGTTTCTCCTCTACATGTTTAAAGTTTCTGTTGAAATTATTGTGCTGTGGCCATGAAGAGTTGATGATTTACCTTTGGCATCCTATACTGAACATCATTGTCTCAAACATTTGAAAGAGCTGGAGGGCTTTAACCAAATTGTTTTGCTCAGCTATTATTAGATCATTCTTTCCAGCATGAACAGACCCTTCTTTTACTTTAAAGGGTTAATAAAGTAAAGGATAAATGAACTTTGTAAATGCTCTTATCCATGTCAACATAATCCTGTAAGCACATATCAGTGTAATGTCCTTTTAAGCTCGTTTAGGTTAATTTCCCTGTTCTTACATTTTGAACCAAGCCACGACTGATCATGGCTGCATATTTGCATGTATGACTTCCTTCATTGTGGCCCGGGAACAAGGTCGGGGTCATGAGGCTGTGTTCCAGTTATCTGCTCTGATAGCATCCCATTGTCATTTTCCAGGCAGTGTCCAGCCTCTGAGTCAGTGGCTGGCTTCTAACTGTCCAGTGGAAACTTAATTTGTCTTAATGCTGTCAGATGAAGTAGGTTTGGCTTGTTGATTTCTATTGTTTAACCTCACTTCCTCTGTAGCTGTACTGGCACAGGAAAATCAAAATGCCGGCTTTAATCCAAAGAAGGATTTGTGATTTCATGGATGACCTCACAAGAAGCTGTATTATAATGCTTCAACTTTTTCTTGAAGCTCTGCTGAACTAAAAAAAAATGTTTTTAAATCCACCATCATTTAAAAAGCAACTTAAGGAGAGCTGTAAGGCATTTACATGACTAACTTACAATGATATTCACAACATATCACTTTGTATATTTTTAGGTAACAAACACGTGGGAAAATCCACAGAATTCAAAAGAAACAAGAGCTGAGTCAAAGCTTTTAAAAGGCTTGTCAGCTGTTGAATGGAAGACATGAACTAACTGGTGGAAACAAAGTCAGAATTAGCTGGTTTGAGGTAGTTGTCTTTTCTGGCATGTCTCCCATGGCAGAGCTGAGTCATCACATTTCTCACTGGGGAATCATGCAGTGACTCAAGTGTCAAAATAGTATCTACTTGAACCCAATGATCATCCATTAAGTGTTGTACTGCAACAGTTCATTAATGTAGGGGATATTCCAAAATGATCAACCAATTCCCAATCAGTTTAGAGTATTATTACTTATTGGACAACACATCAACTGGCTGGCGACTGTATATTATACAGTAGTTATAAATACAGAGTAAGAGCATTGCAATGCTGTCATGTAACCCCTTCTATTTGTATGAGAACAATATCACTCGCAGGCCAAACAAATATTGATTTGGACATTATCACTGTTGTGTTTGGCTGCTTCGTCAGTAACATCAGCGATCTGACAGGAGCCGTTCACTTGCAGCAGCTGGGGTCACTACATTTAAATGAATGAAGAGGAAATAAATACATTTCTATCTACATATTTTATGTAATTTATTTGATTAAAAAGCAGACATTTTCTGCAGTTTTGGGCAAATTCATCTTTCTTTAGGAAAAAGCAGTATGCTTGATGAACCAGTGCTGGCTGGTGCTCTCATTACCACACTTCAGTTACTTTCTAAGCTATCAGTGCATGAATTGAAACGCTGAGTCATTCATTTAGCTACATTATTAATGTGTTTACTTTAGTGGAGACAATATCTCTCATTTATCCTATGCATGCACCACATGCAATAAATCTTCAGCAGAAAACGCTAATGACCAGTCTGAAATATGCCATCCAAAGCTTTTTGTTTAGTTTCAGTTACTGCAAGAAAACAATATTGTTGACAACAATCATGCTGTCATATCACAGTTCTGTTTGTTCTCTTTGTAGAACAAACATGGTGAAGAGAAAGCTCAGGGCTGACCATGTCTGACCTTGAGCGACTTTTCTCACGGTGGCATGATGAACCTTTTACCACATGTTCGCCTTTCAGACTGTAGCAACACAGTACACAAGATCCAAACAGCTTCGGCATGCAGTGAAAGAATTCCTATAATTCGGTGTGTTTTTTAGAGATGTACTTCTGTTTTCTAACAACTGAAGTTAATTTCAAGTTTATCTAAAGGAGAGATATGTACCAAAAACAGAAACATTAGGCCTGCGGTAACACTGCTCTGATTCAGCTGGAAGCTCTCTTGGAGACACTGACTAAAGTGATTTGCTTCTCTCCGGGCACCTGTTTGATAGAGTGAGTTGCAACTGTATCTTCTTCGTGTTAGTACGTGTTAGAGAATATTTGTGTCATGTACAGTATGTATTGTTTTGAGGTGTTATTGTAGTCAAAAACAAACTGCTATTTGATACAATGAAAGCCATGTTTGATGAATTGCTGAAAAAAGCCAATTTAAAAGATTTCCTCTTTAAATGCCAGACTGACTCTTTTTCAGCTCAATATATTTGTCAAAACTCAAATGTTATAAGTTGAAGATTCTCCTCTTCTAAGAAGCTCTGCCAGGTTTATCTTCTGCTTTGTTGTAACACGGGGTTGACTGTCAAGCTTCAAGTTTCAGATTAAGAGTCTGGAGTTTGTGTTTTTACTTGTATCTGTATGTATTCAGTTAGGATAGATGCTGGTTTGGATATTACTGATTGAAACTTAAGATCCAGTTGTGGCACAAGGCATGGCCATGAATTAGTTTCCACTGCAGATAGTTTGTTTACGTTTAACCACTAATAAGGCTACTTGAAAAAGAAATCGCAGCACTTTCTGACATGTGTCTTGTCTAGGATTTCAGCCGAGTTCCACCCTAAACCACATGGTCTTTGATATTCTATTTTATTGGCACCCTTACTGCTGTTGTCATGTATTTATGAGACTGATTCAATTTGAGATGCTTAAAATCAGCAGCTAACATGTTTCCATAGTTTTATTGTACTTGGAAGAAGGAAAATGCTGCCACTGAAAAGTTGGGACTTTGTGTAGCTCAGTTTGAGATGCATTAGAAGTCATACAGTATCTGTTTACACTTGATCATTATGTCCTTGTTCTGTGGGAGGTGCCGTGTTCTGTCCTGCCCTGCAGGCCCAGCATTGTAACGCCATCAAAACCAGCCACTGCTCATGTTTCCAAATCCTTGCAGAAAGATATATTTCTTGTATTATTCCCTTGCATGTGACCTCAAGCAGCTCAGATCCATAACAGCGTAAGAAATCATGGAAACTCAAGGCAGGCCTGTTAAGTTGCATTATTTATGTTGGTGTCCCAATTGCATCCAAGTGGCCGCTGTCATCTTTCAAGCTGTGAAGTGCAAAGATGACCCCACCATCTTCTGCTGCATGTGCAGGTGTGGATCATCTACAGAAAAATGTACCTTCAGAATAACTCACATTTCCAAACATTTCATGTTTCCGCTGAATGCGCTATTCAGTGTGCCTGTATCTCCAAGCCTTTGCATTCAACTTATTATTACCACCATATACAAATAATTTCCAGGTCAGCTTTGATTGGAGAGGCAATACTTCACCAAACTCTCGTGAGTCTTGGCTTGTCTCGCTGCAGTGACTGCTTTGCTGCTCCTCTGTGTGTTTGGCAGTGACTCCAACAGAGGCTGCTGGCCCTGTGGCTGTGATTTATAGCTTAAAGAGGAATGCCAAACATTTTAAGACTGAACAAATTGTTATATGTCTGTGTCTCAGTCCATGTGTTTGTATTTATACCACTTCTTCATTAAGTTAGATGTCAGAGACACTGTCACAGTGATGTCCAAGGCTTCTTCAAGTGAATGTGGAGCAATGAAGTGCTATAAGTTGGCATATAGCTATTCAACTTATGTTAACAGGTATGAACAAAAATTTAATTTTTTGTTGTTGGTTTTACTCACAATTTTCACATAATATTCTCTCAAAACAACCATCAAACACAAACACTTACAAAAAGAGACACAAAGGAATGACTGTCTCTAACTTCAAGCTGGGTTACAGCTCATTTCAATAGTAAATATTGATTAACACCAGTCTCCCCCGTTTTGAGTTTAGAGTAAATTAACTTTTCCTCAAAGAATAAATTAACTCAGAGAAATGAAAGCTGGTTGCGTCAGTTTCGGTCTACACCTCAATCAGAGGTTGTTGACTTGGAGAGATATGCTTAAATCTGCTGTTATTTCCCAATAACATCCCATACTGATTCTAAACTGATGCTACAACAAACTGTCCATTGCTTTTATTTCAGTATTGCTATTCCACAAATTTACGATTTAACTTTTTCTGGCAATTCCCAGTTGAATCTCTAATGCTGGACAAAGCAGAGCGATGGATTTATGCTGTCAGTGATATTCAATAAGGAAAGTAAGATTACATTTTTTTTTTTTTAAGTTAGCAGTTTATTCCCAAAGTGAATCATGTGAGGCTAGAGGCTTTATATTTCTCCATATAATCAGAACAGACGTTACGGACGTTTCGCCTCAGTCTGTTGGCAGGTGAAGTGACAGGTTGCCTCCTCTCATCCTTCTCTGTATTGTGTCGAACCAACCGTGACTGCATGTTGGCCGCAGCACCTCAAAATGTGGATTCACTACGAACAAACAAACATTTGTTAGTCTTTAACTCTTTGATCTGCAATGCAGCAGCAGAACCTGGATTTATCTTGGACAGCTACCAGACAAAATGAAAATCTATGTTTGTAATGTGTCTGTTTTTGTAAGTGTGTCTTTAGACTCTAAACTTTAGAGTGTCCAGTGTGTCTTTAGAGTTTAAAGACACACTGGACACTCTAAAGTTTAGAGTGTCCAGACTTACAACCTTGTGAACAGTCTCAGTTTAGAGGGCGGGAGGCAGCAACAGTTTTCTGCTCTGTGTAATTCAGTGTGGATTTACTCTTTAATCAGGTTTCAGCCTCATCTGTACTTTTCAACTTCACTTTATGAGTGTGTGTGTTGTATACAGGACTCGGTGCGACCTTAATGAGCATCCATCCCTCAGATGTTCAGACCGGATCAGACTGTCTCACACTGTGGGTCATTGCTCCTCTGACACCACACACACTCTGCTGCGTCTACTGAGTGTATACACTGTGTTTCATCATTGTTTATTTTCTGCCACTACCTTGGAAAGGCCAGTGATCTCAGTCAGCAGTTTTACCCGCATCTGGCCCGATTACACACAGTGAGTGATTTTGGACAAAGTGCAAACGTAAGCAACAGAGACCAGGTGCAAATGCTGTTTAGAGAGTAATACCCCCTTAAGCTCTGTTTAGTTTAGATTAAACCAGATATGTTTTGGATCCTGACAAGAGATCTGGGAAAAACATCAACCCACACATTGCCAGTGTGAATGTGTGTTGGAGCTATTCCCTGACTTCTTTTGGTCCAGTTCCAGAGTGGACAGTCTTGGTAGCAGTACAGCCCTTCTAGTAGTTTGAAATAATATCCAGTAATAGTACTCGACAATTTAGTGACTCCCAACATTAATATCCAATGTTCAGTCTTCTTTGTTTTTGTATGTGTCAGACCTTGTACTGCTAATTATATCTACTGTATGTGTGCATGTACAGTTCTTTACAGCATACCATTTTCTGAAGCATTCTATAATGTGATGCTTCTGCACCTGTGACATTTCAGGAACTTCAGCAATTTCTGCAATGCCTCCAGAAAATGTCTTTAAATATGGCACAAACATTCACTTTGATTCAAGGCTGAACTGATTTGAATTTGGCAGTCAAAGGTCATGGTGATTTTGTTTGTGGCCACAACTCAACCATTCATTTGCAAATTTGGACAAAACTTCACAGATATGTTTCATAGGATAAAAAAAATAAGTGATGACATTTTATATCCAAAAGGTCAAAGGTCAACTTGACTGTATCAACATAATGTTATGTTGGGTGGAAACACGTTTTCTGGCCATAATTCAACACCTTTACTCAGGAGCAGAAGGGTAGACTATGATAATATTTTACATTTGGTCAGATACTGAATTGGTGACACTAATCTTAACTTAACTTTACTTTGTCAAGCAAATTAAGTCAAGATTCAGTGTTCATTATGATAGACTGGATATCACAAGCAGTCCTTTGTGCATTGAATTTCAAACTGGACTGACATGAACTGCTGGCTGTAGCTGCCTTGAAGTCTGGAGATCACAAAAAATCCTTATGGTATACTTTGGAAAATGATTGCCAGTAGCATAAAGAATACATCATTTGCAGTTAATGGGTTAAAACACACAAAACCACTAGTATGGTGCTTGAAGCCTGTTCAGCCTGCTTTCTGCACCAACACTAATATCTTTCTGTCAGAATATCATGTGTGCAGATTTGTTAGTGGTCACGCCACACTGTGATCTCCAGCAGGCATCAGGGAAGTACTGCAGTAATATCTCAGAGCGGCCTCAGATGAGGTTGTAGCTGAAACTGAGCTGAGCATCATGACAAATGTATCTGCTGTGGATGAAAAAAGATCAGTGACCTGTTATTGATGTGATAAGTTTCCAGTCTGGTGTTTTCAATTATGATGGGCAGGTGACCCTTTTCAACATTTGTACCACAGGTTGGGTCATTGATGATTTTAAAAAATGCCTTACTTGTTGCAGAGCCCATTAGAAACATTACAAAATGTTTGTCCAATTTATAAAATCCCTCTAGCTTCAGGTTACCAAAACAAAACAAAATTAATTCCATCGGCCCGGGAGTCTCTATGAAATCTCTTTGGACTCCATCATGACTGGAATTATCCTTAATTTGTGCTATAATTTGTGACATGTTTACCAAATTAACTTATTTGGGTCTTTTTGACTTCACCATCAGGCTTTTCTTCCACAGTGATCCTTGTCCTGATAATAATGGACATCACACCTGAGTCACTGCTGCTGCTTTTTCTCAATCAAACCAAATACATGTTATGTGGTGGGTGTATTTTTCCAGGACCCAAATGCAAGCACACAGACTCGAGGTATAAGTTCCAAAAATACTGTCTTTATTGTCCCAAAAAACAAACGAAAAAACTACAAACCAAAACGTGGCACCGAGCGTGTCCACTTTACGTCCAGTCGGGAGGGCAACTCAACCGACAGCTCCAGGGGGACACGGGTAACAGGGCAGCCGGCAGACCAGCGGAAGGGACGGCGTCAACAATCCTCCAAGCCGGGAGGGCAACTCCACCGACTGGTGATTTTGACCGGGATATCCGCAGGAGACACAGAGGCCGGAGGAACGGGAACAGGACTAACAGAGAGCTGACGGGGAGCAGACGGAAGACGGACGGGGAGCAGACGGAAGACGGACGGGGGGCTAACAAAAATGAACCGACAACCAGAGTGGGGCAGGGTACATATAGTGTGGGGAGGTGATCAGGGAGATGCAGCACACCTGCAGGTGGTGATCAGGGGTGAGTGGCTGCATCTGCTGGGACCGGTGAGGGGCGTGGTCACGGGAGGTGAGGGGCGTGGCTACAGACAAAGACAGGGGACACAGGAGGAGAGGTGATCCGGAAAAAACGGAGTAAAAAACTGGACTCCTGACAATACAAAGTTCTATCTCGTATGTGTATATGGTTAAAGGTGTTAGGTGTAGAGAGTCTTTATAATCACATTTTTTTGAACATGATATTGTAAGGCAGCATTGACTTTAGAAATCAGGCCAAGTAAACTGGTACACAGCGGCACTGCTAATCTAATACCTGAGGGCTTATGAGATGTGGGGTCTCTCCTAAAGCAGTCTGCTTTCAGGCCAAAAGTCTTAAGTCATATCCACTAAAATGCTTTGGCCATTTTCCTGCAGTCACATTTAGTACGTGACCTACAGTATTAGTCCGCCTTGCAGCACTAAGAAGGCTGTTTTTAATCTAGATTTAGCTTCAGAGGCTTCAAAGAACATCCTGCAGTTTGTGCTTTACTTCATTAAAAATGCTTTTTCTAATCAGATGAAGACAACCAGGAGTGATTCTGTACAGAAACTCAACTGTTTTGTGGTATAACGGGCCTCCATATTTTACTTCTTAGTCATGTGCTTGTATCAAAGTTGCACCATTTCTCCAGACTTTCAGCACAGAGCGATAAACGACTATAGTTGCTTCTTATTTTAGAAGAGAGGAAAATGGCTTTGGTCTAGATTTGGCCCACAAGGCTGAGCAGAAACTTTATCCTAACACATGGTGGACTGTGTGTCAAACTCTGGCGTGGAAAAGGAAAATGGCACAGAAGGAAGAAATGAGGGGAAAAGTGCCGCTTATGATACTGAATCAAACCCAGCCATTTCCTGTACCCTGAGCCAGAGCTGCTCAGCACTCTCCATATATGGTAATGGTATTTGCATGGAGGGAAAGCCTGGGCTTATGGATCAGGACTGGTGTTGGAATTCTTTTGTATCCGCTTCTGGGAAAAGTTCTGGTTCCGTTTTGGTTTTGGATGATCTGATTGATTATATTTGATGAGAGGAAACTAAAATGCTGTCTTCTCTGGTTTTCTTCCTTTAAACAACTGTTGCTATATTATTGATAAAAATATCATTTAGATCCTCTTATCACCATGTTATCCTGTTGTCATATCTCATTTATTTACTGCATCTGTGTGTTGCTGTGCTCAGAGGGAAGTCTGCGGTTCCATGGTGATGGTGTTGTTATGGCCACTATAGAATCCTCATTGTGTACCAGATGTCCCTTGTGTGTTTGTGTGTGTGTGTGTGTGTGTGTGTGTGTGTGTGTGTGTCTATATTTGCACACCACAGACCTACAATAACTCAGATTTCCTTTAATCTGAGCTCACAACAGTTTGTATAATAAAACCTATTTTAGGCAATCGTCAGAAAATATGTCCCGTTATATTGGTTGTGCCTTGTTTCAAACCAAAACTTACATTTGTTGTGTAACCAGTGCAACATCTATACAATATGAAACTCCTCTTAAAAGCATTATTAAGGTTGTATTGAAATTATACATCACAGTGACTATAGCTTTAAAAAAAGAAATACAGGAGTAAGGGAGCTGCTGATAACTCACTCTGTTATGCTTGTTTGATTACTGTGTCAGACACATGACAAGAAAGTTCAGAATTCTTTAAAACACTTATGTAAAGGGTAATGTCTGCATTAATATCTGCTCTTGGTACAAAGTATTACAACGCTTGTAATTTTTTTTGTGTCTGGATTTAAACCAGTGGAACAGTTAAAAATTTTATATCATTTCATATTCATTAATTGTTTCTGATTGAAGACTTGGCACAGAGCAGATCAATTTGTACAGGAAGTGACCGTTCAACCAAACAGCTTTACTGCAATCAACTGAGTATAATGACCCTGAACACCTGGCTGCTGTGCTGCTGAGTGGCCAGCAGCAGAGGAGTGTGATTGTTTCAGGCACCTCCCTGATGTCTTTGTGTGTATGCATGCAACCTTCCTCCCTTGTGCAACTCCTCCCTCAGTCCACTGCAGTAAGTCAGGATATTTTCTCAGTCCACTTGCCTCATTAAACAGAGCCTGAGTCAAAACAGATGAAACAATCCTCCAAATATTTGATATTTATTGTACCTCCTACATCTCCAGCTTATTACCTCTCCCTTCTTGAATCGGCACGCTTTCATTCCAGACATAGCAGAGAAGTTAAATACAGCATGTTCAATTATTTTCATTTTGTGGTTGGGTCAG
The DNA here is from genome assembly GCF_029030835.1 of Brachyistius frenatus. Lineage (NCBI taxonomy): Eukaryota > Metazoa > Chordata > Actinopteri > Embiotocidae > Brachyistius > Brachyistius frenatus. The sequence goes on from NW_027210614.1 coordinate 1,638,094, forward strand.
CACTCTTGCATCTGCTTCCCTGCTGAAGAAAAGTTTTTTTTTTTTTTTTATCTTTCAAACTACTACTTTTGATAGGTAGATGGTAGCCAAATTAATTCTAAAAAGAACATTTGAGTTTATCAGTATAAAAAACATGAATACAGTAAAAGATTCTTGGGCTGGTTCTGCACATTATTGAGTAATTTCAGATAAAGAAAGTCTGCGCGGAAGAATTAGCCTCACCGTCTTGGTAATAATGATACTGTATATCTGTATATATATATATATGACTAGGTTATGGGCTTTTCTTGCAGGATAGTGCCCTAAAACATAGGGCCATGTAGGCTCATCATGTGCCTTGGTTCCCTCGAAATAAGGAATGAATGATAATGAATCTGCCCAGGAAGCATTGAGATCCAATAGCTCAGACCTCATTTGGAGGTGGACTGGGATGTATGTGGCCACATTTCTTTGACAGTGTGTACGCTAGCGTGTTGGACTTTGAAGGATCTCCTACCCAACTGGCATCCTTTGAATAAGTATAAGTACATAGTCAACAATACAGTCAACAATAAGAAGAAGCTAATTGAGTGTTTTTTTTTCATTGTCAAGCATCAGAGGGCCAGTAGGACTCCCTCCTTGTATTTGTAGAGCACTTATTGGAACAGTGTAGCGATTGTTCAGGTGTGCATCTGTCTTCTTCTTCTTCCTCTTCTCAATATAATAGTGAATTGTGACCAGGTGGAGCGTTTTTGCCATCTACTCCTGTGTTATAGAGTCCTTATCTTCTAGCTGTGTGTCATTCAAAAGGTCCTTCCTTTAAATGTGTGCACTGGACTGAGTGCTTTAAGGACCCTGAGATTACATCTAATGCCTTCTTGAAAATGTTATGAATGACGGACTCTGTTCTTGGTAGACCTTTGAAGGATCACACTAGAACAGTCCTTTGTTGGATTTGGCGACGAAACATCATAGAAATGCAGCCTGCTAAAGAAGCATCCTTGAGATTAAGAAACATTCAACTGTTTTGGTTTCCTCTTCATCACTTTTCATTTTCACAAGTGAGACACATTCTAATGCTAAGTATAAGCTGACGTCCTTAAACTGTCCATTTGTGATCCGATCAGCCAAAAGATGCTTATGGCAGATGTGAACAGGGTCATAAAGAAGGCTGGTCCGAAGAAGTGGCTCAGGATCTACAGCTACAATGTTATAGTCCTTTCCCTTTTCCCTTTTGCCTGTAACTCTCTTGTTAAACATACTATTTGCTTTGTATAAAACAGTATTGGATAATATTGAATGTGATATTTAATATTGTCATTCAGTGTGTCCATATTTTGATTCTACACTCTCCACTTGTCTATTCTGTATGAGAAAACACGAAGAAAAGGAATTTCTTTTGATGTTTCTCTATTTTTCCCTTTTAACAGAGTTTTCCCCTTTTTTCCAATGGGAGGATTTTAAGTGTTGGAACTGATACAGATTTTAGAGCTCTATCAGTTAAATTTGTGATTTTGGGTCAGAGAAGCTAAAATGACTTTAAAATAGATTTTTGGTGTGCTGCTTTGTGTTTTCCACCCTGGATGTTTGTTGCGTTGATTCCCCTGTTACTCTTTATGTCTGTCTTCTTCACAACAACTACTTAAACTCAGATGTTTAGATTCCCCCTGTAGGAAGTGTTTTTGTCCCTGAGAGTGACATCACCGTATCATCACTAATAAGGAAATAGGTCAGCATCTCTCTGCTGCATCCAAAAAACTGCAACACACCTTAATCTGTGTGATCTGAAGAATTAATCAAGCAACAATTTACTGCTTCCCTCCGAAGGGAAAACACCCGCTGAATTAGGCTGAAGGGCTGTTAACATTCCTCGCCATCTCCCGTGCTATAACCGAGTCTGTAAAGTGGTTTTAATTTTGCTGTTGTAAAGAATAAAGTCACCCTGGAGGATATTAAATGCTTCTGGCCCTCCTCCTTGACATAGTAATTTACAGTTAATTACTGAAAGCACAATGACTTTCCACTGCTTTATTTTGTGCTGTACTGTTACTTTGTGGTCTGTCATATCACCAGTTGCTAGTTTTGTTTCATTTAATGTAAACCAACTGTATTTACTGACTTCTATTCGTAGTTTTTGGTGTTTAAAGAGTGAACCTTTCCATTAACAACCATAGTATTCAGTGGAAACTATGTCTACATCTATACACTTTTGCTCCAAATATCTGGCTGTAGTAATATCACTGAGTGAGTGATTTATTTCCTCTGACTGTTGTTTAGATTGCAGCTCGGCTCCTTCCTCTCCCCATACTTCCCCACTAAAGAGGGAGGAAATCAAGAGTTAACTTGTGCATTAATGACTGTTCTGGATGCCCTTTGTAGATTTGAGTGGTTCTCCATCCAGGAGAAAGAGACTCACTCCTCACAACACATTGTGACCCTCGTCCACAGTAGCCAGACAATACTGACTCATAGCACATGATGAATGACCTCAGTTCTCCGGAGACTCGCTCAGCTAAAAGAAAAACAGGGTTGTCGGGAGAAACCAGAGTATTAGGATGTGGGCAAAAGTTAGGTCGGAGCACCTTTAACACTTGGACAAATAACACAAAGCACTTCTGGGAATCTGACCTTGCACTACTTCTAAGTAAACATGTCTCACCGTGTTGCTCGAATCAGAAAATGTGCCCACTTTGAGCTTTTTGTTGGAGTAATAATAACCGGTTTCCTCTCGGCTCTCATTTTGTCTGATTACCTCAGCAGTGTGATAAAACCACACTACCTCAGCCTTCTGAGTGTGCTTAAAAGCCACAGTTCATTTACTCTAGCAGGGCATTTGTGTGACCCTGATGTGAGACTCTCGATTTGTCCATGGCATCTCATTGTGTCTTTCTGAGTGAACTAACAATTGTACACTGTGTGTGTGTGTATGTGTGTTTTGTTGCAGGGGAGCCGGGGCCACTACCGGTACCACTGGCAGAGCCACAATGTCAAACACAGCGGAGTGGATGACATGGTGCTGCTCAGCAAGATCAATGAGGACGCCATCGTGGACAACCTCAAGAAAAGATATATGGATGACTACATCTTTGTATCCTTTGCTCACATTTGCAGTTCACAGCCCAGTGAGGAATAGCTGAGCCCGTCTCATCCCTGCTATTCCCAGAAGAGCTGAATGGTCATTCACTGTGACATATTAGCAGTGAGTAATAGGTCAGTGTTGGAAGGTGACACATTCCCCGAGAGTCGGCCATGAGCAGGGGGGAAAGGGCCTCTTTGTACGTACCCTCACCCAAAACTAAAACTCCTGCTCTTGCACCAAAGTCAGACTTAGTTATGTAGTTTTGTCTCACTGTGTTGCAAAATGTGAAAGAAAAGGTGTAAGCAGTAACGTATTACATAATAGAGAAATCAATTTAAATCAGAGCATTGCTGCTCTCTTGTAACTGTCTCAGGGATTTAAAATGATGTGCTCAGAAGAATCCTTTTCATACACTTTAACGCACAAATGCTTGATTCAGGTTTTTAAAGTGCAGCTGTGGCCACGCGCACACGTACGCTGTTCATGACGTGAAATGAGATGAATGAATGAATGAATGAATGAATGAATGAATGAATGAATGAATGAATGAATAACGGCTTTGAGAAGAAATGCTGAATGTTCTCAAAGCAGCTCATTACATAAACTTCATCCACGCTCTGGCAGCGCTCGGGATTATGAAGCTCAGTAAATGCTGGCAGTTTTAGTTTCGACAGCTCTGAGTCAGGCCTTTGATTTTGGTCAATAAATAGCCGTAACTGTGAGGTCTCCCTGCCAAGGCTGTGGGTCACTGTGGGCCACCCACAATAGCAGCTTTATTTGCCTTAAGCGCCGTTTTGGCTTCAGTGCATAAAACCTCACAGTGTTACATGGCCGGTCTATTCTCTGTCATTTGTAAGCACTGGATACTTATTTAGGCTCAGGCCTGATCACCAAATACTGCACTGCTGCACTGTTGCACTGTTGCACTCTCTTGACATCATGGCAGCCAAAGATGAAATCATTTCTGTCCTACACAGTTTTATTACTTCAAAGAGGTGATTGTAATGTGGTATTATTTGTTATTTACAGATGTATTTGTCTTAACTGTGTAATCTTTAACACATAATGTCAACAGACATACATCGGTCCTGTGCTCATTTCTGTCAACCCCTTCAAACAGATGCCGTACTTTGGGGATAAAGAAATTGAGATGTATCAAGGCGCAGTAAGTAGATCTTAGCTAATTTTAAAGGATGTGTGATACTTTAACTTATAAACAAACACATTTTAGAATCACTAATGTGTGATGGCAGTATCTGAGGGTTTAAAATGGTCACAGTCTGAAAGACAAAGGTTTTTGAAAGGAAATGGGTTAGATGCTGTGCAAACTTTCCAGCATACTAGTGCAGATGTTGCTGTCAGAAACTTGACTCTACCATTGAGGAAGCTTGGCAGCACCTTCACAGAACAGCCTGTTCAAGTCTGCCTCCTCTGTTGGCCGGCCTGTTGAGAGTGTTCTTCTCCTTAAGCCAGGAACACACTGAAAGGCTTTTAAAAGTCCGACAGACTGTGAAAACACTCAGCGTCACACATGCCAAATTTAACAGTTGACTTTTTCAGATTACATTTGTGCACGAGTGCACTGGGTTTTGTTTGCATAATTAACTGATTCAAACTCCAGGGGAAAGTTCAGATTAGTTTCAGAAATTGTTTGTAGTAATCACAAAAGCACCACTTAACAAAAACATTATAAGAAGGCAGACGATAGTGACAGCAAAGGTGATTATTGATTAGAAAGCAAGTAGTTCTAATCATGTTTCAATGGTTTACATGTACTGGATCATCAACAGTGATTGAACATCCCCATAGAAAGTGGCAAATTTTCTTTTATGAGCAATTTATTGTTGGTTTTGGTCTTTTCATTAGATTTGTTTTAAATTTTAAAAGGAATTACAGTGTCACCAGACGTGTAATTTATTTTTAGGATTCACTAGGACTCTGTTGCATTATATGAAAGCTGTTTGACCAATAACTTTCTTTTATTGACTCTCAGGCTCAGTATGAAAACCCTCCTCACATCTACGCTCTGGCAGATAACATGTACAGGAACATGATGATTGATCGTGAGAATCAATGTGTCATCATCAGGTAAGACTATGACATTCTTATCATTTCATTCTCTGCCTTCTTTGTGGCCATCAAATTATGTAACAGAACCTTTTGAAAGAGCAGCACTTTTTTAAATTAAATTCTTGCAATAATATGATTTAATAGGATTGTTTTGAAATTGATTGGTGATAAAAGTTGAAGTTTTAGCAACTTTCAGCTCTTTATTTCTGTGTTGAATGTCCCGGATGTGAGACAAAGGCAGGCGATAGTCATCTGTGCAACGTGATCTGTGAAACCACAAAGCTGAACTTCTCCAGGCCATGATAATAAACGGGAGGAGAACAAACCGAACAGGTTCTACCACATCATTTAGCACAGCTGACTGACTGACAGCAACGTGTTTCTTTGGTGTTTTTCCATCATGTTATTTTCAGCTTCAATGATGTGCAAATTAGGGAAAAAAACATTTCTAATGCCCAAACAGGAGAACAATGTGTATTTAACAGCTGGATCTGGCCTCTGTTAACTCAGGATGTGAGATAGAAACAACGCAGCTGTTACAGCGTCTATTTTTGAAGAACTTCCTAGTTTAAAATTTAAAAAAAAAGACCACCTGCATGATTTCTGTCTCAGACTCGCTCGCTGCCAGGATTTTTAGTGACATTTTCGGTGCTTTTACAGTCTGTTTTTGTTTGTTGTTGAATGTTTTGGAGCTACAAAGCTGCAGAGAGAAAAGTGTGGTGTCATGGTTGGGGCTTTATCCTATGCTGCAGTCATCTGAGCAGCGTGGTTACTATAGTGCTTACCTCATGATGAATGACCCCTGCTTCAGCACTTTCGTCCTGTTGTTTGGACAGCCAGCACTTGCTCATTCAGTTTCCAGCATAAAAGCTCTGAGGTGGATTTCATGATCGACTAAATCAGCAAACAAAAGCATGGAAGTGGTTTTTATGATGAACCAGGTCTCTGTAAACAAAGGTTGCTGTGAACTGCTGGCCACGCAGTGTGGTCAGCACCGGCCTGTGTTAACGCTTTTTCACATTTACTAAGAAAATGTGTGAAATGACGGCGAGGGAAATTCAGCATGAAGAGATTGAGCAGCAGTAAGTTTTCTTGCTAATCGGTCATCATGTGACTGGCTCTCTTTTGACATCTGGATCCAATATGAAAAGGCTGAATTGGAGCAGCAACAGTATGTCATTGATGTTATCAGATTGAGATTTCCAATTGAACTATTACATTGAATTCGGCTCGTGACATTTTTTTCCAAGACTTTTTTCATTGAAGAACCGCTCGCTTCACATCTGCACCACCATCAATCACACCTGCTTTGTGAGAAATACATGACCTCTCAGTTTTTTTGGCAGTTTTATACGATTTTGTGGCTTAAATTTCAGTCTTTCAGTCGACATGTCACAAGAGCAACAGCTCCTTAAAACTAATCCCACAAAAAGCAGACAGTTGAGTATTTGAGTCTTATTCCCATGATTGCTTTCTTTTATAAATAATTATCTGTGAGCTGATTTCCACACATGCCTGTGCCTTTCTTTTCACAGGTGCCACTAGAGCAAGTTGCTGCTATAATTAGACCAGTGTGAAAAATTAAAATTTAGGATGTTATTTACAGCGCCCGGCATCATACACTTAGGTGAACACTGTATTAAATTCAGGCTTTTTCATTTACATTAAATTTTACCTGCAATTTCCCGCCTAAATTAACCTGCTGTATTATGACCATTTGAAGCAGTCTTGTCATTGGGTGGCACATCATCGTACTTTTGACCTTTTGATAATGTCCCTTTGGTTTGAACATGTAAAACCTCCATTATATAAAAATAACTAGGTTTGCACATCAATCATCCACTTCTGTTTAAGGAATAAATCTATCCTGATGCAAGAAAAATAATGAAACAAGGCTCGATTATATATTTTTGTATAAATAAACAAAGGCCAACAACTACAGCCCATGTCGGTCTCACTATCTGTTCACTCACCAATTTTTATCTTGAATGTTTTTATTTTTCTATAACAAAATGATCTTACCTGTGATCTGAATTGAAGAGTCCACTTCTGAATCTTTTAAGCACATCTCATGGCCTTCGTTTAGTGACCGTGGATAGATTAGCTATCATCACATGACCAATTTATGGAACTTGTTATATGTAATAACACTTGGTCACATGGGGAGGGAGATGGTAACTGCTGTGTCTGTTGGAGTCACATGTGTGATGTGACCTCCTTGATTTGTCAACTGACTTTTGGTCAATGACTGTGACTCAAGCTAATTAACGAGAGCTGATGTTGTCACAGTTGCTACTTACCCCATTCATTCTGTCTTTTGTCCATGATGTAGCTGCACTTTTCTCCTTCCTCTCCAAGGAACTGAGGACAGCAACGACAGTTAGTTTAGGCTGAACGGACAATTGGTTGTGGTAGTTTGAAATGGCCCGCTTGGAAGCTCAGATATGGTATCATGATGAAGTGTCAGACACCTGAATCCCACTGGCTTCCGAGGCAGGTCAGCAAAGACTGAACTTCATCATGTATGTAAAATAAAAATATAAGGAAGTGAGGATAGCATATGGACTGAACACATGTGCTGCCAAACATATATTACAATAGATTACCCTGTTTGAAATCCCAGATGATATCAGTGTTCCTTAGACAATTCAGGCACACAACCAAAGATCATCAGACACAAAACCTCAGAAGTGTACAGATGTTATTCAATCACTAAATTGTTTAACCGAATGGTTGTGTATGATTAAAGTTTTTGACCTTAAAACACAAAGGCTCCAAAGCCTTGATTACATAAAGAAGTAGATGTTTTAAAGGCCCTGGGAACACAACACTCTCATATTATCACACAAGGAATGTTCTTGTACAGACTGCAACATACAACCACAACTAGTTCTGTGGGATTGCAGTAAACGCCTTATTAGATTCAAAACCACCCAAACTAAAACTCAGTGGTGACTGTGCATCTTTCCCACAGCTCAAGTCAGTAATCATTTATGAAAGTTAATATTTAAACCTCCCTGCCCCTGCAGTGCATTGGAGTAACTCTTGTCCTTGTTTGATTAATAAATGTCTGCGGAAGTTAACAATGCTTTCAGCATCTAAACTCCACAACAATGAGTCCTGCTCTTTTGGAGGCTCAAAATAGGACTCAAACTCCCGTTGCTGCTTATGCTGAAAATAAGTCTTCAGAGGGAGAACTTGCAGGAGAAACAATACTTTCAGAATGAGATCAGAAAGTGTATCTGACATTTAAAGTTACACTAAAAATGAGCTGATCAGCTTCTTGTTTACTTGACTCCTAGCCATGCAGTGATGAAGCCCAGACAATGCTGAGGGATCTGGTGCAGACCAGGAGGTATATAGGGGGATGGGTACAACCATATAGAGGCTGCTGTGTAGTAGAGTTGCTCCCATGACTTCCTCTGGCAGCCTCTAACAGTCTGCAGCTGTGTTTCTCAGAGTCTTTACGAATTTGACTCTACTTTAAGGCCCAGAAAGAAAAAACAGACTCCATCGTCATCTGCCGCCAAACCACATATGTTAAAATAAGTATGACCCTGGCAAAGTGAATGGCAAGGAGGAAAATAGACAAGTGTGGGGTGAGGAAAAGAGACCAGGGAAAAAAATATGTAAACAAAGCAGAATAAATGTTCTTACTACTGTAGCATTTATCTGCCCTGATGTGCTAGAGTCCGTCACTCAGCCTCTGAGTTGAAATGTGCTTCTAGTTGCACCAAACACAATTTGGTTGATACCGTAAACAGAGTTTATACAAACAAAATCTGCAGCTGGGACTTAACCTGTTTATTCAACAGATTCAGAGTGACTTGCTTTGGTGGAAACACACTCACACAAATGCAAACACTAACGCATACGTAAACCTCCAGGTTGGTAAACTGCAATAATCTTTACCCATTTTAAGTTAACATTAACTTCATGAATATGGTCACAAGTTTATTTAAATCAGGATTTTGATTATTTGTATGAAGAATTTGTTCAGTCCAGCCTGTAAGTATTTGCACAGTTGTATATCTTCTGTTTTTCAGGCTCCATGGTTTTGCAGTTTCAATTTCAAATGAAATTATGGATATTACATTAAAGTCTCTGTTTTTGTAACGAATGTCAAGATCAGTCGTGCAGAGAAGCTTTTTTGTAGCCCGGGCAAATAACAACTGTTGCTTTTTGAGACTGAAAATCCACATGCAGCTCTCATAACTTTCCGGTTCTCCCCACTGAATGGATAAAATATCATACAACAACACTGCATCTGCACACACATCTGAGCTGTGATCAGGTGTCCAATGCTGTCAGGTGCAGTTTTGTCTCAGAGGCTCTTATAGCATGCAAAACACGTGCTTAAGTTTTTATCTGTTTTTCAGTGGAGAGAGCGGAGCAGGCAAGACTGTGGCAGCCAAATATATCATGGGCTACATCTCCAGAGTGTCAGGGGGTGGACCCAGAGTACAGGTGAGAGGAGCTGCTTTTTCTCCATCAGGACAGTATGTAAAAGATGCATGAAATGCTTGAGATGCTTAAGTGCACAGATCGAATGATAACTCTCAGGGCCTTTTGTCTTCAAGAAAAATGAGCGTGTTTTGTAACAATTGCTGCATACATGCATGAAATCAACCTGTTGCTACTTCATTCCTGCACTTATTCATCGCTCAGCCCCCCAATCCTTGTTTTACCATCCTCATCCTTTATACCCTATTATCAGCCCATCAGCAGCCTCTTATTCACCGAGCCCCCCTTCAGCCATCTGGCAGCTCCCCTAAACCAGCAGATGTCCAGTTCCTAAGCTCGATAAAGATCTAAAGTTTGATGAGAAAATGCTTGCACCATGATGGCAGTGGGATTTTTATATTTAATCCACACAGAACTGCTTCCACCAAGGCAACATTGGAAATCATTTTTTAATTTAACAGTGGAGCTGCTAGTCTGACTGGTTCAACTAAATTCCACATGTTATACCTATACAGCATTATTGTTTGTGTGTTCAGAGTTGCGAGTCACAGTATTAAAGTCAAAAGCAAGCTATTAAAATTATTTACATGGTTCTCTTTGTTTAAACAAATGTGGCCGCTTCAATGGATACACACGCATACATAAGCATACTTAACAATTTGTCTCCTCCGCCTCTTCCAGCTCCGTGTTCAGCATCGCTCCTCATTCCCATTGTTCCCTTCAGCTTTGCACAAAGCATTCTTATGAAATGTGTGGACGGTGTGTGTTCACACATGTGTGAAAATAGTTTTGAACGGATAATAAATCCCTGCCACTCACATGTCTGTTTAGCTGTCTGAGAATTATCACTTTTTAATCATATCTGTTAATATTCATCAACAGTTATTCACAGTTATTTAAGTAAACATGTGTTTTAACATCTTGAGACCATGTTGGAAAAAGATAATAATGCTTGGCAGGGGCTGTCTCGGAGCAGTAAAATAACTGTACGGATGTCTGAGTGTGTAAAGTGCGGTGTGAATCTTTTCCTTTCATTCAGCACTAAGTTTAGGAACAACAAAAAATTCCCAGAAATACCGCATAACTTCTTGAAGGATATCTCTGTCTGCTGTGCAGATTTAAAACTCATGTGTTTCTGACACACACATGGCTCACTGGAAAGATAATGTCCTCCAGACTTTGTGCGTCTGTCTGTAGATGCACATACTGTATCTGTGTGTGTGTGTGTGTGTGTGTGTGTGTGTGTGTGTGTGTGTGTGTGTGTGTGTGTGTGTGTGTGTGTGTGTGTGTGTGTGTGTGTGTGTGTGTGTGTGTGTGTGTGTGTGTGTGTGTGTGTGTGTGTGTGTGTGTGTGTGTGTGTGTGAGTGTGTGTGTGTGTGTGTGTGTGTGTGTGTGTGTGTGTGCCAGTGAGTGAGTACGTGTGTGTGTGAGTGAGTGCGTGCGTGCGTGCGTGGAACGTTTCAGAGACATAGGCACCGTCCTGTCAGTGAGGGTGTGGAGTGTGTGGTGTCTCTACCTGCTGTCTATCGTAGCTATCGTAGCTAACAGCTCACTGCGTCTGTCTCCTCGCAGCACATCAAAGCCATCATCCTGCAGTCCAACCCGCTGCTGGAGGCCTTCGGCAACGCCAAGACCGTGAGGAACAACAACTCCAGCAGATTTGTAAGGATCTCTCAGTTGGCCTTTCCCCTTTTTGTGAATCAGAGTGCTAATACAGTGGCTTGACTCATAACTGGTTCTTGTTAAACTGAGAAAACATATGAAAGTCATTTTCAAAGATTTAAAAACAGAAGCAGAAAATTGAAAAGTGGTTTTGAAAATACTCCACATCTTTTTTTCTGTACTATCTTTGCATTCTAAAATAAGGCTAAACAACTTCAGGGTATTAAAACTTACAATGCAACTGTTCAGTTGTGCCACTCGCAGAAGACTACGAACCTCGAGGGCGAGTTACTGCGGGATCATTTGAGGACTCAACTTTTTTGTGGCACACCTTTGGCTCCAAGTCGAGAGTTTAGCAAACAAAAATTTACAGTAACGGCTTTTTTGTCTGTTTTCTGTTTTATTGCATGAGGCAGCAAACCTCATGTGTGTCCTGGTTAACCAGAAAGCACTGTAAGGACACACTGTAGAGAAAGACACACATGCACATCCACTGAGGCACGTCCTCTACCGCTTACCAAGAAACTTTGTCAGCAAGGACGTAAAAATGAAAGTGAGCTTGTTTTATTTTAGAAAATGTATTTCCTCAGAGTTTATTGGGTAAATGTTGAAGTTTGCATCCAAAGCAGATACTAAAAATATATTTTTAGATCCAGTTGTGGCCTGAGATTACTAGTTTTGGATAAATAGTGTCTCTGTTCAGCTTTGGCTCAACTTGACTGGAACAGATATTACATTGCAAGCTCTTTTGGAGACGACAGCAAGACAAAAAGCAGGATCAGATTTTTATATTTTTATAAATGTGTACATACACACACTCACTCACACTCTCACTCACTCACACACACACTCTCACACACACACACACACACACACACACACACACACACACACACACACACACACACACACACACACACACACACACACACACACACACACACACACACACACACACACACACACACACACACACACCATGAGCAACCCTTGAAGAGTCAGGTGTCAGTATTTTAGACCTTATTTCTCTGGCTTCTCAGCTTTATTGCAGCCAAGTTCAATACCTAAACAAAAAAAACGTGCTTTGATCCATCAGGGGAAATACTTTGAGATCCAGTTCAGCTCCGGTGGTGAACCAGATGGAGGGAAAATCTCCAACTTCCTTCTGGAGAAGTCACGTGTCGTCATGAGGAATCCTGGAGAAAGGAGTTTCCATATTTTTTATCAGGTGAGACTTATTTTCTGAGCTGAAGAGTGAATGGGACACATTTGACTCGTGAAAAGGGTCCGTGAGGGAATTTCAGGACACATTGGATTCAACGTGCCATTTGGCTGCAGGCAGAAGGTCAACCTGTTTTTATTGTGCACAGTCCCTGGAAAAAATTTGGTAGTTCAGTTAATTTCAATCACAGATGAGCACAGAAAATATATAAAAATAACACTACACATAAGAAATATTTATAAAAGCATATCTTTCCCAGTTGCGCACACAATCCGTCACGTGCTTTTTGCTCTACAGTTGATAGAAGGAGCCAGTGGAGAGCAGAAGAGCAGCCTGGGAATCACCAGCCTGGATTACTACACTTACCTCAATCAGTCTGGTTCCTACAAAGTGGACGACATCAATGACAAGAGTGACTTCCAGGAGACAATGGTAGGTCAGATTTCCTCTGTTTAACTGGCCGCAACACCCTCAGCGGTGTTTTGTGCATCTGTGAATCTCATACCAGCCGATGTGGGTCACGGTCTTCTCTTTACATTCCTCTCTCTCCCCCAAGCAGTCCTCTTTTGTTTTCTTTTCAACAATCTCCTCCTGTTTTTGTTTACCAGCGAGACCGCAACAGGAGTAATTAGAGGACATGAGCGAGGTACCACAGGAGTGAGTAAACCCACACCGAGGCCCCAATTTAGCAGGATTTTCTCCCTCTGTTTCCCCAGCATGCTATGGATGTGATCGGCATCTCAGCGGGGGACCGCGCCATGGTGCTCCAGATTGTGGCCGGAGTCCTGCACCTGGGAAATATCAGTTTCAAGGAATCGGGCAACTACGCTGCTGTGGAGAGTGAAGAGTGTAAGTCGGCTCACAAGACAGATGAACGCTTCTGAGTTTTCTGTGATTCACACCGAAACACCAACATGGTCACGTTAAAACTTTTATGTATTTTGGGCTATTTTTAGTTTGCTGTTAAACATTCAGCTGGGAAGGACTGACAAAAATAGACCTTTTAGGACACATTTTTATTTGTGTTGGCAATTAATTCCTGCTGTCTCTGAGTGAAAACAAATCAGTTAAGTGAGCATGAAAGGGAAAGTTAAACTGTTTAATGTTCAACGCTCCGATAACCTTTCACTGCCCTTTCAAACGGTGATGTGGCTGTTCAGCTTGACAGAAATACCTTTGTAAGTTATAGGTTATGGGAAGCAATTTTCAGGGAATTTAAAGCACATAGTATTCAAATAAATCAAGTATCAAGTTATATCCAAACAAGACTAAAAGCCTACAATTATGCAAGCAGCTGTAATTAAGATGGTCAGTGTTAGCTGAGCTGTGCACTAACATGTTAACACTCTTCCAATGCTAATGTTCATAGACAGTCTGTTTGTGATGCTGTGCTGCTAACGTCAGCCATTGATCCTACAGTTCATCTTCTGGGGATCATGAATGTCCGTACCAAATGTTGCGCTAATTCTTAGCTATCTTTAGATATCCTCCTTGATATTAACATCAACATTAATGAGATTCATCATGAATGTCTCCACAAAATGACACAGACGTCCATCCAGAGGATGATGAGATATCTCAGTCTGAATTAAAGTGGTTTATGACCATCATTGCCGCGCAAAGAGTCACATTCCTAAAAGATACCGTTAGCCTATAACAGTATTAAAAGGTGAAGGAGCTGATGTTCAGGTTGATGCCGGGCTGTGGCGAAGCTTTTCTTTCTGAATGTCTCTCCTCTCTTCAGTGTCCTGAGCTGCCCCTCTTGGGCTGGTTTTGGAGGAGATTTCTTTCTCACCACGTTCACTCCCTAAAGTTTTATTGTGTTAATGCAGGGCTGCAGCCAGCTATCTGGACTAATCCAGGCCATGCTGGATTACCAGGAAATGCTATTATTGCAGTTTTGGACGTATTTTGTCAGAGACCGAAATTACTTGGAAAAACACTTCTCCTTCTGTCTCAATTCTCTCTTTCCTCCTCCTGTTTCAGTTTCTCCTTTCCCCCTGTCTTCTTTCTCCTTTCTCCTTATTTCTCATGATGTCTGCATGATGGAGATGAGAGTACAGTTCCCAGGGTACAAAGCCTCGGTTTGTTCTGTGCACACGTAACAGCGGTGCTTCATAATCTCTGCCTTTCCTGTTCCCCTCGCACATATTCAGCCATACTCCTAAAATTAAACTCCACCAACATTAATGCACACTCAGCAAGGAGAGTCGGCTCCTGGCGTCATACTGAAAGGAAAGGGGAGACAAAGAATTTGGACATTATTTGGTTGGTGACAACATTATTTGATCCAAACGATGACACGCTGTTTTTCAACAACCACTTTTCCTTGTTTCACTTTGAAATATAATGTGTTAATTAGTGAGCTGTAAAGTTGCCAGTAGGCAAGTTTTATTACCTCTGGGAAGAGCCAGGCTAACTGTTTCCCCCTGTTTCCAGTCTCTATGCTAAGCTAGACAGCTGCTTTTTGTTAACATGTAGCATATTCAGGTAATGTAGCATAGAGCATGTGTAGTGTATAAGAGTTTTAAAGGCGAGATGATCTTCCAGGAAAATCTCATTGTTCCTCATTTTCCAAACAATAGCAGGGTTCCCATGTTATCGTCACGTCTTTACTGCTTCAAGATTTGCCTCGGTTTCTTTTTACACTGCAAAACCTTGACCGAAGAACCCTGAAGCAGAAGCTAAGCAGAGTCAACATTGGAGACGGGAAATGTTGAGTGGCAGGGTCGTTGGTCCCATCACATTTTACTGGAGTGAAGCAACATGCTCTACAAACCTCTGTCCTGACAACACTGCCGCCTTTTGCTCTCAATATCCACTGCTGCTTTGACTAACAAATTTCCTGCAGGAAAGCTTGTGCTTGTATGAGCATTGTTCTCAAAATTCCTGTTCACAATGTGTAAAAGCCTCCAGACCACAGTATACAATCCATACCTTTCCTGCCCAACACAAAGAATAACTTTTCTTCATGATTTAAGCAGGCGCATGGTCAGTCACACCCTAATGTCCCAAAAGGGGAGCTACTGCAGTGGTCTGATGCATTCCCAGACACAGTGAGTCTGGAGGCCTGAGAGCTATTTCCTTTTAGGGGAAGTGAGTCACAGTAATGAGGCAGGGAGGGGTCCTCAGGGGACAATATCAACGCCAGGTCGTGGCAAATGATCTGTAGCGTGTTAAATACTTTTTTTTTTTTTTTTAAAGATTTAGCCCTATTCTTCTATTTTGAAGTTCAAAGCTCTGAATTTTGTACAGAAGGTGCAGCTGTAGAGTCACCACAGTTTTATGGCCTTACACCACAGTTACATTCATTGGGCTTATGAGTACAACCTTTTCAAATTCGTCAGATTCACTACTGATTGATAAGAATAACTGCAGTACAAAAGATAGATATAAGCCCTGGATTTGCTGCTGCGGTCTCTTGCTACGGTCACATGAGGCTACCTTTCCAATGAGTCCAGTTCTGCATATTCATTTGCATACTTAGGTTCATAGAAATGTCTCTTGTATTTCAGAGCAGGACCTGTTACTAACGTTTTGCTTTGTTTCTTACTTTGTCATAACAGAGCAATAGCAGCCTAATACACCATAACAGTATGAAATACAACGATTATATTAATTTTATTAATCTGCTGTTTATTTTCTTGAGTAATAAGTAAATCAATAAAATGTCAGGAAATGGTAATTACAATTTCTTAGTGTTTTTGGTGATATCATCAAATGTGTTGTTTTATCAAACTCACTCCCAAATTCAAAGATATTCAATTTAAAATGATATAAGACAGAGAAAAGCAGCAAGTCATCCTACTTTTTGAAATTTTTGTGAAAAAAAAGCCTTTTAAGACTGACTCACTGATAAATACATTCATGGTCTGAGCTCTAAAGGAGGGCTTTAATGTCAGTGATTGCAAAAATACACATTTACACACTCAAAGTACCAAATTGCCAAATTGTTAGTGATGTTGGTGACATTATTATTGTTACATATTGCAACAAGCTGTTTTCTGTATTTAACTTCATGCCAAAGTATGTTCACTGTCCTGTGCTAACATCCAGTCATACATTTCTTATAATCAGTTTAGTCTGGACAAAAAACCGACAAACACAGATTGAGAGGAAAACAAACTTTTATAAAGTTACCTGCTTTTTCTTATTCGCTCCTTTCTCTCCTGTCTTTTAATAGTTTTAGCCTTTCCTGCGTTTCTGCTGGGAATTGACCAGAACCGTCTGAAGGAGAAACTGACGAGCCGAAAGATGGACAGTAAGTGGGGAAATGCAGTGGAGTCTATTGACGTGACGCTGAACGTGGAGCAGGCGTGTTACACGCGTGACGCTCTCTCCAAAGCCCTGCATTCACGTGTGTTTGACTACCTGGTCGAGGTGAGTTTACATGTTTTGTCTTGTATTTAAAATTCATAAATATACAAAATTGCCAAAGATTGTAAAACTATGACAGCCTGTAATAAACATATTTGGGTAACAGTGATCCTTTGATTTCAGTCTATCAACAAAGCCATGGTGAAGGATCATCAGGAGTTAAATATCGGAGTATTGGACATTTATGGATTTGAAATTTTCCAAGTAAGTGTTTTTGGCGGGTTTGGAAGCTGACACATGGCTGCTGGAATTTTTATTCAGCAGCAACACATAAATTAGATTAACTGGTATTAACATTGAGCATTTAAACAGATTTAACACAAAGGATAACACTAATTCATAAAGTATGTGGATTAAGTCCCATCTCCTGATTGAGACAGCAGACTTCAACATGCTTTTCTAATCTGATTACTTGTTTGTTTTGTTTGTTTAATACGAGGTCCTGGACTTGTTGACAGGATTGAACAAACTAGATGGAAGTGTTTTCGTAATATTTGGTTTGCAAAGACCTCTGGATTCTGTATCTGCTCCTACAGCTTTATCTGTCTGTCAGATTAAAGGTTTTCCTTCTATAAACAATGTCGGAAAAGGTCAGCTTGGTGGCCGCAGGTCAATAGACAGGAAGATGCAAACCACCGTCACTTACAGTTCAGGTTGAACAAAGCCCACTGAGCTTACAGGATATCCGTACTCCACTGAAGATAGAGCTCATTAGTATGGATTTGATTAACTGTGTTGCTTTCATCAGAAAAATGGATTCGAACAGTTCTGCATCAACTTTGTGAATGAGAAGCTACAGCAGATATTCATTGAGCTGACTCTCAAGGCAGAGCAGGTAATGTTTCTCTCTTCTTTTTTTTATTTTATTTCCTGCTCCTCTGGATGTTTTTTGTTCTGACTCTCTTTTCATGTCTTGTAGGAGGAGTATGTGCAGGAGGGCATCAAGTGGACTCAGATAGAGTACTTCAACAACAAGATCGTATGCGATCTCATCGAAAGCAAAGTAAATGACTTGATTTTATTATGTCATAAACAACATACAAAACACACAATTATTTCCAAAAAGAATTAGAAACAGAAGAAAATATACTGATTCAGACCATCACAGAAAATACATTAAAAAAAGATTTTCTGAACAATATGACCAGACAGTCAATCAAACTTCTTTGAAATGAATTGGTATTATAAATTATTTATTTAATAACTGTTAGAAAAATCACTCAGAGGCTTGATTCAAAATCAAACACATCGGACATTTATTCTTGCAAGAAGGAGCAAAATACATGTACACTCAAAGAAGGATGTCCAGCATTGCTCAATGTCACTCCTCCGTAGGGCAGCTTTTATACAGTGTGACAAACAGTTGACAGTCACCCCCATTCCCTTTGTATCTGCTTTTGTATGGTAATACTGAGTTGGTTGTAGGTCACAAGATAAGGACACAGGGGAGTCATAAATTAGATGTGGAAAGTAAAACAAAAGAAACTTTCTGGAGCCACTTGCAAATAAGATGAGAAACTTTCCGGAGCCACATGCAAATAAGAGGAATATATAGAAACTTTCTGGAGCCACATGCAAATAAGAGGAATATATAGAAACTTTCTGGAGCCACATGAAAATAACATGAAACAATCTTATTTTCTTTCCATCAATAACAAACAGGCTAAAGGCTGAAAACATAAACCGGGATAAACGAGGATTAGATCAGTCATAATTTTTTTATGATAAACAGTTGTTGGTTTTATTTCCTAATATTGTAAACTGAGTTCCACAACTTCCTGCCAAGTTTCTGCTGTGTTGCCTTGACTCGCAGCTTAATATCCTCCAACGTGCCGACATGTCTTTTAATTTGATTTATCTGTCCTACCGAGAGGTTTAATCCATGAAATCCACAACAAGGGCTTTAAAACAAGCCTCCATCTGAGAGGAGCGGGGGATCTGTATTGGTGCCTGTCAGTTCAGTTCTTCGGTTAATCCATTGACAAGTTCAAATGTGTCCTTTTAACACTGTTCTCTGAGACACTGTTTCCACTGTTTCTACTGTGGCGTCTGAAGTCCGCTGATCAGCTGTGGACATAATGGAGCCAAACAGGGCAGAGTGTGAGAGTCATGTTTAAGAAAGGCCGTGCTTAAGCAGCTCCACCGTTAGATTTAGATTTATATCATTTTTCAAATGCTTAGTTGGTGTGGAAAAGTTTCTTCATGATCAGTTTTTATCACAAATATGATTTAATAAATGCAGTATGATTTATTATAGTAGCTGGAACCAACCTTTCTGTGATAATTCATTATGTCAAAAGCAAAATGGCTGCAAATAATCATTGTCATTATCAAATAATCAATTTTTGGATTATAAAATGTATGAAAACGTCCTTTTAATATGAAAATCAAACCCCTAAAACACCATCCAGATCCCAAAGCTATTCAATTTAGTCTTATAAAACAATCACACAACCAACAAGTGCTCATAAGTGCAGCTGTGAAGCTGAAACTAGTGATTTCTTCGTTTGCCTTTTATGCTTGATAAATGACTTAAAATGTTTGTTCATTTATCAAAGAGGTTGCTGAATAATTTTCTATATATTGACTTAATTGATTATGAGTTTCATCTCCAGTACCTCAATTGATCCTGCAGACCAAACAGAAAAAGATTAAAAAAAAAAAAAAATAAATAAATAAATACATCGTCAGTCAATGTTTTAAACCCGGTGATGATATGACTGAGAGCTGTTTTCCCTGTGACCCCAGAATCCCCCCGGCATCATGAGCATCCTGGATGATGTGTGCGCCACCATGCACGCGGTGGGTGAGGGAGCCGACCAGACCATGCTGCAGAAGCTCCGAGTCCAGATCAACACCCACGAGCACTTCAACAGCTGGAACCAGGGCTTCATCATCCACCACTACGCGGGCAAGGTCAGCGCTGCACACATTTTCTGGGAGTTTATTCATCAGCTTGTTTTTGACAAACAGCATTCCTTTCTGCTCGAATTGAGAATCATCCATATCTCATAAACATAAACATTTATGGATATTAACAAAGAGAAAAACATCTCTTCTTACCAATGCTTCTATGCATTTTTCAACAAAACTGAAAGACTGCAACATTCAATATAAGGTTTGCAGCATCTCTGTGCACTTGTCTTTGCATGGTGTTGACTGTAAAAGAACATGTTACAGTCTTCAGTCAGCAGCTGACGGGTAACTTCTGGAAATAGAAACTTATTTAACGGTCCTTTTTTATGGTGTTGGTATAGGAGCTGTTCCTACCCACTTGTATGATCCGTCATAAATATCAGTTCTGCAGCTGGTGCTTTACTTCTGGAGTGTCTGTCGATATCTTTGTCCTTTAAGGATTTCCACTTCCACACTGACAGCGCTCGCTGCTGCACCTCCTGTCTCTCTTCTTTGGCTGGTTACGGCTGCAGCTCCCTCCGCACATGAAACAAGAACTAACAACGTCATACATGTTCATCAGCCTTCCTATTTTTTAACAATACAGTTAATTAGACATCCTTTTTTGCATTTATTTAGATTTTGGTGGTCTGGGTGGAGGTTGTCCCGTGTCATTCTCCAGATGTGTGGTGGCCTCAGCCTGGCACACATGCCACAAGCTTAATGAGCCGTGCCATAAAGACTTGAGGGGCTCCCATGACTGCGCTCAAAACATTCCTCCAGTCTCGGCCTACAGTAGAATAGAAATAACACGGTTTCATCTGTACACTTTTAAACTACTGCTGCTTTTATAGGGACGCTAATCCGTAGGTGTAAAGTATTGGACCTGAAGCCCTTCATTTTTTTTCTGCCTATAAAATTCAAACCACTGGTTTAGGTCAAAATATCAGTTCCAGTTATTATTTTCACACAGGTGTCAAGTTCCATTTTTGTTGGTAGTGTTCTTTGATAATCATGACTCTTTAGAAATCCCTCGGTGTGCTTCCCTCCAGGTGTCCTACGACGCAGAGGGTTTCTGTGAGAGGAACCGAGACGTCCTTTTTACTGACCTCATTGAGTTGATGCAGAGCAGTGAAATGTAAGTAGCTCCTATTTGCAAATCATGTGATGAGGATTTCTATGGTGCGTACTTAAAGGGAGTCGTCTTTTGTGATGCGTATGTTTATAATTGAATACATCGAAATGAAGGCTTCAGACGCTCCAGTGCATCTGGAAACTGGTGGGACGTCGCAGAAGTGCGCAGGGCTCTGTTACGTCGTGCCCTCTGCCCCGAATCACGTCTGGCTGATGTCCCATTATGCGACTTTTCGGGGGGGGGGCACCCAAGCTGCTCTTACAAAGCTCCTTGTGGGGCTGTGTGGTGGAGTCTGGCCCCCAGCGTTATGGTTTCTCAGGCTTTTTTTGTGTCAAAGTGGCCATCTGTGCAAACAGCCTGTATTGTCTGTGTAACCCCCGCAGGCCCCCTTTGTGTGCACGGTTTGTGAGGCGTGAAAGGAGGTTATGCCAAAGTCCCAATCAGACACGTGCTAAAAAATATGTACACGCACTCAACATCGCATACAGACGCACAAACATATATATACACACACATTGATAAAAGAGTCTGGCGCAGTCATACAAGGGCAGCATGAGGAGGAAGGAAGCCGCCTCATTCCTTTGAGCAGCAGCTCTGAATAGAGAAGAAAGGAATGAGCAGTATTGTCAGCTGGACAGTATTAGCAGACTCCTGGTGTATTTGTACACACGACCTGCTGGTCCTTTCTTCTGTGTCCAACGCTCGAGTCAGAAGTTTAAAACCAAACAAATATCAAAGTGGGAGAAAGCCAGAAAGGAGAAGACATCTAAAAGAAAAAAAAAAACAGTAACATGAAAAAGCACTTTGAAACAATAAAATAATAATCACTGAAGGTGGCGACTTGAGCAAGTTGAAATACGCTGTAAGTCGAATGCTGAGCTGAAGTACGTGTCAGCTTTAGGTCAGGTCATTTTATGTGACTTTTCAAAGCAAACACAGCCAGCACAGTTCAGGTGGAGCCAAATACTTGAATGACGGATGTGCTGATCAGTGAAACGTAATTTTGGTAAATGGGTCAGACCTGAAGATTATGACTGTATTTTATTTTGATTTACCTGCATCAGATTATCTATAAAAGCCTTTTAAATGTGTAGCCTCTAAATAAACTGCTACATAAATAGGACATTTACTGCACAGCTGCTTAGAAAAACAACAAGACGCCATCATTCATTTTAATTAACGACAAAATAAAATGGTGACTTAATTTATTCTCTATGGAGAAGAGCTGAGCTGCTTCATCTAAAAGTGGGTGTAACACTTCTTTAATTCAGTAACGTGTGATCAGAGTAAAGAGGGTGTCTTAGTGAGTTTTGATGAGATGATTCATTATTTGATTGTCTTATTGTGGCTCAGTATGTAAGTGCAGATGCTTCAGATGTCACAATTTAAACAAACACAGTTCCCTTCTCCATATTATATCATGTTTGAAGAAAAAAATGAAAATTGATCTTGAGTGTGTGTTGCTGTAAATTAAATGTAGCTCAAAAGTACAAACTGTCCTTTGAAAGTAGATGCATGTCTCTTTACAGGAGAGAAATTTGATGATCTGGAAACTTCACAAATATCTGCTATCCTGAGCAGCAGTCAGACATCCTGCTGCAGGGATGATGACATGAATCCACATGTACACATTAGAAGTTCAGGCTGGGTTAGGTCTTATTTGTTTAAACACAAATAAACTTGGGCCCACTAATTTTTGCTTAAGGGAGTGTAATTCAGCACAGGTTGATCACTTAATGTGTTAATATGAATAATTTGCTTTGACATCTAAATGGTCTCAAAGTGCTTTAACATGGTTTTCCCATTCACCCACTAATGAGACAGTTCACCATGCAAGGTGCTGCCATCAGGAGCACATTATCGGGAGGCAATTTAGGGTTCAGTGTCTTGCTCAAGGACACCTAGGCATGTGGACAGGAGGAGCTGGGGATTGAACCACCAACCTTCCGATTAGTGTGCAACCCACTCTACCGACTGAGCCACAGCCTCCCAGCCGCCATCTCCCTCCTGAATATCCACTCCACAAGTCAAAAGAAAACTGGCTCCATAATGACCCTCCCTAATAAATCCTGCAAGCTATCTACACTTCATAGAAAAAAAAATTAATATCCCTTCAAGTGCAGAAAGATAAAGGAGGAAAACACCAGATGAAATGGGATCAATACTCTCAGGAAACACATGCGTATTGTTGACCTTTTTTAACATTCTTCCAATTTTCTCTCTTTTACGAGACAAAAGGTCAAAAGTCAGTTGAAAGTAACTCAAAAAATGTTCAAACCAAGCATTATGTCAAATAAAAGCATTCATGCCTCTCTGTGGCCTCGGGGAGATTTGCCTCACCGAAAGCTCTTTCCACAAGTACAGTACAGTACAGTACAGTACAGTACAGTACAGCACACACACACACACACACACACACACACACACACACACACACACACACACACACACACACACACACACACACACACACACACACACACACACACACACACCTCTCTTGTTTTCCTAACCGCCCCCTCCTCAGACCGTCCTGAATGGTTCAGGAATTTAAACCGATGACCTTCGTAAAAGGTCCTCCGTTTTTTAATCATTAACTGCATTTTTGTTTTTGGTTGCCAGGGGAACCCAGTATTAACTTCAGGTCTCCAACACTTTTGTTTTTTTGTTAATGCGAGGATGATACCCCTCAGTTCTCACTTAGTCTCCTCACCTTTGTTCTCTGACAGTGCCTTCATCAGGGCGCTGTTCCTGGAAAACCTCAATGCTGAGAAGAAAGGTCGACCCACAACTGCAGGCAGTAAAATAAAGGTGTGTTCAGTGAAGTGTTTGTGTGTGTGTGTGTGTGTGTGTGCGTGTATGTATCTTATCAGGGTCCCTGTGGGAAAAGACCAATGCTGAGATAATGTGTGTGTTTACTGTTCAGTGTGACCTTCAGCATTCCCAGCTGGAACAGAGGCCGGGATTCATTTTAGGTTTTCAGGACGTCATGGCTTGTCTCCTCCACGTTGTTGATGTTTGATCCAATTTCACCCTTCAGAAACAAGCCAATGATCTGGTGAGCACATTGATGAAGTGCACTCCACACTACATCCGTTGCATCAAACCGAATGAGACCAAGAAGCCCAGAGACTGGGAAGAGAGCCGGTAAGTCACTGATCCGCTGTGTCCGCTGTGCACGAGTCAAACAGTTCAAGACTAAGACCCATTCATCGAGTGGTTTCCTCCTCACAGGATTTACAACAGGCATTTAACAGCAGCAACGGCCAGTGACAAGGATTTACCTTTACATTCGCCACAATGATTTCTCCTTAAATCCTTGAAATAGCAGTTAACATGAAATGAAGAAAATTTGTAAATATTTTTATGATTCATAAAAAAGTATGAGATGATAGATAATGGATTGAAAAACTGAAACTCAAGAAGGGAATAAATGTTGCTGCTGGTGAAAGAGCTTGATCTGAAAAAACAGATAATAATGGCATTTTAGAACCATATTGAAAGTGTACAGAAGAAATATTCATGGAAATTGTTTATTAATTGATATAAGCTTTATTCTCCCTACTCACACTCCTGATAAAACAGAGAGAATAAATGTGGTTTGATATCCTATCAAATATCCATATCAAATCCATAACAACCCAAACCACAACAAACATTGCTGCCACTGATGCCTCATTCATGAGCAGCTGTATTACATCTTCACTTAATTCCAACATTTCCCAGCAGTTTGAAAGTTAGCTCATTGTTCTGATGGGTTCAGCATCCAGCCAATTTGTTTTTCTGTCCGTCCGAAGACGTGTTTGAGACATTTCCCCTTTCTTTATCCCTTTGTTTCATTTTTTCCCCCCTGACTGCAGGTTTTGGGCACTACATGTTCAGATTCAGAGTGATGTTGTATTGTTCAGAGCTTATAACCTTCCTGTTGTGAGCCGTGTGCAGGCTGACTCATTAATTAGCACCGGAACCACTGAGTTCACAGGAAGTGTGAGCGCGCTAAGTAGTGCTTCAGGTCTTTGTGTGAGGAAAACGTTAGCTAAACTGGCTGTTTTACATACAATGACCTGCAATCATCTCTTCCGCCAGTGAAGGGGATGCTTCATGAGCTGTTGGGGTGGTGAGGGGGGGGATTTGAGTTGAGAGGTGATGAGAAAGGCAGTCATACTTAGCAATTATAATTTGAACACATTATGCGCATTAAATCAGGATATTTGTCACAGGTTTCTTCACACACAGTACATACAACACAAAAATATCATAGAGCAGAGAACAAAACAAATTATGTACATCTGTACAGTGACACATTTTCCAGTTAATATCATATTGATGGTGAATCTTTTTTTTCTTCCTCAGAGTGAAGCACCAGGTGGAGTATCTGGGTCTGAAGGAAAACATCAGGGTGAGGCGTGCTGGCTACGCCTACCGCAGAGTCTTCAGGAAGTTCCTCAACAGGTATCCAGCCTCACACTCACAGAGCCGTCATGTTTGTTTCTCTCTGGGATAGTGATGACACGACGGATCCACATTAGATTTGTTTCTCTGTCAATGTCATTAGAAAAGTCCGTGATTGTTCATTCAGTCATCGTTTTAGTGCCGTTGCTTTTAACTTGTGTTACATTATGAAAAAAAAACATCCAAACTCACACACCCTCCCTTTCCTTATGTAAAATACTTCATCACCGCTAAACCATTTGGTCCGCAGGTACGCCATCCTGACCAAAGAGTCCTGGCCAACGTGGCGAGGAGACGAGAAACAAGGCGTCCTTCATCTGTTACAGTCTGTCAACATGGACCAGGATCAGTTCCAGCTTGGTCGCACCAAGATCTTCGTTAAAGCCCCCGAGTCGGTGTGTCTCACCCCCGTCACATCTTCTGTTCTTTAGCTCGGTCAAAGGGCAAATCTTTATAATACGGCACTCTGTGAGAAACCTTCTGAGAAAATGAACTACAAGGCAAAAACTTTGAGGCCTGCAACTTGTGCCAATGTAAGTCTCACGTCACTTGTCAGAATGCAGCTGGGAAAGTCTGCTGTTAGCAGAGGGAAAACTGAACTCACCATTTTTACACTAAACACCATAAAAGGGCAGTAGTGTCCCAAATCATGCTCAAATCCTTGATGCAGGGGAGGAGATTGAACCCGACCCTTGTACCACGTCAGCAATGAGTCAACACTGCTCTGAAACTAAAACACAAGCGCAGGCTGTGGTTGCAGAGTTTGGGGGGACATCGTAAAGGCTTGTCTTTTTCCACCATCGCTACTTTTTTTTTCTTCTTCATGGTCCTTATGAAAGCGTCACTTGTGCTCTGACTTATTAACATTTGTACACATCGTGCATGAACGAGCGTGCACGTGCACACACACGCACAGATGTATGTTTAGTGGCTCATACACAGGCATCTCAGTCTTAATCCAGACCTCACAGCTGATCCAGTATGTCTCTACTTATTTATTGCAGCCATGCACTGCCAGGAGCACACACACACACACACACACACACACACACACACACACACACACACACACACACACACACACACACACACACACACACACACACACACACACACACACACACACACACACACACAGCGGGACTGAGAGTCCAAGTCATTGAGGTGTGGTTATGAAACGTAAATATCACAGAGCAGAGCGTTGAAATGAGCTGCCAGGCTTCTCAAAACAAGCCTCTGTGTCTGATAAGACACTGACACCAGCTAATTAGTTGTATGACTGCAGCGTTTCTCTAGAGTTTGTTTGAATCCAGGCCAAATGTTGGAAACGTGATGATAGACGAGCTGATGGCTTACTGTCTTCAGTGCTAATGTGATAAATAATTATCATTACCGTCTTGGTTGGAAGTCAGATATTTGTTTGATAAAGATATTACGAAGTTTGAGGCTATTTCCTTTGACCGGCCACTGACTTTCCTACTTCAGCTGAACCAAAACATCACCTGCTGTTTGTTCTTGGGTTTGTCACATAGGAATTCAGTCACTCTTCCAGTGGAAACCACTGAAGCCTCAGTGATTTTGTGGTGTCGCTGTCTCAGTTGGTGACTCTACGCAGCTTCAGCCTTTGTGCATGAAGTTTGATCTGCTGTGTTGTGTAGTGGTCGTGTAAGTGGTTCGCTCCTCTTCCGTCACACTGATGCCAGGCCTGTTCCAGCGCTGGGCAGGATGTTTAGTCTGGCAGGGAGAGGGCACAGAGCGTGATTGCATGTCAAGAGGCCCAACAGGAAGTGACATAGACTGTTTGAGAAAACCGGTGGTCACAAAGTCAGACTTTACAACCAAAGAGTGAAATAATATTATTTTGAAAGTGTTGTAATTATTGTATAAATTACACAGAACCATATGGACTGAGTGGATAAGTGTTATATAGGATAAAAACATTTGCAATGTAATTCCAGTAAACCTAATAGCAAAATATCAATAAGATATCTTACATTAAAGGGCAGGTTCGCATTTTAACCTCCCGTTCAAACTTATGGTGAAAAGTTCTCTTCCTAAAATATTCTGAATATAAAGTTCATGTGCAGTTAATATGACGCTTCAGCGGTTTGATTTAATGAAATAAAGCCAAAGGTCAAAGTTACTCTAATACAAAAAAAATCCTTCTTTGCTTTTCTTTTCTTTTTTTTTTTGCTGCACAAAAACACAAACGGGGAATTTATTAAAAAGTGACTTTAGAAGATACTTACTTGAGTTATCTAATTCGTAGTGTGGAATTAAAAGCTACACAGATGTTTGCACACAATGAGTTCTGTGGAATTTGTCACTTACATTGAAATCACATTCAGGCAGGATATCTAAATGCCCTGTATGAACAAGAAGATTAATTTAAGTAACTGCTTTAATGTTCGTATGGCCACCTGACTATTGTTTTAAGACAGATTTGAAAAATTGTTTGTCGTGCTGTTAATCACATGGGATTCCCCGTTTCCAGGTTTATTTTAGTTCTACAGATGTGACGCAGCAAATGCAATGAAATTGATCAAATATTTCAAAAAGAGAAAATTAAACAAAGTGGCAAGAAAGCCATAAAATACAGGGCAGTGAAATAAAAAGGGTCCTCGCGTCCACTTTAGCTGTATGACTGTATCTATTCAAGTGCAAAACTATTTGATCGCAACAATCCAAGCAGACAACAACACTGTCTGTGCCATCGTTAGGAGGAAAACCTTCCTGCTTTCCCTGAAAAGTAATAAGACTGATGAGTGAAGTCGGCAGCGGAGGACTTCAGCTGTCCTCAGGCGTGTTCAGTACGTGCTGTCATTCCTTCCATTCGGTGTGTTTAGGTGTGTCTGTGTTTGGGCTTGTGCTCTGAGGTGTGTGTCGTGCTGAGTCTCTTTGTTTGTCCTCACAGCTCTTTCTGCTGGAAGAGACGAGGGAGCGCAAGTTTGACGGCTATGCCAGGACCATCCAAAAGGCCTGGAGGAAATATGTGGCCCGCAAGAAGTATGTTCAGATGAGGGAAGAAGGTGAGTGAAGTGACATTTCGCTGCTTCATCATCTACCTGCTCCTGTCTCCACGTCTCACCCTCTCTCTCTCTCTCTCTGGGTTTGTTCAGCCTCTGACCTGCTGTTGAACCGCAAAGAGAGGCGGCGACACAGCCTGAACAGAAACTTTGTAGGTGACTACCTCGGTATGGACGACAGGCCGGAGCTGCGACAGTTTCTGGGCAAGAGAGAAAAGATCGACTTCGCAGACAAAATCACAAAATATGACCGACGCTTCAAGGTTGGTTTCTTCAGTGTGCAGCCTTTTTTTGTTGTTGTTGTTTTTTTGGGCTCAACAACGCACAAAACATTTATTATGTTGCGTGTTTTTTTTTCTTCTATTTTTAGGGAATAAAGAGAGACTTGATCCTGACCCCAAAATCTGTGTACCTGATTGGAAGAGACAAGGTGAAACAGGGACCAGAGAAAGGGCAGGTGACAGAGGTGCTGAAGAGGAGGATTGATGTGGAGAAGATCCTGGCGTTGTCTCTCAGGTACAAACTGTCTGAGTACGCACAGCTCCTTCAGACATCTCCATCCTTCATTATCTCCATCAGATACCGAAATACAAATCCTTGTCAGTCCGCAGAGCTTAGCGCTTGTAGCTTTGTTTTACTCCTCCATGCAGCTGGAAAATAAAGTTCTTAGTTACTGTGTGAGTATTTTATTACTTAACATAGTTTAAATGGAGGTTCAAGCAGGCACACAAGTCTTTGTTTTTTCACCACGAGGTCCTCATACAATGAACCAACAGATACAGTCCATATAAACAAATTTGAGGTTCACTCTATCCACAAGTCAACTTTAAGTGTTACTTCCTGCTGCTACAACCAAGATATTTTCACTTTGGTGTATTTCAGTAAGGAATACTCTTCCAGTATTTTCTCAGGTATGATCATTTAGGAGCATCTCTAGCTCTCGGACACTCTCTGTCACGCTTCCACAGATCGGCTGTTTAGCCTCCTGCCAAACTAAACCGCATGTTATTGTTGCCACAAATGGTTACAACTTTGACAAGAGTGCCCCGACGACGTACAGTGGTGTAATTGTTTCATTGATATCTTATTCTTATCTCTGTGTTAAATGAGGCGCAACGTGTCGCCTGCCGGCCCAGGCTCCTTTGACAAAGAGACACAAATGCCAACTTGGGACTCAACAAGTCAAATGAAAGAATAAAAGCTGACGCTCTGCTCTGATGAGTGCAGGCAGTTACCAGCAGTTTACCACTTGTTTTCCAAAACAAGACAATGGTTGAGGCTGAATGTCATGGAGGGGCCGACCATATAATCTAGACGCTGCGCTGCAGAAAAGTCATGAGTCTGCTTCAAAGCCACAGTCTGGATTTCCAATCACACAAGTTCTCATGTTCCTGTAAATGTCACACAAGGGACGCTGAAAACATGTGGAGTATATTAAAACTACTTGTATATGTTTGCGTGTGCAGGTCGGACTGAAAGCAGTTTTGTCAGAAACATGGACAGAATAAAGATCAGTTTAGGACAAATAAAAGAACAAAGTAAAAATAACTGACGGACTTGTGGGCCGTTTGTTGTTGATGTATAACTTGTTTCGGAGGTAGAGCTGTTGGTACAACATGTGGCGTATGAGTCGGTGGGGTAATACGGACCAGGTGGTGCAATGAGTGAAAGCAGGAGTTGTAAAAAGCTCATCAGAGAAGAAAACTCCACTTCACTCGGAGGAACAAAGTATCCTTGTGTGGGTTACGGGCACAAGCTGTCTTCCCTCTTCAGATGTGAGCTGCTTTGTGAGGCTCTCAATGCAAATGTGAAATCTGATTCTGACTCCCCATCTTAACTTCCTTCAAAGCACAACAGAGAGCAGATCAAGTGCCACTTCTCTGAGCTTACTCTTAGTGAGATTTGTTTCTTATCACATGTAATGTCAGACTTTTAAATGTCCTACAAGCCTCTTACTCAGCACTTTTTCATTTTTTTTTCAGCACAATGCAGGATGATTTCATGATTCTGCATGAGCAGGAGTACGACAGCCTGCTGCAGTGTGTGTTTAAGACGGAGTTCATCAGCTTACTGGCCCGCAGGTTTGAGGAGAAAACTCAGAGGAAGCTACCACTCAAGTTTAATAACACGTAAGTAAACACAACATACTGTCGGAGATACAACAAACGAGACAAATAAATCACAATCGACTTAAAATTCAATCGACTTAAAATAATTGATTAATGTCATCGTCAGACTGGAGATGAAGTTGAAGAAGGAGAACTGGGGCTTCTTGAGCGGAGGCGGCTCCAGGCAGGTCATGTTTGTCCAGGGTCAGGGCGACATGCCTGTACTGAAGCCTTCGAGCAAATCTCTGCAGGTCAGCATCGGGCCCGGCCTTCCCAAGAACACACGTGAGTATTAGCAGATGCAAAGTATGCAAGTGACCTGTTCTCACAATGAGTCATGATAAATATATCTGAGGTGGAGTCATGACTTTGACGTCATCAGACTCGACCAACACAATGAAAGCAGTCGATGACTCAGCATCCCAGTGTTCAAAATATACATTTATAATCTATACAAGCAGTGATTTCAGTGGCGCTTATTTTTATATTTTTGTACACTTAAGATGTCATTTTTTAAGAAACATCTGTGTGGTATCATCATTTTAAAAATGATTAAGCATTCATGATTTAAATTTTTTTGAAGTCGTACTAACTATTACTCTTCTGGTTTTAATGTTTTAAAACAGCATCTACTTTGATAATAAACTCCCTCAAACACAATAGTTTTCTTTAAATATCAGCACCTTTACTTTTGACAAAAATGACTCTCAGCTGTAACGATTTACAGCGTTTTATTGTTGTATATTACTTGTTAAGTTAATCTAAATGGCTTTGCTGTTTGTATGATGCGCTTATTCAATTTCATTTAATTTTGTTTCTCCTTTAGGCCCGACCAGGAAGAGCTTCAGTCAGAGTCGCTCCAGCATGTCCAGAACCCACCACAACATCCCATCACGAGCTGCACCGGGACCTCCAGGTACAACATTCACATCTCACAGTGTCCGAGCAGTTCGTCTTCTGTCCACATCTAAGAACCGCTGATTCATATCATTCCTCTCTTTAGTTGCTCACCAGAACGGTGGCCTGAAAAACACCAACCACGTTGCCAATCAGAGGAACTCGCAGCATCACAGCCAGAGGCATCCGTCATCCAGCAATTCAACGCGCCCCTTCCTGCCCAGCAACATCAACCAGGTGAAGGAGCAAGGCAGCAGCCGGCAGCAGCCCAACCTGGACTGTCTTAGAGTACCGGATCAAGGAGCTGCAGGGTGAGAGACTGACCACAGACAGATCCAGAAACCCACACAGTCCAGGCAGGAAGAGACCAAACAACATGCACACACACACACACACAACATGTGATGGAAAAGGACAAATTGATCAGCTCTACATACTGCAGCAAATCATATCTGTTGGTTAGTTTCATTATGTAACGACAGTTCGTCTCTGTTAGGCAGTATGTTGTGATTTTAGAGACAGTAAACAGTTTTCTTCTAATCCAAGCAGGTGATTTCTTTAGACATTTTACATCTTAATGTTCTTTGTTGACAAATCACAGCTTGGTAAAAAAATCAAATCTGTCACATTAAAATTAGAAAATAAAAAGTGTGAGATCAGATGCTGATCTGTCATGAAGACAACAATAGAAACAAAGTTCCAATAAGCCCAGACCCTCTTTTCTGTTTCCTGTACAGTTCAGTTAAAAGATATGACTCATTTCACAACAATCAATTAATAGCTGACAAATGCTTCTCATTGTATTTGAACCTAATGTGACCCAACACTGTAGTACTGGGATTCAGTAATGCTGCGTTCATGAGCTGGGAAGTGGGAAAGTTCCAACCTTTGGGTGGGACAATACAACTGTTGAACTGGGGCTATCTGAGAAGGAAAGCGGGAGGTTTTTTAAAGCGCAGAGTAGGTTTGATGTCACTGACATGGCAGCGCTTATGGTGAAAGGAAAAGGTGTACTGGCTTCGAAAATAAGGTGAAATATCCAGACTTGATGAGCCGAGCTAGTTTGCTGCTGTTGTAAAAAAGGCAGGACATCAAAATGTGTAGATGTGCAGCGTATAAATAACACTGAGCTCCTCCTGAGCTCCATGTGGTCGCTGTGTTGCTTCATATTGTTTGTCACGTCTCTGTATTCTGACAGCCGAAATAGAGCAGATTTCCGAGGGGCGGTTGGGCTGCTTGTTTATTGTCTTCATGTGAACTTATGTTGTCCTCAAACAGGAACTTTCTCAATTCCCAGCTGCCTGAACGCACAATTAGTCAAAGTCCTTTCAGAGGACGAGTCCCATCATTCTGTCCACTCTGTATTAATACATATATTATCTCACACACATCTGCTGAATACCTTATACATTATATAGGTTTTGTTTCCAAATGGTCGGACGCACATTTGCATCTATCAACAATATAGTGACCTGCCGACCTTCGTGAAGTGATAATTCAATCTCACCTCGCAGCACAGTTATAAACCTTTACATAGAAATGGACACCACTGACACACACTGATACACAAAGTTGTGTTGCTGTAATTTGACATAATTTGGATAATTTATTCTTTTGTAGCACTGGAGACAGACGGCCAGCGTCAAATGGAGGAATGTGAGTTGGAGTGTTTGCAGTGTTTTGGGTGGTGGTTCAGCAGCAGGGCACACTGATGCTTCTTCTCTTGTACATTTTAAAGTCCAAACTCCTGACTGTAGTACGCATCTAATATTTTATCTTCTGCTGCTGCTCAGTTACGCTGATATGAAAGGGGAATTTGTTTGCAGTTCCCTTTAGTTTGATCGATCTTTCATTCTGCAAAGAAAGATCCTTAAGAGTTCTCACGGTGAACGAATTCCTGCTGTGCAGCTTCTCCGTTGGTTCTTTTTTTTTTTTTTTTTTTTTAAATGAAAGCTGCTTTCAGGAACACAGACATCACTGGAGGAAGTACATATTCAGCATATTACATATGTATGAACTAACGACTACACTACCTGCTTACAGCTCACTGAAGTAATGCCATCAACTGTTCTGAATTATTTGATCCTCAGTTAGTCGAGTCGAGTTGAATAGTTGACTCTCAATAGTCTTTTGTGTTGGTATTGTGTTTAAAGGACTAATTTGAAGGAGCTATTGACTTTATAAACAGTAAACGGAGTTTAACCAGTAAATGAATGTGCAGCATTATAAGTTGAGATCTAAAAGGCAAAGCTGACTCAGGATCAACCCTCTCTGCTCTGAAGGGCTTCACAAACACTGTTTAGTTTTGTATAGGATGTGCTAGATCACCATCTCGTTGCTGATTTATGAATATATGAATCTGTGGTCGCTGTCTGGTGAAAAACAAAAACTGTTTGTTTTCAGCTTGATTATAATATATCTATACAAAAATGAAACAATCTAAATACTCAAATTGAAACCGTGAGGTTTTCTTACCGTAAAACAGGATGGTGATCATGCATGTGCTTGTATTTTGGGATCTACTTTGAAACTGTTATATCCCATTAAAACCTTCAGTCTTTTGATTCACTGCAGCACAGAGAGCTCAATCTTTCAGTCAGGGTCTCCCTGAATGCATCTCACCGTGACAGTGGTGTGGTTTCTCTCTTTGTCTCATGACACCTCAGAGCCCACAGACCATCGGCCACCAGGCCTCCGCCGGGAGGAGGACGACCCAAGCCTGCACCCAAACCCAAACCCCAGGTGCCCCAGTGCAAAGCTTTGTACGCCTACGACGCTCAGGACACGGACGAGCTCAGCTTCAACGCTGACGACATCATCGACATCATCAAAGAGGGTAAAGCGCACAAAACATTTGTAGGCTTATTTTTCATCATTTTTATGGGCCACTGATTTAGTCGTATTTGTTGAGCAGATGCATCTGGATGGTGGACGGGCCGGCTCCGTGGAAAGCAGGGACTTTTCCCCAACAACTATGTCACCAAGATCTAGGAGCTGCCGGTTCACAGCACCAGGAGGCGAGCCTGCTGCGCCCCTGCCGACCCTCTCCGAGGACGGGACGGAGCTTCTAGTCGGAGAGAGATTGCACTGTCCTCCACTACTGCCTTCCAGTAAATGAATGTAACTCTCGGTTACACCACCAGGCCAAAAGACCGTCGGGCTTTGAAGTGAGGCTCTTCTCCAAAGACAAGAAGACTGTTTGACCTCAGGGTCAGTTTTCCTCCACAGTCCCTTTGAGTAATGAACAAAACTATTTATTGTATTTATAGCTTTCCGTGTTCTCCTTGGTGTCATTTTACATCTTGCTAAAAGTTTGAGCTCAAACATTTTTGAAGCGTTGGAATGAAATCTGCTAAATCTGTGGGACCAGGCTGTTATTTTTTAACTCTCAACATATCAGTTTTAGATGAAGGTTTGATTGCTGAAGCAAACGTGGTTGTCTCGGTGTCAGAACTGAAGTGACTGCTGTTTTACCAGGAATATTTATTTTATGGTGTAAAACTGTAACTTCTTTCCACTCAGTAAATCACCGCAGTGATTTTTTTAATGATCTCAAATACCAAAGCAATACACACCATCAGTCTGTTTATTCAGGCAGTGCGGTAAAGTGGTGAATCACCTGGAAAACCACCTTCAGCTTTGTCTTGCTGTTGTTGTTTTTGCTCTCCTCTCACACCAGTATATTTTAGATTATGTATACTGTAACCGGAGCATGCTGTCTGTGGTGTATTAGCACTTTATTGGTACAGGTACTACCTTCGACACAGACATCGTCACCCGTTCACGCCACAGCCAGTAAGTCCAGTCTATGAAGGACCGATTGCCAAGCCTAGTTACTGAGAATAATTTGTTTACATGAAATGATTAAAAAAAAAACAACAGGCATTTTATTTTAGATCTGATTCTGTATATGTGTTCAAATGTTAGAATTTAAATAACATTTTTTTTTTGTATTTTCTCTGAAGGATCTTAGTATGCTGTTTTTTTTTCTCCCTGCTTTTGATACTCACAGGGCTGCTTTATTTCCAGCTCAGCTACAGCTACTTAATAACGGCTATCACGATGAGGGTGGACGGATTTTTGTTTTGTCAAGTGCAAAAGTTATTTTAGGTGAAAGAAATTTGTTGACTTTTTTTTCTTTTCATGGCACTACAATGGATTCCTTTTGCTTCTGCTCGACTGTTTCTGTTTGCACTGCTGTTGCATTACTTACACATTCCTTTTTTTTTTTTTTTTTTTTTTTAAATCAAGTAACCACAATATGCTCCTGTCAGTAAAGACTGCTGGGACTTCTGTCTGACAACTTCTGCATCATCAAATACAGTTTGATCTTGGATGGTTTAAACATCCTTGTGCAATACACAACAGTAGGTGAGTCTTTTAATAAAGCATGTAATATTGCATATTTAACAGCTTTTTTTTGTTTTATTACCAGAGAACTCATTACATCTGATGTTAATGTTTATTACCATATTCACATGACATCAGGACTGCAGTGTAAGATTTTAATAAGATCTTTAGTTCAAAGTACTCCGACAGACACATTTTGACCCAATAAGTCAAATATTTTTTGGACTGAACGACGTCTTTTTTTTTTTCTACATTTGGTCATTTCATTTAACCGATGTTGGTCAAAGATATAGAAACAGTGCCACAAGGTGATTGTGTATGATAGAACTTTTAATAAGGGCTTTCTCTACATTGTCAGGAACAAAGTTCTGGTGAGAAAATCGCTAAATTGTATTTTCGGGAATTTATACTATTCTTTATGTCTTGGGAGTAAATATGTCAAATTTAGGAACATTTTAGTCTAACATATAATACTATGGTACAAATATCCATATCAGTGTATATTGAAACGGTAAAATATTGACAATCGTGAGGACAAAAAGTAGAGAACATAATGTGAGTGTCCTCTGGTGATTGTTGGGATTGTCTTCGTCATTGTTTTAACTTAAACCTTGCTTCTTCTAGCTTTATGCTCCCACAATATTGGAGGCAAACATAGAAAGAGAGAATACATACATTTCTCTCTTCTGATAAAGGAATTTTATTCCCATTGGACCAGACTAGGTATTATGATGGAAGACGTTTTTTCTGCCACAGCACAGGTGGAATTAATGAAGTTGACGAATGCTGTCACTCTCACAGCTCATCACATTTGAGTAGAAACTTTAATGTGTGATTTTCCTAATCATGAAAAGTTCAAATGTCTACTGTGGAAAATCCATATAAAGCATCGGGTCCACCTGCATTATACAGTACAGACTGTAGTTGAGCGCACCATCATTTTCTGTGCTATATTACTGGCTTTTCACCGGCTGCTGCAGAGCAACAAATCCTCCTATGACATGCCACTGCGGTGTACCTGCAGCAGTGCAGGGAACCGTAAATCAAGATGAGATTTGCAGTCGTAATGGGACTTTGAACATCTCTCTACCCCAACCTGAAGCTACTCAACAGCTTTGCTCAACGTAATATACAAATAAGGTTTCAGCTGCAATCACATTAATTTGTAGGTTCGGTTTACGTGTTGGACTGTCTGGATAAAGAACACAATATACTCTAAATATTGTTTGTTTGTATTCATTCACTGACGTATCTTTGCTTAAAAGACTGTGGTACAACTCTTGTGATCTGTCTGGTGCTTCATGTCCACCTTGTGGCTACAGTTGGTACTGCACCTGGTCTTACTGTTGCTTTAAACTTCAGGATGTATTTAGTCTTATCTATTGAAAATCATTAACTTATATCCGGGGGTCATATCATATTGGGTCATATAAGAATAAATTGAGTCTTCTTAAGAAGACAGTGTTGCAAAAGAAAGAATCCTTCAAGTGTTACAATTGTTTTAGCAAAAATGCCAAATATATAAATTTTCTGCTTCTCAAATATGAGAATTTGATGCATTTTTTTCTTTATAAAAATGTAAACTCTATATATTTGGTTAATAGAAGAAATAGAAGAAGTAATCACTGTGTTGTAATCACTCAGCTCTGAGAATCCACACACTAGTAGTGGTGGAAGAAGTATTCAGATCCATCCATCCATCCATCATCCGTCATCAGGTGATTACTGGGAGAGCAAAGAACAAAAAACTTAAGTTCTGATCCACATATCTGTTTTCAGATTGTGGATTTTTTTCCTTTTTGGGTCATTTTAACATTTAATGATGAAACTATGCGAGAGGTTTGGAAATTAAAAATCACAGTTTGAAATGTGAACTCGACTGCACGCTGTTTTTTGTCAGATGTTGAAAAGGTTGGAAACCGCTGGTCATCTTTAACAATGTATTTTAAAAGATTGTTATGTTAGCCATTGTATCGAACCTTTATCTGAAAGTAGCTAATGGTAATAAATAATGTAGTGAAGTAGTAGTACAATATTTCCTTCTGAAATGTAGCATAAAGTAGCATCCAAAGGAAATACTCAAGTAAAGTGCAAGTACCTCAAAATCCTACTTAAGTACAGTACTTGAGTTAACGTACTTGGTTACGTTTCACCGCTGAACATCAGTATGAGCGCTTCGACAACATTCACCCAAAGAGGAAGGAAAGGACTCAATTAAGAGTTATCCAAGTTTATTAATATTATTTTTTAAAACTAATATAAATCCCACAGAATATGATCCTGGTGCCTTTAAGTCAATGAATGCATGGATACCTGCTTTAAGTACTGCATTTCAACACTCCATTCAAAATATGTTTTTTTGTTTCTTTTTTTAATGTTCATCAGAGTGGAAATACATGGCCTCGGCGCACTGTCATATTCACTACTACTCTTCTACCTTTTTCTCTCTCTTGTGCAAGTCTATGCGAGTGAGTTAGTCAACAGTATTAGTGTTTTTCTGTCCGCGGCAGCCAAAATGGACGCCGCTGCTCAACTACAGAGAGACAAAAGGGAGGGTGGCTAAAACGGTTTGAAGTGTGAGAACAAACAGTAAATATTGATCTGGAACTGAGCTGTGTATTTCCCTCTGAGCACGCGCGCACACACACAGGAAATAAAAAGTCAACGCCACTGCCAGTATCAAAATGACAAGTTGATCCCAGGTTGCAGGCTCGTGTGAAATTTCTTAAACACATGTGGACCTGAGATCCTCTGACAGAAACCGAGTTAAGCATCGCAGGCCTGTCTGCAAGGGAAGGAACCCCAACAAAAATGAAGAAAAGATTCACAGCAGGTCCCGACAATCGTTCAGTTTAGAAAGAACAGTCAAGAGAGGGACGCGACATTCTTTTTCTTGTTCTCTAAAATACATCAGATGGCGGTGACAACGGTGGTTTCGTCAAATGAAGGTGCTGGAGGGGGATGTGATCGTAGCAAAGCATGTGCATATTCTGGGAGTGAGGTGAACATCGGAGTTTATTTCCACTCTAGAAATACTGGGTGTGCACTAATACAGCAGCTGATCTGTTAACATATTTCCCTAGTTAGGAATGTTTTGATTTACTTAAAAAACATCTTTCACTAACAATCCACATCTTCTAAACATAAACTAATCAATACAATGATTGGTAAAATGAATCCTGCAATGTCTTTTTTTTTAAACTGGAGGTTGACATTCTATTCTAGTAAAGCAAGGCATTAGGTTTACAGAAATGCGTCTTTACTAGAGCAGCTATCCTCACCTGCAACTTGTTAGGCCGTGTTAAGCCCACGTTATATGTGCAAAGAAATGCATTGCAAGGAAACATGCAGAGAAAAACAAAAATGACACTTGAGGAAACAATCAAAAGCTACATAAAAGCTTTATAAATACAATAAAATCTTAAACCCTTAATGGAGAATTCTAGCTGTTGTAGTAATATGTGATAGCTGGCACTCTAGGCTCAATGCTTTTTTGTCAGGTGTTTTTTGTTAAGATTCATTTTCTCGTAGTAGAGCTGCGCAGGTAATTCATGCCATCTTTGGTTGACTGCAGTACTGAAGAGAAAATTAATATGATCTCAAAATAAATTTTCA
Source organism: Brachyistius frenatus (assembly GCF_029030835.1). NCBI lineage: Eukaryota > Metazoa > Chordata > Actinopteri > Embiotocidae > Brachyistius > Brachyistius frenatus. The sequence goes on from NW_027210614.1 coordinate 1,677,425, forward strand.
ACAAAAAGGGGTTGTTAGAAAAAAAAAACAGCATCAACTCTCAGCAGACAACTGCGCCTCAATGTCCACTCTGCAGATGGGGCACTTCTTATTGGTGAGGAGCCACTGATCCACACACAGCTGATGGAAGAGGTGCATACATGGTAGGCGTCTGCAGGGGAGACACAGCGAAGAGAGACATGAGGGGCTTTCACATGTAATTCAATTCATTTTTAATCCACCTGCATATACGGTGAGGCTGACTTCCAATCAGCAGTTACAGCGTGGTCCAGCTGCTCTGCTCTGCCTGCTTCTCTTTCACTAGTCGTTACTGTTGGTTCCCTCATTATCCCTGTTGTTCGAATAAAGAGGAAGTCTGGTTATATTGACAAATCGCATGAAAAAAGAAAATCAGCACTGAATTAATCCAATCTTTGAGTTGAGGGTTTATTCATCTGTATCACAGAGCTCCCACCAGCTACAGCTACCACAAACAAACACAAACACACTGGTGTTTATTTTGAAATGATCCCACAAACATCGTCCTGCTGCTGTAAAAACTCACCAGCAAATACACCCGTTACTTCCGCTGAAGTAAAGTTTGATTAAAAGCCACACTGCTAACCTGTTTTAGGAAATTACTATTTGTAAAAATGAAACTATATGTTTGTGACCACATTTGTCTGATTCAGTCAGATCTAAGTGTTTTTCCTGGCATTGATTAAAAACTCAATTTATCAAAATTATGCATTTTATTCCAAGAAAAAAAAAATCCAGACTCCTTAAAGTGGTTTAGTTTTGACTACATCTTTGTCTTCATTCAGTACGCTCGGATCTGTAAATATGCTGCAGCCCTCCCTCACTCGAACTCGCCGATGTGTAAACTCCACCCCAGAGGTTGATGGGATTGTGATGTATGAAACCCTCAATCTGAAAATTGAATGTTTTTTTTTTTTTTTAAGGCTGTTAAGACTGTTACTGTAAAATGCAATGCTTAATGTAATGCACAGTCATGATGTTGATGGCTTATTTTGCTTATGATATGTCTTGTAATATATTTAAAAAAAAAAAAACACCAAATGGAAAGTTAAAAAGTAGATTCTCATATGTGGGGGTCTTTGAGCCTTCAGTAGGAACCACTGGATTCAGGTCTGAGAGCCACAGACAAACAAATGGAGAGTTACAGTTAAAACACAACATTGTTGGTTTTAGTCTTTTCATGGGATTTGTAGACAATAAAACACAGAATACTTCCTGCTCCTTTGCTCCTTTTTTAAAAAAAATGTCATTGAAGAGTCTTCAAACATTTAAACTCTTCATGTGATTTAGTTTTCATTTCCCGACTGTGAACAGACTGTTGTCCTCTGATCTTCATTCAAACGTTTCATTGAAATTGAATTCAAATTCAAGTGTAATTTATATACAACCTTCCTAAAATGCCTTCAGTTGATAACTTTAAATCTTCTTTTCTTTGTCTTTTAAATTTTTTTTATTTTTTTATCTTTATTTATTTAAAAAAAATCGAGGTAAACATCAAACCTGACAAACATCTCCAACAGAGGGCAGAAAAATCCTCTTCAAAAACCTGAGTGAGTGCCAAAACGCAGCTCCATGAGGCCGGTAATTTTAAGGCACTCTGGGATTTTCTGCTGATTACCCAAATCCTTTGGGTTAAAAAACAACAACAAACAACTCTCATGAGACGGCGGCAAAATAAAATAAGTACACCTGCCATCCCACCTGTCTGTGCTCACAGACACGCCCCTCAGCGTAATTGAACACACTCAAACCTGTGAGCAGCCCAACACCCAGGAGGGCAGACATTTACCTGACGTCCTCCCCCTCCTCCAGTATCGACAGGCAGATGGTGCATTTTTCTTCCGTGTCTTCATCTGCCCCCTCGTCTTCGTCTTGCTTACCATGCAGCTTTCTCTGTTTGTGAGAAACATGTGGAAACATTTGATACGTGGCCTCGATCAGTGAAGCAGCAGATTTTTTTTATTTTTTTATCTTCCTATCAATTCACTCTCTGTTAAACTGCTCGACTAAAACATGTGGTAACATTACAAGTACATATTACATTTATTCCAAAATATAAATACTGCCCATAAAGAGGTTAACTAGAACAAACACTTCAACAACAAACTTTAAATTTGGGGACAGAGAGAATGGTCATTTTGTCCTGAAACAGAAAAACTTTCTATCTGCTGTCTCTACGCTAAACAAATCAAAGTTATTAGCCGAATTCCCAGGCCCCCAAGACTACTACTAACATCTACTGTACATGTGAGCAGAGACATGTTTCCAAATTGATTTGTTCATTATTTCTCACCGATTCTGGGGTTGCGTGCATATTTTTCCCAATAGAGGCCCAAGCTTCAGGTGTTAACTGTTGGTCAATGTCTCTCTCCAACACCTTCTGTATTGGGTGGCAGGGTGTTAGATTGCTCATTTAGATACATTTGGAAACCGCTAAGGAAACTTTTCCCCAACAAAATCTTCACAGCTGCAATCTCTGGTAAAAAGACACTACAGTATTTTCTAAATGTTGGCAAAACATCAGAACGTTTGAAATGAGCACAAAAGACCACTGCGCACTCTGTCCCAGAATAAACTGTAACAGACATGCACCAATATGTACAGCATCTTCAAATTGATCAAACAGTACAAACGAAGTGACACACACTCCGACAAGTTCTCACCTTCTTGTACTTGTGTGGGTAAGTGCACCTCTCTATGGTTCCCTGAGAGGCTCCTCGGTTCACAGTCCCCAGTCTTTCCTCTAAATGCAGCAGGTCCTGATGGAGGAGGTATTTAATAAAGACAGACATCAGACTGATACACACACGCCCTCTTTCTCTTGCTCTACATGAAACATGAGAACCTGGCTAAAGTTCACCTTTTCTCTCAATAAGGCCCACCAACACCGATGAAACCCTTTGACTCAATAGGTAATCTAAAATAGCCTTGTTTCTTAAGATGTATTGATAGGATTAATATTTCAGTTGAGTCTATGGTTGCATGCAGGTGTGAATATACTGAAGGCAAAAAAAAAAAAAAATCTAAATCACTGCCCGTCTACTCGGCAGCATTAGGATTGGGATTACATAGTGACATTTAAACTGGTTAAGGAAATGGAGCAGGCACAGGCAAGTAGGGATGCAACTAACAATTAGTTCTTTATCGATTAATCTGATGATTATTTTCTTGATTAATTGATTAGATGTTTTTGTGAAAAATGTCGACCAGTGTTTCCCTAAACCGGAAGTGCAGCTTAAAATGTCTCATTTGGTCTACAAGGAGAAGATTTTCAGTTTATTATCATGGAGGACAAAAGAAATCAGAAAATATTCACTTTTAAGGAACTGGAATTAGAGAAATGACAACAATACATAGATTATTTAGTAGTTGGGAAATAACGTTCTGTCGATCAACTAATTGATTAATGAATTGATTGTTGCAGCTCTGCAATGAAATTCACGTCTGTCCAAAACAACTTTCACAGACGTGTTTTGGGAGCATCTTTGAAAATGCAAACCAGAGCTCAGGGGTCAAACCACCATCATCGGGGGGTAATGGCCGACCTGCTCTGAATATAACTGAGCTGTGGCTGACCTGAGCTCTGCAACACATTAAACTGAGTGTGACGTGGTTAGAGTTGAAAACTCCCCAAAAAGTTGCTCAGTTAATACACTTCTGTTGAGGGTTTTTTTCTCTGAACATTTTGTTGAAATATTTGCTTGGTTTGTCTTCGGGCTTCTAAAAACACATTTCTGAACAAACAGAAACAGTCCTCACCTCATAGGTTCTTCCAAAGCCAGTCATTCTAGATGAGATGTACCTAATGTGCGGGTAGGTCACTTCAGATATGCCAGTGTGCTATGAGGAGGAAAGCAGAGCATGCACAGCACATCATGTTTAGTCCTGGGAAGCAGTGTACAATTTCCTATGGTCTCACCAGAGGTTACTTATTATATGCTGTATGACAAACATCTGCAAACTCTCCGTTTCTCAGGACGAGGCGCATGTTGCCTGTAATCTATTTTCAAAACAAATCAGAAGGGCTTCTGAAAGAGTTCAAATGGTAAATATGTAACAATGACGGTCACCAGATGTATTAAAACTAATGAATTCTACAATAATTATATAATAACGTCAGAAAACTGTTGACTACATGCGCGCTGGATGTGACTGAAGAATTCTGGATTTGTTGAGTGTGCACTTGAAATGCTCGATGAGCCACTATTAATTGCTAATGCATTATTCATGTGGTTCACTAAACCATCCTTGAAATAACGGATGTTATAAATAAGGGGCCAACACCATTAATCTCAGCCAGACTTCATTTAAAAGAGATTGGTTTTCACGTATGCTAATGGCTGCATGTGTGCTGAGGGTCTGTCTCACCATGAAGGGGATGGGGAAGTGGTGCAGTCTAGGGGGAGGGTGGTAGTGGGGCAGGTGGGAGTGCAGGTGCCCTGAAGGGAACGGTGCCACGGGTACTCCAGCCTCGATGCCAAGCTCCCTGTTGACAAACAATGAGGAGTCTTTATCACATCAATACTTTCCCTGATTGACGTGAAGATAGAACCGAGGAACTGCAGTCACATTAAACATTTACAAAATTGGATTTGCTGATATGAAACTTGGGTGGACTTGAGAAGAAAGGCGTCTTCGAGCTGCTGATACTCACCACGCTGTTCTCTGCTCCGGCTGGCGAGGATGGGAAGACATAGTTTGTGGCACATGGATGTGGTGACCGTGGCCGTAGTTGGGGTGCATTCTGTGGGGGTGCGGAGGCGGACGCTCATGTGCTCGTCTGCAAAGAAAAGGAAAATACAAGTTCCACAAAATGACGGTCTACAACTCTTATCTTTGACTCTAATCTGCATTGGATGGCGGCGGATCTCACGTGGGGTGCTGCATCATCCTGCGCCTCTGAACCTCCATCCGCTGCAGCATCTCGTGTTGATGGAGCCTCTGCACTGAAGCCCCCAGCGCCGGCATATGGTGCGGCAGGGTCTGGTGGTCGGTGGGAAGATGCTGGGCCAGCGGGGCACTTGAAGTCGAGAGGTGGTGGGTAGACAGGGGCGGGGGAGGGGCGGGGGGCACAGCATGACCCGCAGGGTGGGATGGCAGCGGTGGGTGAAAGGTGACAGTGTGGGGAATGACATAATCGCCTTGTGGAGGTGGCTGAGATGTAAGCTGGGGGTTCCCGTGGGAATGGGGACAGGCAGAAGAGGGCTGATGGTGCAGCGAACGTGTTAGAGAACCATCTGGGTTTGACAGAAGAGAAAAGGGGAAAAAGTAAGAGCAACATTGTTCAGCACAAAACAATAAGACAAGTCAAATGTTATATTCTCGTTCTTGTTAACAAGTCTCATGGAAAGGCCAAATCTGATCATGTTCGAGTGCGTCAGGACTTTCCAGCCTGCCGAGGACACAAGCCTATTCGTTCTTACTGAAGGTGTCATTTAAAAAAAACAAAAACAAAAAAAAATACATTGGTATACTCAAGAAACATGTCAACGACGCTGCTCATTGATGTGTTTTTAATAATTTCATTATGGTTTTGATTTCTTCTGCAGTAGGTTTTGGTCACAGATGTTTGTTTTATCAAGCTTTGGCTACACAAGAAATACTTGTTCCAAGGATCAATTTGGTTTTGGTGTTGATATGTCACCATTTCTTAAGAAAAGTCCAAATTGGAAATGTTTCTCACCTCAGGCATCAGTCAAATGTTGGCCGAAACGGTTCTTAATTTATACTTTATACCAGTGGACAAATACCTTTGTTCATCGAGTAACAGAAGATGCATTTGTAGCAGGATTTGTTTGTTCTTGTTAACATAAACATTGTATTTTGACGGGTTTCTGGCAAAAACAGAATTATTTGAGTTGTGAGTCATCATTTAAAAAATATTCCTATTTTGTTTTTAGTTCTTCTTGAGGCAGACTTCCTTGTCCGAGCAGCAGTGAAATGAGGAGTAGTGATAGGCAACAGAGAGCATAATCACCAGTGGCCACTGACTCTTACTACATTCCCACCAGGGACCCTTGTCACACTCCATACTGAAATATTCTGAGTAGCAATTAACTTCTTCTGCCTGGTACATTTCCCTCAGCACTTGGCACATTAACCATCAGTCTCTGTTAATTACTATTAGCATTAGGTTTTAGGAGTGCATCTGTCTGCCAATTTTCTCTCGTACTATGGCACCAAAAATGAGTGAATTTTCCAACTACAGCTGCAGGCACTCAAAATTCAGATTTAAAACAACTTGGGGAAATGAAACCAATAGTGAATGTCTGATTTCCTGTGCTACATGACCGCAGTGTACTCACAAGATGGGTGCATGAAATGTCTGCATGGCTGGGGTTGTGTTTGTGGCTGAGCCACCATGGAGGAGCTGAATGAGTCCACCACAGCTGGCTGGCTGGTCCCAGGGGTTGCCTGGGAAACGTAAGCAGGAGGCCGTGAGGTGGAGCCGGGGCAGCACGGGTCAAAGGCCGAAGTGCTGCCATGAAAACTGGCCCCGTTTCCACTGCCCCGAACACTGCTGTTGCTCAGGTCTACTGGCAGAGTTTGCTGTGGGAGGAAGACAAACATGTGTGCAATGAAATCTACATGTATTTTTCTTCATAGAAAAAAAGAAACTCCCGTCAGTAATTAGTGATGCATAGTGAAGATTTGACAAAGCAGAGGAGGAATTTAGCACTGAACTCATGCTTGCTATGAATCATAGCAAGACCATTCAAAATATGTTACTTCCTGTGTGAATGAAGTTTCTCACCTCATTCACACAGCGTTCTATTTAAGGTTATAAACCGTGAAGGAATGTAATTACAACTTTTTCAGGTCAAGGCGTGTGTGTCGTACTTCCAAATATCCGCCTGATAACCTCAATAAGTAAATAATGATCATGTGCTGAGAAAATAAAAGACTGTAACCTAAACAAACAGATGTCCCATCACCGTGACTGTGTTATTGCGTTTCAAAATAACATGTACCATGTCGACTAGTTAGAGGATGCTAATGATGCAACAATAATGACATTTAGATAGAGCTGTAATTTAATGGTCATGGAAATCAGGTTTATGTAGAAGCACTGGGTGCTGACATTACCCCACTTACAACAATGAATCCAAAAGTATTGTACAACTACAGTACGTGGATACCTGGTCATGGTAGTGGGCTGTGTTGCCGCTACTACCGCTGTTGCTGCTGCTGACAACAGCGCAGGGAGCGGGCAGAGCGCTGGGTCGCTCCACGTGGCAGCTCGGCTCCTGAAAGGGCACAGTGCCCGGGGGCTGCGGTGCTGGGTGGTGGACGTGGTGGAGAAAGTGGTGAGCGTTGCCGTGGCTGTGCTGAGAGCCACTGGTCTGGTGAGAGGACGACGCCTGCAAGCAGCTTGAATGAGAGTGGCTCAGGGACAGGTGACCAGGGGAGGGGCCTCCGCACGGGGAGTGCTGCTGACAGCAGGATGGGAGTCTGGGCATGGCTGTGCCTGCGTTTTCTCCTGCCAATCCTGGTCTGTTGTCATCTGATGAGGGTCAAGATATACGATTAGTCAATGAAAAAAAACAAATGAGATAGTAGGCTAGAATTTTGCATGGTTTAATGTGTAAACATGAATTAGCAGCTGAAAGGAAGTGATCTCTGACCCACGCTGCCTCTGGGCAAGAGTTAAAAAAGGACTGGTCGACAGCAGCAGGTGACAGCATGCCATGTCCTGCCTTACCCTCTGTGGCTGTGCGAGCCGAGCCATTTGGCCTCTGTATGTGCATACTTTCAGGTATTGAACCTGGGCAGCTAGTGGAAGGGCCTGCGGCATCATTGAGCTCTGAGGTAGAGGCATGATGGGAAGATGATGACGAGGACGACCTGACTGTTTGAGGGTGAATACTGCCAGAGGTCGTTGGCACAACTGAGAGATCTGGGGAGAAAAAAAGAGCAGGTGATGTTTTAGAAAAGGCAAATTAATGACAAAAGTGCTCAGAGTGCTCTTTTTACAGAGTCTATGCATTAAAAATGAGAAATAAAAGAGCACACAGCTGTTTGTAAAAAAAAAAAGAAAAAAAGAAAAGAAGAGGTTTTCTTTCATTGAGTCATTTCCGATAGATACGAGAATTACTAAAAAACGTTTTGTTCTTTAAACATTTCAAAACAACATCTAAACTTATTACAAAGAGCAGTTTCTGTCACTGTGTCTGAGCCCAAATCTATCCATACTATTTATTAATTAAATTCCTTTTACGCTGTGTTGGTTTAAAAAATGAATTAAAAAAAACAAAAACACCTAGATGTATCAGCTCTGGTATCGACATGTAGTCTCTGTCTAGAAGCAGGATTTTCACAGTTCATATGACCACCTAAAATTCAACTTTACACTTTGTGTGCAAAAGAAGAATCCCACTGGAACATGTGTGAGCAGCAGCAGAGTAGAGAAGCAGACCTTATTAGCATGCCAGTGTGTACACTTCATCTGCTTTTCATATTCACAAATTAATTTCCCCCCTTTCTCCTAAGAAATGCAAATACTCTAATGCTCAGCGCTCTACCGTGCTGCTATTCATCAAGGGCGTGGGCTGATCAGACTTACACAAGGCACTAATGGCTAAAATACATGGCTAATGTGAAAAGAAATGAGGTTAATATAAGTTCATGTTGATGGTTGATAGACAACAATACATAACTGAGGAGTCAATGAGAGTGAATATTTAAGGCATAATAATAACAACAAACCATGTCTATTTTACAAAATAATGTATCAAACTATTTATATCCATCTACATTTCAGAATCTCATTTTATGAAGGCTATGTCTCTTGCAAATGTTTACTTACTTGAGTCTTGCATAATGCTCTTGTCAGTGTTGTGATCATAATAACTAATGCAAGTTCATCCCGTATCTACAGTATTTGCAGAGATTGGCACGCAAGTTAACTTGAAGCTCTGCAACGACTCGGCAATTAAATCCAGGTTGAAAAGGACCCAAACAAAGCTCGATGTCGAGCACATGAAGCACAATCTTCAGATGAATTTTCTCACCTTGCATGAATGTGTGGATTATTTTTTAATACAATTCTATTCTACAATTCTATTCTATTTTTAATGTATGTCTACTGAAGGGATTGTATTTACTTTTTTCACTTCAAAAACTGACAAAATGTGCAATTTGCACTGGGATGTCCAAATTAGGAACGAGCGACGATTTTCAAATTTTCATTAAAGCATTGACAAATCTCAGTTTACACGACTATCTTGTTATAAAAAAACATAAATGTTCTCTTGTTATTACCGGTGCCGAGTCGCAACACATTACTACCACCAGAAGGTGGTGGTAATGTATCTTACAGCTGTTTGTCAACCACCATTAAGCAATAAAAGAAGAACATGCTACTACCAGGCTCAGGTACAAACAGCAGAAACATGCAAAGACAACTCCAACCGTCAAAAACCTTACGTGTAGAACTCCTTCAAAAAAATGAATGAATAATAGTTTCTCATAATTATTTCCAGCGATGATTAAATAGTATTTTTGCATAAAATGCCCATCCCTCGCCTGATCATTGACATGCTGGTGTACAGAATAGTGATATTTTCTGGGTTCATCGTTACCATCTTCATCGACAGTGAGGTCCACCACCTCGCCAGCATTCTGACGCAGTGGCTGGATGACGGTGGAGAGCCTGTGACGTCCACGTGGCTCCTGAAGACGATTCTGGGAGCAACTATTAGCCCAAATCCTTCCAAGACCCCCCACTGAGCGTGACCTGCAGACACACAGACATTTAAAAGAAAACACCTGTTATAGCATACTGGAGTGCAGGACCACCAGGAATATTCTCAGCTCAGTGAAGCATTTGCTTCTTCAGAGCCAGATGCTCAAAGTTCATTTCCAGGACAGCAGCTGCTTGGACAAAAGCATGCTGGTGGAGGAAGTAACAGCAGAGATGTGTGATAAAAGCAGTTAGACCTGGTCTTACTACACTGATTTGATTGCGTTCTCTAAAGACAGTGCATGGCAGGAGTATATTATCAAATGAGCAAACATACAAACATTTAAATTCCCTTGCACGCATCAGAAAGGCCTAATAAAAAGGTATGAGGAGTGAATACAATATAATCATGAAATGTTTAGGTTGGCACACGCCTGTGATCAGGTATGTTTAAAGGGAATTAAGCCACCTGTGTGAAAACTTTGTCCGAAAATATAGCTTACTCTCTCAGGACTGCCATCACGGAGCATCCACATGCACCCCACCACTTCCATCTAAATCTTTCTTTTTTCCAAGCACCTTTCTTTTTCCTACATTTTGCTCAAATGCTCTGCACCTCTGTCGCCCTGCCTTTGGTCCTTTTTCTACTCTTCCTTTTAATTTTCTCTCTCAAAGCCTCCTGTCGCTCTACCCCTCTGCCTCTGGAGTGAGAGGCCAGGGAATAGCCACATTTCCCTCCACGGTGCCGTAAAGCCAGGCGATCAGAGGGAGGAGGAATGAGCCCGAGGGACAGGAGACAAGAGGCTGCATGAGAGTGCCGTAAAGCTGGATACCATGGAGCTTTGTAGCGAGGGAATTTCACAACTGCTAAATGAGGGATTTTTTTTTTTTTTTTAAACAGCAGCAGTGGGAACAGGTCAAGTGTCAATAGGAAAAATGCACTTCATAAAGGGTACAATAAAAGAAGTGATAGAAAACATGAATTGCATCAATTTCTGTCCTGCCTTAAAAGATGCTAAGTTTATATATATATATATATATATATATATATATATATATATATATAAATAATACTATGTAATGTTAAGGACTGGTTCAATTATTGATAAATTCCTCATTATGCAGAATACTCATTTAAAGAGTCTGCTTTAATCAAATCCCCCAAAATGCAGAAAACTGCTGTTTGTGATAGGGAGGGGTGGGGGTGGGAGGTGGGGGGGCGGGGTCCCATTAGCTCAGACTGTCTGCATCCACTTCAGTTTCCTGTGACACATTCTGCACAATACAAGTGGAAGAAGGGGACAAAGCTTATTAACTTTCAGACTGCACAAACCACTGAAGCAAACTTGTGTCCAATATACAAACACACAGATACACACACTCCCAACACTACACACACAGCAGTGAGGGTGATGTTGAGGAGGGTGGGGGGGGGGGGGGTGCACAAGGTGTTTGTGTTGGGGTCTAATTGGACAGCCTCCCAGCTCTGGGTTGCTCCCAAGGAGCAGTATTTGCCACTGGGGATGAGTTCCTAATTAAGCAGACCTGGGATTATTTTGTAAATATCTGTTTACCACTGTGACCCCCCTGTGTGTGGGGAAGGGTTGGGAGGGGGGAGTGTTGGCAAAGAGGAAAACAGTATACCGTAAATATGAACACTATGGGAATGGACGGCTTGGCAAAGCTGCGGTTGTGCCAAGCAGAAGTGATATGAGCCAAATACCCCAGGGATCAGAAGGGAGCTGAGCTCTGTGCTAATGTGGAGGGAACTGCTGGGACTGATGCTATGGACAGCTAAGGCTGGGAGTTTGGGAATTACAGGGGAGGAGATCATACAAGGCAAGAACAGCAATGTGTACGAGTGGTAAACAATCTGAGGCGTCAAGCTTTGCAATGACAAAAGTATACAGTTTGTATTTGGTAATTTAGGATCTCTAACTCTTGGCACTAACACGTGGGACACACTGCCTGCATGGCGAGCGTGTGTGCGTGTGTCTGCTGCAGTGCTGCAGCTAGCAGTTTTATCCTCCTTACATTGAGTTTCCCTTTGATAATGGCTATAAGTAATCGAATGTTTGAGGTCTGAAAAGCCATAACAAATACAACGCAACGGAAAGCCTTTCTTTTTTTTTTTTATTTTTTTTATTTTTTATTTTATTTTATACACTTTATTAATCCCCGAGGGGAAATTTCTTCACTACAGCAGGGGGGCTCTCAGGGGGGAGCTGCTGCAGCAGGCTGCCACGACCGCGGCGCCAGGTAACCTGACCTGAAGTGCATGTTTGTTTTTTGGGTTTTTTTGGATGATGGGAGGAAGCCGGAGAACCCGGAGAGAACCCACGCAAGCACAGGGAGAACATGCAAACTCCGCACAGAAAGGCCCAGGACCGGATTCGAACCCAGAACCTTTTTGCTGTGAGGCGACAGTGCTAACCACTGCACCACCGTGCCGCCCTTTCACCTGTTAAATTATTGACACAATGGAATTAGAGCCTTCTGCTATAATTATACAGGACACATGTGATAACAGATCTTTTTCCATGTCTATTTTTGCTGGAAACCATGCACATCGCGTGTGAAAAACAGAAGTCGTGTCTATTGTCTAGATGAAGCCCTGCAGATGCGGAGCCAAACATGCATGTGACACAAGTATCTCATACAGGCTGTGTGGCCGCTCCAACCTGTTAATATGGGCGCCAAAATGAAAATCAAGATGTTCCATGAGTGCCACAACTTCCAGGAATCCTGAAGACAGAAATATAGTATGCAATGTATGTAAGCACAGAAAGTGTTATGATATCCATTCCCTCTCTGTGACCCTGCTAATATCCATGTCCTGAGCTGATCTGCAGAATGAGGACAGGGACTGATCAAGGCCTTTTTTGATTAATCCATGTCAGCGACATGATCCTTGTTTATTGTAACTCCCTGCGCTCTGGATAAAGCAGCTGCCAAATACAGCCCACGGTGCACTGTTGAAACACTGGAAACTTCTCACAACACACTGCTTTGCAAGTGAGTCAATTGTAGAGCCGCATGAACAAATAAATAACAGCCAGCAGTTCAAATCTGAGATAACTACACTGACAGCATGTCATTGAGCAATGGTTTGGGTTAAAAATAGGTGCTGCTATTGTTTTAAACCTGCATTTAAACATCCACATTTTGTACAAGGTAGAAATAAAACGAGGCTGTCCAAATCCTGTTCATGTTCGCTGCAGCAGTTACAGACTGACACTCTTCCATCCATAGATTTGATAGAAATGCTATTAGTCACTACGCAAAATACAAAAGGAAACCGTTGAAAGGAAAAACTATGATGCAGACTTCACTTTGTATGAATTATAAGCTATGTTCACTTCAGCAAAATAAGGATAATTCAGCTGAGACATGCATATTGAAGCTGGTTATAAGTAAATATGAAAGTGTACATGGGCAAAATTAAATGAATGGTGTCAGAGGCAGCCAACTGACCGGTAAATGATAAGTACTTGATAAGGACACTCCTAAACATTACCAAAAAGGCCACGATACACTTCGTGTGTGGGTTTGTGTATGCAGACACACTGTGCCTATATTGATATATAAACTTCATACAAATGCACATTCACAAACTGGACCACTGGCAGCGTTAACAAATATTTCATTGCTCATTGTGTTGGCCTTTGATTCTCCACCCTCCTGCTCCGATGCGGCCCATCCCCCCTTCAACAAGCCTCATCCCTACATTCTCTGGCGAGACAGGACATCTTTGAAAGTGAGGAAGACGGGCAGATTAGACAAGCTGTGACATTCCAAGGCACCAAGTATTCACCTCCACTAACTATGTTCAGATATTACTGATAGATGAATATGAAGTGGGTAGCGGGGGAGGAGAGATACAAAAAGGGGAAACAGATGGAGGTTAACACAGAGGCAGCGGTTTGTGAATGGAGATGCATAATCACCTACGTAGAAGAAATAGGACAGTACTGAGACAGGAAGTCATATGATGAGAATGAGGAAATAAGATTGTCAAAGGGGTGAGGAAAATGGAGGCGGCAGCACAGGATGACAATAGGATATGAAGCTTCTATAAATGTATTGCTCTCACATTATCAATATTTAGCAGTTTCACTGTATTGTATAAAGCCATGGACTGTATTATTATTTCAATGAATTGTGCTGTACAGTTTGTTCAGGTGGATTTGTCACTAAATCTTTAGGGTTTACATTTCCTCAATTGAGGTGGGGGGGGAGTTACTGTTCGGATCAGTTCTGTACTGAACTAGTGGTCAGACATATCTCAGTGACTCAGGAAGTTTGTCAGACATCTTCTGCTTAAATCGTTCCATATCATGGAGATATCCATGAAGGATAGTTCATGAATAGTTGGAATATCATAAATTGAGAAGAAGAACTAAAAAAAACTAAATCTGAACTACCATTGTCAGGAGTTTTACAAAACTGTATACCTGCTTCTTGCTAGTTTTGAAAGTACTACAGACTGTTTGTCAAAATAAATAAATAAAAATCCAGTCACGTGAAAGGCTTAAAGGTTGAAAAAAACACAAAAAACAATATCTTGGAAAATGGGTTGCAGGAATGAAAAGTAAACATGATTTACAGTTTTATAAATCTGTAATAATAATCACCAAATGTATTTCATTTCCTGTGGCATTTGTTGATCATTTTTATCGGTAACATATGGTTTTAATATGTATGCCAGACAACAAAGTGACTTGCTCAAAGGGACTTTTTCTGTCCCCACCACTCAAGCCATTCACTGATGACACCGGCTAATTATGAACCTTTATTCAGACGATCAGTTAGCTTTACAGTATTTGTGATGCTTCTCCAAAGAGTTAAATAACAGAAGTGTTGCGCAGGTCCCCTTAGAGTGATGTGGTTTCATGGCTATAAACAAGTAGGCATGCAGCTCTGCTATGGCAACTTTCTCTGGGCAATGTAAGCAAAGCTATGGTATCAATGACCAGAGCAAATTAGATGAAGCTCTCCACCCCACCCAACAACTTATCTTTAAACACACAAAGTCAGCAGCCAGCATTTACCTCTTCTAGTTGTGTCCAAATGACTCCATCTACGTACACGCACTCTGGGCCTGATTTACTAAGATCTCAAATAAAAGGTACTAAATTGCGTGTTCCTTCCAAAAGTTTGCAAATTTTTGCACCCGTTTTGCGGGTGATTTACTGAGTAATTGCGTCATTGAAATCAGGTGCAAATCGCTGTATTTAAATGAGGTGTTTGTGTGTGTTAAAGTGATTCCAGCAATGGAAAACAGAGAACGACCATAAAATGAAAAGGACATATGATCCCATTGAAATTAAGAAATATAAATATGACAAGAACAAAACCCTATATAGGAGATTATCAGCAAGAAAGTCAATACTGTGGGGAAAACAAAAAGGCAAAAAAAAAAAAAAATAAAATAAGGCTTAATAATAAAATGTTGGCAAATAAAAGAGGAGGGACGGTGGATGAGATCCTCTAACAAACACGATCAGCAGGTCCAGATCTTTCTGTGATGAGCAGGTGAATTAGTTTCAGTGTCTCCTGAGTGCTCGTGAACCTGATGACGCTACCTGTGAATTCTGCAGGACTCATTCAGGATGTGACAGCTCACCTGAATAACAGGACTGGTGGGATATCAAGCAGAGACACGCTGGAACGACCCAGAGGCAGCAAAATGCTGAGTTTTTGAATTGCTGGTATTTCGTGGCTTCTCCTTGCTGTTGGCTGTCAATCATCATTCAGATCATTCAATAACTCAGAAGTGTCATCGCTGGACAAACGATATGTCTGAATAATGTTTGCGTCTCATCTCAAAAATGCTTAACGGGTGTAAAACCACGTTCTCTACGTATTCTTTGGTTTCCTGCGTCTCCTTCTCACCACAATAAAAGCAGCCGTCTCTCCTGATGTTCATCTGATTAATATGTTTCTTTCAGTCCTACTAAAATACACATCAATCACTTCTCCTGTTTCTACTTCCAGGTTTAGTAAATATCATTGCGGGAGCTAAATTGTTCTATTTGAATGTCCCCTCTCAGTATTTTGCACCTTCAAGCAGAAACGCCCAATATTACATACACATGCAGGCAAACACGCAGAATGGACAACGTGTTAAATTACACATTTGAAAGACGCAATCCTCGCTGCACGTTGTTAGTAGATCAGCTTGGACATTTTTTTGCGGGCGGTTTGGAGTTTACACGTGATTTTACACATGCAGACCTTCAGTAAATCAGGCCCTAACACAGCTAATGGCCAAAGACAGGTTAAGGTCTTATTTAGGATGAGACATTTACATAGTCTTTAAATCCATAATATCAGTAGAGCCATTAATATAGGAATGATTATAACGGCACAACGTTGTGATCTATTATTGCTGTCTTACCCAGAAAATAAAAAATACAGTTTGCCTCCCATTCACACATGCACTTACACACCAATGACGGCAGAGCTGCCACGCAAGGTGCTCGCCTGCCATCAAGAGCAACTTGGACTGCAGTGACTTGCCCAAGGACACTTTGGCATGTGGCTGGGAGGAAACGGGGATCAAACCACCAACCTTGTGATTAGTTGGCAACCCACTCGACCAAGTGAGCTACAGCCTGCACAGGACTGAGACAGCAGAAAGTACAAAGGCCTAAAACTAGTAGTTCCCCTGTTTGACAGTGAGCTACTCCAAAAAGACGAACAATGAAAGTTGTCCCAGTGTATGATGTCACAAACATTTTCACATTGTAATATGATAGCTGCTTTAACTCTAAATATAATGTAAATGTTTAGCTCTAAAATGTATACTTTTGGTATCAAGACTTCACACACTGAAAGGCTTAACAACCCGTTTCCTCCCTCATAATTCAAGTTAAGATATATACCAAAGAAGAGGTTTCATAACAGAAAATAATTTCAAATGGCCATATCTACTTTTTGAGCTCTTGCAGCAGCAGCATCCACTTCTCTACTGCATATCCAGATGGACCACTTCTTCCAAACTGATTGTTTTGTTGTTACTGCAGCATGCACTGCTTCTGTCTGTTGCTTGTTTGGGGGCACAATCTCCAGTGTGACAGGCTCACGAACACAATAAGCTCATAAACTGGTGCTCAGTTAGAGGATGAGCGCTACTGACTAACATCCAAGTTTACATAGCGCACCACATGAAACGCTGACATTAGCAATGTGGCAACATATCAACTTATTATCTTATGAAAGCAAACAGACATAATATTATAGCAGTAAGCCACACACAAACAGAATAACTAATATGGCTTTCGAGTATAGGGAAAGCGGGTTCTTAGTCCTCTACAGAAAGAGGAAGAACACCACATGACCAATCATGCAAAAGTTACTGAGTTCTCCTCGGCCCCAGGCTCCAACAGACCCGACTATTCACAAGAGAAAATTGCTCTGAACAATTATGGAAATCAATAAAATTTCAGACACTTTTAGTCTGGCTGTTGATTGATTTATAGCTCTATAAATTAACTCCCTTATCAGTCTGCTGTTCTTTCATTTTTGTCCCACTGGAACTCCAAGCCAAGTTGGATTCAAGTTGGACTAAAAGCCATAAAACTTTATTGGGTCATTACAAAAGCATGTTGTGCTTTCCTTCCTAGAGATGTCACAATAACAGGAATTTGGTACTCAAACCGTTTTATATACAGTCTACTACGAGAATTGCAAGATTCTCAACACCAAATTTGATACCAAGTAAGAATATCAAATAAATGTATTTCAACAAGATCTACACGATCACCACAATTTCAATTTCAAGGTGGATGCTCACGATTAGCGTCACCACATGGTCACAGTCTCCCTTTCCGTTTGATTCTTCCAAAATGTGTTTGAAAAGGACAAAAACAGTATTACATTCGAACCACATAATGGAAAATAGCATAATGTGCAGCCAGGGTCAAATTGATATTAGATCCTATTTTATTCCACACAACCTTAGGCCAAGTCATATCATCAGACACTTTATTTCACTGCTGAGGGAAAAAGCTGAGGTGCCTACCTGAAACCATCTCCGACCGTGACGATCTCCACCTCACTGTCCGTTGAGGTGACATTGATCTCCTCGCTTGCAGGGACAGCAGGAGCTGGAGCTGGAGATGCCTCAATCACCACCACGTCCTCATCCAGAGCACCTGAATAGACCAGTGGGAGTTAGTACTGTGCTAAAATACACCACACACGCAATCTGATAAGCCCAAGAAGGACTCACACTACCTTGAAGCAAACAGCAAACACATGCTGCAGCCTGCACTCAGACATGTTTACATATCTTTATTCAATTTTGACACTTAATTAACAAGGAGTCACATAAATTTAAGGTGACCTCTAGTATTAGAATTTGCTCAGTTTAATGCTGGGCAGAGCTGAAAAGTCATTAGTGCTCAACCTTTCCACATCTTCCCTGTATTTGGTTACCTATGCAAAAGATGTCACTATCTCTGCTTGGACTAAATACCAATCCATTTGGATTCATCTGCAGAGGATTTTAGAGTGTATTAATGTCCCCTCTCATCAAACACAAGTAGCCCAGTTCATCATAGGCACTGCTAAAACAAGTTAGTCATTGCAAACTAATTTGAGACAAATGCATCATTCTCCTCAGCCTTCTTCATGCCTGTGCCATGGGGGGGTGGGGGATGGGGGGGTAATGAGAGCAGTGCCTCCCGAAGTAGATTCTGCATTGTTAATAAATGAAAACACAGTTTGATCTATGGGTTTATGTTTCAGGGTTAAGTCTATGAAGTGGGGCAGATAATACACAGCATGCAGTCACAGACATTATAGGTTTATATGTGCTTACGGTCTCATGCCTGTTTCTAATTATTGTCACAATTTCTCTGTAAGTAAGAGTTGCTGAGTCATGCATCGGGTGCATGAGTCAAGCTTACAAATGGTTTCCCATAGGATTAAGCATTCCATGTAAATCTAATGCAAAAACCTTCATGGCATATAGCAGATGGCAACAATATCATCGTCATAGCACATAGCTGACATTGAGATATATTTGTTTTTTTGTTACCAATGGGATGACTGAGAGGAAACCTTTTCCTAATGTAATCAATATGAGCACTGCTTTCACTTGATCTAGAATTGAGCAGAAAATCTAATCCACTGAAGTCTGTGGAAGCAAGTCAAAACATTTTAAAATAACTCAGACCAGACATCTTGAAGTAACTGGTACTTTACTTAAATTAGTGAGTAACAAAGCTTATTTGTGTAGTTTGTATGCAATGGGAGTATAGACTGGGTTTTTTTCACATCACAAAGTAACTTGCCATGCTAGTGAAGTCCATGATTCCTCAGAGACATTTCTATTCTAACTGTCTCACGAGAGCTGCTGCTTAGCACCCTCGGCAAGTGTAGCTGCCTGGCACTCGGGTGAAGCCTTCATATAGTCACACAAACAACAACAGCTTTCAAGTTGGTAGACAATTGTAACCAAAATGTGCACTGTTTAGCGAGGCAAGCAACACCAAGTACGACCAGTCCTAACATAAGTATATGTCAAAAACCGGAATGAAAATATTAAAAGGCCACGTGTGATCACTTTCTGAAGTCCAGCCAAGGCAGCTCCTTGATCAGCTGTAAGTATGAGGGCATGCAATATGCTTGAGAGTGAACAGCTGCTATCTATGATGCCACCAATTTAGTATGTCAATTGGTCACACTAAATTGGTCAGATGTGTGTTTAGGATTTAAAAAAAAAATAAAAAAAATAAAATCTAAAACAACGCAAGTGTAACATGCATTCAAAATAAATTTGGATGAGATATTAATATTGGTTTCCCCTCTTTCATATACTCAGTTGGCCTCATGTTAGAGGTGACATTAAACTGTTTCCTGCCTACATCACACCTACTCCAAACCTGGACATTTACAAAGCAGGTTTCATCACTTGCCTCCTTGCTTTGCTCTGTTGTAAACATGTGCCTTGTTTTTCCTCTGAGACCTACTGTTTTTATGCAAAGGCTCCTGCTCAACAGTGTCTGAGTTTTCTCCCACCTGCCTCTCACCACAGAGGCACAACAACTTACTTTCCATTCTCCCCGAGGACCACAGCAGCAGAAATAATGCCGAGGCTGAATGAGAGAAACAACGAACCAAGGTAGAGGTTGGGCGTTTGAAGGGATCTGACTCTCACTCGCTGAGCATGAGAGCAGAAAGTTATGGTTGGAATTTAGAAATTGCATCAAGAGGGGACAGAGTTTTCCTTTAACTTTTGTCAGGTGCGGGACCCTGAAAAGCAGAGAGGAGTAGCTATTTTATCTATTAGAGGTGCCTCAGATTCTTATGCATGTTGCAACCTTGCTGAATTCAAAAACTGTAAAATGACTTATTACATTTTTCACCAACTTGTTTCCTTCCGCAGCAGACCAGAAAGATGGACTGAAACAAACCTGTAATAACTTGATCATACTTTAGTAAACAAGCATTAGTAGGGTTTTCTATTGTTCTTTGCCTACTTTAGCCATGCCGTGCCAAGCAGAGTCGGGAGGACATGCATTCCCACTACAGCCTCACAGTGGGGGCAAGCTGCGCTGCTGTGGTCCTTCTTGGTAGCATCACCAACCTGTCACGGTCTACAGCTAAACTTTTATAATAGTGCTGAAGACTCACGCAAAATCTGTTTGTAAAGTCTTTCAGTGCTCAGTACCGTTGAAGCTTCTACCTGAACCTCTGTGGTTTGGAGTTTAGTTGCACTCGTTCCTGTTTGTACAACAAGATGTGAGGCTGTTTGCTGCTCACCAATGTAGTTACCAAAACACTCACGCTGTGCATGTGCAGCTCAAACACCCCGGCTGACATAGTTTACAATCATCTCACTTCTGCTGTAGCCAATTAAATCCTGATTGTACAATGAAGGAAACATGTACCACACTGACAAGCGCTTTTGTGTTAAATGCTGTCATAGCAGAATGCACAACACAAGTTGACCTCTTCTCCAGCAGCAGCCTTTTCTGCTTTGCTTTTCAGTGCATGTTAATTGCACATTGCATCAACGTACTTCAAATAAAATATGTTAATTCATGCTGGAGTGCGTTTATCTTGCAGCATTAGACATCCTGGTGCCTGTGAGCTTTTGAAGACATAATTTTTCCTTACTGTGATGGAACTTCGGTTATGTTATATTATATATATATATATATATATATATATATATATATATATATATATATATAT
Source organism: Brachyistius frenatus (assembly GCF_029030835.1). NCBI lineage: Eukaryota > Metazoa > Chordata > Actinopteri > Embiotocidae > Brachyistius > Brachyistius frenatus. The sequence goes on from NW_027210614.1 coordinate 1,698,333, forward strand.
ATATATATATATTATCCGTATATATAATATGTAGGATTTTCAGTTTAAAACATCGAAAAATACCAAAATTATCAAAATAATGAGAAGAAATCGCAGTGGTGATGTTATGTAAAAGAGATCTATGTTTGTGTTGCAAACCTTTCTACCAAAATTATCATGCTAACCAGTAACCCCGGACCATACTGTCTGAGTTAGGGTTGGGTCGTGATTTTCACATTTTTGAACCAGGCATTCTGAGCTTGTTTGAACAGGTCAAACTGATCTTTTATCAGTTATTTAAAAAAGCAAAAGCAAACTTCTAACAGGCGGCAGAGAAAGAAAATGCTGAATTGAATCTAACCACTCATAGTGAGAGCTGGACTGAGGGCAGACTGGATGCTACGATGTCGCACAATTGTCACTTAACGTACAAAATGGTATCACAAGATGAGACCTACATATCCCAAAAACAATCACACAAATAACTGCCCACGCTGTGATGTAAATTTTACCTGCTGATGTTTATAAAAACCCATATTGTCTGAAAATAGTTAAATAAGGCCCACATGGACAAAAGCATCTCAAATTTTACTGAATTTTTCTGACTGTCCATTCGTAAAATAGACTATTCCGCTTTACAGCCTAAAACCTCACGCTGTAAAACCACACGTTAGGTACAATACAGAGATTACAATGCAAAGATAACTGTAACAGAGTGAGCGTTTGTAATTACCTGTAGCTGCAGCCGCACTGTTGGACTGGCTGCTGGTGCTGCTGACATCTACATACAGCTCATCTTCTGCCTCAGTGGAAGAGGGGGAGGACGAGTCACTGCTCAGCTCCTCGCTGGAACTACTGGTGCTATGGAGTAGAGCGTACTTCCTACGTGCAATCACCTCACGTTTCTTCCTCTGCAGTAGTAGTCGCTCCTTTTGCTTCTGAGTCCGCTGACCTCCCCCAGGAGCCGTTTTCACAAAGCGCTTCCTATGCAGCGGCCGCCGGCTGCTCAGACATGGCCGCTTTAGCAGCACAGGCACAGGCTCAGCCTCAGACCGCACCCACTTATGAGAGCGATTCCCCCGAGTTCGACCCAAAACAGGGCGCAGGCCAACTCCAGTGGCTCCTCCTGTTGTCAGGGCAGGAGCCTTGTGTTGGCCCCCTGTTGCTCCAGCTTCCCCCTCGTCCTCTGAGCTGAGAGTGTCCGAGTCCCCAAATCGCAAGCTAGATGAGGGGGAGGAAGCACAGTCACTAAAAGAGGACTCGTGATTATGTTCATCCTCACTAGGGTGCTGTAAAAGTTCAACTCTGGGACGCTGAGGTGTCAGTGAACTCTCACTGATGTGGCCCTCCTTCAAAGAGCAGTCTGATGGCCCTGCCTGTTGGCCTTTTCTTTTCCTGCGCCCGGGGAGGCTCCGTTCTGAGTCTCTGTGTGTCCCTGTGTCCCTTAGGGGCCGATGCCTTGACTCACACAGGGTTTCAAAATCGCTACCTGCCTTTCCAATCACCTCCATGTTGTTAGGGAAGCTCTTGGCTGCCTCAATGGGCTCTGGGTTCACCAGTGGCTCCTTCAGGTGCTCCTGTCTGCTGGCGGCCTCAGATGGCACCTCACTCTTCATGGTGGCAGGTCTGTCCTCACAGGGCAAACACCAACTGCATTCGCATTAAGTCCTACGCCCACTGCATCTCGCAGAACCTGGAGAAAAGAAGAGAGGGAAGGAGTTACAGATGCACCATCCACTCAACAAAAAATAAAAAGCAAAAGAGCGTCCTCATCTAAATGTAGGTCTGAACGATGAACTAAAAATATTCTATGTTCTCATTCATTCATAAAATTAAATGCTGAAAATCTAAATGAAAAAGCAAGTCACCCACGGCCCATTGAAATATCAGAGATCAGGCCAGTTGCAATTATCAACTTCACTCAATAGACAAAATAAATAAGACAATGTGATCACATTTGTTTGATCAGACAGAGCTATTGAGCTGCTAAAGTGTGTTATAAATATAAATATATCTTAAAATCCAGGAGGCCATTAATATCACTACAAACAATATTTAAATTACCTTTACTAAAGCTAAATGTCTTTCTAAAACATTTAGCAGGGACAGAGGAAGCAGGAAACAAAAAGCATCAGACACTGTTCTCTTACAGCGGAAACAATGCTTTATCAAGGAAAGCCTATCGATGCAACCATGCAATCACAAAAACAACAACATAAATAACTATGAATCATTATACATATGCCTTCTTGTAGTAAATACAAGGTTATCTCAAAATGTAGCAAGAGAATTACAAGCAAACAGAAGTTTAACACCAAATTTGTTAGTATTTTACTGACCAATCAAAAACAAACAACACACCCAAACAATATTTCGTGGTGTTATGAGTAGAGCAATATGTTCATTCACTAAGTCATTTTGTTTGTTAGTACAAAATAAGACGGCGTTACCCGAGGCTGCTAAATAAAGAGAGAAAATAGATACCCACAGGCTGAGTCAAAAGTAATGGATGAGTCAAAGAGTGAATCAGACCAAATCAAAATGACATCCTCAAGATTATATCCACCGTGAAAGTAAATCTCATGTTTATGCCATGACTTTGATAGAGTTGGAACTATGACTGCCAAGTATATCGCAAGAGAAAGAGACTCTTTAAGCAGTGGGAGACTTTTCACAGTGATGGAAGGTATCCCAGAACAACGCCAAATTCCACCATTTCTAAAAATTAGGCTACTTTGTAAATACAACCAAAAGTTTGTCTCCAAGACTCCTCATGTACTTTCGGAGGCCACATGGCTGACTGCACCATTTCCCAGTCAACTGTGGTGTTTGCACTGACATGGATTATAACACTGGAGAACTTGTGCTTCCAAATTGGCAAGAAAGAAAAAGACTCAGTGCCATCAGCTGACAATAAAACTAGAAACTAGAACAATTTATGAATTTAGTTCTGATTGTAGAAAACCAAACATAAAGTAAATGACTTTCTTGCCAAATATATCACATATCCACTACTTGTATAGTGATGTAATTGCTATCAATGGTAAGATATCAGGATATCGCTGTGTTAGGAAACATTACCAGTATTTCAGTGGAGTGTTATTCTTTTTTACCTGCAAATTACCCAGATTTGCAAAGGTATATACATAATACACCAAAGATCTGTAACACACCAGGTTTTGTATAACTGATAGTAATCCATTAAAAGATGCTTTGATCTTGGCCTACACCAATCAATATTTTCTTCTGTTCACAGTCAAGAATATATATGATTCCGAAATATTCCCAAGCAGAAACATTACAGTTGATCACTCTTAATAGGTTTGATCAACACTTTTGTCGATGTATCTATTACAGATAGCACTTTACCACTAAGTAAGGGCATTGTATATATGCAGTAAATGCACTGGTTTCTAGCAAACCTTATGCGCTATATGCATGTGGTAATACCACCCACAGCAACAAGCCGACCACACTTATTGATATGATGAAACAAAATCATATAAAGCTATATCCACAGGGGACCTGGACCCTATCCAGCTGACATTGGGTCAATCACAAGGCCAAAGCAGAAGGACAACCATCCAAGCTCACATTCACAACTACAGCCAGTTCAGGATCTCCAATCAACAGCCGGAGTACCAGGTACTCAAACAGGCACAGGGAGAGCATGCCAACTCCACACAGAAAGGCCCCCAGCCAACCAGCAGGTTCAAACCCAGAACCTTATTGCTGTGAAGTGACAGTGCCACCCGAAAAACAAAATCCTGCTGCTATTATTTCAGTAAGTGATTTCAGAACATATTGTACCAACACTGTGTATGTGGCCATCTGGAAGTACAAGTGATGTAACACAACACGAGGAAAGAATACCAGTGTTGTGTTAGGTCCATCCATGTTGTTCACTGGGGACCACACAACTCATAACATTAAACAAAATGTGGATGTCCACTTCTGCTTATATGTCACTATAAAGACTCTGTCAAGATCGCCATGTCATTTAATCTGCATCAAATTTAAACTTCATATAAACAAAACCTGCCTGTAAAACATGGTGAAAATTAGATCATCCAACTACTGCATTTAGGATATTTTTAACATCTTCTATTTTGTCATTCCAGGTCAGTTGTTAGCAAATGTAAAAGTAATCATCTTTAATATACAGGATGAAGCTACAAAAACTACTGAAGAGGCCACCACCTCTCTGGCACTGTGAAAATGTAACACAACAGCATTCCTGATTGCATTATCTGCAGGCTAATTGTGTTGGACTGCATTATACATTTGTGCATGTTAATTTATGTTGCAGTGCTTTTCATTTACAAACAAAGAGATAGAGAAGGGGGGTGGAGGGGGGAATGCACCAAGCATTGCCATTGCATTCTTCATTCACTACCTATTTCACAACAGCATGCTGGGTGTCACTTGACCTGAAGATGGGACTTCTGTGAAAGAGGGACGCTGGCAGAGGTTCATGTTGCCATGGGGTGGTTTGCTCCCGAGTATGATGGAGCTTGTGGATTTGGTGAACTTAGCAATAACACATGCAACAAAGCTCTCTTTAGCCTTTATATACACCTCACTGATAAGAGAGGGTCCTTCAGATGCCACAGAAAGAGCTGCGCAATGACATGCATGAATTCAGGGGCCTCAGAGGGCAGCCCTGAAGGAACAAAAATCCAAAGCATCAAGGCTGAATGCAGATTTCTCTTTATGATAAAACAGAAAACGATCAGCAAGAGATAGTGCGTCTACTACCGGATTATCTCGTCTGAACTACTTATAAAACAAAATATATGGTGTACCAGAAATGGCAACAGTAAAGCAGTTCAGGATGTACGACTGAGCCAGGAACTGATGAGCTCTAACGATACCCCGTGTACTTTCTGACTGGGAAACGACCACCAACCACTCAGATTAGGCAAGCAAAAAAAACAAAAAAACAACAACATACATTTATTTAGGTTGACAGTATCGAGCCTGAAACTGAGGCTAAGCATAGTTTCTACAACGTTTAACAATTACAATAAGCCCAGCTGCTGTCTGCCGGTGTCCCACAAACGCTGCTGAAGTGACTGAGGCCAGATAAAGTCAGGTTAAAAGATGAGCACTACATTAAAAAAAAATAATATCCAGAGCTGGTGATTATTCCGATAGAGAATCAAGAGAAACCAGACTGGACAGCTAGCCATGTAGCCTGACAAATACTCCAGACAGAAGACAACAAAGACAACACGTACCTGGGTCTAAGTCCGTTTTTCAAAATGTGTCACCGTCCTTTTTGTAACATACGAGGTCAAATCCTGTTGAACACAACGACAAACGTTGAAAACTGTCACTTATCTGAATGTCAACTAGGCAGGCCTACACAGAAATCGCGACCCGAGGACGGCAGTGGCTGCGATTGTGAAACTGACAACAGTCCGAGCTGAGCGGAGGCGAAGTCGACGGCAACGGGCCCTGGATGGCTACGAGCTAAGCTAAGGCTAGCTCCACTTCACTCATCAAATACTCGATTATATTCAGCCATTTTGACTCGCAAAGGAATCCTATCGACTTTCGAAAGGTATCACGCCCTCTCCGTTATCTCTCTATTTGACAAGGTAGAAATGTCTCACTATTGGCCCTCGACGAAGTTCCCATTCCTGCTTTCCGAGGCATCCACTGTTGTTTACCCAGCAGGTCGTCTGACTGTTGGCTGCCAACTGCTACAACACAGTCGATATTATTTGAGCCTCACGGGGGCGCCAGATCTCCGCCAGTTTTCAGCTTCTTTACGACAGTTTACGACTGCTTGACATAATCGCCTTTACTCTTCAAAGCAGTGGTAATGATAAAAAAAAAAAAAAAAAAAAAAATGCTCAGTGTCACCTTGTTTTGAGTCAAGAAGAGATCATAAGAACCACTGTGTAGTTGTAGGTTTGTACTCCTGTTACTGATCATTCTGTAAATCTGTGCATTATTATTTTGCACCTTCCTTAAATCCTCGATTTTAAATACCAGCACGCCCACTAGTGGATATGTTTGATAAACTCAAATAGAAGATTCTCAAAAAAAATTAATTGCAAAATTGATATCAGCAATGGAGTTATCTTAACAAGAATCCGCGGTGGACGTGAGAAACCCAATGAAAGGCAGACATCTCATTATCTATACTGGCACTGAGACGAATGAATAATCCCCCAAACTATAAATTATTCATAAATAACATACAATAACAATGCCTATCCAGACTGCAAGGAGTCATTATCTGAGATGAGGGTGATGGTCACTTTTGAATGGGTGAGATGCTGCTGCTGAAAATCGATGGTACCACCCATACACTGACTGTTTTTTTTTTTACCAGCTATCATGAACATACTACAGAAACAAGTTAAATTGAAAATGCCTTCCTTCATGATAAATACAAGCACATAAGGTAATAATGTTGTACATAAAGAGTTCTAGTCCCACCTGCCTTTTGTTAAATGGTGTGAGGATAACTTCCTTAATGTATATCACAAACTAAGAAACTAATCATTGATTAAAAGTACTAACAAACCAAAAGCGAGCATTATACATTGTGTGAATGTTAAACTTCTAGACACATATAAGTATTTAGGAACAGTGTTCAAGTCTCAACACAGAGTGGGTTGTAAAGTGTTGACAACAAAGAACTCACTGTTAAAACTTAACTCTTTTTTTTGTCTGTGATACCATTAACGGCACTGCCAAACACTTTGGATGTGGTCCTCATGAATGTTTGTGTGTGCTGACTTTTGCTGGAACAATTATTATGCCAACTACAAATACAATGATATTTAATTAGCGCATGAAAATTGACAAATTACACAACAAAATTGTTGATGTATTTATTTTGTAGAATATAAACTGGTGATGTCACAGTAAGCTATGCAAATACAGTTCTTGTTCAGTTTAAGTAAGATCGCTAAATTTAGGGCGGTGCATACTGAGTTTGGTGTGCATGTGAGATGTATCGCTCATGGTTAAGTGCAAAGTTATGGAATTAAAATGTAATTGTGTCTCTGGCATGTTACAGTGACAGCAAGTCTCTCAGTTTTGCCATTTATCAACCTGCTGCATTCTGCTATTTTTTTTTTTTTTTTACCCATTAAATGACGTAAAGTTAGACAGTGAAGTGTCTCAGAATTAAATGAATGACATTTAAACGGAAATTTGAAATACAATTGGTTCCCGGAGCAGGCTATGGACATATTCTTTCTCTTCTATACAGTCACTGGCTCAGTAGGTGCCTTAACACTTGGTGGCGTTGCGATACAGTCTATGGTTGCGATTTATAACGACAACCACCAAAACCAACGAAGAAGAAGCTAAGCAAACAGACTGCGCACGCACACTCCAGTAATCTTGAGGTAAAATGGCGTCGGGTGCCATTTCAATGGAGTCCAAGAGGATATCAGAATTACGAGTTGTTGATCTAAAATCTGAGCTGAAACGAAGGAATTTGGACACCTCAGGTGTAAAGAGCGTTCTTCTTACAAGACTGAGACAGGTAATTTAAACAGCGCTAACTCGTGTGAAAATGGTGAATAAGCTGGGATACACGATGCAGAGTGGCTAATGCTAATGCTAACCAATGTTGTTTAAGATGTTCTTTTAGCGTAACAAGGCAGGTTTAAACTGGTCAATGGCTTAGTTTAGCGTTGGCTGTTAAACTGCACCGCGATGTAAATAGCTACACACATTCACCGGTCGGAAAATAAGTAATGTTATTTACTCGGGCTTGAATGACTACCGAGAGAAAGTGACACTGTAATGTAACGCATTATTGAACATTCACCTTAAATCATGAGATGCGTCAAAACAAGACACGAAAAGCCTGCGTGTTTGTCTGTGCCTCCAAACGACATTTAAATGAGGCTTTCTGGACGCTTTGAAGCTTCACGATGTCAAAACTGTGGACCACTTGGCTGCAATGCTTATCTTGCAGTGTCAGATTGGGCTGATTGCACGTGACCGACATCAACTGCTGAGAAAGAGGTGTAGCTCTTATTGTTGGATGCGTGGAGGTCCGCTCACATGCTCATATTGTGAATTTAAATCAAAGATGTCCTGCAATTTGTTCGATTCACAATTTTCACATTGCACCATGTTGCATTACGTATATGAATTTAGATTAAATGTTTTCATCTTATGAAGTCGTAAGTGTAGATGAATCAAATAATAGATATCGTTTAGCTTGATTGTCAATTTAGTCCAAATTTGGGAGTGAAAATGTTTTTTTTTTTTTTTTTTTTTTTTAATGCAGTTTTTAAAAAACAACGCTGTCCAAACATTTTGGATTGAAATTCTTCTGTTGTCTCAAAGAAATGCATGTTTCTATTATGATCTTTAATCAACTTTTGCAAAATAAAACCATTAATCTTCTGTCCTAAAGTGCAATTTGTGTACCATCAGCAGTTGAAATAGAATCAGCAGTGTGTGACTTTAATTAGTGATAGCTCAGGCGTGCACATTATATGACACAGCAAAAACAACTTGCCCCTTTTTCTCAAGAGTGATGTGGTGAATTGTGGATCCATTACGCTGCTGCAAACGTGGCTAAGGTCCCAACTAACTGCATTCAATGATATTTTGATCATATCTAGCTCACATTGTGTGTGAACCAGTTGTTTTCATTAAATAACTTTTTTTTTTTAGGCTATTGAGGATGAAGGTGGTGACCCGGAAAACATTCAAATCCAGCTTTCAACTGATGCATCAACTCGGAAAAGTGGAAAAGCCAAGGGTAATTTTGGTTTTAATTTCCTCTTGGAGTCAGGTTATCTAAGAAAGTTCACATGTTGTTCAAGTTTTTCATGCTGAATTTTCATTGTTTGTTTATTTAATCTTTTAGGGAAAAGAGTGGATTCAGATGTGGACACCACAGCAGAAGAAGATGTTTTGTCCAAGGTGACTGTGCCATGCGTTTCTGTTGACCACAGCTGTTGCGTCTTCGCTCTCTTTTGCGAAAATGTCTAGATATTAGTATATAGTATAGCATATGAAAAAAATCAGCAGTGACTTGTTTAAGTGTGTGCTTTAAGGATTGCTGTTCCCATGGTTAGTTTCAATCCAAGGCAAACCTGAATTTATCTAAATTTTGGGCTCCCCATGGGAGGCCACATGAACATATGTACATTCTAACAAGCATCACAGTCTGAAAATATGTTTGACAGGAAGCAGTTAAGATGCTTGTAGGTCAAACTTAGAAATGTTGTTTACCAACTTCTTCCACCTGAATTCAGACCTTTTCCTCAGTCTTATTTAACATGATAATTCAATACAAAGCCACAAACTTGATTTACACTGAAACTTCCTTCATGTGATTCTGAAAAATGATTGGGAAAAGTTGAGACTCTAAATTTATCAACACACATCTTGTAGTTTTCAGAGGAGAATTCTGACTTTTGGAAAATTAAAAGACTAATTCTTTGAACTTTTATGTGGGACTTAATACATTTATAATATGTACACTTCTGTACAAGAAAACCATCAAAATACTTAAAACAATTTCTTCTGTATGCATAGCTGTGATTAACTTTTGTTCTTGTGCATGCTGCATTGAAAAAAAATTGTTGACTCACCTCTGTGTTTTCTCTTCTAGGAAAATGAAGAATATGAATCAGAAAAGGGTATGTATGCCGGTACACTAATGGCCCATGCTAATATTAGGTTGTTTCTTTTTTTACAGCTAACACATATGATGACAAGAAACTCCTGGTAGAAAGTATAACTTGTATCTAGTGGTATTTCATGCCACTGCACTACCTAGGTCACAAAAGGTCATCAAATGGAGAAACAAAGATATGATTAATGGAGACATTTCTGAATTACGACTCAAGGTTTTTTTTGTTGTTACGCACATTAATTATTGGATCTGGGTTGGCTTGATTTAGGTAACCAATTTCCTTGGATTACTCATCATATTGTAAAGATATTGTTTGCTTCATTGGATTTCCTCTGGGATTCAACCTTTTACATTCCCCAAGGAAATGAAGAATTTACAAGCTGACGTTTGGTTATGTCCAATGAATTGGAAGAAGCAGCAACTTCCAGGATTTGAGGATCATTGTACTTTCCTGTTGACATTGTGATTGGGAACATGGTGGGACCGACCAGTGAGAAGTGTACTGGGTAAATCTGAATACTTCACACCCTTTGCCACAGGAATCAGGCACCTTTATTACAGGTCCTGTCAGGAGAGACGGCCTGTTAATGAGGTTGGCATTTGGATTAGCTCAAGGACTGCTCAACTCCTCGAAACACTGTGTAGATGCAGAGGCCTTGTGTCGGGAGGCAACAGAAAGATCAAGAGACTTCATAAATTTGGCGCAGATGTCTTCCATGAAAAAAACTGATGTTTCCCACACAGCTGACTGCAGCTGCAGCATGATGTGTGCAGTGAAGACATTTTACAAAACATACAACATGGCCTGAGATTGGCATGGACAGACCGTTTCACCGTTTTGCACACTGTGTGTACTGTTCACTGGATACATGAGAGCAGGTTGGATTTGACGATTAAATATCATTTTGATGACGTTAATTGATGAAGACATTTTGAAGGATGTTGAAGATTTCCCCCAAAATTGAGGCGACTTTCCATGGACTGGCAAGCTGGAGATGCATTTTACATAATGGAGAACACCGAAGGATGAACTGCTGAGTTTTCCGTCTCATTGGGACTTTGTCAAAAGATTTGCTTCTGGAGAGTTGTCAAACATCGCAGGAGGCATCTGGAACTTCACGTTCACGATGAATTATGGATCAATACTTCACATTTCTCAAGAGAGGAAGATCACGGAATCATCCCCCAATTTCAATGAAGATTGTGTGTTTTGTGTCCTCCTGTGGTGTCTACGCCCTCGATGACCATTAACACTAAATGTGCTTTATATTCTACTTTTTAAGTCAAGTAACATGCGACATGTCAATGTTAAAAGTTGTGTTTTTGCCATGTTTATCCTTGTTAAATCCCTCAGATGTAACTGATACAGATGATGGTACTCGTGAAAATTCTAAGCCTGCACCATGTGAGGACAGCCTCGCTCACTCTGAGGCTGAGCCCGAATCAGAAGCTGTGACGGCTGAGGCTGATTCAGAGCCTGAGACTGAGGCAGACGCGGAGGCTGACCCGGATGCTGACCCAGAGGCAGACACAGATGCAGACGTGGAGGCTGACCCAGATGCAGACGTGGAGGCTGACCCAGATGCAGACGTGGAGGCTGACCCAGATGCAGACGAGGAGGCTGACCTAGAGGCAGACGTGGAGGCTGATCCAGAGGTGGATGAGGGCGCTGACCCAGAGATGGATGAGGAGACTGAGCCAGAGCTGGAGACCGAACTGTCTGAGATGGATGCTGAAGCCATGATTTCCTCTAAAGAAGCCGAGGATGATCACCTGTCCGTCTCAATCCCAAATGAAGATGCCATCACCCTAGATGTTGATGGCGACGATCTCCTGGAAACAGGTAAACATGTGAAACTTCCAGATCCAGAGGCAGAGAAGGGCACTGATGAGCCAGAGGCCTCTGCTGAGATGGGCCCAGATGATGACATGAAGGCGGAAGAGATCGATGGTAAGAAAGAGGATGGATCCCGAGGTGAGCCCATGAAGAAAGACAGCAGAGACGCCTTGAAGAAAGCTGAAACGGGAGATAAAGAAAAGGATTCTGGGAAGAAAGGCCCCTCCGCTACTGGGGCATCAGGTCAAGCAAAGAGGTTTGTCTTTCTATGTCAGTTCTTTGATACTACTACCAAGTCCAGCTCACTAAGAACGCAACATTGTGGGTAGCCTCAAGATTTTTTTTTTCTTTTTGCCATAAGGGAAATGTTCACTGATGTACCTAATCCTGCCATTTACTACTTTGGTTTATTTCTCTGAAGTTGGTTAAATTGTGACGTTAACCAGGAGCTGAGAAAACAACTTTTATTTTGTTACTTTGACCTTCACACCAGTTTTAAAGCCTTTTCCAGTTTCTACCCAAGGCACTGTAAAAGAGCATTAGTCTCCGTGATGACAGTTTTTTTTTTTTCTTTTTGGTCAAATGATTCACTGAAGTTGAACAAACCTCCGAAGATTTCATTGGTCCAGGGAATAAATTGGCTGACAACCTGACCCATCTCACCACTGGAAAAAGCAATGACGCCTTTGAGCCATTGGTTCAGATCCACGCCTTGCCTAAAGGACTTTTTTTTCCCCCTCAACAAATCAAAATATGTTGTTTTGCTCTGCTAGATGTATGTGCGTCACTTCACATCAAGGTTTTATTTACCTTCCCTCATTTCCTGTTTGTTGTTGCAACATTTTCTTTGTAGCTCTTCTGGAGACAGAGATGGAAAAGCTGCAAAAGATGAAAAGGGTAAGATGTTGTCCAAAGGTTTTTAAAAAAAACAGAAAGCACTTTTCTTGTTCCATCAACATGATGCAGTTTTTTTTTAATCATCAATTACTGCTAAATGTGTTGTGGGTAATGTTTTTATCAGGAGCTGTCAGCAGCAGCAACAGCAGCTCTTCTCGTAACATATGGGTGAGCGGCCTGTCTTCAAACACCAAAGCAGCTGATCTAAAGAACTTGTTTGGCAAATATGGGAAGGTAAATAATCTGCAGGTTTTTGGGGTTTGAATTACTTATTTTGAAAAAATCGGAGGAATTTTATACTCCGTGTCACAGAAAGCTGTTTCCAACAGGTTTTAAGTGCCAAGGTGGTCACAAATGCTCGCAGTCCTGGTTCAAAATGTTACGGCTTGGTGACAATGTCCTCCAGCACAGAGGTGACGCGGTGCATATCCCACCTTGACTGTACGGAGCTCCATGGACAGCAGATATACGTTGAAAGGGTAAGTTAGGACACCGATGTTGAGTCAGAATGGTTTTTGAACTGATCTGATGCCGCTCTATTCATGGAAGAAGCTGTGGGCATGTGTCAGTAATATTTCGCTGTCTGTGTGTTTCAGGCCAAAAATGATCCGTTCAAAAAGGAGCCCTCAAAGAAGGAAGCAGAGGACAAAGCGGGTTCCAGCAAATCAAACGATAAGCGCAGCTCCGCTGGGACAAAGTTAACTAACAAGTGAGTGTCAGGAAAAGTTGAAATGTTAATCCTCTGTTGACCGAAACACAATTTAACCTTTTGTTAATTTTGCGTTTAGAGCACTACCGTCTCACAAAAAGGAAGACAAGAAACTCTCAGAAAAAGACAAAGATGCATCCAAGAAACAGGAGCCCAAAAGCGTGAAATCTGAATCCGTTTCATCGAGCTCAGGACCAGATTCTTCAAAGAAAGATGACAGAAAACATGGCCGTAGGTTTTAGTCCTCTTTTCAACATTTTCATTTAGAGAATCAAGTGTAGTTTATTAATTGGCAGGTTTCTCTTCTCTCTGGTTAATATTTGCTTGTTTTCTAGGGGCAAAGAGTCCAGGCAAGATTATGATGATCGATCACACCAAGGGAGATTCAAATTTTGGCAAAATGAGACCTTTCAGAAGGGGAAGGTATTTTGATAAAGTAAGAGCTTTTATTTGTATTTGATTTAAATATGTTTCTTTATTTAAAATATATTTTTAATTTGTTGTATGAGGATGTTAAATGAGAGTCTGTTTGCTAATTTTTCAGCCCTTTATCAACACCAACATTCAAAGACGGCCAAAATGGTTGATTCCTCCTGAAGAGGTATAAATTCTTGGTACTATGGACCTACTCTATATTGTACTATTTGTGTTTAACAAGTTTCATTTAGTTGTTTTGCTTTTTAACTTAAATTTCTATTTTCCCCTCTTAGTTGGAGATGATGAAGGACAAGCGTCCTTTTGTTAACAGGGTGGATGAGAGAGACATCTTGCCCTTTGAGAAAATGAAGGAGCAGAAGGAGCTGAGGATGCGTGAACGGATGGCTCGTCTGGAACGTGTCCGTAGAGCCGTCGAGTTGCGCAGGTAGCCTAGAACAATTATAGTTGCCACGTGTAGTGGGCTTAAAATGAAGAGTTCCCTGGATGTTTTGATTGTTGTTCTAAGATGAGGGATTGTTTTGTCTTCAGGCGGCGGGAAATCGCAGAACAAGAACGGCGGGAGCGGGAGCGTGTTCGTCTGATACGGGAACGTGAAGAACGGGAGAACCTGCTGCGAGAGCGCCAGAGACTGGAGATGGAAAGACAAAAATTGGAAAGAGAGCGCTTGGAAAGGGAGAGGCTTGAGAGAGAGAGTCTGCGTATAGTGCAGGTACACTGAGCATGAACAAATTCCCCCGCTTCAGACTGCAACCATATTCTTTTTTTCTTCTACACAACACGAGGGCAAATCAAAAGGTTCCGAGACAGGAAAAAGATTTAACCCTAAAGAAGTAACTGGTAGACATTTGGTCGCTCGATCATCATCAGTTCCTGAGTTACCCACATTTTGACGAGTGCGTCGTCGATTCCTCCGTGGACGTGACCAGACGGCGCATGTCAGATTTTGTATGAAACTCTGGAAATCGGCAACGGAGACTCTTGCAATGCTTCAGCAGGGCTGCGACCATGAAGCAACGAGCCTGGAGACATCTTCTTAGTGACATTCACGTTTCCGAAGGGCAGAACGTCACCGTCCAAAACGGAAAAAAGCGCATTAGTTCAGGCGAGCGACCAGGCGGGTTTTCTTTGACATTGGCGGGGCTGTGAGCCGTGAATTCATCCCTACGATGATCGGAGTGAAACCACGGAGCTCTGCTGGGATGTTCTGAGGCGTCTGATGGAAAACGTTGAGTTCAAATGACCCAAACTGTGGCGATGGCACTGGGTTCTCCAACATGATGATGCGCCTGCTCACAGCGCAATGAAAAGGCACAAGTTTCTACCCACAACAACACAATCGTAGCTCCTCGCCACTCCTACTCACCAAATTTGGCTCCCTGTGACTTCTTTCTGTTCCCCAGAAATTGTTCACAAGCTTTGATGATTGCTTTCTGATAAAGTTTCAGGTGCGTAAAACATCGCCGACACATCCGCTCCAATGCTCACAAAAATGTGTTTACCTCGGGAAGTGATGATGATGAAGTGACGAAATTTGTACCAGTTACTCATCAGGATTTTATCTTTATCCTGCTCCGTCCATGTCATGGTGCTGGGCTCCGTGGTGGCCTCTGAACTTACTGATTTACCCTCGTAAACATCATGGCTTCATCAAGATGCTCTGTTTTGAATTGTGCTGGCTCCTGTGTTCCCAGCAGTTGCCTCAACAAAGTTAAAGCCTGATACTTTAAACCTGGACCACAACAGGATGTGGCCTAATCTCTGCAGAGATTTTGCTCTGCAGCTCCGTTTCCAATGAGTTTGTGATGTAAAGACAGCACTAGCCTGTTAAGTGAGAAAGACGAAGAGATGACTTGTTTATGAAATAATTTTTAGAGCGGTGTTAAACCGTATGAATCATATTACTCCTTGTAATAAAACGATTTCCACGTCTCTCTAATCATTTTTATTATTGCCCCTTTCAGGAAAGGCGTAAAGAGGCCGAGCGCATGGCACGTGAGCGAGAGGAGCTGCGGAGGCAGCAGGAGCAGCTTCGTTATGAGCAAGAAAAGAGAAACAACCTCAAGAGAGGCCGTGAAGTGGATCACGGGTATATGCAATTTTTGTCCATAAGCAGTTTTACGATGTGAGATTATGACCAGAATTTTTGGACATTTCAAACTTGTATGGTTGTAGCATTTAACCCGGACCTTTAATCCAGCAATATATATTGCCTATGAACTGGGAAGTCAAGTAACAGGAAGGGAAACGGAGATATCGGTCTATTCGGATCCAGAACACTCTGCAAGAGACAAATATAGGTCAAAATTTCACTATGAATATTGGTGAATAAATAGATTTTTTTTTTTAATTATTATTATTTTTTTTTATTCAAAGGTCATTTTTGTTCATTTAAAGTTTTTGTACCAAAGCTAATTGCCCTTTTTGAGTAAATGTACAGTATGTTTTTAAACCGACTGTCTGGAAGTTTCACATCAATTGTGGTTCAAGATATCACTTTATTAATTAATCATTTAGTTGTCATCATCAGTTATGTCATTGTTTTTCCACATACTTCCCATCCATGATATTGTGTTTATATAGTGACAGAAAATATCACGTGCTAATACTACAGTATGACCCAAGCTCATGACTCATGAGGGATGTCGGTACTTCATGTTTCAGTCGGAGAGACAATCCCTATTGGAACGGCAACAAGAAGATGCAGTCCGAGTCTGAGGTCCGTTTGAACCAAGGCTCCAACTACAGCCGGCAACAGAACCGCTTTTCAAACTTCAACCCCAGAGAGAGAGGTCGATTTCCAGAAGCTGCAGCCGTACAGCCCAACACGTATGACAGGTACAGGGTGTTTAAACTGAAGCAATTTAATGAGGATTCAAAGGGAAACATTTACTTCAGTTTACTAAAGAGGGTTTAATAGGATATCAGAGCAGTCATAGACTTGTGGGTGATGTGTCTGTACTATTGCTAGTGTTGTTCTCTTTTCTGCCAATCACATTTGGTTCCTTTTCTTGTTTCGAGACGAAACAGGTTTGATGGTGAGCCAGATGTAAAGAAGAGTCGGCCTGCCCCTCACAGAGAAGCCGCTGGCTTTGATCGCTACCCCAAGAACTTTGAAACAGTCCGCAGAGCTGAGCCACCTCCTCCTCCACGCACTGAACTGCGGGACACCGACCGCAGGGACCGAGACGAGAGACGTCCCGCGCCCATGCACGACCGCCCTGTGGGAGCAAGAGCCACGATGCCTGGCATGTCGCACAACCGCGCACCCAGGGACGGAGGGCATGGATGGAAGAATGATGGAGGGATGAACTCCAACAAGGGAGATATACGGTAACAAAATCCAGTTTTTTAAAAAAAAATTTTTACATGAAGCATGATTAGTTGACTGTTGTTTTTGAGAGCTAACTTGAAATTGTCTTTGTGGGTTGAGCAGAGGACCTATGCGCATGCGTGCAGAGCGATCGGGCAGAGACGGTCCAGGTCCTGCACTTAGAGGAGGTCCCTCAGTCAGCCGGGGAAGGAGCAACTTCAATGATAGAGATGAAGGCAGATCCATGGTGATGAGCAGTCAGGTCAGCTTATCCTCTGAAATAAGAGCTTCTCCTAAAAGTCTTAACATTAGTCAGACAGAAACACTATCTGCTTCCATTTGGATCTTTCCCCATTTTCGATAAATCACAAATATTCAGGGAATCCAGTCAAATGTGAGGATTTGCTGCTTTACTGTCTGTCCCTTTTTCTGACAATTCTGAAAAATTCTGACTCTGACAATATAATTACAGTATCACTGTTGAAAGTAATCCTTTCTATTCTGCTGTAGAAATAACCAATATTCTTCATTGATGAAATATTGGTGTTTACACTTGTCAGATTCGTTAGATTTTACTCCGTGCGGAGGTATTGCAAACAAAGTTTCAGTCTTTAGTCAGAGTTCAGACATATATTTCCCATTTCATAGAGAGCCCTGACTCCCAAGTCTCCTCTGTCTGTCCAGCCTTTCAGCTCCGGCCGCCAGGTCGTGGTGGAACGTCACAGCAGGGACCAGGGACTGAGGAAGGAGTGGCACGGTGGCTCTAGCTCCCAAGGCGGGGGCTTTCCGGACAATCGCAGGATGGGAGACACTCGGGGCAGCATGATGGCTCCCTCCAGGTATATCAAATATGCCAACAAATGATGAGGAAGCTGAATAGTGTGCCTCGCTCGCAGCCCTCTCAGACATTACCTATTGTCTCTCTGCAGTCACTCCTCGTCCGGAATGAGCCGAATTGTACAGATCACCAACAACTCCATTCCCAGCGGTGGCACCGTGGGTGGATTCAAGCCCTTCAAAGGAGCGCCGCGGCATTTCTAACCACAGCCAAATTCTGCCACTCTGAAAAACCGGAAAATTAGAAGACTTTTCTGAACTCTTTATTTTTTAGAATATCAACTGTTTTTGGTGGCACGTTTCTGGCCATATGGTTAATAATACCATTTTATTTTGTATAGACAAGTGTTTACCTCAGTGTAGGGTTTTTCCTGACGTACTGTTACCATCAAACAACCCTGTGCACAAGTTTTAATATTGATATATATAGGAAGATATTGTACAGCCGTAGGTCTTTGTAACAAGTTTTGAAGTGATGGTACAACTTCTCTTACTGAGTGTTGTATATACATTTTCAATAGCTTAGCATCACACTCAGATTTCCTGTGTAATATGTCTTATTTTAGTGTATTATGGAACTCGATGACAGGGATATACTAATTTGGATGTTTCCCTCAGGAATCAGATGATGATAAAAGTTTTTTTTTTTTGTAAAGCCATACTTTGTGTGGATTTCCTGTTTTTGTTTTTTAAGATGAGCGGGATTTGTTAAAACATCGATCTATAAAATAGCCTGCATTTTCGCAAAAATCTCTCATAGCTGTCACCTTCCAAAGTTTAAGTATCTACAGGTCTGAGTGCCTAAAAGGACCATGGGACATTATTTTATATTATAGTTCAATTTGAGTCTGTTAAATATGGTTCTGGTAGTTTGGGCGTTTCAGTCCGATCTCAGCTCACTTTGACTTTAGTGGGATGCTTATTACGTGGGCATCATTAAACCCTGTGATACTAACGGGAAGGACATCAATCGCAGCATGTGGAATGTTTGAATCTGGAAAATGTGGTACACATTAAAAGAAATGTGGCGTAGGAAAGGAAACTTACTGAACACTGACAATTCAGAGGAACAGGCATCGTGTCAGCTGTGACTCAACCAGCACCTTGCCTCTGAGGAGGAACCTCTACACTGTTAAATCTGTCATTTCAGAGCTATTTTTTGTTTGTTTTAATTTCACTTCACACTTGTCAAGCTTGTTGATCCTGTTACAGTTGGACCATTTGTGTACATCACGCATTCTTTACCCACACATAGGTTGTAAATGGTTTATGAAGTTTAATTAAAATATAAGAAACTGAATTTGCTGATTGGTTGGTTATGGCTGCTTCCTGACTCCAAGGCGAATCCTTCACCCTAAACCTTGTGTAATGACGCATTTGGAAATCTCACGAAGCAGCATCAGAGGGAAGAATTTAATTTAAAGTTTCTTTTCCTGATGTAATGTGCATTTTTTGATTTTCTTCATTTTCCTTCAATGTCTGGCTTGAAATATAAGTTTTAACGTGTCTCTTTCCGTACTCGTTCCGTGCCGCACAACTCACTTACCACTATCTGGTACAGTGTCCTTGGGTTTCCATGAAGTTTGCTGTGGCTTTTGCAGTCATTTGTGGTGTCTCAGACATGTATTTACACTGTCAACACATGAACGTCATCAAGTTCGGAGACATTTCGAGGACATTCAGACTCAATTTGTAACTTGCAGAATTTTGTCATCACATTACAAGTTCTATGTATGTAGACGCCCACGAAATATCAAAACCTTCATCTGAATTGTTCCGTTTCAAATAAAGGAAAAAGTAAATTGAAAATTTAGGACTTTAAACTTCTGTCTATAATTCTAATTTAGTCTTGAAGGTGATTAGGACTCAATTCAAACAATGACAACAAACCAACAATTGATCTTAATCTTTTATTATCCTGGTAACTTCTAATCAGGTTGAATGTCCCTCGTTTATAAGGCATTTGTTATATATATATCACCATATACAATATGTGACTGTAATGTGAAAGGCTACATACATTATTTGGTCATTTATGTAAATAGATGAACATTGAAATCAACACAAATGAGTAACCTCCCGTATTCACAAACACGTTCCTTTTGCTTGTTTTGTTTTACTTAAAATATAAACATAATCGGCCTTATAGTGAAAATTATATTCTTGGGGTAGTCAATGATAAAATTTTACTCCGCCTAGCTTTTCAGTCCACACTATACATGCATCACAAAGTAAAATCTGGGAGTTTGATATTGCATGAAAGAAAAGATCTCCCTTTCGATTGTTCAGCACTGGATGAGTGTCTCAAACAACAAGAATTTCCCTCTGCTACATTAATGAACACTCAAGCCTTACAAAGCAGCCTTTTCCCATTTTTTGTTTTGTATGTTAGTTAAATGATGGATTAGACTGGAGAATGAACTACCTGAATTAGGGGTGCACCTACACCATGTTTTTGCTGATGGAATCGAGTACCAGTTTTTTTTTTTCCTGTCTACATGTTTTCTTCTTCACTGTGTAGAAAAACTGCCTTCGTTGGACAACTCAAATGACGTCCATCTGTATTTTCTAATCGTCTGTGAGCTGTGTGCAGCTACTCAGGCTTTT
Organism: Brachyistius frenatus; assembly: GCF_029030835.1. NCBI lineage: Eukaryota > Metazoa > Chordata > Actinopteri > Embiotocidae > Brachyistius > Brachyistius frenatus. Next base: position 1,718,578 of record NW_027210614.1, read on the forward strand.
GTACTGGCAGCCTTTAAGTCTGGTATAGGTGGACCACTAACCTGAATATATCAAATTGCAGCAAGTTCTATTGAAGTGGTACTACCTTTTAACAAATGCACTCTTTCTTTTGAAGCCAAAACATTTAAACAGCCCTTTCATACTTTTACAAATTAATATTATTCAGCTGGCTTAAGAGCAACTGCTACCAACAGGAAATAATTATTTTGGCCATTATTGTTTTTTTTTTTTTTTTTTTTTAAAGGTACCCAAAAAACAATAGCACTCTTGCACAATTTATGTTCTGTAGAAAATGAGGTATGTTTCTTTTCTGTTAGTGCATATCAATGTAACAGTGCAAAACCAATTACAACAGCTATATGTTCAACGATCACCTTGTCAAAATACTAATTGTACAGCATTTACCCCACCATCACTTTTACAAGGCATACAAGAAACCACTTTGAGACATTGAACACGATATCCTTCTGATCAATTCATCATAGGAACTAGGGTGAAGCAAACACATTACAACAAAAAAATATCAATTTCTGGTAATCATGACTACGAATAGCAAGCTAATGCACAGTAGCAAATCTGAAATAATATTAAAAATGTGCAGCGTGTGCCACTCAACACTCTCTTCACCCGTACAAACACCAACCAACGTAAAAATCATCCAAATCAATTCAAACTTTCCCAAATGAAGATTTTTAAACTGGAATGTTTAATCAACATGTTTGTTTGATGGGCCGAGACATAAATGAGGTGAAACGCAAACATAATGAACCCCCCCCCCTAAAAAAAAAAAAAAAAAAAAAAAAAAAAGCACAATGTGGCCAGAAAGCCTCCTCTCTGTCTTCTTCTTTTACCTTTTGATTACATATTGGTATTTATGCTGCAAGAAAAATAGTGTACATCATAATGTTTATTAACCCTGTCCACGGAGGTTTGTATTCTTATTAGAAACAGCTAATTAGTTGGGTTGGGTTTTTTTGTGTGAAGTTTGACAATGAGGTTCTTAAATAACATAGTGTTAAGTCTTTCAAAGTGTCAACATAGTTGTGTGTGTGTGCGCGAGTGTGTGTTTACATACATATATACTTAAAAACGGAGTAAGTGACTACAGGCCGAGGAACTGTGCCATTAGAAAGTGTACTATTTGAAAAGACACTCGAGGATACGTCCCTTCAAAAAAAGGCCTGAGAGTAGTTCTGATGTTCATGTGAAAAAAACGTATGGATTGTCTCATTCTGGTATCACGCCCGTTTCCTTTTGTCCTATAAAATATGTTGAAATGTTGTAACACACATACTGAAAATATATAGCCTAAACATAGCCTTGTTAGGGCCAAACAAACACGGAGCTCAACCTCCAGCCATCACACAAAGCCCATAGGAAAGGTTTCCCACACAGTAGGTAGCCTGCTGCCTCCATGTAATTGTCCCGGCCTGACACTCAGTTTGTTCTTTCAGAACAAAATAATGGAGACCACTTCACCAGCACTGCAAAGGACCTCCTGTGACAACCATCTCCCTCAGTCTGCAACAGAAGGCTCGAGTCAAGGCATCCAACTGGAATGTATAGATAGAAAAGTTTCTCCGGAGGCAGTCCCATGGTACAGTGATGGCCCAAACCACGAGCTAAATCCATTATAAGAATGCATTAGGTAAATATGTACATCATGTGTTTGCATGCTCAATGATGCAGTAAAATGCACACAGGTTATCCTATACCCTGTAGGACAGCTCAGTTTGTGATCTTTTGCCATTAGGCCTTACGATCCATAAATAACAGATGAACTGACTGACCCCTCTCTGAAGCTGACAGGCGGGTTGATGGAAAATAAGAAGGTGGCTTGAAAAGGTGAAATTGACTTAAAACAAAATAGTGGAGGGCAAGGAAGAACATCTACACAGCTACAGCATGAAACAAGGCAGGTTCATGATGAAGTAAATGGAGTTGAAACTCATGTTAAATTAAAATACAGGTTTGAGGAAAATGGTTTTTGTTCACAAATAATAATAAAACTTCCCTCATTTTAGAGAAATGTTACATGTGCAGTACTGAATATATTTTAAATTGTGACTGCAGTGGAACCAAATCCACGGCAGAGATCATGATAGTTCCTGCACACACACACACTAACCCTCGTAAGGAAGCTGCCAGAAGAGACTGCGAGAACGAAAAAGGGCCTTTTCAAACTACAATAAACTCTAAACTGGGTTCCATTCAATAGAAATCCAATCTGCCAAAAGCGAGATGTATCTCAGAAACAGCTGATTCAGTTTGACTGTCCCGAACGTACTTTTTCTGGAATAGAATCGCAACAAAAAAAAGTGTCCAAAATGTGTAGCTGAACTAATATATGCATACAAGATTTGGCTATTCCCAAACTGAAACTTGTTACATCAGTGAAGCTCAGTAAATGAGACCATCTATACCACACGCCATTATACCACATAGCATACATGTACTGTACACACCATACACATGAAAACAAGCACACATTCACATTCAGACGGAGCAGAATGCAACACTGCCATACTCTGGTAAGGCAAATCTGAACAGGACAAGCTATGATGAGTATTGTTACGTAGCTACAGTACCTGGCAGCTATCTGGCGTTAATGAACCCTTAGTACATCGTGTTTCAGAGGGGACACGAGTGGTGTGAAAGAAAATCCCTTTTGGCTTACAGAAAAACTAAATAAAATCTTTCCCAAAAGTTACCTGATGTGAATCTTGGCATCAATGGATGACTTAAAAAAAACAAAAAAAACTCAACTCAAAACAAAAAGTGGATTTTTCTATTGTTTTGTAAATATTGAGGCATAAAAAAAAAAAAAAAAAAAAAAAAAGCTTATAAGCTGCACTACAGAAGAATAAATGAAATGATTTGTTTTAAAAGAACATAGTGAGAGGGTGACATTTTGTTTCTTCTTTTGCTATAAAATATACCACCCCAGATAAACTTGACCCCACATCACAAATATAGTGCACTGTGCAACTTGTAACAAAGTTTGGCCGACTTTTATGAAAGATAAGGGGTAGTTATTGTTGTAGTGTCCCTTCCTCTGATGTCCAGGTTCCACTGAGGATAAAGGATAGCAGGCACCAGTGGTTTGGGAACAGCAAATCCTACTTTATCACCTCCTTCCCTTGTTTGTCGTCAAGCCGGGGGCTGCGCGTTGTGTCCAGTCCATTGAGAAACAAATGCTGTCCCCTTTCTCACAGATAAGCAAATGCACAAAACACTCACACGCACACTCGCACAGACGCGCGCTGTATGTTACAAAATAACACATTTGTCTTTATCCTTCGATTCTTTCTTCGCTTTGCGCTCCCCGCTACACGACTGTTTTCCCGGGCTGGTTGTGGCTCCAGCTGCTGCTGCCGTCCCGGCGCCGGCTGCTGCTCCGCCGGCGCCGGGACCTCCTCTGTCCGCATCGCCTCCCTCAATGGGCTCCTGCTGGCCCTGCTGCACAAACACGGCAGAGATGAGAGAGGGAGCAGAGGAGTGCAAATTTACAGTCCGCACAGGGCTATTTATTGAACTGGTGAATTCATATCAGCCAAATATGAATGCGTAGCTTAAAAATGGGCACATTGTGGAAATCGGAAAAAACAACATGTAAACTATGGTTTAGTTTACTGTTTTGATGATGCCTGATGAATTATTGTGATTGAATCATTGTTATTGGAAATCCTTTTTATTAGTATTCATCATTGACACATATGTAAAAAGAACGCAGTAACAGGGACGAGTTTTGTTTTTGTCCGTTTAATTTCTATTTTGTGTTCAGAAATACATGATAGGAAAAGGCATGAATATTTGTTGGAATAAGTGATTTATCCCTCTCTCCCTTTTCATCGTCAGCTCCTCCTTTACAGCTCAAACTCTCTGATGCAGACATCCATCTGTTTCCAAAAGGCAGCATCTTCCCTCTGTGGTTCATTAAACGCCCCAGATTTGTTCTAACTCTTCTGCTTCTCCCCCCTCCCTCCCTCCCTCAGTCCCATCCTCCCTCCCTACCTGTGCCTGTGCTGCTGCCGCCGCCGCCGCCTGCTCCTGCTCTTGCTCCTGGTAGTACTGGGAGGCTCGTCGGTCCTCCTCCTCCTGAAGCTTTTTCGCCAGCTCCAGATCGCTGATGCCTTCAGGGAGTTGCTCCCACTGCAGGTCCTGGCTTTGCTGCTCCTGCTGCAGTGACAGCGCCATCAGATAATCCTGAAAAACAGACACACACAAACACACAGGTTAAGACTTGATGATCTATGGGCAGAGCTGTCATTGTGATGTTTAAGTATAGTTATTGTGCTCTGATTGTGCAACAGCTGAACTTGGCTGTTCCTCAGCTAAGCCACACATAAGCACAGTCACAATCCACAACTCCTTACTTAATAATGGAGCTCATTGTATCCGTCTTCTTTAATTTTCCATTCTTGCTCTCGTTGTATTATTTTTTAGTAATTAACTGTGGTGTGATAAACAAACTTCCTATAATGTTTTATATTCAGTATTTTCTTCTCCATGTCATCACAAGTTCCTTCCAATTTAACTGAATTGATTATAAATGCATAAAATGCCTAAATATATTTTTCTTATTAAACCTATATGGCAGATAAGGAGGGCTCGGCCTGAGTAAGCAAGAAGAATAAAAAGTAACAGCCCCTCTGCTCTTGTCTAGTCTGTGTGTGGGTGCGAGACAGATAGTCTGTCAGCGAGGTGTGTTTGGTCCACGTGGGCCAGCTAACGAGAACACCGCTGTGAAACCAGTAAAAATGCGTTGAAGACATAACCCGACGCTGTGATAAGGGACCACTGTAGTACAGTGAAGCATGGATTAGAACAGAAGAATGCACCATGCAGCCCTGCCCTGTGGGTGTGTGTGTGTGTGTGTGTGTGTGTGTGTCTGTCTGTCTGTCTGTCTGTCTAAGGGATTGGTGTGGGGAGCAATAACACATTTATTATTTAGGAACTTTCCTTTTTTTTTTTAGCATCGCATGATGCAGAGTTAATTTAATGTCTTCATGACGATCATCTGTAAACGGATGTAAACTGCGACTTGCCTGGTTGGCGGAGTCGTACAACAAGAGGAGGTCATTCTAGTTTTGTTTTCTGTATTCAGTCTTTTTGACAATCTGGGTGTTTCCGGGAAATTGATGTCATGTGAGAAAAATAATTTCTGTTCAGTAACTTAAAAACAGAGTACACACGGAAAGTAGAATGAGGACCAGTATGCCATTACTGGTTTTGCATTCTGTCTTGTCATTTGTGGGACACTGATTGTGTAAAAGCGCATAAATCATTACTGGTTTATCTAGTCTTGCCAGCTCAGTGCTCAGACCTGGTCTATCTGATCCTGCTGGCCGCGGTACACAGTCTCCGGATCAGAAGGAGGCCGCAACCGGAACTCCGAATCACAGAAGTTTCCATCTCCGTCGACGTTGTGCAGACTCTCCCAGACGACCTTCTCCTCCGTCAGGAAACCTTGGTCTGTAACCAGGAGGTACAGCTGGCCCTAGAAAACAACCACATCTGCATTCTATGTACACATCTTAACTGTATCACATTATATACAAACATACACTGCCCATGGAGTTCTACTGTTAGTACACACATTAAATCTTAACACATTTACGGTTGTTTATCATGTGTGACAGTATGTCCATGTAAAAGTCTGCATCAGAGTGAGCACAAGACAACTTCAGCTTGTCTGAGGGTTATGGGACACATAGCACAGCTTTGCTTACATTGGCAACGATGGTATACGACTCAAAATGAAAGTAAGCACACTCACTTCCCCTCCTGCGGATAACAGGAAAGGTCTGCTGCAGTTATATGGCAAGCCAGCTGTGGGTAGGAGCTGTTACAGATGGGACCAGTATACATATGTATTGAATAGTGGGTCATTTTGATGGGTCCAATATTGTATACCTGCTATGCATAAATACGTAGCTTTCATCAGAAGTTATGGCAAAATCTGTGTCATGGAATATCAGTGTGCGAAGAAAAGAAATGAGAGATTTTCTGAATCCAAATAATAATTGCAAACACTGAAACGCCATTAAATATCACTCAAAGGCTTTTGTACGAGAATAAAAAAAACAAGTAAGCAACAGAACTATTTCTTTGTGAACAGACAAGCATCGGATTAAAGCAACCTCACAACGTTTAGTTCACAGACATAAACAGAGTGCAGTCAGTTTAACCCTGCAAAACTAGTTAAACCTAAATCTGTAGGAATAAGGAGGGAAACAGAAAGAAATCTGATTACACCTGGTGGTCCTACAGTATGTCACATACAAACCCCAACAAGTGTCACTGTCACTGTCCTGAAGGACAGACAATAACATGCACTCCTGACGCATTGAAGTTTAAGCTCCACACATGCATATCAGTGTAACTCGCGTACAAAATACCAACAGTTGCAGTACTTCTTAGTGTTTACCTTGTATTTGATCATGGTGCTGAAGTGGTTATTCCTGAAGAAGACACAGAGCTCTCCCTCCTGTACAGTGGATGTGAGCTCACATAAGCCATGGTAGGTCAGCTGAGTGGCTGTGCTGTTGAGAAACTGCTCCGCTACAATGCCTACGAGGAGGGAGAAGGGGAGTGAGAGACACATTGTAAAACAGGAGGAGAGATTGAATTTGTGATTGAACAGCAAATAAGGAAATATGGAGCCATTCTACATGATTTTAAAGTATCTTTTTGTCCCTGTATTTTGTAAAGTATACAGACAGATTTAAATTTCACTAGAAATGGAGTCATATTATGTTTCTGGTAATTATGATCCTTTTGTTTTATAATCTGTGAGTAATTAAAGTAGTTCTTGAGATTTGTCTATTATTTAACTCGACTAAGGACGGTGCAAACGTAACTTTCATTTGTTACTGTAGATGAACTCTTGCTACAGATATTTTCTTCATCAGACCACAGACCGCTGGATGAGTCACATACATTACAATCAAGCGATCCCTGCTCATTCATGAACCTTGGTCACTGTTTGGAAAGCTTTTTGGAAAACCTGCTGTAATGTCTTTAGTCATTATTTTAACTATTCTGAGTCTCTGCTGCGAGACCTGCTAACAGTTACTATAGTAAACCCAAAGTCAGCTGAGAAATGGTTGGGCATCTGATATCTGGAAGAGAGAGCAGTATTCAATTTGGAGCAAACACCCACAAAAGCAGTGATGGAGCAAAACCTGAGAATGAGCCACAACTTCCAGAGACTGGTGGAAAAGAAACTAAGAATGTAATATTTCAGCACCATAAAGCTTAACAACAAAACTCAGAGCTGTGATTGGTAGCATCGGCATCAAACCGGCCCTCAAAGGACTTTCCGGGCTACAAATGCAGAAATACAATAGAAGGGAGCCCGTGTCCCAGATCAGTACATCATCTGTGTCTAAGGCCTTCATGTGTTGACTTGGTAGCAGCCCGGCTGACAACTACTCAGGCAGTTCAGTGTAGAATGAGCAAATAATTAGTTGAAAAAGTTACTGACAGCTGGAAAGAAAACTGAGCCGAGGAAGTAGGTCATTTGATGGGTCGTCACATGTGCTGTATGTCCTAGTTTTATTTAAACTCGGGCTGTGGTTTTGTGCAGCATGCGTTTGCACTGGACAGTCCAGTAAACATATCTCGTAAGAGCCACTGAATTACATTTAAAAACATTTTTAAATCTTTTTATTTTTCACCGAATCTTTTTCTTCACCTCCAAGTACCCAAGGGAGACGGGGAAGACAATCTGAGACAGGAGGGACAGTCAGGCAGGTCACACATTAGTAGTGAAGAGAGAGCACTCACCTTCCCCTGCCAGCTCGCTGCTGTCCGACTGTTTGCAGGATATTATCTTCTCCACCAGCTGGTTGTAGCTGCAGTTGCCCACTGCCTTGACAATGTCCTGCATCTGCAAACAAAGATAAAAACTGTAGGACAGAACATCAACCACGCTTTGGTGCCATTGTACTGAAAGCCACAGAAGATTCATTCAAAATTGAACTAAGACTGTTACCACGTCTAAACCCGATTGGTTTTATGTGTACTTCATGTAAAATCAGAGAAATTGATTAATGAACCCTTACTTTATCCCAAAAGATGCACTTGAACAGCGCAGTAAGACCATGAAAACCCCCAACTTTATTCAGAGGGGGAGTCATGTCATAGCCCTATACATGCAATGAGGTTATTTATTCTGTTTCACACTCTTTCAAACTAATCACAGGCAATGTACTCACACATTGACTCTTATTCAAATATCTATTACCACCCTTTCTTTGACGTTTTTGATATGTAAACACATTGTGTGTCATGTCTGTTTTCACACAGCCACGAACTGCAAGCAAGAACTGACTGGTGGAATATATCAGTCTTCATCGTGTACGTGTTGGGGACAGACAGGTGAATAAAACAAGCAGAGTTTCAGGCAGGTCAAGAGAAAATGAGGTCCAGCCCACCTGGGGGTCAACCAGCCAGCCGTGGTAAAGAGGGATGTCCAGCAAATCAAACACGATGCATTCTGGGGTGTACTCAAAGACTCGCACCCCTGTGAACTTCACGTTCACATCCAGACCCGTCTGCAGCTTGTGCAACACTGCCATGGCATCACTCATGTTCTGGAAAACATAAAAAGGATACAGATTCCTGTTAACAACTCTGAAAACAGCAGCAGAGTGAAAGAAGCAAATTAAAAGACACATTTGAAACATATATATACATATACAGTACTGATTTATGGACCTTTAAATAAACCATTCGCTGCCGTTTATGATTGTATAAAAAACTACAAAAACACTCATGTCCTCATTTGGTTTTGTCATATTAGTCTGCTTCATAGTTATTTTACTGACTGCAGTTGAGTTGTTTTTACATTTACTACTTTACTGTATTGCACAGATTAATGGCCGATCAAACTCCAGCCACAGGAAGAAAGGGGACTTTCTGCCAGGAAAACCTTTGATATTACATTTCTGTGTCAGCTTTTAGTCATCATCATCATCATCATGAGACATGACATTTCCCTTTGATAATATTAACAAGGAGTGGACAGGAACACAAGACAGTTTAATGCAATTGAATATCCCTTTAATATCCACTACCTTTTAGACTTTTGGAGCATTTTTGCTTTTTTTTTTTAAGGGTTGGGAAATGGGGACATGAAAGGAGATGAGGGGACAGAGAGAGAGTCGGGATGGCATGCAATTCAAGTCCCCAGCTGGATTCAAGCAGTGGACATCATGATTACACAAAATGCCAAACCCCTACCTAGCTTAACAGACCGCCCCACAAATGCTCAATTTGTTCTGCCGTCATTTCAGACAGATTATTAAATTTTGCAGCACTTTTAAGGGTGTGGTATGTTAACTTGAGTTGTATTATATACAAAGTACCACAAAAATCTGTGTCCATCTTTACTTTACTTTCTTGAGGCTTTAACATTGACTTACACAATCATTCCAGATTTTAGCAAACCACTACAGTGCTCATCCTGCAGTTTCAATTGACTTATATCTCTAGTTTAAGCTATAAATAGTCAAGAATGTTGGAGGACCTTATCGCTAATAGATGAGTCATGTATTTTGCTAGATTTTGGTAAGTTAATGCGGTTGGTAATTTCAATTTTGAATGGCTTTGCCTTTGTTAACGTGTCATGTCTTTATGTCAGGATGATGGATCACTATAGCAGAAGGTATACGCTGACATCACTTTTTCACATGATACCACCCCAGGTATCAGTTGTTTCACCTGCAGAGCATTTACGAATGTCAGTGTGTGCCCTACCATTATATTGGCAGGGCGTCCCGTCTGAAATAAACCAAGAAATACGAACCAACTCGTAGAACTGCAGTTTTGTCCTGTAACTACTATTTATTCACAAACTTCCTGTGCAACCGTTTCATTGCAGCTCGGTATGAGAGTCGCCCATGCATTGTTCTGTCACTGACAGTCGTGCCAATTCGTCTGTTTCTCTGCTCCGCTGAGTGTCAGTGTTTCATGAAGGGCGGTGCGGACCCTCAGCTCACAGAGACCCATCCCGCCCCGCCAAGGCTGTCTGACTGGGGGAAACACTGAATGTCATTAAAATAAATGTGCCACCAGCATCCTGCAGGTTTTAATTGCACTGCTTTTAATTGTCTCTGTCTTTTTCAGTATTCATGTGCTCAATGCTGCTTTTTCCTATTTACTGAGACAAAAACATTAGAAAAGAATCTCAGAAAAAAAAAATCTAAAAGTCAGTAACAATCTTTTGGCTGCAGAAAAAAAATCCATTCATTTGAATCGGTAACTAATTGGTTACACAGAATGAGCCGTTTTCAATATGTCTATTTTTATTTTTTTTTAACAGTAATTGACTATCTAATTATAAAACCGGCCTTTCACTGCACTGTATGAACATTAGCAGAAATACTTCACATACATAACTGCAGCACACCTGAGAACCCACTGAAACAGACTAATTCTTGCATTCAGCCTCAAAGCAATGTTTCCCAGCTGGCTCTGAACCTCTGCTGCCATTTCCCTCTGAGATCAAGATGAGCCTCACAGCTGAGCCCTAAGACTCTATTATGAGTGTGTAGTTGTAAGTGACTTCCATACGATTTCAACTCTTTCACAATACATCACGAGAAACCATGAAGATACAAGAAAAAAAAAAGAGCCCAGAGAAAACACGATATCCACCAGATGCCTGAGCGATAAACTCGAGCCTATAAAGCAAATTTACTTTCCGTCTACTGACTTTAAATAGGGATGGATGATTAAATTTAATTGTTTATTGACTCTCAGGTGTATCATAATTGTGTCATCATAATCATTTGAACAATTCTGGTATACAAAATAATGAGTCCAAGCCTAATCTAACAAAAACCCTCTGAATGAGTTGGGGAAGTGTTTATTTTGGAGATTTTTGTTTGTTGTAAAGTATAATAGGAACACAGTTCAATTTGCTACATGTCAATTGTTTTGTAGATGATTTTGTCTACATTTTCACAATGCTGCAAAAACAGTCTTATTATTATAGTTAGCTGAGCAATATAAACTCATTTATATTGCTCAGCTTACATTGGCAGAGTGGTCAAAAACACCACTACTGTGAATGTGTCTTTATTTGCCGTAATTTATCGCAATCCCAATGTCTACATATTATGATTCATTTTATTTTACTGTCTTGTCATGTGCAATGACGAGAGCAATGGTTTCAAATGTCGCACAGTCACTCCAAAATAAATGTTCAAGTGTTAGCAGTGTGTGGACTTTTCAGTTTACAGCAGAGATACTGTATGTCTTATGAGCAGTGAGCTGCTCCAGCTTTGACGCTTGGCGCACAGAGTTGAGGTGAAAGGCCTACAGTTGGCTCATCTGAGTGCATGGATTAGGACAGTTATGAGCAGCAGTGATGGCAGGATTAGCAGGGCTGTGTAATGGACCACAGCTCTTCACTTTAGGGCAGAGTGCTTCTACAGTAGATGAGCGCTTGTAGATCAGATGATGAGCACTGCATCATTCACATTCAGCTGGGCTTGTGTTGGCTGTAACATTAGCACAGTACTGTGCTACTCTGCTGGGGCCTTTCTGTGTTTTTACTCACACTCTTCAGTGTTGGTATGGAAAGGAAGGACTCTCTGCTTCTCTCTTGGTTGATTTTTACCCCAAATTTGAGCAACAACAAAACCCTGAGTATATCTAATTAGGCAGTGGTTGACAGAATATGGTGCAACGATGCCAAGATGAGGGATATGATTCCTGCAAGGATTTCTGATGGTCCCAGTTGATAACAACATGTAGAAGTGCCTACGTTAAAACATAATGCAGCCAAGAAATCAAACTATAATTTAAGTGCCACACTGTAAACGCGTATGTCATGGAAAGAAGATTTGGTGGGAATGATTTGCTTTCCCCATGTTGTAACCGGAGTGTAAAAACCTCAATGTTACTGTTAAGCAACATAATATATCATCTCCTGCTGGTAGATTTACACTATCAAAGGTTGATTTTTATTTGGTTTCAAAAGGAAAATCATAATACTGAATGCAACTGTCAGATTTATGTCATGTGCATGCATGTTGATCATATTTTATGAGTCTGGCTGCAGGCATGTCTATAAAACAGCAGATCTATGAACCTTAAAAAAAAAAAAACATCAATCAATGCAGGACAATATCAGTGGGAGCTATAAATAATTAACAGTTTACATTACTGTAATGTCCCACAATGTGGGTCATATGTTTATAGATCCTGGCAAACATCAGTGGCTGTTACTGCTCTACATTTTTGTTGTATGTATCATCAAGCTAATCTAATGTGTCTAATGTTTGCCAACATCTAATTAGATACAAGAGGAGGACAAAACAACAGTCAATATATAGTCAAACACAGCAGCACCACTAACTAAGATCACAGAGATGAATCAACTTCTTTCTAATAGAGTCAACATTAACTGATTACAGGCTTTAGAAAGATAGATTGGTAATGGACCTTGTGTGTAGATTCATTTTAAATCTTATAATAAGATGGTTCCTGTTTGAATTAAATCAGTGTTAAACAGCACAACTGATAGCACAGTCTCTCCCACTCGTCACCCATTCAGTGACTTGCTCTGCGTACAGGCTTTTTTTTTTATTATCATGTTTTAGTCAAAGTTACTCTATCTGCCTGCTCATTTAGAGAAGAATTTAAGGCACCCAACAGATATGTATGAAAAATGTGTATTCATATATCTTCAAATAAGCCAGTGTTACGGTCATAGGACAAGATTGTAATGCTTTACTCAGAACAACAAAAAAAAAGGTTTGTGAACATTGCCATTAATGCGAATGACAATAAGTTAAAACAAAAGACATTTCTTAAACACGATAACCCATTACCTCCCACGAGTGAGCAGTCAACATGGATGAATCACCTTGTTGAGCGGCGCCCACTGAGACAAAGGCAGAGCAAAACTACACTCACTTCCTCAGCCTCTCCAAGTAAATATTTAACAGTAGCTAAAGAGGAGCTGTGTAACTGCTATTTTAATCCTTGCACACTCCTGTGACAGTTGACGTTTTTAAAACTGAATTTATAAATAGAAATACATCTATGCACTCCTACAGTTCTTTTTAAAGTCAAGACAAAACATTCACATTTTATAACAATCCTACAGGCTATTGAAACATTTATCTCCAACACATTAAAAATGGGACGTGGTTTGTGAGACATGCACGGACACACTTGCGCTCTCTTGAACCCCAGTTTCCAGCATCCCAGAGCGCTTGCCCACTGGAGTCTCCACATAGTGTGTCAACAAACCACAGCACAGACACAGACGGCACACGGACATGAGGACACCCACATGCAAAACGACTCCCAGGCCAGTGTCTAGGATTAGACCACCATAATAACTAGGCAACACAAACTCCAGCCACTCCCTTACTTCAACTTTGCATGCTGAAGACACCGCTGATTTATTTAAGAGGTTGTATTTCAGCTCAGCTTAAATTTAGACACACCATTCCTGTGAGCTTCTCTGAGGAAACTGCACATTATTTTTGTTTCTGCTCTCTGAATGAGGGACAAGTGTGGCTTCAAATCATTCACAGATGTGCTGGTGCTCTGCCACGCAAGAGCAGCAGAGGCAGGGCCCCTCCCACACCGTAGGCAGGCATGGAGATGGGAGGAAGCAGGAGAGCTGGAGTTCCAACTCCAAGTGCCACACACGCGCACACGCAGCCTGAGTAATAGCCGGCAGCTAGCCATGTGTCTCTAAGCATCTACCGCCATGTGAAACAACATAATCTGACACTCCTGACCGTTGTTGTTCTCTGGGCCTTGCAAGATACATTTTATGTACTCTATAGAGCAGTGGAAAAAACACAAGCTACAGTTTTATGTGGTTTGCAATCAACTTGATGCTTATTTCCATATTGTGAAACATCCGCTGACCTCTGCTACCTCAATGCAAATGTGAGCTCCATGTTAAACTTGTACTGTTATTATTTCGACAGCGACAGGGGGGGTGGATGGAGGGAGAGAGAGACGGGGAAGAGGGAGGGAAAGAGGAAGAGAGATAAAAGCGAGAGGGGGGGCGAAGGGGGGAGGAAAGAGAGAGAGAGAGAGAGGGGGGGGGCTCATCCCAAAAGCCCTGTGCTCCTCAAGTACCATGAACAGTTCAGCAGCTTATTAATACACACACATAAGCAAAAACACACGCCTGTTTAATGATGAGAGCCCACGGTGTGCAGGCAGACTTTACCTGCTCATAGTTTAGCCGCTGAGCCTCCGATATCTCTTTGGGTTTGGTTTCCAGAATGTAGTCACCTGCAGAGACAGAAAGATATGCTGAGCCAGATTGTATTGAAGGAGCAAAGGGACAAAGGCCTCAATTGTCAACGATTATCACAATGAGTTTAAAGCTAAAGCATTCGAACGTAATGTGACAGATGCTTTAAAATGTGTCTAATGCCCATCGGTGGGTTTCAACACTGGCCAGCTGTTTCCCCGAGAAGAGGCTGTGCCAGATATGTAGGATCAGTGTCCACGGTGGTGTCACCTGAGAGCTTGGTCGACTCGTCCCTGCTGCTGCAGCAGAGGGCACAGACTGGCAGATGTCTGGCTCCTGCCGTTTCGGCCCAATCAGCGCTCCAAACATGCGGCTTTCTTATCATTAACACAGCAAACCCCACTGCCAAGTCTTTACGAAACAAATCTAGACTTCACAGTGCATCCATAGTGTACGCCGCGAACACAGCCGACCACAGCCGACCACAACATCCCTGGCCACATGTTTGCTTTTGTTGGTGTTTGTTTGCCTTTCTTCTGAGTATAGTATACTACTGATGATCATTTCAAGTACCTCACACACGTTGAGGGGAACGAAAAAGCTGTGTCTCGCCATTGCTGTGAAGGTATTATTGCAGTTATTGCTTCTCCTCACTTTTAAAACTGATGTGTACGTATTTTTTACAAGCATTAATTTATTAGGAACTGGCGAGAGTATAAGCTGCACTGTCAACACATACTTTTCTTGAAAATTACTCAAGAGGAAAGTCATCGACCATTTTATCATCAACAGCTGCATTAACTAAAAACAAATATGCATGAAGACAAAAAATAACTGCTTTCATATGTATCCTGCTCAAGCTAATAGAAGTAGTGTGATATATCCAGAGTAAAGTTCTTTATGTTCTCTTTCTTGTGATTAGTGCTTTATAATAGAAATGACTCACCACCAAATTTACTTTCTTCATCTGCATAGTGAGAAATAACTGCTCAATCCTAAACTTGGCTTTCTCAGCAGAAGAAATGTTTCCATGAGCCAGTTAAGGCCTTTAAGTTCTCTTTTCTCATAAATTTGTGTGGCCAACAAATTATTTACAAACCTAACTAAATCCAAACTGTTGCACCAGTCAGGCTCATGAACTCTGTAACCACGGTCTGCTGTTATAAAACATGAACTTTAACTTCCCAACTGTCTGGGCAGATGTTTGGACGAACCAACAAACTGCTTGCAGTGTTACGACTGCCTTTGACTTGATTTCTACACTGTCACCATAGATGAAGATTTTAGCGCAAGGCAAGATTTTTTTTCCAGCAGGAGGCCGGCCAGCTGAGTGGTTTTACTACAATGTGTCCACAACAGGGAAAACCCCTCACTGCTCTCTACAATCAGTGAGCTGTTGACTCCCCTCTCTCTCTCTCTGGTACTCCCTTAACATCTGTATCTGTCAGCCTCTCCCTCTGGATCACAGGCATGCTACACTGCTGAGCTGCTGAGTGATGACCACCAACCACTTTAAACTCCACTTCTGAGCTTCATCACCCTTTCTCGATGTGTTAAGACAAAAAGAAAGGGAGTCGAGTCGAGCGGAGGTTAGAAGTGATCCAGAAGCCCCCAAACACTCATCCTCCCAAATACCAAACAAATGAACACAGCTTGGATAAAACTTCTTTTTTTTTAACTGCAAAATTTAGTTCGTTTTTTAAAGTGCGACGTTAGCCAACATACACAAACAAGTCAGAGAAAAATGTACAGTGCTGTGATGTGGATTATTTGAGTGTGGATGCCAGTCTAGTCAGGACTGGACAGTAGTGGAATGTAATTCAGGTACTTTTTACTCGAGTGTCTCCATTTTATGCTTTAGACTTCTACTCCACTACATAGAGTCAAATACTGTACTTCTACTCTACTAGATTTGCCTGACAGCTGTTTACTGGTGACTTCCTGCCCAGTGAAAACCATGTATCTCCAAATTTGATGACTTTAAATATAATTTTTTCCTGATAAAGTAAAAAGTTAAATGTTCTTTTTGTGTTGAGAAAATTATCCTCCTTCTTAAGATAGAGAAATGATTTAAAACCCCGTTTGGATTTGCTGAAAAAAATTCATTGTTTTCAGAGCTTGCTGACTTAAAAAATAGGTCGTTCTCACAGGACAGTGATGCTACAAACATATGATAATCTCATAGAATATGATGCATTAGTGTTGGCTATCCAAACTATCCAACAGGGTACAAAGCTGTTCAAATGATCACAACCTTAGATAACCACGGCACCCATATTAATCCAAACACATCATACATAACACATAACAGTAAAACACTCACAGGGGCCATTTTCTTCATACTGTGTACTTTTCTTTTTGAGTCTTTAAGCAAATTATACATATAATACTACCATACTTTTACTTAAACTTTTGAATGCAGGACTTTTCCTTATAGTGGAGTATTTTCATAGTGTGGTATTAGTACTTCTACTTAAGGACAGGACCTGAATACTTCTCCCACCACCGCTGGCAGCTCTCCCTTCAAAGAACTCCTGTTAATCAAACACTATACTTCGATTCTGAAGGGTGATTTTGGTTATAAAGAACCAGAGAGGAGAAATAGCTCCGGTTTCCTTTGCAGCAGCAGAAGATTGAGTGACAGGGGATTCCCCTGTTCTAGTCTCTTTCCCTGTTGACTCTGGCAAATGTACACTAAATATCTGACCTTTAAATATGGAAACGCTCATTAGAGGGAACATGAAACACAAGAGTGTTTACTAGGATGGTGAAACTCGGTGGCGGTGGCTTTATGGACTACTCCGTTTACAAGTATGGACCTCAAGTTAGTTGGACTCTATTAAAACAGCCCCACATGCCACTACAGTAGTAACCTACTTTGTACATTTGATATTTTCTAGAAAACAGGCCATTATTGTACATGGTACATGTTAGAGCAGGTAAGAAAAAAAAAAAAAGCCAAGCACAGGAGGTTCAGATTCAGTGAGGTAACATGTTTTTATATTAGAAACATTACATTTTTATTTTGCACATTAATTTGATTTTGTGTAACAGGTTTAGTCAGGGTTTTAAGTGCAGCTCCCAGTCCATTTTGAGAACTATCAAAGTCAAATCAGGCTCCTCTTTCACAAAAGGAAAACTCTGGGTTTAATAGCTTCAAACACTCACCAAGATACTCCATCAGTTGCTCAGCAGTTATTATTTCCATCATAGGTGGCATCTTAACCTGCAACAGAGACATATGTTCATTAATATGTTACCTATTTATCAAACAACCTCCAACAACACAAGAACAGGACAAATGGTCATTAACTGGCAGAGCAAAACATCCCTTGCCGTCATTCAACATGTATGAGCAGGTTGAAATATAATCTCATCTGATGCGGAAACATCATATATGAACATGTCCTGACAGAAATCATTTTAAAGAGGAAGTGCTGAGGTATGAGACTGTACTGTTGTGTTGTTAACCAGCAAATTGACATGTTAAATCAACTCTTACAACAGATGCTCCATGATAAAATAAGTGATGAGAAAGCTCAGAGCTGCCTGAAATATGCCCATTTCTATCAAGTTAGAAGTAAGTTTTTATTGACCGATGCTCATCAGCTTTTACCTTCCACGCAAGCAGAAGGACATTCATAATTGCCAGTAATGGACAGGGGCCGTTCTCGTTCTGGGTGATGATCGGCGTGTTCTCCTCCCTCCATTTGATCCACTTAATGTGGTATATGGACTGGCCGGCGGCCCGGTCCTTAGCACACGAAATCTTTGCCCCATCAGCCCCATACTCGCTCTGCAAGGCCAAAGCCAGTCCCCTGTCCTCCAGTCCCTCACTGTTCAGGTCGGAGCTGGGACACGAGTTGAGGTTGGAGAAGGACTCCAGTGAATCTATGCTTCTGGACTCTCCACCGAGGCTGGGATCGGGGTCACTCCCACTCGGCAATCCTTCCGACAAGGTGTGATCACCGGACAGCCCCGATTTGACGTCTGCTATGATTGCTTTGTCCGGACACAGATGAGTCGGTTTGGCAAGTTTTGTCGGTTCACTTTCTCCACAAGTCAAACCCTCAGCAGGCACAGCTGTGCTCCCTTTAGCGGGAGGTGAGCACGGGCCGCCGGGTTCGTTGTTTACTAACTTTGAGGCACCACCCTGGCTGTCTTCTGCAGCCAGCACCGAGTCATGTCCCATCCCGTTACTGATCTGATCACCGGACCCCGACCACGATCCGCTAGCCCCGGTGTCTTTCTTCTTGTCCTCCTGCACAGGCAGGACTTCGATCACTTCTGGCACGTCAGAATTCCCGGCAATGGAAACGACATTAACGGCGCTGGGAGCACTAACATGAGTGGTGCTGATATTACAAGTAACGTTAACCAAAGTACTGAGAGCCGCCTCACTGTTCTTGCATTTGTCGGCTGTTCCTTTCACTCCGCCGACAGCCTTAACATCGCCCATTTTTCCAGCAATCGTGGCACACAAAGAGCTCCCGTCGGTGTCTCGATGCAAGTTTGCATTTTTCTCCATTTCGAGATACAGCCTGTCGACAGATTTTAGCTAAATTGCAGCAGCAGCTTCGGTCCCAAAGACGCCATGACAACTCTACGAGTGACGTCATCAGAGTGAAAAGCTTTCAGGCCGAGCAAGGGGGCGGTAAAAAAAAGAAGCAACGACCAGGCCGTGATGCGTTTGGGTTAGTTCGTAATCTGGGGACTCTAAAATGTATCGCTCCCATGCGAAATATTATTTAAATTAGATATATTTCTTTTACATTATTTAATGACAGAGTTGACTAAATGACATACAAACGGCTCAATTTAGCTCCTACTTTTTTGATCCATCGAAACAAAAGCAAATGAAAACACATTTTCCACTCCAAAACCTACGTTGTATACTCCCCAAACTCAGAGGTGAGATTAGATTGAGTGTTAACAGTTTATTAACAAACACCTAAAGGTAAACGAACCAGCTCTAACCAAATATGTAAAGATGGTTGCATCTTCAAAGCGTTTTAATGTTGAAACAGCCTCTTTTCCGAGGACTCCTGAAGGTGAAATGATTAAGAACCTGCCGTCGCCGTGACCGTCTTGCGTACCAGTGCACGCGCATTTGAGAGGCCATAATAATCTCCCGTAGCATGACCTCCCGAGTCCCTACCACTTTGGATATAACAAGGCTGCTATTGACTGTGAGTTTAAAGCATTCATGTTTTAAACACTTGAAAACAAAAGTAGCCTATTTACCCCCGTATAGTTAGGTTTCTAATTTATACATATGTAATTAATTGGTTATTTTGGACATCCTACTAAGTATCCGCCCTGTTGTAACCATTATGTGCTCTTATCTAAAAATAATAATACTAATAACTTTTTGGGGGATTAAATTCGTGCAGAATTGGTTGGGATCGGGATGCAAGAAAAGTCATACAACTAACCGTCATTTGACAGTTTATTTGGCATATGCAGTAACACTTTGAAGACACTGGGTGGCAGCAAATACTCGACCGAGCAGTTCCCTGGGACAGCACCATATAGTGACAGCACAGATTAAATGCTTCCCAGGAGAAAGTTGAAACATGTTTAGTTTTTTTCATTAGGGCCCGAGCACCGATGGTGCAAAAGCCCTATTGTTATTCAAGCGATTATTCTTCTTCTCCGTAAACAACTGCATTTTTGGAGGCTTCATCACACTCAAAAACTCATGAAAGTTGGTACACGTGTCTCTCCCAACGAAACATTTCTTATTTCAGTGGCGCAACAGCACCAACCACTGCATCACCTATCTTTCCAGGAGTCAGACAGCATCGTGACAAATCTTTGGTTCACTGCAACATATAACTCCACCGTCCACAAATATTAAATCAAAGGCAACCAATATTGCCGCAGACATTCTTTGGTTAGTAGATAAACGTGTTTTCAAGGGAGTCTGCAGTGATATTAAATATCTTCCTGTAATGTGTATTGTATGCAAAACTTTTTCAATTTCTCCAAACGTTTCAACTTCACTAAAAGTTGAATCACCACCAACAGGCCAAGGTGGAACTTAAACCATTAATATCAACCTTGGTGAAGTAGGATATTTGACCTGTTGAGTTAACCAGACTGTCGGCTGAGTCTCTGGAAGCTCTGAGTGAACTCCGTGAAACACTTTCTCCGCTGCGACTCGGGTTGCAGGTTTGCCGGTCTGGGATTTCAGGTTTGCGTTGTAAAAGCAGTCGTACTAATACCAAACCAAAAGTCCACAAAAATAAAATACCTAATACTCAAACAAAAAATAAAGGGTGTGACTGATTTCTGTCCGAGCTACCGCAAACGTTTCCCCCCAAAATCCCATTAATACATTTTAATGCTATAGTATGACTTTTTTTTTTTATCATGTTTTGGACATGACTTTTTTTTTCTTTCATATTTCGGACGACAAAGTCTGACAGAGTGGTGCAGTGGTTACACCAGTGGTTAACACCAGTGGTTAGCATTTGCCTCAGTGAGAAGTAACTGACACACATGTCATTTCAGAAAAAAGTCTTACTCCAAAAAGTGATAAAAATAAAAAAAAATTCATACGGTATGTCGTCCGAAATATTCAAACAAAGTCATATAGCATGTCATCCAAAAAGTGACCCAACCAGTCATTTTAGTATGTAGTATATATTGTATATAGTATATAGTATATAGTATAGCCAGGTTTACAGCCAAGTTTGATGTTTCGCCGTGACACAGGAAGTTGATGTTGAAGGTCAAACGATGCTCCAAACCTCATGAAACTTGCGTCAGGCACCAACTTTCATTTGTTTTTGAAGATGTTAAAGCCGCCAAAAAAAAGGTAATTTAAAAAAAAAGAAGAATAAGAAACGAGATTGAGAAAAAAATGTAAACTTCAAGGGGAAATATGCAGACCCTCGTGTGCTGCACGTCGGGGAGCCGGTGGCCCCGAAACGCAGCGTGCGAGGGTCCGCATATCACTGCTTGCAGTTTTTATTTTATTTTTTGAGTTTTTAAAGCTAGGTAGGAGTCATGGTTCTCAATGTTACACAAGGTGTATGATCTCAATTGTTGAGGAGCGCAGTGTAACATACAGTAGGATATAGGCCTTCTACAATTACAATAATTTAATGAAAAACGTTTTTTTTATATATGATGTTAGCCATTCTTATTCTGAACTCTCAATAAGTGTGATGATTTCAGAAAAAAAGAGTTTGTCTCTATTTTAATTTTGAAGTAGGCAATGGAAATTGCTTCAAATAGGTGTCAATACCTACTTGTAAGCCATCAGCACATCTGTCACAAGCATGACTTTGCCGTCTTCTAAAGCGCCTGACCTGCTGTGGGTCCACAAAGACAGACACAAGTGGCTCAGAGGACCAAAACCATGTTATACCATAAAATGTATTGCGTCAAAACACTTATCTAAACCCAGCCAAGCATGGCAGTCAGCTCAGAGAAAGTCTAACAGTCCAACAAACAGATTATTTGTGTGACGTGAAGGCACTGAAAGAACTTTGTGGTTTAGAAAGGAAACCAAAGCAGGAAATCAATCTTATTGAACACTCTCTGCGATGTCAGAGTCTCACAGCTTTTAACTTTTTGAACACTTCTTTACTGCTGTTGTCTTTGTTTGTTTACTTACTACATGTCTACATTTATTAACTGTATTGTTTGTATTTGTTTTCTTTCCCCCCTCGTTTCATGTACATGCAAGTTGTCCCTATTGGTATTTTAAACTATTACAATATAGTGACCTTTCAGTGCCAGATATTAAACATATCAACTTCCGAGAAATGTGTACTAAATGATGCTCAGTACGGCCAGAATATTTCTGCTGAGATGGAAAACCATGGTTAACTACTCAGTAATAATATATTTTTATTCACACAGGCTGTTCTAACGAGATGTACAGTGCATCCGAAAAGTATTCACAGCGCTTCACTTTTTCCACATTTTGTTATATTACAGCCTTATTCCAAAATGGATTAAATTCATTTTTCCCCTCAAAATTCTACACACAATACCCCATAATGACAACGTGAAATACATTTTTTTGAAATTTTGGCAAATCTATTAAAAATAAAGAAGGAAAATATAACACGTACATAAGTATTCACAGCCTTTGCTCAATACTTTGTTGAAGCACCTTTGGCAGAAATTACAGCCTCAAGTCTTTTTGAGTATGATGCTATAAGCTTGGCACCTATTCTTGGGCAGTTTCTCCCATTCTTCTTTGCAGGACCTCTCAAGCTCCATCAGGTTGGATGGGAAGCGTCGGTGCACAGCCATTTTCAGATCTCTCCAGAGATGTTCAATCGGTTCAAGTCTGGGCTCTGCCTGGGCCTCTCAAAGACATTCACAGAGTTGTCCTGAAGACACTCCTTTGTTATCTTGGCTGTGTGCTTCGGATCATTATCCTGTTGGAAGATGAACCTTCGCCCCAGTCTGAGGTCCAGAGCGCTCTGGAGAAGGTTTTCATCAAGGATGTCTCTGTACATCGCTGCATTCATCTTTCCCTCTAGTCTCCCAGTTCCTGCCGCTGAAAAACATCCCCACAGCATGATGCTGCCACCACCATGCTTCACTGTAGGGATGGTGTTGGCCAGGTGATGAGCGGTGCCTGGTTTCCTCCAGACATGACGCTTGGCATTCAGGCCAAAGAGTTCAATCTTTGTTTCATCAGACCAGAGAATTTTGTTTCTCATGGTTTGAGAGTCCTTCAAGTGCCTTTTGGTAAACTCCAGGTGGGCTGTCATGTGCCTTTTTCTGAGGAGTGGCTTCCGTCTGGCCACTCTACCATACAGGCCTGCTTGGTGGAGTGCTGCAGAGATGGTTGTCCTTCTGGAAGGTTCTCCTCTCTTCACAGAGCAACGTTGGAGCTCTGTCAGAGTGACCATCAGGTTCTTGGTCACCTTCCTGACTCAGGCCCTTCTCCCCCGATCGCTCAGTTTGGCCGGGCAGCCGACTCTAAGAAGAGTCCTGGTGGTTCCAAACTTCTTCCATTTACGGATGATGGAGGCCACTGTGCTCATTGGGACCTTCAATGCTGCAGACATTTTTCTGTACCCTTCCCCAGATCTGTGCCTCGATACAGTCCTGTCTCAGAGGTCTACAGACAATTCTTTGGACTTCATGTCTTGGTTTGTGCTCTGACATGCACTGTCAACTGTGGGACCTTATATAGACGGTGTGTGTCTTTCCAAATCATGTCCAATCAACTGAATTTACCACCGGTGGACTCCAATCAAGTTGTAGAAACATCTCAAGGATGATCAGTGGAAACAGGATGCACCTGAGCTCAATTTTGAGTGTCATGGCAAAGGCTGTGAATACTTATGTACATGTGATTTTTCATTTTTGATTTTTAATAGATTTGCAAAAATTTCAAAAAAAATTCTTTCACATTGTCATTATAGGGTATTGTGTGTAGAATTTTGAGGGAAAAATGAATTTAATCCATTTTGGAATAAGGCTGTAATATAACAAAATGTGGAAAAAGTGAAGCGCTGTGAATACTTTCCGGATGCACTGCATGTCTCTTACATGGGGACCCAGCTTGTACACATGATAATAAGAGAGCTATTAAATAATATGTGTATTTAAAAAAAAAAAAATCTTATTATATCAAATAGGAATCTGGCAGAAAAATCAAAAAGAACAACAATACAAGATAAATAAATAAAAGGGTCAGAGGTCTAATTAAAGAAAGAAATTAATACGTACATATTTTTGTAAACATACAAGGCTGGTTTGGTTTTACAAATTTCAAACCTTTCTAAAACTGTCGTAACTCATTCATGAAAACCATAAGAACATTTAGCCTATCAAAAATAAGTAATACAAAAACATTAAAGTAACACTGGAAAGAATATAGACTAAAATAAAGTGGAGATGACCCCTTTATAGCTGCTCTATTATGAAAAAATATTCCAGTTGTAAAGCCGGAAGTCCTCATTCGCGGAGATGAACAACCTGATAAATGAAAACAGTGCCTGCACACAGTGCGTGTTTTCAGCCTGGGACCGGACACATGCTCACCACATCTACTTAATGCTCTCGTGTGAAGTTGATTGGTGCTTTTAGAGGCGATTTGTAGTTGTTTTTGTAGAAGTTCATCGACCTGTGACTCCCCCGGGGGAGGGATGGGTGTGTCCGGGTTGCCTTTGCAGAAATACGCCGGAAGGGAGGAGGGCCTGTCTGTCGGTGTATGTGTCTGTCTGTCTGTCTGTCTGTCTGTCTGTCGCGCTGCTGGAGACAGGCTGAGCCGCCCGGTGTTTGTGATGGGAGCCTGCTGACGACGAAGAGCGACTACAGCTTTAAGTGAAAGAAAACGAAAGAAGAAGAAGCAGCAGTCAGCGGTGTCGCTGGGTCGCTTAGCTCGTTCACTGGGATTACAGGGGATTTCGATATGATATTTGTTAGACTACTTCTGATGGTCTGCTGCCTACAGGATATCACAGGTAAGTTTGCCATTGACTTCCGAGGGAAAGGAAAGTGTTCAGTGTTCACCAGCGGCGCTAATCGGATCAGGCAGTTGTACTACTGGCTGTAACTTGCTAGCTAGCTGGCTAACGTTAATGTTCACCGTAGTGATCGTAGCGGTGTTTATTCGTGCCAGTGCGGACCCGGGCCAGGTTGGCCAGCCTGCTTTGGCTTTGTATCAGTTTAATTAATTACGTCTGGGTGATAAATGTTTAAATACTCTTCGGTAGAAAAAAAAAAAAAAAAAACAAAAAAACCCAGCTTGTGGTTTTGACAGTTCCTGAGTGGGAAACTTAACGTTAGAAGGTTTTTACGTCCACAAACATAAATCTGAATGGCGATTGTTCAGCCGAGAGAGTCGGAAGTAGCAGGAGTGTTTACGAGTGTTTGGATCATTTCAAACTAGTTCAACGCTGAAGTTTAGCCCGCGGGATAATGCATTTAAAGCAGGTTACTTCAGTGGTTATATGATATGCTGCGCTCCGTTTGACAGCTCCAACATCTGTTAGAAACAAAAGCTAAATATATGTCCTTTCTCCCACCGCTGACCTCTATTGACCCCCAGCAGAAGGTTTTTGTGGTCCGCTGTTGTTTACAATCGGCGAAAAAGATCCACCGTGATCTTGTGCCTTATGGCTTAATGCAGTTTTCCTGTTCACAGCTGGGATGAGTAACAACTTGGGGTGTATTGCGTTAGTCGTACTGAAAGATGGGGTATGACTGGGTGCTTGTTACTGCTCAACCACCTTACTTAAACTCTCAATATGTTTTGTAACAGTATCATAATGTGAACTAGGACTGTTCTGCAGTGGAGAAAAAACTTTAATAGATATGAATTTAATCATAGTTTCAAGCGTCAATGAGTCCTAATTTGTAGTAGAAGAAAAGAAATACAAATGAAGTAATTTAATCTTCTTTTTTTTTTTTTTTTTTTTTTTTTTTTACTTTAGTTCCCGATTTTATTCAATTACACCACCAATGTGCTTTACATATATTTCGAAACATGAAAACACAGCCATGAGTGACAGCTGAAGCTCCTTGTTTAAACTGTGGAGAAATAGATATTGGCAATCCAAGTAAACAATATGAATATGCTAAAATACCAGTAACTAAATGTATTTCCTTATTTTCTTCTAACTTTTGAGAACACTGATGTTTTTCAGATTTTTCAAAGGATGATTTTCAGATTCAGAAACCGAACAGCACAAGTCAACAAAAGATAGGACAGGAAAACCAACTACTATTTTTGTTCCTGTATTAATTTTGTACCATGTATATGTCTACAGAGCACCTGCTTGTTTCATAGGCCGTGAACAAGCAGCTTAGGCAATAGGTTATTAGACAAGCTTCACTTCATCACCTCCATCAAACACTTCACAGGCAAATTTCCTTATCACTTTTTCATAAAAAAGTCACAAGATGTCTGAGTTAAGTCTTGGATGTTGACTTGGTTCTACAGGAAATACTGTTGTAGCAGCTATAACTTTTGTTTAAACTCATCATAAAGCTAAAAAAAAAAAAAAAAAGTTATTTTATGGCTGGTTTTGGATTCATTTCCTGGTGTGTTTCAGTGATGATGACATGACACACAATGCAGTTTTTTCTCTGCTATCATGCCCAGGCATTTCTGATGGAGCCGGTGATTCAGATAAAGTACGTTATCTTACTTTTGGCACAGCTGCTGTTACTTGGCCAGCTCACAGGGTTGGCTTGCTGCAGAGAATTGTCTTGAGTAATGTAGCATGGAGTTTTGTTATTGACCATATTTGTCAGCCCTGATGCTTGTAGGTTTCAGGCAGCACTCTTTCTGTTATTTTTCCAGCATTGTGTAGTACACAATGTTAAGGAGAGGCATTTAAGTTGCCCTGAGCTGTGGGGTGCTCAGTGTGTTGGGTTTCCAGGCTGTTCGTGCCACCACCCAGCATGCATGGTAATGCAAGGCTCAGATCAGTTTTGATGCATGCTGTTACCACCTCCTCCGTTTCTGTCAGCGGTTTCCTTTCCGTCACTCCACCGGGGCTGAAACAGATGGCACTGCAGTTATGATGATGTCGTCTTTACAGTAAATCTGGCTGCCAGTTTTCTTCAGCATTTGTTGCTGTCTTCCCAGAAATGTCATCTATCCCAATGAGGTAATCAATTTAGCTCCAAATACAGTAGGATGATTCTGTCAGGTCATGATTACATTTGTTCTCGTTTTAGTACCATAATAACAAAGAATGTCTAAGAAAGAGGGATGACTTGCCAGAAAACAATGGAAAAGAATTAGTCATTAATTTATCGACACAAAAACTAAATTTGTAATCTTGTTTGAAAGAATTGTCAAAAATAATATTTTTTTAAAGAAGTACAATTATTTAGTATATTGTTTCTTCAATCCCTTTTGATGAGTTTTGAATTGATATATTACAATTGCAATTAATTTAATGGAAATAAATGAGAGCAAACTTATGAATTTAATGTGCAGTGATACATTTTTCAGATGTGTCATTTAATAAAAAATTGTGTGCATGTAACTGTACTCTATTTGAAAACAAGAAATTACACCGTAGTTTCCTAATTTTTTGAACATATGTTAATTCTTTCTGAGTTAATGTGAAAAAACGCTTCCTAGAGATATCAGGCTGCATGCCAAGTTACTATTCAAATGACTTTCTGTTGACAAATCAGCTTTGTGCTGTCACAACTACACATTAATAGAGTCGTAACATCCTCCTGAGAAGGCTGATCTGGGCAATCTGAGCCACCAGTGTTTGGTTTTGTCCAAAATCAACATTTTCCCTGATTCATTACAGCCTCACGCTTACCCTAAATCCCATAGCCATCTTGTTGTTCTTCAGGCTGGTTGTTGGTCTCAATCTGGTTTGCTGTCATTATTTTAGGATGAAGAAGGGCTAAAGAAGCTGATTGTTGGAATATTCTCCAAGTGCGTTCATGGACAAGTTGCTGCTAGCTTGGTACAGCCTCTCCCTGTTTGGGGAGTTGTGACTCCCACCAAATGGAAGTCCCACAGCAATGAACAAAGCAGTACAGTGTAAAAGTACAGGCAAGGTGGAGCTTATCATGGATGATACATGATACATGGCACATGATACATGATACATGGTACATGGTACATGATACATGATACATGGTATATGATACATGGTAGAGCTCAGCGCCAGTCCCCACTCTTTAAATGGAGCACTTCCCTTAGAATTTATTTTCACATTCAGTGAGAACTTTTTTTTAGTCTTAGTCTTTCCTTTTACGACCCAAACACTTCAGACTGACGTTTGGTTGGTAGCGTTCAATGTCCCTTGGAATGTACAACCGCATTTAAACAGGCTGCAACCAACTGAGTCGCTCAGCTCACACAATGATATCCAGTACTACTGAAACAGAAACTCAGTCACCTGATGTGCATCATGTGTTCCTCACTTGTGCTTCAAACTGAGCACTTTCTTTGTCTTTGTGAAAAGAACAAAAAAAAAAAGGTTGGTATGAAAGCTGGCTGGATTACCTCTGTGGGGTCCTGGCAATAAGCTGAATAAGCCTGTTAAGCATGTCGAGTGAGTGACGGCTTGTACTATAGCCGGTCACTATTGTAGAGATTCATCACTGTTTTCCCAGCAGGGCTTTGTAGGCCTTTTTCCATTAAGACATTCAGACGTAGGAAAAGCACAGGTAAACTATAAAACAAATGTAATATGGTTGAATTATAATTGGCTGATTCAGTTTCAGGGTCCTGTCATGACTTACACGAACACTTGAATAGAATGAAGCCATAATTATTATTGTTATTATTAATAATAATAGTTAAGGACTACAAAAATAGTAATAGTTCTTATGAGACTTGAAAATATTTGTGAAAAAGGCCCATAGTTACAAATAGTTGTTGGCAAGTATTAATGATCCATTGAACTCTCTTTCAGGTCAGTTTGGGAACCCTTTGAGCAAATATATTCGCCATTATGAAGGTTTATCATATGACACAGAAGCCCTGCACAACAATCACCAGAGAGCCAAGAGGGCGCTCTCTCCTCAGGACAGGATGGTTCACCTGGACTTCCACGCTCACGGAAGGTCAGTTTAAGTACACACACACACACACACACACACACACACACACACACACACACACACACACACACACACACACACACACACACACACACACACACACACACACACACACACACACACACACACACACACACACACACTCATCCTCACTTATTCACTCCCTCTCTCTGTCTTCTTACTCTGCTCTATAAATTTGTGTCCGGCTCCATGCACTCTTGCAGTGAACAATAACTCATAATGTAGACCGCAGATGCTCAAATTCTTTCCTATGAAAGGCCAAAAAAGGAATCTAAATGAAAGGCCTTGGGTCAAAAATAAATGTTTATGTTATGTGAAAATAAATTTTATTAAAATGTTATATATTTTACAGAAAATTAAGGTTCTAAATCTAAAATAAAATTTCAGAATGATTGAAACACTACCCTTTTACCTGCTTAGTAGTAATTTGATTACTTAGGAGAAATTAATGTCAAAAACAGTCGTCTTGCCATTTTTTTTCTAAATTTTGTCTTGTCAGTGTGCCACTGAATCGATCTCTCATCTTGACTAGCAGCCCAAAGTCAGTGATGCAGGACAAGCTAGCAGCACATGAGCATCAGCACGAGAGAGAGAAAACCATAATTTTTCATTGCTAAGACGTAGGCCAATGCAATTTAATAGGGAAGCTTAACAGTACTATGCTTTACATTGCTGTAAAACTCATATTATGTACTTTTTAGCTACACAAAATGTACTGTTCATAGCCATTATGGTTAAGGCTTTACCGCATTTAAGAATAACGAGAATAAGTACAAGCTTGTCAAATGCTGTGGTTGGCCAAAACAAAGAAAGTGCGGCCCCAAATTAGGCTGCTCTCATATATAGACGTAAGAATAAACATCAGAAAATATTCATTTTTACTCAAGAATATGTTGAATAATATAAAATACTTCCAATTTCTTTTCATTAATTGTATGTGATGCCTTTGGGTTGATGCCATTTAGGTAGGTAGGTAGGTAGGTATATACTTTATTAATCCCCGAGGGGAAATTTTTTCGCCACAACAGCATACATACAGGAGCAATAATAGAAACAATAGAATAAAATAATAATAGAATAGAATAATATAATAGAAAAGCAATAAAATAAAAATATAAATATAAAATATAAAATGCACAGTACATACAGTATATATACAGTACATTAAATATCTATATATATTATATACAACAAACCAATAAACACAGTCAACATATATATATATATATATACATACGGTACAGTATATATCTATATATATAATATACATATAATATACATATAATATACAAGCAAGAAACCAAGAAACACAGTCAACAGTGTTATTGTACTGTGATGGATTTTGCCAGAGGTGAGTTATTGTAAAGTCTTATGGCAGTGGGCAGGAATGATCTCCTGTATCTGTCCTTGTGACAGCGGAGCTGGAGGAACCTTTTAGAGAAAGTGCTCCGCTGTCCCTGCAGCAGGTGGTTGAGAGGGTGGACAGGATTATCCAAGATGGACAATAGTTTGATCAGCGTCCTCCTCTCCACCACCTTTTCCAGACTATCTAGTTTGTAGCCGATGATGGAGCCGGCCTTCTTAACCAGCTTGTTGAGTTTGTTGGTGTCACCGGCTCCAAATTTATCCAATTTATCCACTCATTTCACCTATGGGCTGTGCTGTGCTGTGCTGTGCTGTGCTGTGCTGTGCTGTGCTGTGCTCTGCTTCACTGCGCTCAGTTACTTACCATATCGTCTCCAAAAGATTATATAACTGTTTGCATTAATAATCAGCAAGCAATGTATTTGCTTGTGAAATGGATTTGGAAAGGATTACTCTGTTCCCTAATGACTTCAGTTGTGGCATTTCATATCATTTATGACTTGGTTATGCTGTTTTCCTTTTTAAACCAGACCTGTAGTTAGTTAGAAAAGTATAGTAAATGTCATTGTGCTGAGAATACATTTTAGTTGTCTGAGTACACTACTTCCAACCCTGTTTTTGGAAACAGGTTATTTCAGGCAGTAACACTGTTTAAATGTTTTCAGGTTAGTGTCTGCTGATTTCTTTTCACTTTGTATATAAAGGAGACGAGGCTGCAACCGAGTGTGTGAATAAAGTAAACTGTTTGCAGTGCTGGAGCAGGAAAATTAAATTACCTGAAATGCTGTTAGTTCAAATCTGCAAGGTTTTAACATTAAAAACAAGCAACAGTAATATTATTGTTGAGCTCCAGCAATTAGCTGATTGCTAATTGATCAGTTCTTCTTCTAAGGCAGGGGTGTCAAACATACGGCCCGCGGGCCGGATCCGGCCCGCCAGGGGGTCCAGCTCGGCCCGCCGGATGACTTTGCTAAGTGTGAAAATTACAGAAAGACATAAATTGCATTTCTATGAGAATATGGAGGTTTATGAGTACAAACGTTTTGTTTTTTGTTTTTTTAATCGATCCAGAAATTGCTTCAAAAACAGCGTACATGCGACGTCTGCTCCGGAGGAAGAAGCGCTCGGTGCCACAGGCAGCCGCGCTCGCTGCTCGCTTTGTGATGCGTTTGACGTCAAACGCGTCACAAAGCAAGTTTTTCCTGAGTTTTTCTGAGTTTTTGGTCTTTATGTTTCTAGTTTATTGTAGAAAGACCTTAAAACAGGGTTTATCATCCAAAAACCTTCACCAATGATTTAAACAAAGAGAAATATTGTCGTTATGTATGCGTTATTATGCTATGATTTTACTGGTCTGGCCCACTTGAGATCAAAGTGGGCAGTATGTGGCCCCTTAACTAAAATGAGTTTGACACCCCTGTTCTAAGGTGTTTAAAGTAATGCAAAGCGTATTTGTGCAGCATATTTCAACATCAAGAAGGAATGCAGTGATGGTCTTCATGACTATAGTTGTCTTCACTCGTATACAATAGAATTTTGTTTTCTGCTGCCTTCAATTTGCACACAAATATTGTTGCTATAGTTATATATACATATATATATATATCCTAATATACTGTTTTATAATCCCAATGCAGCACTTGGGCTATTCTTACTAATGGGAAAGGGCTATTCTTACTAATGGGAAATGTCCCTTTTTTGGTCCCTCTCTGCCTCACTCTCATTCCTATCTGTTTTTCCTTTTTGCTCTTTTTCCTTTTTTTTGCCACATTGAAATGTGTAAGAATAGTTTACCTCAGCCGCACTGTTTCCTTTTCTCTTCACTTGTGGATTGTCAAACAGATCCCTTTCCTTTGCTTTTGTGCTCCTACCTGTCGTTGGAGAAACAGCCTCATTGAGCTGGATGACATGGACAAAAAAGATTCCATATCGAATTTAGATTCACGATTATTATCCTTTTACATGTAGCAAACATTATAAATAAAACCCCATTAGGGTTTTCAGTATCCCGGTAAAACAGAGCTGTCTAACTGTTAATGGTTACCATGTCTTTGCCGATATAAAATGCCAATGACGATGTCCTTCCACTGTCGCCCTGTCTTGTTATACAGAATGACTGTGGAAAGGCAGGCAGCTAATGTTAGCTGCTCTTTAACTGTGGTTGTAGAACTGGGATGTAGGCTGGCTTCTCATCGTGAAGAGACACACACCACTGTGTGCTTTTGTCTCGTGTGCTGAAACAGGTTGGTCGTGCTGCCACTTTTAGTTTGAACTGTGATTTTACAAACTTTACACAGCACGGTTGTCTTTTCGGCATCAGACTTAAAAAAAAAGGAACTATTACCGTATTAGTGAAGTAATTAGACTTGGATCTTTTTTTTGTCCTCAGTTCCTGCTGCTATTGTTCTAGTGTGTATAAGCAAAGCTTAAACTTGTGGGTATCTCCAAAGATCCTCACTGCGAGTGTTGGGGTTGTTTTAGAACATATCTGTTTTGTAATTTACATGTTTTTCACATTTTGCTCAAACAACACTTGGAATTGAATTGATATATCGCCCAACCTTAAGGCTTGTATTGGTGAACTAATCATTTTCAATGTCTGAGCCTAATGTAGTGTCTAAAAAGGAGTACAGCACACCTGCTGTAAACAAACTCCCGTGGGATCAATAAGTAGCAGGAGAAAAAGTGTTAGTACTGCATGGATAATGCTCCTTTTCCGAGAGGAGCAGGCCAGTTTTTAATATAGTGTAATTAAGTTCAGTTCACTGAACGTGCAATGAGTACGCAACGAGAGATTTGTGAATAGTTAAAGATTCAATTTGTAATATTTTATGATATCTATTAGCTGAAATGTGACATGATATTCATGATTATGTTTTCATTAGTGTGTAATCACCTGGAACTAACAATCACTGTGTTTTCATAACCCAAGGATGAGCCTGTAATATTTACATAGGAGTGGGTCCTCTTCCACCATGTTTCTACAGTAGCCCAGAACAGACAAACCAAACACACAAACACTCCAGAGAGCGGCGAGATTCACGGCCACCGTGAGGGTGAGGCAAGGCGGTTAGAGTTAGAGGTTATCTTATTCTTTATATCCTCACCTCACTGAATTCATTAAGTTTTATATATGTGTGTGTGTGTGTGTGTGCACGCGCGTGTGTGTGCGTGTGTGCGCGCGCGTGCAAACAAAGACAAACACTCTCCCTTCTGTAAGAACCCAAGAACCCAAGGCAGAGCTGCACTATAGAGGTTTGTTGTAACAAGAGAAAAGCTTTCTTGTGTATGCCCACTCACATGAGTATTTGTGGTTGGATCAGGTGACAGAACAAGGCAGTGCTCAGGGTCTCAGTGGAGGGCTTCTTTACAAAGAGAGGTGCCAAAAATGTACCCAATCATTTGCTAATACAACGCTGGTGCAGGTGACACAATTCTCATTTCAGTTAGGTGTGTAACTTTGCAAAAACAAGACTCATTTGTGAGATGTGTTCTTCTCCTTTGCATTATATCAGGATTGGAAAATATTTGGCAAACATAAGGAAAGTCCAGGCTCACATAACAGGACCCTCACGCATTTTGAAATTGAGTTACTATTGGGAGCAAACATACATACACGTGTGTGCGCACCAATAATTTGTTCTTTATTTGTTATCATACTTGTACTGTAAGATCAGAAATGACTGGATCTCACACACAGAACTTGTGTGTTTAGTGCCGCAGGCTAAGCACAGGTGTAGTTAGCAGGCAAAAAATATAAACACAAGATATTCTGTGGTAATAGAAGTAATGTCGACATACTGTGGTTTTCATAGATGGTCAACTGCTTGATATTTGAAATAAAACATGTTTAAGATATACATCATGTAGATATTGTAGGGCCACCATCTCTGGATGTGGCTTGAGGGCATTATTCTTCTTTAGGCTGACCTGTTACTGAGCAAAGTATATGATTGTCAGATGCTGGAGTCAGTATGTTCAGCATTTTGGATATGTCTGAATAATTTATCAGTCAGCTGCTTCTGTGAGATGAACAGCACTGACTTGATCCACAGCGTCCTCTCTTCCTGTCGGTTGTATGCCATGTTTATTCGTCCGCACGTTTTCTGTCTGGAAAGTGATGCATTGAAAAATAGAGTTTGCATTTAGCGGGTAATAACTTCCACTGGGTATAAAAGTATAGCGTAAACCCTAAACAGTGAAATCTTTCTGTTTAATCAAGTGGAAAACAAGGCTTTTGAAAACATTGATTAATGATGGAGAAGTCTGTGAAACCCCAAATTGTGTGTCAGGGTCTTTATTGTTGTTTTGTTCAAAAGCTTTGAAACGGTCAGACAGGATGGATTTTCAACTTTTGTTCCTGTATTCACATTGTAGGTGTCCATTCTTATTGGCCTCTTGTTGAGGAATTGCCTCTTAAAACAGGGCTGGAGTTTAGGTTTGAATTATGGTCTCCAGGTATGGAGGTTTGGTGCCTTTAGTTGGGTATTGTTTCATAAACTGCATTTTCTGAGAGATGCTTCTCTATCAAAACTATTTAATTGAAACTGTCCTCATGGACAGTATTACATCTCTTAACATTTTGAATGCTCTACAGATCCCCAATAGTAGAACATTTCTAACTAAATAATCTTAAGGATTCATCTGTGGCCGTGACCACAGTGGCGTGGTGGTATTATGGGTTGATGAAGCTTTTGATGGGGTAAAGATGAAGGTATGAGGTCATATTGATTGTTGCAGGGGCCATTAATAAGGTGGCGAGAGGCCAGGAACTGTAAAGGCTGTGCCAGGATGCATAATAGGAAGAGGAATTTATATTCTATCTATTGCCAGTTGCTGACCTCACAACGCTGACCTCAAACAGCAGGTAATACTGCAGCCTTTGTTCAGCAGTTCTATTTAGTCTTCTTCCTCCTGTTTGTTGAAAGTCCCTTTTCTTTCTCTGTTACCTTTCTCTTGGCTTCCATTGAAGTGGTCCTTGGACAGAAAATTATTCGATGAGATCACTTTGTGTGAGGCTGCAAATCCACTTGATCCTTTTATTTATATTTTGAAAAACAGATCGCGCACTAAATACATAAAAAACAGAGTTTTTGTGAACACTCGATACCTAATCATTAACAAACTGAATATAAATCAAAGTAAACCAATGCGTAGTCATTTGATGGAACAAAATAGTCATAATAATAATGATAATAATCATCTGTGTCTTTGGAGTCAGTAAACATATAAATGGAACATTTTGTTGGTGAAATGACAGGAAAGCGTGAATGCTGGTACAGGTCAGAGAGTCATGCTGGACGGGGAAATCCTGCTCTGTGTTTGACCCATAAAACATTATTTGCCTCCGAATATTTTCCCAAACACTCTCCTAACCATGCGAGACTCACCACAATCATCTGTTTCCTGTGCCTCTTGTGTTTCTTTTTGTTTTAATCCATTAATGATTTCACGTACGCATTCACAGTCGTAATTCTGTTTATACAGCGTTACTATTTTTCCTCCTAAACTCACCTTCATTTGTAAAACTTTGGCTTGGAGGCTGTAATCTCAATTACAAACTCTGGGGATGAAAAATATGCACTGACACTGCAGAGTTTGATTAAATGAGGTTACCACCTGCCTACAAAAAGATGTGATTTAAAAAAAGGAGCAAACTGTAGCCTACTTACAAGATAAGTAGGGAAAAATCTGATTACCTGTAAACTGTCATAAAGTGCCAAGCCTTAGAGAGTGCCAGCTTTTCTTTTTTTCCTTTTTTCAGATTGTGCTGGGTTAGGTTAGGTAGTTACTTTATTAATCCCCGAGGGGAATTTTTTTTCCGCTACAGCAGCATACAGAAGCAATAAGATAATAATAGAATAATAGAAAAGCAATAAAATAGCAGTAAAAATATAAAATATAAAATGCACAGTATATACAGTACAGTATATATCTATATATATTATATACAAACAACCAAGAAACACAGACAACAGTGTTATTGTTATGTGATGGATTTTGCCAGAGGTGAGTTATTGTACAGTCTAATTGCGGTCGGCAGGAATGATCTCCTGTATCTGTCCTTGTGACGGCGGAGCTGGAGGAATCTTTTGGAGAAAGTGCTCCGCTGTCCCTGCAGCAGGTGGTTGAGAGGGTGGTCAGGATTATCCAATATGGATAATAGTTTGTTCAGCGTCCTCCTCTCCACCACCTTTTCCAGACTATCCAGATTGTAGCCGATGATGGAGCCGGCCTTCTTAACCAGTTTGTTAAGTCTGTTGGTGTCACCGGCTCCAATGCTGCTCCCCCAGCAGACCACAGCGAAGTACAATGCACTGGCCACAACAGACTAGTAGAACATCTCCAACATCTTGCTGCACACATTGAAGGATCGACGTTTCCTCAAGAAAAAGAGTCTACTTATCCCCTTCTTGCAGACAGCGTTGATGTAATGTAACATTACAAAACTAAAATGGTACAATCCATAAAGGGTCTAGCATGAGGTAGTAATGAGTTATCACAAGGAAGCGTCACACCTCGAAACCTAACCATGTGATTCCTTCAGAGATTTCTGGTGAGTGGCAACATTCCTCTGAACTACTCCCGCACTACATTGCCTCGGGTTCCAGGGAAGCTTGTGGCTCATGTGCAACTCGTGGTGCTTGCCCTTTTGTCTTTGACATAATTTCATCAACAAGAATTCTGAAAAATTGCACAATGACAGTGGAGCAATGTTCGTGTAGTTTTCCTTGTGACGTAATTCTTCTTCTATCTGACTGACCACGGCAGTACTGAGCAACAACCTGCACAGCTGAAGGGTGAAGCTCCGTACAGATTCGTAAATGATGCTGCTTTCTCTGCTAAGTTCTCTGTGACCTGTCTCAGCTTTCCAGTGTGTGTGTGCTATTTACACTAACAGTCTGTGGTGGGAGCAGGACTTCAGGAGTGCCAGGTTGGAGGGTTTGAGTTTGAAACTGTCAGCAGGACTGGGATTCACGTTGCCCACGTGTAAATGCTTCAAAGTAAAACTTTGCACTTGGTGTTTAATGATTTATCTAACAGCACATTATCTCCTGTTCTTCTTTTTAGGTATTTTAACTTGCGGCTGAAGAGGGATACAACTGTATTTTCTCCAGATCTCACTGTTGATGTATCAGGGGAGGAGTTACCCATTGATACATCACATATTTACAGTGGGGAAATTTTTGGTGAGTCCAGCTGAAAAGTCTGCATTGTCACCTCTCTTTTTTTCAACTCCAAGTCATCTCTTGACGAACATCTCACACATGGCAGTTTGTCGGAGAGCGAAATCAAATGTTTTTGAACAAGATTCCACAGCGCACAACCCAAATCACACAGGAATTGCTTTTAGCTGTTCTTCCTTCCGTTCTCATTCCTTTCCCTTCCTGGATATCTTCCTGTGGCCCGTCTCCGTCAGAGTTCAAATGAACATGGCCAATAACAAGGCTGTTTGTTCTGCTAAGATCAGTGTGTTTAAAACAAAGAGAAGGGGAGCAAAGCAATGTATATCAGTATATCAGTACCTCCTGGAATTCGCAATTTCACGATCACTAATTATACAAATGAAAAATCTAACTCCACGATATTTGCGGAAGCTTACAGTTTTGCAAAATTCGTGCAATTTCTCTGCATTAAAGGTCCGTAAGAGAAGTTCTGCTGAAGGCATTAAAGCAAAAATTGCCTTTTCAAACAAAACTCACTTTATCAAACAAAAAACAACTCAATTCACAGTCAACGTTGCTCTTCAGCCTTTCCTCTTAAAAGTAATAAAACCACATGCTGGTTGATCAGGGGAAAAAACTGCCTAACAGGAAGTAACTGGGTTCATTGCAAATGTGGTCTTCTCATGGGCATTAGGCCTTCAATCGTTGCACTTCCCTGTGATAAAAATATCTGAGTTTTACACACTCTTTTAGTTATAAGAAATTGCCCTTCATTTTTCTTCTGGAAATTAATAAGTGGAATTAATATTATTTAAGAAGCATATA
This sequence comes from Brachyistius frenatus, assembly GCF_029030835.1. Classification (NCBI taxonomy): domain Eukaryota; kingdom Metazoa; phylum Chordata; class Actinopteri; family Embiotocidae; genus Brachyistius; species Brachyistius frenatus. The sequence goes on from NW_027210614.1 coordinate 1,756,726, forward strand.
TTTTTTACAGAAGATGTGGCTTCGATGTTACAGTCACAGACTGTTTTGTAAAGTTACATGACTACTATCACGCAGGATTATATTTTGTAACTTGAAGCTTTAAAAGTTTTTTAAATTTAGAGAATAAAGAGATGAGAACTCATTTTAATTCTTGCAATTTTGCTGCAAGAAAATCTCAACTCCACAAGTTGCTTTGCAAACGTTGGGAAAACCAAAATAAAGCATTTTTTATTTCGCATTTATATATATTTTATTTAAGCATTTATCGCAGCAAATAAATCTACATGAGATCCCGGTGGGACCGATTATATTTTTCTCATTGAGAACACTGTCTAAGTTGATAGAAAGAATACTTTGAAGTATCCTTCAAGTAGCTTAAGGTAAAACCTATCAAGACAGTCTTTATGAGAGACATGAAGTGCTTATGAGTTATTATATTATACCACTATAACTCAAAATGTGGGCCTATCTAACAGGTACCTTCTTGAATATTCAGACCAGAGGTTTTGTATCATCTATTCATTGTGCAACAATATTACTTCTGTTAAAATTCTGATCTTTCTTTTCAGACCAACACTATGTCATGTTTTGCCTGCCTCTGCTCAACCTCCTCCTCTGCTGTGTTTCAGGAGAAAAGGACACACTGACCCACGGCTCTGTGGTCGATGGGCGCTTTGAGGGTTTCATTAAAACCCACCAAGGAACGTACTATGTTGAACCCTCAGAGAGGTACCTGCAGGACAAGGATGTTCCCTTCCACTCGGTTATCTATCATGAGGATGACATCAGTAAGTATACTTTTAATGAAAAGGCAAGACATTTACATCAATACAAGGGGAAAAGGGTTGATTTCTTAGGCTCAGTATAATCATACATTTAGCTTTTGGACTAGAAGTCACAGTAAAGTGGTTTTACTGGCACCTTTTGAAATCTGTCTTTGTAGAAATGTACAACCCCGTTCCAAAGTTGGGACGCTGTGTAAAAGGTAAATAAAAACAGAATGCAATGATTTGCAAAAATCTGTATTTTATTGCAGATAGACTAAAGACAACATCAAATGTTGAAACTGAGAAATTGTATTGTTTTATAAAAAAATATATACTTATTTTGAATTTGACACCAGCAACAAAATTGTAATGTGAGGCTGATGGTAAATTAGTTCAAGAGAAAAGGTTATGTTTGACAGACTGGCAACAACAGGATTTGGCTCGGTGGTCACTATTTATACTGGAAGCAGGACTAGAGCCTGATACAGCATGGGCATGACTGAGCTATTTTTATGGTCAGACTACAACTGATTCAGAGATTCAGTCTCAGGAGACTGCAAGTTTCTCAAACTTTTCCTGAACAATAGACAACTCTGAACATGTCTGGAAGTAGCTGGTAGAGTTCAGGCAAGCTGTGTTTGTGGGGAAAACACAGTGAAGCAAACACTGCATGAGTCAAAACACAATTCAGTAACTTGACGCTCATGATTCCAGCCTAAGAAGGTGCATTTAGCAGACAGGCAGGGAGTCTGATAGGAGCCCTGCCCTGGCTTAAGGCTGGCTGACATTCACTGCACTCCCTCCTGTTGGTTTGTTCTCTTGAACACACAAACACACGGAGATGTTCTTATTTAAGCATATGCATCTGAAACCAGCCAGCAGATTCGATTTAGAGGAAAGCACCTAATTTAATGTTCCAGTAGGGGTTGATGAGGTGTTTAAGTCATGTGCTCACAGCAGGAGCATGTCCATCTGTCAGTAATGAGGGAGAAGAGGCTGGTTGGAGGGCTGGGACAGTGAAGAAAAATTAAACCTTTACAGAATATATAGGACTTCTTATTACCCATAGGAAACAGAACATCTAGATTTGTGTATTTTTCTTTCGAACATATGTTATTTTGTCAGAGATTTGGCCTTCATCCTTACCTGTTACAACTAGAGTCAGATCTGAATGCTTTATTTTCATGTCTATTAGACTTCTTTGCGAATCATTGCTGAGTAAGAGTGGAGTGTGGTGGGCGTGCAGACTTGCGTGGATGTTTTCTCAAATGTACCATAATATTTAGGCTATAATCAATTCAAAATCTTTGCTTATTTTATACACATTCTTTAAGATGGTTGAAATTCACTCTAACTATTTTTTTTTCTTATGATAGTTTTAAATCTTTACAGATAAAACATAGTTCTCAGAATAAAACTCCATTTCAAAATTCAACTCACATTTGCCTGTAATGAGTAATGCCTCAGACCAACTTTGAAATGTTGTTGTGGAACTCTTCTCGTATTTGATGATGGTATCAGTGGAAAAAGTTGAAGGGATGATGTTTAACAAGACACAGGAGTCCTTGCTTCTGACTTTTGGCAAGTTTTTTTTTTTTTTTTTTTTTTTTTATACTTCTGCCTAAAATGCAAAGGCCTTTTGATTAGCAGTTGAATGAGACAGCATTCACTGTGGGGACAAAGGCGTCTTTCTCAGAAAAAATTCAAAAACACATTGTCAGAGGTTGAATGTGTCGTTTCAGTGTGTGTTCAGGCAGTTTAGTAAGCAGCACAGCACTGTTCTCTTTGCTGAATGACCAATGATGGTTGTGACACAGCCAGGCTGATGTCCTGCACCGCTATTAGTGGGATCATGAGTTTTACAAATGCAAGCTGCTCGCAAGCAAGCGACCCTCTAGCTTAAAGCACTTTGGTTAAACCAGCAATTTCAGAACACATTGATTTGCAGGCCTAACAAATACAAATATTTCGTCCGAAAAATCTGATTATATTTCCCAAAACACATTTTGTATATCACTTGCTTTAAGTTAATAGAAAACACCAGCACACTTGCCTTCCTTTTGATTATTTTCACTATTAGCAGAAACTCTTGCTGGTAGCATTATAGCACAATTTTATAGTTGGGGTTGTACCAGCTGCTTGGCTAAAAAAGTACACGCGTAATCATAAGGCCCTTTTTACCAGCAGTATGTCATAGTTCAAATTCAATCAGCAGTCATTCTGTTTATCTGGTCTGTTTATTCATACCGCTGTTGTCTGTAACTGCTTTTCAGGGACGTTAGGGAAATCAAACATTATTTCATGTGGGTGCGGCCAGTGGTGGACTGTGTTTGAGCTATCTATGGTGGGGATTGTAAATCTTGTTTCTGTGATCCCCTAAAGATAGCTGCTGTTGCCAAATGATCATACTGTAGCGAGACGCCGATTCATATATTATTGTTGACATGTACATTGTTATGAATTTGATTGTAATTAATGTGAGAATTCCCTAATTCGCTGTAACATAGCATTGTTTGACATTTCTTGACCTGAATTTCTTGATAAATTGGAAAAAACCTGAGACATACAGAGAAGCAATTTTTTTCAGTTAGTGGCGGCAGATCATGGGTACTTCCTGTCTCTTCTGAGACGATGAGTTGAAAGAAAGATATAAAGGCGAGAGAGCGATAACTGATTTGTAGAGAGTGATAAACCCGGTCGCTCAAGCTTTTTATTTAATGCAGCTACTCTGGCACCAAACTCGCACTTAATTCACCTCCTCCAGTCCACCACATATAATTCTAAATAGATCTGGGATGCAGTATAAGCTCTTCACAATCATTCCCTTATCTCCCCCTTATCTGCCAGATTATCCTCATAAGTATGGCTCAGAGGGCGGCTGCGCTGACCACTCTGTGTTTGAGAGGATGAGGAAGAAACAGGCGTCCGCAGTAAAGGAGCCAGTCGAAGTAAGTGCCAGCATCAAATCAAAACTCCACCCCTCCTTTGCACTCATAATTAAACACACAGATGGGCAAGGCTCAGGAGATTAATGGATCCTTTCTCATTTCCAACCTACCTCACACAAACAGTATGTTTACTTTTTAGCATTGGTGTACATGTTTTTGATCTAACACCTGATTATCGGTTATGTTCAACCATTTTACATGTAAACTCTTTTCTCCAGGAGTTTTTGTCTGAAAGCGATAGCCTTGCAAAATAGGAGGGAAATGTGATGAAAGAAAAAGATGAGAACAGAACTGATTGTTTTACTGGGAAATGCGTTAACCGTCCTCGTTTGTACAGGGCGTGAACAGTATGTTGGAAGAGGACAGCTCTCGTGGTCCCATCATTCTGAGAAGGAAGAGGGCAACAGGGAAAGAGAAAAACACCTGCCAGCTCTTCATCCAGACTGACCACCTCTTCTTCAGATACTATGGCACGAGAGAGGCTGTCATTGCCCAGGTATGTAGACATACATCAGCATGTAAATATCACTTGAGGCTGCAAAAGAATGCTTTACTCCTGAGCTTAGTGTGCTCATGTGCTGATTAGCATTGCACTGTTGTACCATCTTTGATGCCAGCGGTCGACTCACCTCCGTCTTCGCCTTTTGGCTGCTACACCCGACCTCAAAGCCTTTATCCCACAGGTGGTGGGCTTCCAGAGCAGCAGCTCAGTCATTTTTTTTTTAATTTGTGCTCAACCGGGGCCCGAGAGTAAAGGCGCAGCCCCCACATGCTGAACCATCACACTAAAACGCACCTGGGAATATGGATGTCTTGACTAACCTGCTGAACCTGCTGAGCCTGCTGGCATCGTAACTCGACTCTGGATAAGCAGCAGAAAATAGATGGATGAACTCCTTTACCATTGTTAGACTTATAAACATTTAAAAAAAAGGTCAACATTTATACAGAAAAACTACATATATTGTGGTTATTATTCCAAGACTTCTTCTTCCTTGACAAAACCTACATTACCCACAATGCACCCACATCTCTGACAGTTCGTTTGGAGAATCAGGTCTGTCATTCTAGTAGCAGTTAATGTAGTCTTTATCCACTTCATCTGGTGACTTCATTTTTGTCTAACATCACCTTAACAGGTTTTCTTTTTCAAATTTGTGTCTCCAAAATGGAAACTCGTCATTTAACGAAGTTTTAATACCACTATTTTCACGCAGTAGAACTGCCCGAGACCTGTAAACAAACTGTGACATGTCAAATCGGTGGAGTTCCCCTTTAATGTAGCAGAATGTGGAAAAGCCGGTTGTCCGCATTGGAATGGAAATGACAGAAAATAGCCATAATGTTAGTGTTGTACTGGCTTTAATGCTAATAAACAATGACACTCTCTACAGATCTCCAGCCATGTGAAGGCCATCGACTCCATTTACCAGGCCACAGACTTCATGGGCATACGAAACATCAGCTTCATGGTTAAGAGGATCAGGGTGAGTTGATTCTCAATGTGTCAAAGTGTCTGGAACCTATATTGGTGCATGTCGGCATCCATTTTAAGTCTGAACATGTGGGCTGTGCTGCAGGATCAGGTTATATAACAACTGACCTGAAAGAGATCAACCTGTCAATATTTTGAGTGGACAAGTCTGTTGATCTGTCTGCTTGGCAGTGAACATTGTGGGACAGACTTGAGTTCCCTCTAGTAGAGTAGAGGTGTCTTTCCTTTCTCTTTTTCCCCTGTAACTGTTGAACTCTCTTTCTTTCAGATAAATAGCACGGACGATGAAAAGGACCGGACCAATCCTTTCCGCTTTGCCAACATCGGAGTGGAGAAGTTTTTGGAGCTGAACTCTGAGCAGAACCATGATGACTACTGCCTGGCCTACGTCTTCACTGACAGGGACTTTGATGATGGGGTTCTTGGCTTGGCTTGGGTTGGGGCTCCCTCAGGTTGGCACCAAACACAAACACACACAGAGCCTGCCTGACTTCCTGTGTTACTTAGAAGCATGTAAACTGGTTGGCTGCTTTGCAACGCAGGGACGTTTTTCTGGAGTTTAACAGTACTGTCTTTTCTACAATGACCAGATACCAGTCATGCAGGATACTACACATTTTTGATTAGTCTGATCAGTTTATTTTTAACTTGAGATGAGTTTAGTTTGAGACCCCAGATCTCAGCGTGAGTGGCAGACTTGCTGCGCTGAGCAGAAGAAGCAGAGTCTGGACTGCTGGTTACATAGTCTGGTCTCTCTTATCAGGGCTTTGATGTTCCCTGAAAAATTGAACAAATCTCAAATAGGACTGTGTCTCCATTAACCCCAGCAGACCCTGATAATCCTCACTATCTCATTTATCACATCACCATCTCACTGCCCCTCCGCCTGCATGGACACACAAACACAGCCTCACTTCAAAGTGAGTCAAAAAACAAATATAACATTTTCCCTTTACAAAATTGACTTCCTGAGCAATGTGTATAACTGCAAAGTCATTGTCAGTTTGTCCGTCCAGCAACAAAGAAACACCTAATACTTTACACACTAGAAGTCATTTATATTTGAGTCGATAATCACCTGCTTAATTTTTGATAACTGAGTATTTAGGAAATTGTGCTGTAAGGCGTTACGAACTATTCTGAAGTTTACAATGTGTAATCTGAGTGGGAACATTTAACTGAACCTATTCTCACATATTATACGATACCATCAGAAGCTACACACAGGGGCAACCCTTTAGTTTTATGTCGTAGTGAATGCCAGCAGGCATTCATCTCTGCTTCTCTGTAAGGATTCATGCAGTGTTCATCCCCCAGAAATCTTCTATCAACATTTATGACAGATAGTCATGGCAGGCCCTTCTTCCTATGCCTTTGAATAAGCTTAGATACAATCTCGACATGAAGAATACAGCAACACACACGCAATCGATTCTTTTGGCTTACAGCTTTGCTAATTTGCCCGTATTGATTGTGTGGAAGAGGTGGAGAGGAGCTGGGTGGTAGTGAGCTGTGTGGTCAATGTTTGAACAGAGGGAACAAATGACTTTCAGGCACACTGGTGAAGCACAACTAATGTGTGTCTTTTTTGATCTGACCGTTTGTTGACGCAAGTGGTTTCAGTGGAGGGGTTATACATACATGCGGTATACAAACTGAAAAATGTATACGAGTCATGAAATGTGCAGTTATGTACACTTACACATAATGGACAGTTTGTTTATTGCTTGAAGCGCTCTGGTCTCATGTCTCTGTGCAGCTAGAAGCTGCCTCTTAACGACTGGATTACGAGAAAAGCAGCAGCACTGCAGGCAGGCTTATTGAGTGATTTGTAAGTGGTTTTCAGTGTTTCGCTGTGCTTTTTAAGTTGATTTAGGTTTTGGCACTTTTATTTTAGATAATTCAAAGTACAGAAAAGCAACAAACTTTAGGGACCAGAAGCCTCATTTATTAGACAGTGTGTAGGATCCATATGTGAAAAAAATATATCGGGTTCATAAAACCGTTTGATTGACCACCTGCAGGCAACGTCCCCCTATTATACACCACAAGGTCACCTGGAAATGTGCACATGTAGATCAGCCTTATAGCCCCCCCCCCTCTCTAAACACTCACACTCAACCATAGATAGTCAATGCAAAGCAACTCATGAATATTGATGAATGGAAATGAGCCGGGTTCTTGCAGCACTTTTAAACCCCAAAAAGTATGTGAAAACAAATGCTGGGTGACACATGCATGGTATCAGAAAATATGAAACCGTATTGATGCTCTGTTTTTCAGTTCGTTAATGCTACTCGATGTTATCTTGCATTTCTGCAACCAATGAAGATCATTTAATCAGTTGGCTTAGTGGTTGAGGTGAAAAGGACTCCGTATATTCAGGTTTACTATAGGGCGAAGGAAAACCAGACATTTCCTGAATCCTCACATCTAACAGATTTCTGCATCATCCTGCATTTCAACATGCAGAGTTGCTCTACACCAGACCACCAGAGTCAGTCCTGCTCTCTCCTGGGCACTCCTGTGTAGTATGAGACAACAAGGATGAAATATTTTTTTTTTTTTTTTTTTTTTTTTTTTTGAGAGAGAGAGAGAGAGAGAGAGAGAGAGAGAGAGAGAGAGAACAATGTTTGTTCAATTGATCCCTTCAGTTCACATGCTTTTTGTTGAAGCAGTTATTTCCTGTTTATTTTACTTTTATCTGCAACAGTGAAACTTCCTACTGTTAAAATACCAAAACAACTGGGAAGATGTGTCCAGTATGTAAATAATAACAATGCATTCTTATTTTTCATACTCGTGCCACAGGAAGCTCTGGGGGCATCTGTGAAAAGAGCAAACTGTACTCTGATGGGAAGAGGAAGTCTCTGAACACTGGAATCATCACTGTGCAGAACTATGCTTCCCATGTCCCTCCCAAGGTGTCACACATCACCTTCGCTCATGAGGTCGGGCACAACTTTGGCTCCCCTGTAAGTACTATGATTTAAAACCAACCCTTTGCTAGTAATCTACGTTCTCTTGCTAAACCTTGCAGTGTTTTATGTTGAACCTTCTCTCAAACCTCTCACCTCTACTCGCCTACTATTTTACAGCACGACTCTGGCATCGAATGTACCCCTGGAGAGTCTAAGTTGCAGGACAAAAAGGAGCGGGGAAACTACATTATGTATGCCAGAGCTACATCAGGGGACAAGCTCAACAATAACAAGTTCTCCATCTGCAGCATCCGCAATATCAGTGCTGTTCTGACAAAGAAGAGAGACGAGTGTTTTGTCGGTAAGTTACCTCGTATAAACATATCTGTTCCCCTTTATTTGCCTGAGAGAGAGATTGTTTTCAGTCTGTTGTGTCTGTGTGTGCAGAGTCTGGCCAGCCTATCTGTGGTAATGGACTTGTGGAACCTGGAGAGGAGTGTGACTGTGGCTACAGCGATCAGTGTAAAGACCCCTGCTGCTTTAATGCCAATGAAGAGGATGGGAAAAAGTGCAAACTTAAACCTGGCAAAACCTGCAGGTCAGAATACATTCAGTAATTTGTGAAAGAGCTATTGAGCACAAAACAACTTTGACATTTGACTGACTTTTGAATACACTCTTGCGATTCTTTTTGCACAGTCCCAGCCAAGGCCCATGTTGTACACCACTGTGCACTTTCAAAGGTGCTACAGACAGTTGCAGATTTGAGTCCGAATGTGCCAACGAAGGCTACTGCAATGGAGCTACTGCCATGTGTCCTTCCTCAAAGCCAAAGGAAAACTTCACCTCTTGCCATTCAGAAACACAAGTTTGCCTCAATGGGGTATGCTGATATTTATTGCCCTTTAGCTGTTTCATGTCATGAGTTTATATTTTAAGTGAAAGAAAACATCAAAAGCTTTTCCTCTTGTTTCCTGCTTGTTTGGGATAGGTGTGCTCCGGTTCCATTTGTGAGAAGCACCATCTGGAGGTTTGCACCTGCGCCAGCCAGGAAGGCCCAGATGAGGCAGCTGAGCTGTGCCATGTGTGCTGCATGGAAAAAAGTGAGTGGCATACTGCGAGACTGTTCATGGATCACCTGTAGGAATTTTAAACTTGAATTATCTGATACAGTTCAGTGGCTGTTAGTTTTGTGTTTTGCACTTCTTCAAAATAAGAGGTTCCTGTCAGTGTTTCAGAGGTTGCTTCTTATTCCTCTGCCCTCAGTGAATCCCAGCACCTGTAGCAGCACAGGCTCAGAGAAATGGGTTACATTCTTCAACAAGAAGATCACCACGCTGCAGCCCGGCTCACCCTGCAACGACTTTAAGGGCTACTGTGATGTGTTCAAGAGGTGTCGTCTGGTGGACGCCGACGGGCCGCTGGCAAGGCTGAAGAAAGCCATCTTCAATGCAGAACTCTATGAGAACATTGCAGAGTGGATAGTGGTGAGTGTCCCATTAGAGGAATATTTGCAGTGAAGCTGACAATAAACATCTGTCCGCAGAATGACGCAAACACTTAAAGATACTCTTTCTGCAGTGATTTCCGCCTTTAAAAAAAATATATATATATTCTCTCTTGCTCTGTGTTGTTCAGGCTCACTGGTGGGCAGTGCTGTTGATGGGCATCGCTCTGATTATGCTAATGGCTGGCTTCATCAAGATCTGCAGCGTTCACACACCCAGCAGCAACCCCAAACTTCCCCCACCAAAGCCACTGCCAGGTACAGTACATAGAACAGTGTTCTCCAAAAGGCTCTTTACAGGAGAGTGAAATTCATGTTTTTGCTACGTCAGCCATTTCAATTTGAGATCAAAATAAGACGGGGACAAACGACAATCGCTTTTAGTAAATGGACTTCAATGCAAGTAGCGTACATTTGTATATTATATTTGCATGTAATACATTTGCAAATATTTATTTCATAATTTATTCATTCATTTATTGCCTCATTGTTTCATTTATTCATACAGTGCATTCTAAACGTATGCTTACAGTACAATGACATTTCACTGTTAACAGAAAGACTTGATTGCAGCTTTATGGGATGGAGAAAACAAAGATCAATGGATCGAAAGAACTGAGTTATAATCATTTTTTACATGTAATGGCGTTGTCTTCTGTTGTGGGCTCGCTTCTAAGAGTGTACAAAAGGAGTATCATCAGTGTGTAGAATTCATAGTCCTGTTTTTGAGACTAACGGAAATGTCAATGTCTCGTAGGTACACTGAAAAGGAGAAGACAGCAGCAGGCGAACCAGCAGTCACAAGGCCAACGGTCCAACCGTCAGCACAGAGAGAACTATCAAATGGGACAGATGAGACGCTGAGACGCTGGTCTGCTCTTTGCCTTGGTTCTTCTTAGTGCCTACAATATAGGAGCACTTCACTCCAAAGAGTTACTTTTATCACATATTGCAAAATGCAAAGAACTTGCAACTGAAACAATTTTAATGGACAAAGCCCAAAGTTTTTTGGGGACCTAACAGACTCACGCAACTCTGCTCTGAGAGCCAGCTTAGCAGTGGTTCACATAGCTTTTATAGGAAATAAATAATTTTTCCAAGGAGGGACAAGGAGAGAAATTTACTGATCTCTGTTATGTGGTCTTAATCTTTTCATTTTTCTTTTGAATGCTTTTTTTGTATCAGAGTGGTAGAGAGAGAAGCAGCTTTGTCAGAGTTGCTTTCCTCTCTCCTCCATTTGTGCAAACTTTTCTCTTTCCTGCTCTTCCTCTCTGACATGCTGCCATCATCAGCACGATAGCAGGGACTGCAAGTCACATTAGTTTTTGCTGCCAATCAAAAACAGCGGAGACATTGTGTCGGAGGAAAACTTGTCTTTTGCCAATGTGATTAGATTGTTTTTAATCAAAGTTCAAAGAAGCTTTCATTTCTAAGGCCTACATGTTCTTTACGCGTGCAATTGTACAGATGTTGCAGTAGTTTTTGTTTTTGTTTTGTTTTCTTCAGTGTTTCAAATGAAATAGATTTTCTGTATGATAATTATTTACTATTTGAATTCACCTTCTCAGGATCAATAAAACAACAACAGCAAATAAGTGTAAAAGATGGCTCCATGCATGTTTCAGGGTAACGTCCCTCCTGGCTGAAGCCTGTACAGAAGAGTTCACATGAGCTGCCGTGCGCTGCAAAGGACAGGTTGTATGAAAGGAATGTAGACACATGTGCTTGATAAGAATATAGTGGTATCTGTTATGAGATGGAGGGGGAGAAATAATTGGATATGTGTATTTCTTGTTGTGATATGGGATTGCGTTTATATGAAGGTATATAGTGTGGCACAGAAAGAAATGGTGAGAAAATAAGCTTTTTATCAACCTGATTGTATCACACTTTGATTCTGTCACAGCTGTTTTTCCACAGAGTCCTTCCTTTGGCACTGATTTGTGGCATATTTGTAAAGCAGCCGCTTTGTGCGACATATATGTGTCTTTACATTCACAATGAGAATAGCCAAAGTATAAAAGGAGAACGTGTTAAAATGAAACTCCGCGGACAAAGAAGCCGACGTAGCCGAGGAGTTGTTACAGAAAAGAAGTGTTCTGGTGTGATTGTTCCATCTATGTTCTCACTTGTTGCGACCTGTCTACCTTTTCAATTTCATACACCTGGAGTCATTAAAAAAAAAAAAAAAAGACTAAATATAACCACTCGGAAGCAGTTGGATCCTCCAGGCCTCTGCAGCCAAATATGGAAGGTGTCTGCTTTTAATGTGAGTGTGGATTTATGCTTTCATTGATTTGAATTGCAGTTCACATGACTGTGTATATGTGGAGGAACTGAATCACTTGGGAAGAACGAGACTCTTAATTTTATTGTTGCTTCATTGCTGCTGTTTAACCTTTTATCAGAGCGAACAATCACTGTGTTCCACAACTGTTCTGCCCTTTTTGTTTCCCTGCTGTTTGGGGTTTGTGGTTTGTGTAATTGCATTAAAAATGTGCCTACTCAGAGCAGCGTGACAGACGTTGGTGTACGAGTGTCAGTAGTCTTCACCAGGGCTGAAACAATGCATGAGGTGGCAGTTTATCTGAGCACTGCTGAAATTGGGAGAAATGCATTGTAAGTGATGTCACTTAGGGCGTAGCCATGTTTGATAATTATAGGAAATTATTGATACACATATACTATAACAGCCAACACTTGAAAAATGTTGTATAACTATATTCTACACATTGTCCTGAGATTAATTAATTAGCATTAACTTGATCTTTAGCCAGGGTAATGTTAGGTCAATGTCGCTGACAGATGGATAAGAGGGCGAAGTACCCCAAGCTGAATTACTGGTAAAGACAGAAATGTATATCTATAGTTTCTTCACATTTTTTTTTAGAAGGGAACAACTTGTTATCGAGCAAAGACACCCTTACTCACTTGCAAAAGAGTTGTATCAAGCACAGCTTGCAACTCAACGTTGTTTTCTGTGCCAGGATGTTGCATTATTGATCAGACAGTCTATGCAGTGAACAAGTCGGCCGCTTCACAGAGAAATGCCTTCAATGTGTTCTCCCGAATGTGTACATTGAAAATGCTGTGGTGCTTTCATCACAAAATAGTTACTCCAATGTGCTCCAGAAAGGTTTCTAAACTGACAAGAAAGGAAATCTCTGTTGCTTCTTTTACAGATTTTGTTTTGTTTGTCTTCTTGGTGCTACTGGTAGTGCTTTTTATGGGTCTGAGTATGTTTTTAATTGTCTTTGGCAACTTTTAAAGCTTGAGTGTGTGAGAGTGAGAGAGAGAGTGAGCGAGAGAGAGCGTGGACTGTTTTCTGGAATCATCCTTCCCTTTTTTAGTTGACATGGTATGATGTGGGTATGTTGGGTGTTTAATACTCTGGGAAATGTGTCCGTCTTTCACATGTTGCTTTGATGTTGAGAAAATGTGCACTGAAGTGTAAGTGACGTGAACAGAGCATCCAAAATGGTGTAGATTCAGTACTACTGTCTTGATTTATTGTCTTTTGTTTTATACACTGTCTTCAATAGTCTTTTTTTTGGTCTTTATTTACTTTTTCTTTGTTCTGTTTCCCATCCTGCTTACTTTGAACATTTTACTAAATTTGCAAAGCTATTGTGCAACGATATAATTTCTTTTGAACTACTTGAAATGCATTAATAAAACCAGAATCTATCAAATGGTTGCAGTTTGTCATAGTAGCAGAAGGAAACACTGTGATGGTTTGATAGTTTTGAGTACATTTTTAAGCCAAGGTTACTCATCAAGTTATTTTTATTACTGCCTGGAGGTTTCACAGCCATGATTGTGATTGGCCAGAGTTTGGAGCTGTTGTCTCCCCTGGTTCAATAGAAATAGATCCAGCTGCAATGAATTTTCTGACATTAGCTTTTGAGTTTACTGCTTTTCATTGAAGCTATCTGCCCCGTGGAGTCACCACCTGCTAAATATTTGGCTGTATTTGAAGGTTTCTTCCTTCCTGTTCTGGGGCCGAATCATTTTGTCAGTAAGAAACATAAACCTCGATGCATGTGTAGAAAAAAAAAATCAAACACAAGATAGTATAGAAAAGAACAGAGTGAATGTTTATTGCTCTGGCATGAGTTTGATCAAAAAGTGTATTTATCAGGTGTTATTTTCAAAAAATAATGTAGATTTTTAAGTAATAACATCACATAATTTAAAAATAGCACATTTACACCGTTTAGAATTAACGTCATCAGAGGGTCACTGAACTTCTGACTGTGGTTAATATTTGATTTGAAACTTTCAGCTGCGACCGCTGAGGACAAACAGAAATCTGGGCTGGTAGTTAAAACATCACTGGTTGCTTCAGGTGAGAAAACAATGCACATGCAAAACATGGCTTATTAAGAAGTTGATCTCATAATCAATTATGTTTTTTGTAAACGTAGTTTGCAATAGTTGCTTGTTTTTTCCAGGGTTCAAATTCTCTTCCAAAACTTTTACACTATTCACAGTTTAGTGAATCTTACTGACAATAATTTCTAATTTCCTCCTTGAATCTGCACAGCCTCACCTCAGTGATCTTCCAGACCGTTCACCGGAGATCTCCAGTCTGTTGCACAGATAAATCAGTCTTGAATTTGTGCTTTCTTCTGCGCTGTTTCGGTGTGTCTTCTTTACAGCGCACAAACGCTTTATCTTGAGATACTTCAACATGTCCGTCATCTGCCATGGCACAAAAAGATGTCCTAGAAAACAGAGACAATGTGGCAGGTTAAACAAAGAGTGAGAACAGTGGAGTGAGCCAGGCCTTGATAATGAACCATTCACATTCTGTGTGTGGGGAAACGATCCACTAGATGGCATTAAAAGGCCGTGATGGTGTGGCTGTACTGTAGAGGGCGTGTTGCATCTGGATGAAGCAATATACTGTATTAGTTTACTCTACATGAAATGTGACCACCGCCTTCAATATATTCATAAATAATACTCATGTAGTGATGATCCTCTGGTCTAATAATGTCACTCCAGCTGCTTCTGTGCCCTCCTGCCTTGCTGCACAGGGCATTTATTCATATAGAGAACTTCTGAGATACTTGTAGTGTACGTGACTCGCTCTGTGTTGTGACGCTGTACGTTTCTGCTCCACTACATATCATAGTGGTAATATAATTATGTCTACTTCATTTGTTTTTGATGACCACCCTCTAAAATACACGCACAGCTTTAACAAGCATCTCTTCAAAGAGATTATCAAACGACTAATTGACAAATAGTATAAAAAGGAAACTAGAAACATCCTCATAACACAACAAAGAGGCTGAATAGCTGACAGCATGTGTGGAGTAAAGCAAATTTTCAGTTATTGGTGATGATTTTGTACCTGTAAGATTATGAATGTGAGACGTTAACTTGTACTGGAGTATTTTTACATTGAGTAAAAGGTTTTCACTTCTTCCCCCACTGCTGCATTGTTACAACAAGAGGTACCTGTCCTGCGTGTCTCCTGCTTTGATGCTGATTTTGCCCACAGTCAGCTGTGGTTTTCTTTTCTGCCTGCCCCAAGGAATGATGGTCTGCACCCGGTTCCACACGTTCTTCCACAGAGCCGGTCCCTCCCAGTGCAACTTCAGCATCATCAGTTCCCCCAAGTCTCGGTCCAGGGTGATCAGGAAGGTGAATGTTGTGTTTTCTGAAATGTTTTCAGTGCTGGTGGGGAGTTTAAAAAGGAAGGATGGAAACAGAGCAAGTTCGATTAGAGTTGAATTGGACATCACTGTTTGTTTATCACAGTTTCATTATCATTATAATCCTGCTGCTGTGGTGGACAGCAACTAAAGCAGGACAGCAGATGTGACTTCCTTGCACTGGTTTGCCTGAGGCTCTTTGCTACACAGAACATGAAGGATAATACAGTTGTCAGGAAATAGTGTCTTGTTTAAATTATTTATTCCATCATCCCCATTTATAGTTCTCTTTCATGCAGCAGCTTGAGTTGTTTCCATGTGTGTCAGCTGCTCTCCTTAACTGGCTTTCTTTGTTTGTAGAGTTGAGAGCCCAGCTGCATATTGCATGTGTCAAGGAGTGTGTGTAGATGTGATGTGATGTAAGCCTGATGGGGCGGGGGGGGTGGTACAGTACTCACAAGGTGATGGCCAGGTCTCCACTCTCCTCCTTTGTTCCAGTGAGGGAGATGGTGAGCGAGGGCTTGATCCTCTCCATCTGATTGATGAACTGGATCCTGAACTGGTAATGATAGACTGCAAAAAGGAGCCAGAAGCAGAAGGATAAAAAGAGATGATCACAGAAAAAAGACTGCCAACACAGAGGTTTTTTTTTTCCATCTGAACCGTTTGTCAATCTGACATATGCAGTGATTTAAAAAGTGCACATAATATATGAATTAAAATCTCGAAGTTTTGATGTGTGCCGGAGAGCCAGAGTTTGCAAAACGATGTAAAAAGCCACACTGTCACATCTCTTTATATCATAATACAAAAAGAGTCACTTGTAATCTATGTTCTATATATCCAGCCCATTTATCTCACTGTTTCTCAGTGTAGAAATACTCTATTACATGTAAAGCCCATACACGAGGATGTTTTTACTTAAGTACAAAAGAATCAACATTAAAATATAAAGTACCAAAAATATATGTGCGAGTTATGCAGATTGGACAATTGTAGAACAATGCAATGTATTATACTATTGGATTATAATTATTGATACAATAATGTGAATACTTTTCTGCTGCAGCTGTTTAAGGTGTGGCTTTAATGACCTTATATATAATGTATTTATTGATTATATTTTATATCGTTATGAATCTGCAAAGTAACCATGAACTAAAGTAATCATAGAAATATCTTGGAGTAAACTAACATAAATACAAATACTTCAAAACTGGTCTTATAAACAGTTGTTCAGTAAATGTTCTTGGTTGCTTTGCACCACTGCTGATCCCAGGTCAGGTCTGTTGAGGCTGAGTGTGGAGTGCATTTTTTTTATTCTAACACTGGGGGCACCAAAGCCTTACATTTTATAAACCAACACAGCAGCTTTACAGGATAACACTGATATTGTTTTATATTTTACTTTTTGTTTGCAAATGATATCAAAAGACCAAAACTAACAATGTGTTTTGGTGCGTCTCTGAATTTTCCAGCTCCAGACAGGTGTTCTCACTAAAGATGTAAACTGCATCACACATGCACACACAGTATATAGTTTACTGCATGTTAGTGTAGCAGTTAGCAAATGTCACTCAGAACAAAAAAAAAGTACATATATTATTACATTACATATATTATTACACATATATATATTATTACATATTACATATTACATATATTGTAAATAGTACATATATTAATATACTGGGAACTATTGTAAGTAGCGCATTAATATACATCTATTGCTGTAGGAGTAATAAATGGGTAATAACAGTGTATGGAGGACTGACTTGAGCTAAACTTTAATGTCCATGTTCATCATAATAGTGCAACATGTCACTGAATGTCATGATGAGGCTCACTGAGGTGTGTTTCGAAAATGTTTGGAAAACAACGGTGCTCTACGACAGGAGAATGCTTTGCTATATCATGCTTTGATTACACAGGCAAAAATAAAAAAATACTTTTATCAGAGAGCCTTTGCTCTTTTTTTTAATATCTTGTTTTAATTTGTTTTTGTGGTTGTTTTATACAATCATTGTGTTGTTAAGACTTGTTAGAATTCACTTGTTGTTTGGTTTTACTGGCTTATTTTCTGGCTACAAAGTCTGAGAAGGCTGCACAAGATGAGGACATATTTTATTAAAATATTTTAGAAAAATCAAATCATGTATTTAGGTGATATTGAATATTTTTGTGGTGTCAACAAAGACTAAAAGGTGAGATTATTATCAATGACAAGACGTTTAGAAATGTATGTTTAGGCTGTTTGGTTGAACTGATCAGGACAGCTACATACGTTTGTAAGGCATCCGGGGTCGTGTATTCAGGTAGAGCCTCTTGCTGTTGCCGTTGTGGACCTTCTTGATATTGTAGCCCAGTGTATTGCAGCGATTCTTGCGACAGTCCAGACAGACACCTTTTTCAAAAGCGTTTTTGTCGCTGCACCTGTAGGCCATGCTCTGCTTGTCTTTATTCAGCAGGGAGTCAATGAACAGATGGACAGACCGTTCGTGAGCACATTTCACTGTTTGCTCAAAACCTGCGGGAAGAAATAAACACATGGTGAAAATTGAAACTGATTTTCTTTAACAACTTGGATCTGACTTTCAACAGAGCATGGTGTGGCTTTAATCCCAGTGTCTGACCATTATTTGTGGATTGAGTTCATTATCACCAAATCCTGGCATCTATCAGCCTGTTCTCCTGTCACATCTCTGAGAAGTGTCTCATTATGCCTGACACTGGTCTGCTCTTCAAGGCCTTTCGTCTGAGTAGAGCCTCGTAGCCTGGAGGCAGCTCAGCTCAGAGGGACGGACAGAGTAAAGGCACATGTTGTTCATTAACTCCTGAGGATGACAGATGCTTTAATGTGGTTCTCACTGTCACATTATGAGGATGTGTTTTGGACTGAGAAGCAATAAAATCCCAGAGCCACTTCTGTTAGACTGGAGGGAATTAAATGCATCTGACTGAACACAGAACGAGAAACTGTCAACAAGCAAAAGATGAACAGCCGCCCAAGCTATGGCTTCTAAACCAGTGTTTTGAGGTGACAAGACCAATTAAGAAAAAAAATTGTTATGATAGAGCACAAAGAGGCAAAGCAGTAAGCCTTTAGGCAGCAGAACACCCTGCTCTGATTGGAGGTGGGTTGTAAATGGCACAGAGGTACCAGTCAGGAAAAAGACTGAACAAGAACTTCCTTTAATCTAAAAAAAAAAAAATCCTCATTACAGACCTTAATCACACAAAATGAACTTTAATATTCATTAAAATTGTCAGTTTTTATCTGGATTTGTTTTAGAAAAAAATGGAGAAATGTAAAAAGTTATTGAGGTTTAGTCTCATCACAATGTTAAGTTTAGTTTTTTTCTTCTTTTTTCTAAGTAACTGGATGGAATCACTCACAACCAACCTAAAATGATACAATCTTCAAATATCATGATCCTGTGCTGTGGATGAGATGCTAATTAAGCCACAACCGGTTTACAGAGATTGAATCCTGATATTTTAGCTGCCAGCTGATCTTTCTAATGCTGCCATTAGGCTCAAATCTCCACTTTCCACAATGTCATTTGGATTGTGAAAATATCAAAAACCGATAAAGGAAATGCTGTGATAGCTGCTGTGAATATATATATATATATATATATAGTCCCCAGAGGATAAACCAGAGGACCTTTTCCTCCAACCTCACCTGCACTGTTTTATTGCTGTTTATATGTGGGGTGTACTTTTCAGCTTTTAAGTTCATATCATATTTCTGTCATACATCGTTTTCTTAGGTGTTGTAGTGTGTGTATTCATCATACCGAGGAGCCCGTACTGGGATATGTGCTCATAAATGTTTTGCAGGTCACATCCTGGTTGGAAATCTCCTCCATTAGGGTAAAAGTCATAATGTGCCACAGCCTGCTTGATGCCCACACTGAGGCCCATACGTTCATGGGTGAAGGTGTGGATGGCATCCACAAATTCTGCATCATCGGGAGACAGTCTGTCTGTGGGAGACATGCCTTCAAACAGCGGCCCAGCTGGATCAAGACCTGGACAGATGCAGCATGCAATCAAGAATCCGCTGGTTTTGGAATACAACATATACGTTAGTTATTTGAAAAATAATCCTTTTGCAAATTATGTGTATTTTGGTAAGTAAATTCTAAACGTGAAATATTGCACAATTAATACATTTACACTGTGAAAAAAACTCACCAGTGATTCTTCCAATCTTCTCGGCGCCTTCTAAATAGCTTCCAGCAAATCCAGAGATGTGAGCGCCGAGGCTATAGCCAATCAAATGAGCTTTTCTAACTGGGAACTGAAACCGGTCCTGTTGGGGATTTATCAAATGTACAATAAATTTTGGTTATTTACATGCAAGGTGGTTTATCATGGTTCTTCAGTAGATTAAAATAAGGCAGATTTTTCTTCATTCAAATGCACAAAAATGTACATAATTTTCCTCTGACCTGAAGAGCATACAGCATGTGAGCTATGTCTTTTCCAACGGTGCGGGTGCTCTGTGCTGCTTTGGGGTAGTGCTGGTGAGCCAGTAGCAGCCAGTCGGTGATCACCACATTGACGTCTATTAGAACTGTCTTCAGAGTTGTGGCTAGCCTGAGTATCCAGCTCTCCATCACACCATCCACCTTAAGAACAAGAGGCAAAGATTAAAATGTATTAAAAATGTGAAAGCGTAAAAAAATAAATGTACCTTCATTAATCTTTGATTTTACTAACTTTCTGCATGTATTTCAGCATGCCTCTATTGGTCCACTCCATGATTTCTTATATAAATATATTTGAGGCTTTTGAACAAGTTTCCTTTCCTGTAGTCAAGCTCCATGTTTTGTATTCAGTGGCTAAAGTCAGTGAAGTGTAAGGAAGGCGGGAGTTGACCTTACCGACCACCCGTGAGTGATGATGATGAGGGGATTACTGCTGTTGAAGCCACAGGAGGTGAGAGTGTGCAGCTGCAGAGGGTCCAGTGTGCAGGTGTCCTCACCTCCCAAAAACAGCCTGAAGATTGAACCGCTGATGTATGGCTCGTTCACCCTCTGGACTCCCCTCTGCTCTGTTTCCACTACAACGCAGAAATCAAACAGCAGAAGAGTTATCTGTTTGTTCTTCATGATTACTCTGCATATCAGAACATCCCTAGGTACTGGCTATGTTTATTTTAAGGTGAATAATTACAAATAAATTCACTTAATCTGTCCACTCAAGAGCAGAAGTATTTTAATTCATGCATTGTTACTACTATCTGACAGTAAATGTGCAAAAAATCCCAACAGCCACTTCTTGCTCAGGCCAATTTGGACTCTCAACTGACTAACGCCCATTCAGAGGCACTTTGCTGTGCCTCCAGGTCATGAAGACCTCTTTGGCAGACACACACAGATGACACACAAGAAGTTTCTCCAAGTGAATCTCTGCCAGACTCTTCTCCAAATTTCTTACATAAACTTCTCCGCCCTCACCATGTCTGAAACCACAGCTCAGAAAGCTCCCACGGAAACATCACAGATCCGTATCCAAAGAAATTCATCATTACATCTCCTTTGGTTTGTAAATGATTCATGTTCAGCATATTTATTTTTCTTCAATGATAATGTTAAGAATGCCAGAAACCCAGGCGCCTAAACACCCAGTGATACACTTGCCTTCAGATGAGTTTTGGTTGTTGATATGATAAAAACGTCTCAGCAGTGAAAGTAATAGAAGTTATCATTAAGCCATCATCCATCTTCCATCCCTCTGCTTATAACTCCCACATTTTCTTTGGTGTGTCTCTTCTCTTCACTGTGATGACGGTTGAACAAATATGAACATGGAGAGCGATTAAAAAGAGTCTGACTCATTGCTAACAGAGCACACACAAACTATAATTCAAAAAACATGTACTGACTAAACACTGAGTGTACTTTAAAAAATGCTTACTGTCATTAGCACAGTGCTACTTTGCCATTAATGGAAAAAACAAACGCAGCAGTGTTACGTGCGGTGACTGAGGAGCGGCTCTCTGTTTAACTCAGCTAAGTACAGAGAAAAGTAGCCTAACTTAACATGACACTTGATTAAAGGAAAACTTGTTACTAAATGGCTCGTGAAATTTGCACAGTAATAACCCCAGAGTTACGAGACAAAATGGAGTAACAAGCACAGAATTAAAGAAAAATGACAACTGTAAGAAATTTTAGAGAAATAAATTTAAACTAATCTGAAATATAAATCCCAGCAATTGTAAAAAAAAAAAAAAAAATTCAAGTAGGCCTATCACACATTTTTCAAATGTTTTTTTTTTTGCAAAATTCTAAAGTAATGCATGAAAATATATTTTTCAAGATTTAAAATAGGCCTACTTGAGACCACAGAAAGAACAGCTATTCATATACTGTTCACACTGACAAGATTTGACAAATTGATTGATATGCCATCTGAATCAAGGGCGTTGAACAGACTCACAAAATATATATAGGGTGAGGCTAAGGCAGACAAAAACATGTTTACAACCTAAAAAGCAGTGGTCCGAGTGGGGCGGTACTCAATACGTGCAGGATACGCCCTTCTGCATTTGACTCTTTGGTTGAATGTGAGATTTTCTTGCACATTACCAATCTCCATATCAGGTTATCGGAGTGATTGAATAAACTACATTACCCAGGGGGCACTGCGCGACGCTCACCTATTTCCTTTCCCGCCTGCCAGTCTTTCCTCTGTTGCCTTACTTCAAACCGATAATAATGACAATGTCGGCTTTGCTCCAAAGCGGAACAAAGATAACACGAACAGACGATGAAACAGCGGAGCTTCAAAAGTCCAATCTTTCCCAACCAGAAACAACAAGCTAACGTTAGCACCACTGAGCCTGTGGATGTATCTTAGCCACAGCTACTATCACACTGTACACTAAGTATTACAGCATCGTATTCTTTATTAATAACACTGTTTGTCCTCTGTTTGACTTTGACACAAGGTCCAGCCATTTACCAGGTTTTGATTTAGTCTTGTTAATCTAATCTAATTTAAAGGGTTGTGCCTGAGATGAAATACATTTACGCTGTGGACATCAAGCACAGCTAAGTGGAAATCACAGAATATCACTTAATTCAAACAAGGCACCATGTTTTAAACAAACTTTTTTTTTCTTTTTTTTTTCTCACAACCAAAAACAGTGTGGGACTGTTTGACTGTGCAACTTGGGTCAAAATTCATCTTTATAAGAGTTAGGTTTTGGGTCAGGTCATAGATAAGCACATGTTGTGCAGCTGTGCTTCATATAAACCAGAGGTTTGTTTTGCATTGTAGAGGAGAGCAGACAGTATATCTTGGATATTTCTGAGTAATGTCTAAGCCATGAAATACTGAAATCTCATAGTGAATACTTCACTCAGTGCTATATAGTTTCAGATAAAAAAAAAAAGATGCAAACATTTTCAAATAAAACTAATTCTTTGTAAATTTAAAGGTGAAATTTAAATTCAAAAGGTTAAAATCCCAGTTTTTACTTTGTAGCCTGTTTCCCCCTTTTTGGAAACTGTCACCAGTAGCTTGATTTAAATGACATAATTTACTATGTAACTAATGAATGAACTGGCAGCAAGGCCTGGCTGACTGGGATGTACACAGTTAGATTTAAAATGTACTAAAGTTTTCATATTTAAACTGTAAGTCTGTCACTCCAAGTGCTTCAAATCTGCCAGTCCAGTTCCATACAAAACACCAAACTGTCAATCAGTCAGCTATATTCTTGATTTTTAGGTTTTTCATTTATCTATCAATTCATTCATTAAGAAGTTTAACCAATGCAACAAATTGCCTTTTCCCATTTTTTTTTTTTTGGATGATCATTTGATATATACTTACCCGCTCTGTTTCCTTTGATTTTCTTCCCCTCATTGAGATGATACATTAAGAGCAAACACAACAGGATTTTGGCCACTGACATGCCGACACTTTGGTAACTCCTTCTGAACCAGGAGTTGCAGGTAATGTGGATTATGAAGGGGAGATCTTTTTGTCTGCGGATGGAGAAGTTCTTTCAAAGAAGTAGCATTTCTGTCCCAAGGACTGAAATCAGATCATTTTACTGTACTGTTTAGATAGAGAGAGGGCACAGCCACAGTAACGATTTATGGATAAGGGGGATGTAGTCGTATCCTGATTGGCTGGGGGCCGGGCTGTGTAGATCGAACACATTGTGAAAGAGTAGAGGTATGGACAGGGAGGGATGTGGTATAATGTGCTGAGTGTGCCACAAAGGTAGAAAATGACCCAAGATCCTTGACTCAGTCCCTTTCCAAGTCCACCTATTAGTACAAGAAATGCCTTTCTTTATGTGATATGTAGTATTTACATATGTGATATTTATATATGTAGTATTTACAGGACTACCTGTTTCAGACTAAAATTTAGTCGGTGGACAAAACATGAACGAGTGAGTCCATCCAAGAACTAAATGTGGGAATTCTCCCATTACTGCAACACTTGTTTGAACAGTTGAAATGCAGCTCTTAATGTACCATGTGCAAACTAATAATAACTGGGTTAAAAGTGATTCATCAATGGATCGGTGCTGCACACAGTGTGGGTAAAAACACCCGAGACATTGGCTCGTTTAGATCTGATTATGTTGGGTCATAACAACACAGTAAAGCATCGGTACTACAAGGATTTCCAGTTTGAACTCATTGACCTCTAATGAATAAATAGTTATATCCAGCGATCAGAAAATCAATCATTTTAATGATAAATAACATTCGGGCATTCTGTTTCAGGAAATTATTCATAAATTCAATCCCAATTCTCATTTGTGTTTATGACCAGTGAATTACATGTTACAGGTTACATCTCCTTAAACTGGACTGTTTTGAAATATCAGTTTGTGTGCGGTAAATGGTGTGAGCAAGAACACTACACAAACAAGGTTAATGTTCGCCCAGTGGTCACGGAGACCTTTCGACAACACAGAAGCAGGTCTGGTACTACTTTTTAATTCTTGGACAGAAAAAAAAACCTGAATTCTGTTTTTCCAAACAAGTACACAGACGCTCAGTCGCCTCTGTGCTGGGCTTAACCTGTTCAAATTTAACTGGATCAACATCTGTTTTTTTTGTTTTTTTATTGACTCAAATGATCTTAATGTGTGCTGGGTGTTTAAGCAGCAGACTGTCTTGTATTTTGTTGACTTTTAACCTTGTTTTGACGTTTTTATGTCTGATAATTGTCAGAAATCCATCAGAAAGTTACTTTGCAAATTATAGCTCCTGAAGAGAATTGCCTTTTAAATTGTTCTGACTTGCTCTATAATTTGAAAAAGAAAAATAATAACTAGGAAGAAATCTAAAATGGAGCTCTAATTTCTTCTAAACAGTAATAATAATAATAATAACTTTATTTATGGAGCACCTTTTAAAAACAGAGTTTACAAAGTGCTCTACAGAGAAGCAAAGCATAGTCATACATAACGTCAATACCGGTAAACATTTAAGAAAACAGGAGGCAAAAAAGACCATGCCATAAAGGTAATGAATACAACAAAACCAAACAAATAACCAAAACGAGCAAATGGAATAGAAAACAAACAAATAAATAAATGAATAAAATAAACAAAAACAAAAACAGGGGAACAAAAGAACTGCATAAAAGGACGATATCACTTAAAAGCAATTCTATAAAAATGTGTTTTAAGAAGTGATTTAAAAGAAGTTAATAATTCTGCAAGCCTTATCTCCTCAGGTCGGTCGTTCCAAAGTCGAGGGGCCTTAATGGCAAAAGCATGTCACCCTTTGATTTAAGTGTCGACTTTGGAACGGCCAGAAGGGCCCCACCGGAGGATCTAAGGCTGCGAGTTGGCTCATATGGGGCTAACATTTCAGTAATGTAGCTCGGGGCCAGACCGAGGTGGGCCTTAAAAGTGATCAACAAAATCTTAAAATCAATTCTAAAACCAACCGGGAGCCAGTAGAGAGAGGCCAGAACTGGAGTAATGTGATGTCGTCTGTTAAAACCAGTAAGAAGCCTGGCTGCTGCATTCTGGACTAGCTGGAGGCGGGAGATCGATTTTTGGTTTATGCCAGAAAGGAGGGAGTTGCAGTAGTCAAGTCGAGAGAAAATGAGTGCATGAATTACTTTTTCCAGGTCAGAGTCTGACAGTATGGGTTTGATTCTGGAGATGGTTAATTGAAGGAAGCAGGACTGGACCATTTTTTTTTTATCTGTGTTTCAAAGCTTAACTGAGAGTCAAACATTACTCCCACGTTTCTGGCAACAGGTTTTAAATAAGCAGACAGGGGACCAAGTTCACTCTCAATGAGACTGGCGTTATTGTTTGGGGAATTGGACAATATGACTTCTGATTTTGAGTTATTGAGCTGAAGAAAGTTTTGAGCCATCCAACAGTTAATGTCAGAAAGACAATCTAAGACAGCAGCCAAGCTCTTAGTAATCTCAAATTATTCCTCGCCTATGATGGAGTGTCATTATTTAACGCTTAAGTCAAATTACAATTAAATCCGCTCTGTTCTATTTGTTGTACAATATGTGTTCTTATGTCGACTTCTATGATTAAGGTAATATATAAAAGCTTTAAATGCATTTACACCAAGGCGTGTATATTATGGCATCTGTGTGATGGGTTATACTGTAGAAGGCAGTACTGATGAATCACTGTATTTTTCCCTATTAGATATATTTATAGAATACGTCAGTATAGAGCCTTTTGCTAAGTCTCAAATCAGGTCAACGTTTACACACATATAAACACGCACAGATGCATCGTTTCCATAGTTCAGACTTCAGTGAGTGTCCTCTTCTGTTTGCCAGTTTAAGCTGGAGCAAAATACACTTTTAAACTGAAAACATGTTCTTTAAATCCTTGTTTCAGTCCAGCAGCAGAAGGGTTGAAGTCTAATGTGTGATGTGACATCTGCAGGTGAACAGTTTTGAACAGCAAACATGATGACCCATGTGTGTTCATATGTGTGTGTGTGTGTGTGTGTGTGTGTGTGTGTGTGTGTGTGTGTGTGTGTGTGTGTGTGTGTGTGTGTGTGTGTGTGTGTGTGTGTGTGTGTGTGTGTGTGTGTGTGTGTGTGTGTGTGTGTGTGTGTGTGCGTGTGTGTGTATTTGCTTATATGTCTGGGCACGGGGGCTTGGAAAGCATTGAACCGCAAAACACTCTTCATCTATTCTCTATGAAGTTATGTAAGTTTCTCACTTGTCCTCTATTAAATTTGTATGTATTTCTGCTGTGCTTTTGCTGCTTGTATTAATGGCTGATGATCATTCATAGGTTTACGTGGATGAATGCCCTGGACCTGAGAATGACTGAAGGTTTTATTTGTAGGTATAGTGCCTGCAATTGGCTCATCATAGCTTGTTTGTGTGTGTGTACTTGTATAGCTATCTTTGTGAGGACATGTTGGTCGATCCTCATCTCCTGACACCTTCAAAGAGCCGTATGACCGTTAGGACTCGGTTTTAGGGTTTTAAGTTCATGTTAGGGGCTATCAGGAATATCAGTAAGGGTCCTCATATAGATAGCAATGTATTTGTATTTGTGCGTGTTTCATTCAAATATCTGTTGGAGAGAACATGAATTCAGGTTCAAGAATTTGAAAAAATCTGGATCAAAAAAGAGATTTAAAACAGGAATTGTCTCAAATAGTGTAATGGTTTATTTAATATTTCTTTGTTGTTGTTTTTTTTTATATTTTCCAGAATCCAGATTTCAGCGTGCAGTGAAAATAAATTGACCTCAATTGAAAAACATTTATTAACAAGCAACCTCTCAGATCTCCACATTTGCGTATCATAAAATATCGTGCCATCATATACATTGTAACATCTCTAATCATTGATTCTTTAAAACACCTACATTACAAGCATCAACAAACAAACTTCATTCAATATTAAGATACACTGAGCAGTGTAAAAGAAAAACTGGTGATTTAGACACAGATAGGTGAGAAGATAATCTTTGGATACTACTACTGTATGTTGGAAAAAGCAACTGAACAAAAATGACGAAAAGATCAAGATATTCTTCCTGCGTCTCGAGACAAAAGCATTAACATCAAAGTGTAGGACAAAGTGAGAAAAGTACCAAAATATTAGCGATTTCACTGAAAAACAGCTGAGTAGATTCAGTGTAACAAAGTCCAGCTGCTTTTTGGTGCTGTAATTATTCAGATTCAGACGGAGGCCACAGACAGTCCAGGGTTTGGGCGCACCAACTTGTTTTGGTGAAATCAGGACCAATTAATGCGCTGCATATTTAATCCCGGACATCACAGCAAAATCACTCTTTGATGTTTATGCCAACATTTCTTTTCTCTTTCACAAAAGTAAAACTAACAAAATCTTAATTTAAGTGATTGTCTCTGTGCCAAATACGTGTCTCGTGTTTTACATAACCACTGTGCTGCGGAAAAACAACATTTAGTATGCTACAAATACAGTCTCACAATGAATGCATTCAACTGACAACAAAGATCCACATTCACATCAGAACATTTCTACATGCTTCCTGTTTTCTGAGAGTGGTGCCTGCAGCATTCCTCAAGGCTAAGTTGAAGTCCTTTCACTCTAAAACAGCGTTTTGACACTGGGGTTGTCTTTGCAAAATTGTGCTTTACTCTTCTATTTTCAAGCAGTGTTGTTCCTTTTCTCGTTCAATTTCCACTGTTGAACTTTCTGAACTCATGTTTTATCAGACATTTTAACCTCAGCTCTGATGAGTGTTTAGTGTAAACAGTTACAGTCAGTGTTTGCATATTGCTCCTGATACAGCATGTGCACCGACTCAAACAAAGTACATCAAGGAATTCAGTGACATTTGCAGAAGTATTTGCTGAAACAGTGCTCAAAGTGTAAAAAAAATGAATCTGTTCTGGGGTTAGTTGTAGCAGCTGGTGTTTTAGCTGACACTAATGTTACATCCACAGGCTCTTTGCTACTAGCAAGTAGTGCTAATGTTGGTTTGCTGCTCCCGGCCTGCCTAGTTCTAGTTGGAAAGGATTCAATGTTCAAAGCTCTGCTGTGTCATTATCCGACTCTGTTCTTGTTCTCTTTGTGCCCGTTTGGAGCCAGGCCAACATTATTGAAAGGTTAGTTAGACTGGCATTAACAGAGAAAACAGCCAGTGAGAACCACAACAGCTGAGCGTCACATAGAGCCCCCTGGGAAATGTAGTTTAGGTAGGGCCCTTATAAATGGCTCAGATAAGCTGATTTGGAGGAAAAAGTATCACAAGCAAATGTCCCGGTACACCTAAGAGCTAAATGCAGGACTGCGTCTCGGTGAGTGCCGGCCCACTTTGAGCACTGTGCTGGAAACAAAGTAAACATTTTTTAAGCAATTTTATGTCAAGTTATGGCTTTTCAATGTATAGATCGTCTGTAATGAGAAATTTTGTAATCCAGCTTCATAACTAAGGTCCATGTGTCACAAAATTACTAACATGAGTGGAAAAAGTAAGCAAGACCAGTATAATTATTTAAGGCTGGATTTCCTACATAAATGCATCATTAAAAAAAACCTACACTTTAAAGCAATAAGTCCTCAAATTTACACTCGTGAAAAAGGATGAAGTGAAACAGAAAAAGAAAGTCGCTCCACAAAACAAATCTGCAATAATGGCTAAAAATATTATAAGTTGCTTCATTTTCACATTAAATCGACTGTTTGTTAAGTGCTACATTTATTTAATGCCCGTTTGTTAGGTCAACAGTTGTAAAAATATAAACACTGTACAGAAACTTGGCAAACAATTCTAACAAGAGAGGATGATCCCAGTTAGGAAAGAAGAAATTAAAAAGAATACTGCACAACTATGATGCAGAAGAAACTCACAAGGGTGTAATATTCTGAAAAGCCTGAGGTCTAAAGATAAAACCTGACACACAGATAGACCTCACATTTCACACAAAGAGGCTTTAAAGGCTTCATAAAACATGAATGCATATATAGTATATGTATGAATGACCATGAAACTGTTTCTCAGGTTAATGGTTTGTATAAAATATTTTTTTATTGAGTAAATATCTCAAACTGCTTTTCTACATCAGTTTGTTGTTGTGTTTCTTCAGTCTACAACCCTTAAAATTTTTAACTCATAGTTATGATTTCATATTTGTCCTGGCCATTGTTCTCCTGCTTTTCAGGCTCACGCTGGTGCAACTCGATGAAGAGAAAGTAAATGCCTGCACCAACTGCTCCACCTACCATCGGCCCGGCCACAGGAATCCACCACCAGCAGCCTCCAGCTCTGCAGGTAGGACACATAAACATAAATCATTATGATGAAATATAAATTAACAACAAATATTTGTGGTTATTCACAGTTTCCTGCCCAATTTAACCCTTAACCCACCACTGAGCGGTCCAACACACAGGCCCTGAAGGAGCTTTGCTACGTATACGATTATTCAAGCTGCATCAGACTGCACAGCTTTAACAGATAGTGTGCAGTACAAAATATGAGGCATGGAGGGCAAAGGTTTACCGGGGAGAGAGGGGGGGGCCCAATGTAACACTCATGTCATAGAGTAGATGGATGGAGACAGGAAATGTCCATGTTAAAATGTGAGCGTTTAGGTTATCAACAACACAAGACAGCTGACTGTAGAGTTGCTCACGTCAGTTACAAAATACTATGCACAAACAATATAAGATTATTGGTTTAAAGGAATAGTTTCATACTTTTTTGTTGGAACCGGCAGGTGATTATCTTGGCACGAAGACTGGAGACAGAAGAAGCAGCTAGCCGACTCTGTCCAAAGGTAATTAAATCTACCTGTAGCTCTTAATCCCACCAGTTAACATGTAATACTTGTTCTGGTCCAGAAACTAAAGCATAAAAGAAACATTGGAATTGTAGAGTACAGCTTGACCCTTACTAGAGACTTAAAGACAGGATGTTTTGGCCACTGCTGCTTCACTTTTGACCCATCTGACATTTCTGTTTTGAATCTGTCTCTCGCAAGTCCTCCAATAGTTTATTAAATTGCTACGGCACTGCTATGTACACTGCCTCTACCGTGTCTGTGTTTCTGTTTCTATCATCCCACCTTAAACAAGTTATACACTGTAGTCAGAGATTACAGTAAAGTCTTAAGGAGCTCGGTTTGTTAGACCTCCTGCATGTGTCCTCTTTGTCACTCTGCCCCCCCTCAACCAGACTCTTAAACTTTTCATGAGGGAGATTAGAGCTTTGCTGGTTAATGTGGCTGCACGGAGCCTTTAAAGCAGGTGAAAGGGCTGCAGTTAACACAGCTGATGCACAAGCCTGAGCGTAAACAAGCATCCAAACAGGTCATCTCTCTCTCCTGTTTGCATTCGGGAAGTAGACTAGAGGCAGGAGGTGGTTGGATTATAGACTTTAATCTACAGCTGCTGCTAAGATGATCAGGCCAGCAGACAGACACCCAGCGGGTCACATTGAAACCATGTGTACATGCTGAAAAGAAATGTAATGTACAGAAATCCTGCAGCCTCACTAAAGCTTTTTTTTTTTTTTTTTACATTACACTGCATTTTAAGTATCTGTGTTGATATAATAAATGTAAAAGATTACATCAGATTTAGTGCATACTTAGATACTAAGAGTTTATCTGTGCATTAGAGCAGTCTTTCTTTATATTTGTAAAGTCGTACGAGCCATCTGGCGCTAGTTACAGCTGAGAAACTGTTTAAATGTTACTTTCAAGTTCGAAAAAGACTTCTGCTTTTGAAAATTATTAGTTGTATTGAACTTTTAAATCAGATCTGCACTTAAAACGGCCTTTATAAAGGCACCATCATTATCCAAGCAGTGTTTTGTTCTCAGCTTGACAACCACATCAGCCACTCTCAATACATTTAAGCAGTGACATGCACAGACACTTTCAGGGGCAGGGGTTAAACAGATTGGTCCAGGACAGGGCCAACAATGATGGGGTACTGAGGGCAAAGGCACAAACCGCATGTACTTTCCACCAATCAAAACTGAAATAGGCAGCAAACCAAAGCTGTGTTTGGTAAAAAGGTAAACGCTGCCTTTATAATACACAAAAAGTTATAATTTCTGCCGGAAAGTAGTACGGTCAGAAGGTAGTGAAGGTTACAGTAATAGAGCCGCGGAGAGCTCCCATCAAACTACAAAGTTACTTCTGGAAAGTCTCCACTGCAGAGTTTTAAGAGGTGACAGAGAACATGTTTTGAGCTTGATCAAAGATGTTTTGGTAAACCAGGACAGCGCCGACTTTATCCAGTTGAGGTTGGAGGAGAGTGGAAGAAACATTTGGAGAAGCTAAACGTGACTCTGGAGGCTCGAATCCGACAGCATCTAATTGGCATGAGTTCACCGGAGAAAGCTCCTCAGTGGAAATATGCCAGGAGATGATTAGATCAGAAATGGAAATGTTAAAAGATTCAAATATTTTAGGGCGCAACAGTTGACGTGCCTTTTCGTTATTATAGAGATTTTGGGGAAAGAAAGTTGGAACTGACTCTGCTTTGTGTTACTCAGTTTAAAGAAGAACAGCAGGGTTTCTGTCCAGGTCTCACAAAAGCCCTGAGGACTCTATAAGTTTGCTTTGACATCCTTTGTGTGATTTTATAACTTGGATATGTTCTCTGAGGCGACCTCTTTAAGTATGGTATAAAAAGTCTGCTGTGGTGAACCATTTAGTTTATGTACATGTAGCGTGACAGCTTTGTTTGCACTCTTGACAAAGTCCGAAGTTAAAGTGAGACGGGTGCAACTTGTCCCCTCTTCTGTTTGCAGCACACAGAAAGTATCTGAAATGTACATTTCAGTGGCATTAGACTGGCTCCTCCTCTGTGTTATTGCTTTTTTTAATTTTATTCAATTGTGGCTGCAGTTTGGAGTGTTGGTCAAAGTGAGGTAAAGTTATTTTTTTTTTTACCATGGTGACAAAGAAAGAGCAGAGACAAAACAAGCTCTCCCAATTTCTTTGTGCAACTTAATTTTCCAGATGTGAACCTGTCCTGTGAATGAATTACGCAGATTGAGACAAAGGAGCAAAATTTTCACAGCCTCAGAATTCATTATAATCCCATTAAAGGGGAGGCTAAAACACACCTGCTGAAATTTCACTTTCAGTGTCCGATCAAAGGATAACTCAGCAGCTGATGGAGACTTGCAAAAGGATCAACCAGTCTGAAACATGAGTGTTCATATCAGAGAAGTCTGAGCTGAAGTGCTGGCTCAGCACAGTGAGGTCACTGTGTCCACAGACAGGTGGACCTGTAAAGATCCATCAGCTGGGGAGACATGTCCGTGACTCCCTCTTCTGTTGTTCTGCAGCATAACTCAGGTTGGATGTTTAACCTCCTCGGATAGAGTTTCTCTCCAACTGTGTGCAGCTTCTTCCTTTTTTCAATCCACTGAACCGTTAAATAACTTTGTTTCTTCTGAAACCATTGCAAGCTTAGCTGTTCACTTTTCCTGGCTCATGCCCTTCTGTCGGAAAAATCTCCAGGATTAATGAAAGGATTTAATTGGATGCTGCGGGTGTTGTATTGTTCGATGGAGCTTTAGCTTGGCTGGCTTCGCTTCGCTTTGCCAGCAACAGAAGACAGATCACATATTGTCGTCTCCCATCAGTCCTCCCAATGAAGCCGAACTCAGCATGCAACTCATTGGAATTGTGTCACTTGATGACAACTGTGGCTCAGGAATGTGGTGAGCATCCGTCCAGGTAGATAGCCAACAGCTTACTGAGCGGCTGACATGGTGTTGATTGATTGACAGGGTAGCCGTAGAACATTGATATAATGTTTCAGAACATATCAGAATTTCCGTTGGCTCAAAGCTAGCATGAGATAATATGGTTAACGATCTGTTTCATTTATTGCACAGCAAAGCAGAAGTGCTCTTTATGTGCATAAATTAAATTTTTATGAGTCACTATAGATTTATTGATTATTAATCCATTTTTAAAAATAGTTTGCAGACCCCATGACAAAGTGTCATGGGCCCCTTGGCATCCAGGGACCCCATTTAGGGAACCACTGCTCTAAAGGGTAAGTGGGTCTAGCTAAAGAATGGACGGACCAACGTTAATGTGGCAGTACATCCTCTTTTGTGTTCAAGTGGTCCAAATCTTAACAGCCTTTAACAAAAGATGGCAAAGTTCATACATACTAAAATTTCTAACTTGTGTTTTTTTAAGAAGTTTTATGTAGCTAACTGCAAGAGCAAAATTTATGATAATCTGATCAAGATGTGATGTTTTAGCGAGCATAAACGAAACATTGACACAAAGTAGGACTACAAGCACAACTGGGATGTCAAGGGGAAGAAAACCAGACTGAGCAACATACAATTGTGCCATTTCAGTAATGAAGCGCTGAATATTTCATATCTATCTGCATGGAATCTCTTCCTGTTCACTGAAATCCCACAGCCCTTTTTCAAAATGCAGGAAATACACGCAAGGTCTTTGAAATATTAATTCAAATTGTCAAGACAGCAGAGATGGTGCTACAAATTCTGCTCTTTACATGGGATGAGGAAGAGCAGCCACTTGGTTTCTTACATCACACATCTACTATGTCTCAGGCGCTGGTGAGTGTAAATGTTGCAGCAGAAGATGGACCAGGCAGGCGGACTGAGTTGTTTCTTTTTTTTTTTTGCACTTTTTTTCATGAATCTTCTTGTTCATAATCCCAACATGACTCTGGATAGTAGAAACTTTCAAACACTGTACTGAACAGGTGAAAGCAGCCAAGTTTAATTTTCTCAATCAGTAAAAGTACCTGAAGACTTCCATGCCCCACCCAGCCACAGCCGTGAAGAACCGCGGGCCGAGGTCTCGTGCCGGGTTGATTGGATAGCCACAGTTCAGACCCATGGACACCCCGATGGCCATAATGATCAGGCCGATGCACAGAGGCTCCATGCCTTTTGGAGCGCCAATATTCTTCCTGTCAGTGATGGCCAGGATGCACAGGACCAGAACACCAGTTGCAATTACCTTAAAAACAGACGCATCAGGAATTCAGCATAACATCAGTTGTATTCAGCGTAAAACGTTTTGTTTTTTTTGTTTTATTTTTATTGCTACTTTTGAAAGGATGGTTTTGAGCTCCCTCATCTGCCATGTGTTTTATCTAAGCTTATTAAGGGGCTTCCCCTTCCCCCTGGTTTCAGTCCATATAAGACAGCTTTAATATACAGCCCCATATGGCTGTTGATAAAAAAAATTAAAATAAAAAAAGTAGCACAGAGGTACATAATTTCACCTATTATAATACGTCAAGTATGAGTTAAAAATGTTTATTTTGTTTAATTTTACAGATTCTAATTTGACGGTTTTAAGACACCCAGTCTGTGATCCAAATGCCCAAATACCAAAACACACCATAAGAACCTACTGTTATTCTTTACAAATGTCGTAATAACTCATAACAACAAACTGTAAATTTATTGATTATACTTCTAATGGTATTTCTGTTTATGCATATATATTGTTATGCTTTGCCTAACAAGCAGCTATATATCACAAATACAAAAACTAACATGCTCATCTCGCCTCATACACATCCAGAGCAGATGGTAGTTATTCTCAGCATCGAGGCAGAATTGTTCATACATCCGCGAACAATTCACGTGTCCATTTCTTCTCACACTCGTGCCCACGACTGCACTCAATGCGAGCTCACGTCTCTGTATGCTCTAGTGGTTTCCATGTACACAAAGTTTCCTGTTGGGGAAATCTTTGCTATCTCACACCAATAATTGAATATAAAATAGACGGAAAGCCCTTCAAAGTTAATATTTCACGTGAGACTCAAAATCACATTTTACTTTCATGTTATCGTTCAGTTTACATCGTTTGTAAAAGTAGACAGTCCATTTCCTTAACGGGTACGTTAGACAAGATTTATATGTAATGGAGAACAATTCTTTACTACAATGTAGGTCCTTAAATATATATCTATAATATCTATAGCTCAGCATCTTGTGACACCAGGTTTTATATTATGTATAACCTGCATATCATGCCTGGTTTTCTTGATTTACATCTTTTTTTTGTTTGTTTTTGTCTTTTGGATTTTTGTAGTGTCTGGTTGTAGGAATGCAATACTGTGAAACACTTCATCTCTTTACTTCCAAGTGCTCCCTAAGGTAGTTTATGCTTAATCTTATTCAGGTATAGCACATACTCAAGATACATCTACTGTTTATCCACGATTTATGCATGTTTTTTGGTTGAGCACCATTTTTTTTTATCTATAAGTGATGTTTTAAAGTCAATAAAATGTAAATCATGAAATAGATTACAAGTAAGTCTTAAGCCCTACCTGATCAACAAAACCATTTAGGACTGACAGATGTTTTGCAGGATATGATGCAAATATGTTGGCTGTGGCGTTTTCACCAGTGACGGCAAATTCTCCATTCGTAAAGTCCATCAAAGCATCTGTGGAAAATGAGACAATAAATATGAATTTATTGAGCTATGAGCAACAAGATCCTCTTATGAGTCATTCATAAAAACAGTATTATCTGACAAATATATCCAAATTTAACAAACATTGGAGACAGTTTTTTGGTAGTTATAGTATTTAGACATTTAAACCTACCATAATACAACACGTATACAGCACAGGATCCAGCAAACGCCCCCAGAAATTGTGCCACCACATACGCAGGGAACTTCTTCAGAGGCAGCTTCCCCAGTATCACCATGGCCAGAGAGACTGCAGGGTTCACGTGTGCCCCTGGAACAATGCAATAAAAAGCAGCAAAATGAAGTACTGTTTGGATAAAATTTACACAACGCATAAAAGAGAGGACAGTGCTGTCTGGCCAACCTGAAAACGTTCAGATTATTATCCCTTCAGACAAAGAAAGGCAGCAAGCAGATGTTTGGCATTTTGCATACCATTAAACTCCTACTTAACTGTCAGACTCACCCCAAAAAAAAGTTAATTCAGCAGAACCAGACATATATTTTTATTTCATGCATTCTTCTACCTCGTTAAATAAATAGCATTCTCTCTTCACTATAAAGTAGTACTCTCTTGTACTCAACATTGACATTTTTTATGCAGCAGAACCTGTCGACTGACTAACTGATTGATTAATAATTTCAGCACTAAAACAAATCTAAAACATCTGAGACCAAGGTGATGGAGGTAGGCGTTTTAAAAGTCTCTTCTCTTACAAGCTGAGATAAACTCAGTGTGCAGAGGATTAAAACATTCAGAGACAGGCTGGCTGATCATGTCGTACAGTGATCAAACCTTCTGATGGTCATTGATTCACTTAAAAGTTTCGGGATACCTTCAAACAAAGGGCACTGGGTTTGTGTGCCTTCAGAGTCGATCTGTTTTCCTACATTCTGCATTGTCCCAAAGAGCCGTGTTTGAACACATTCCAGCCAATTGTTACTGGGCTGTGATGGCAGTGTGGGGTCATTTATTTAACACTCTGGGATCTTGGCTTTGACCTTGATGTGGTAACACCACTGGGGGTATCAGCCATGCGCCCATTGTTAATCTCCCCGTCCTGTTCACAAACACTGCCCACGACAACCAGCCAGACCTGCCTGTCTGAATTGCATCTGACATAATCTGCTCAAATCTGCTTAAGGCACACGTAGACTGCAGGTCATTAGAGTGACCATGATGTGTCACACTTACGGTATACTGTCATCTAAAATCTCAGACTACAAAGTGAAAACAATTGTGTTTTCTTCTCCTATGGGGCTGCCCTGCCAGGGAAGCCTAGAAAGCCAGGCTTGCCACACCTGACCCCCCTCCTCTCCAGAGACCCATGCCCCAGTAAAGCTCATTAGTCCAATACCTATGATCATCTTCAGAGATGTCGTTGGACAGAAGCTTCCCACTGAGCGGTGGACCCCAGGGCTGAATGGCCCAGTCATGCAGCAAAAGCTCTCCATATATTAACCTCCCTGTCCTCAGGCTTTTCTACTACTCTTCTGAAGCTTTACAACTCCTCTTATTAAACATGTAGCCCGAGTGATCCTGAACCATGATCCGGAGTGATCACAACTATCATCCTATCAACAAAATAATGTTCAATTCCCAGTCAATCTGAAAATGTTTACTAGATAGTGTTAAACATCTTCAAACACACCAAACATACCAGTTCTTCTAAACCACTCACAGAGACATAAGTCTATATTAAAATGACTTTTAAATGTTTTAAAAGAATACTTATTTACTTGAAAAAGATCAACACCACTCTCATGTCTGTCTGTGAAACATAAAGCTACAGCCAGCAGTGCTTTAGCGTAGCTTAGCACAAAGAATGTACACAGGGGGAAACGGTTAGCGCGCCCAAAATGACCAAAAAAATCCAACTGTGGCTAAAAATCCAAATGAAGCAATTAACATATTATAGCTTGTTTGTGTAATTTGTGCAAAACCCAAAGTGTGAATTAGTTGTCAGACTATCTCGTCCAGGACCACTACATTCATATAACCGCTTACAATCAAGAAACAGTCAGATATGTACCTTAATAAAACTGCAAATAGTCACTTTTATAATTCAGGTTTTGCAGAGATTAACCAAACAAGTAATAGTAGTAATAATAGTAGTAGTAGTAGTAGTAGTAGTAGTAGTAGTAGTAGTAGAATTGAGCTTCAGGGGTGCTGCCAACTGCTTCCCCTTGTTTTAAAAAAAGTAATTATGCCATCAGACACCACTAGATTTATCTAATCCCTTGTTATAGCTCTGATGAGGCTTTTTCTCCTCACAGGCGTGATGAAATAGCTATACAACACCTCGTGGAGTCTGTACAACCCTTGACATGCCGAATGCCTTAATTTCTGATAAATGAACCATTTTGGCTCAGAAAGCCCATGAGAAGCACGGTGACATTTAACACTATCCCTATCACTGCTGGCAAAGCACAGAGTGCTCTTCTTGTAATCCTCGAGGAATGCGTGTCCCATTTGGACATCAGGACACAATATCTCCAGCCTTCAAGCACATTTCGACCACCATTAAGCTGAAATTCAGCCCACTAGAGAGCGAGTAATTAAATAATGCCACCAGGTTTACCAGGTTTCACTCATTTTCACATTCGTATCAGTAATTCTTACAATCTCGGTCAGAGAGGAGGTTTACTACATGCTATGCTCTTCATAAATGCAAGTATATAGTTATATACTTATACTTTGAAGATGGGGACAACAGTGACACAGAGTAACCTGGAGGAGAGAAAGTGCAATACAAAGGCAGAGAGTTTACACGACATCCATGACCAAAGATCGCATCTCCATCAAACAAACACTGAGAGGCGACCTTTGTCACCAGCTTGTTTTTGTACCTTTTTGAAGGCTGAAATATTAAGAACTATACGGTTGTTGTTTTTTCTTGAATCTCTTTTGCTAAGAAACCATTGAACAGAAAAAACAACTGAACTAATGAGAAGACAAACTGGCAACAAATTGGCACTCATGTTGCAACTGCATGCTGACAGACAGCTGAAACACTGGGACTAATCTATTAGTTGACAAACATTTAATCAGCAATCACTTGAATAATTTATTAATTGTTAGTTGTTTTCTTTCAAGCAAAATGCCAAATGTGTCTTAGATTATTATGAAAATGTGTGTTTTTCTTTGATTCTGTCACTTTAAACTCCATATCTTTAAGTTTAAACTGGAGTTGTTGAATGAAGAAAAATAATCTACAGAATACATGAGAGTAAAAAGGATCTGTAGTTACAGGAGTTAAGAAAGTGAATGGTTTAAATATATAGTGAATGTGAGCTGCACATGTGAGTGAGTTTTACCTGACACCCCCCCTGCCATGTAGACGGCCATCATGACTCCCAGAGTGAAACCAATGTGGATGGTCAGTGGCTCCCCGAGAGCCCCTTTACTCAGCACCGTTTGGGCCACTGAACCGCATCCAAAGAGCTGGGAAACAGACAAGAACAAAAATACAAAGAGTGGAGGTAGAATGGCTCATTGTTTTTAATTATTCCAATTATACCCGCCATTAACACTAGCCCTCTTGTCCACCAAGAGCCTCCGACTGCCATAGACAATTTGTCCAAGTTGGAGCTCGAAACAATAATTAATCCCCCACTTATTAAGTAAAAGGCACAAGTAATTTAGAGGGGGGAAAAGTGTGGAGACGTGAGCAGTCATCCAAAAACAAAAAGGGTTCCTTGTTGGAAGCTGCATCCCTCCTCTGATGGTGGATAACAGGCATTAAAGCAGAAGTGACAGGTGGAGATCAGGGTTTACAGGTGGAGGCGGGGACACTTCAGACTACCAACACAATAATTTAAAAGCAGACATCTCCTTAAATGAATGAAATGAAAACAGGTTAAAAGAACTGTCCTGCAAAGTGAACTAATCGTTTTAATTAATGTAATCTCATATTTATTGTTATTAAGAAGTTCATAATTGTGAAGCAAAGATATAATATATTTATAATCCTTCAAAATGAGTGGACCAGTTGGCCTTCTCTTTTGGATGAGTGGTGAGGAAATGAAACAGTCCCATATCAGTCATATCTTATTATGATTCCTACTAACAGTCTGTCAGGAGCAAATTACATCTGAGCACATGAAAGAGAGAGACTGTTATTTCTGGAATATCCTCTCTGTTAATAGAGACATATGAGAGACAGCAGTCAGAGTCCCCAGAGGCCCAGTTTGACACCTTATTAGCATACTGGTTCACATCTTTAAAGCGGCTGTTTAAGCTGGATGACAGGTGCAGAGGGAGGTACTCACTATCAGGACAAATATCCCCAGAAATTCCGCCAGGAACTCCTTAAAGATGTCCCGCCTCAGGCCAAATTTATCCTTCATCTTCCTCCTGCTCTCATTTTCCATTTTTTTTTTTTTTCCCCTGCGGCTTCTTGATGTCTTCCTCCGACCACAACAAACAGCTAACAACTATGAGGGCGTCTCAGAGAGAGTCGGTGCAGGTTGTCGCCTCCCACTCGGTGCGCTCGGACCGTGCAACCCTCGGCAGGCTGACAAGCACGTTAAGCTCTCTGCATCTGTTTCCTTTTATCGCCACAAGGGGTCTACTTTTTATTACAATATGGACTCCACATTAATACACTGCCTTCCAGATCGTGCAGTTGGTGGAAATATTTGTTTGGATCCTGTTTAAATTCAAATTTGTTTGTAGATGCAAAGCACACATTTGCACAATGGGGAGACATTAGACATGCGATTTTAAAATGCCGTTATAGCACTATATTAGAAGATCCTCAATTAGTTGCATACCTTGACGAGGAGATGAAATACCAAACAAACAATTAAGGATATTTATTTGGATGTAGATCAATAAACTAGCAATAATAAAGACTCGTGGACGGACTCACGAACAACGTCCCATAGGAAATGAGAATTAAGAAAGCAACTGTTGTCACATAAAATATCCTCTATACATTAAAAGTTTCAAATATTGTCCTGTTACACCATTAAAATTCGGCTCACCGATAGAACTGTTCTGTAAAAAGTCTTTGCTGTATTAAGCTCTGATTTGATACGTTTGCCAGTAAAATACAGGCCTAAAGTAGATTTTCTGTTGCTCTCTCAGAGGTCAAACACAATTTAGTGGAAATAAACTCTTTGAACGGCTCAGTGTAAATGAAAAACAACAAAAATACACGCATATATTTTATTTTGTATTAAAACATTTCAGGTCCATTGAAAGCTTTTTATATTTTAGATTATAGTTGGATTATCTTGAACAGACGTTTATGGGGGATAATGTGCTTTTCTTTTTTCTATTTTGTTCTCTATTGATCACAGAGCATTGTGCTAGCGTTCATATTTTGTAAATAAATCAGAGTAACTTCAAATGATATGTATATATGCTGTCTAATTTTGTTTTTTTTATTTTTAATTTTAAAAACGTTTTAAAATCATCAAAGCAAACTGGACAAAAAAATCCACTGTTGAAATAAATTCAGGAAAACTTGTGAACATAAATATTATTTAATGCAGTTTGATATTCATATAAACATTAGGGTAATTTCGCCACCGTGAGAAATGTTTGCTGAACATTTTGTGGGTCAGTGCAGACAGTCGGTTTTCACGCGCTTTTTCTTTCTAGTTTTTGATTTTATTTCTATCACTGTAGG
Source organism: Brachyistius frenatus (assembly GCF_029030835.1). Taxonomy (NCBI): domain Eukaryota; kingdom Metazoa; phylum Chordata; class Actinopteri; family Embiotocidae; genus Brachyistius; species Brachyistius frenatus. Next base: position 1,798,116 of record NW_027210614.1, read on the forward strand.
GTCATGAAAATGCAACTGTCCAATGTGTGCAACACACAAAGTAAACGTTTGGGTTTTTTTTTTGTTTTTTTTTAAAGGAAAAGAAGAAAAACCTATGACAGGCCATTCATATTTTCTCTCTGTACAGGTTTAAATGTTATTTAGAACTTTATTGCTGATAAAGTCACAACAGAAATAATGTCTCAACTCTAAAAAGTCACCAACTCTTCAACTCTTTCCGGTTGTCTGCAATAGTCTGTCGTAGATATGTTTTAAAACTTATCGGGGCAAAGGATCAGAGACCGTGCGTGCCGGGGAGACTCACTTTTCTTTTACCACGTTTGTAAACGTTTCTCACTCAACTTCCTTCATGCTGTGAGCCCAGATCAACTTCTTCCAGACATCCTGTCAGTCATATTTCCATTTTGCATCGTTTCATGTTACCATCAACACCCAGTTCAGCTTATTAAACCGCTGATCCTGCTAGATAATGTGCAGATCTCATCGGATGGGAGTGTGACCCTGCAGTGTCCGAGGCTCGCTTCATCCAACAGAGGGAGCTCCATGAATACATTTGAAGATGCCGGCCGAAGTTTGTCCCACCGTCTCCCCGGTATGTCTTATCTTCCGTTCACTGCGCTTTGTGAAAAGGTGAGGCGACAGGCTGAGGACGGGATGTTTTGAATCCATTAATCAGTGTCACCGTTTCAGGCACGTCCTCTTTGATGTGAAACAGACACTTTGAGAGTGTCGCCCATGCTGTGAAAAAAGGGTGATGTGCTGATGGAGAAAAAGCATCCTCCGGGGATTTGCAAATGATGTGCCTACATCTGTCTCCAAACTCCTTTGTCCTGTCAAGAGGCTCAGATTATGAAATCTAAAATGGAAAGGCTGGTTCAAGTGGGTTATTAAACCTGAGCTTGCTAAAATAAGATAATTTGTATTAACCACAGTTCTTTATTAATTTCCTCGTTCTTCACATTTTTCACCATCTTTAATCCACAAATGAACATTATTTACATCTTTACCCGCAAACTGCCGGCTGTTGTTACCCGAGTGATTTCATTAGAGTGTGAGCCTTTGTTTCTGATGTACTATGGTTTTCTTTAATTCCTTCAGTTTTCTGAGACTGGCTCGCTCACAGCTAATTGGGGGATGTTTATTGAGGAGGTTTAAAGGAGGCGCTGGAAGGAATTATCACCTGCGGGACAAATCTTTGCCAACAAAACCCCAGCAAAGTAGCAGCAATCCCTGTAGTTTACATTTGCATATGATCTCAGACCTGTGGGAAGGTTGTGTCAGGCAAATAAGACTACAGTCAGGGTGATAGCGAGCCGAGAAGTGTTCTGACACCTTTATCCACTTAGAAGATGGTTGATAATAGTGTGAGAGTTTACATTTAGATTTTAATGCATTTGTGTGATGTTGCTTTGTTAACTGCCGCTTCCAAGGAAAATAATTAACTTTTGAACTACACTGAAAGTCTTTAATGTGCTCAGAAACATGTAAATGTGAATACTTAGCCTACAATTGCATGTCAACAGGGCAAACTCCATCTGCAGAGGAAGATCATGCGATAAGCTCCAGAGCTACTAAATGGACCTTGTGAGAAGATTATTTTGCCAAACAAATAGTTATGTTGGCTTCATTAGGCTATTATGCTTCAGGAAGTTTGAGTAACTATAGTCTGTTTCATCAAAGGGGCCCATTTAGAAACTTTTTAGCCAAATGCGTAAAGTTACCTAATGGAAAAATAGTACTAAATTATTATTTCTATTGAGTTAAGATACTTGTGATTGATCAGTTCCCAACTACTTTGATAATTCATGGCATTGAGTTTGAGCATGATATGTGCCTATTCAAAACTGAATTAGTGAAGAAAAGCGTCAGCTGTTGGTGAGTGAAAACAGTGGAAACTGAGTGCACCGGGAGTGTGAGGTGGGTGGGGTGGATGTGTTCCTCCTCCTTAACACGCATGGCTGAGGTCGTTTATGTAAATGCTTGAATTAAATTTTCAAAAGGACAGCCCTTCTCTTTGCCCAATGAAAATGAACCGCGGCTGACACCTGGCTATAAACCCAGGAAGGAGCCCAAAATCCCAATCAGAAATCCGCTGAAAAACCCCCGAGAGAGGCGCAGCAGGCAGACGAGTGGAGAGACGGCCGTGATGACTTCCAGTAAGATCGAGATCCCCGGAGAGGTGAAGAGCGACCCCGCTGCTCTCATGGCATCCCTCCAGCTGATGCCCTCACCGGTGCCCAACCCGGAGATCAAGTACACTAAGGTCTGTTTGTCTTCACACTCCGCCGCCGACCGACTCGAGTTTGCCTTCTGCCTAACAACCCCGCTCCTGCACGCAGGATATGTCTGATCTGAAACCAAAACTTAGAACTCTCTTACAACCAAACGGAGTCTGTGGGTCAGCAGCTGAAGCTTCAGTGTCAGACCTTGATAAACTTCTCACAACAGACCTTTATAACTGTAAGTAGCCTACGGACCTGGATCACTGACGGCTGCACGTTTTTAAGTCTCGATAAAGTTTTTTTCATCCGCACGTGTTCAGTGTAAATTATCATTACATCATCCATAACTCTTGCAAAGTGTTGTAATTAATGAATAATGTATACTAAATATAACTGATATAACACTTTTTATACGTATTAAAGTTTGTTTGTGTTTTGGTGGTACCACTTTAGGTGATAAATACAACAAATTGACTACTTGAAACAATTTAGTTGATTTATAATTTTATTAAATGTGAGTATTTGCTCAACTGCACAGACCTAGAATTAATTGATTTGGCTGGTAGTTATAATTGCTCGTGCAACAAAATGGCCAGTTCATTTTTTTTAATAGACGCAGTAACGTAGGCTACTATTGATAAAGAGCATGTCATAGTTTGACCGTGTTGTGTGCCAGACCGACTACAATTTTATAACAATGAGTCACGTGGTCATTTTTTCCCCACTGTTATTATATTATTTTATATTTGTGCCACGTTGCACCTGGAGTGCAGCTTCACTGAGGACCCAGGCCAACATCATTTCAGGTTACTGTGGGAAGCCAATTAATACAACATGTTTTTAAAGGGACATAATAAGTAAGTAAGTAACTAAAATGGTACTTAATCCTGCAAGACTGAAACCCAAACTTTCTGTCTTTAAATTATTCCCATATGACTAGGGTATAGGTGTTTTTTTTTTTTTTTTTTTAAATATTTATTGAGTTGTAAAGTTCTTAGTTTGCTGTAATTATTTTGGCTCACAGTCATAATAGGCATCAGTACCCCCCCCCCCCCCCAACCCCCTCATCCCCACCCCGGCCTCCCAAAAAAAAGAAGACGAAGAAACAAATACAAAAAAAAAAAAAAAATCCTCTCAGCCTGTTCTATTTTCTTTTTAATGACATCAGTAATGACAAGACACTTAAGTCCAAAAAATTACACAGGTCAAACTATTTGAATCAAATTATTACAAAACAAAAACTTAGTTTAAAGAGTAAATGGTTTAGAATTGAAATGTGTTTTGTCAAAAATGTGTTTTCAGGGCAGTTTTCGGTTTCTCTGAGTGTGTGGGTGGGACACACTCAGAGAAAGAGGATGCAACAGCTGCAGAAAGAAGCATGAGTCAAACAAAGAACTTGATTCAATAAATTTCAGTCATGAAACAAATGTTGCAAATAACCACAAAAAAAACCCTGATAATCTATACTTTTTGTTGCCGTGATAAGTAAATAACAGTTAATATACTTTTGCAAAAACAAGTACATTAATACAAGTCAATCTCATTTCAAGCGTTCTACCTTTGAATGTGAGTCCTCACCCACAACAAATGTTGATCCACTCACATTAAAAATAGCCGTCATGCAAATTGTATTGTTTCTGTTTGATAAATTGTCTTAAACATTTTGATAGTTTTTTTTTTTTATTCATGCTCCAATTCATTCACTTTCAAGTAAATTGACATCATTAGTTTAAGATCAGGTCTTGGATTGTTGTAGCGTTAACAGTGATTTTTACTTCGTCAGTCTTAACAGTCAGGGTGTAGCCTGCTGCAATTTGTTGATACTGAAAAGGTCCTTTGGCTGTTGAACAAGTGTTTTTATGATTACAAGATAAAAAGGGCACACACAGGACAATTTAATGATAGCATGGTGGAAGTTCATTCACTGCTATAATTGCTCTGTGTTAACACATACCTCATGGTTTTAAGTGCAAAGGGCATGCTGCTGCTGCTGCACCGCAAAGAGGACAGTACATGTTGCATAGGCTCTGTTGTGTTGCAAGATTTCCATTCCTTCACAGTGCAGAGTGTTGGTTAAAAGGGTGGAAGCAACGGTGTACAGGAGGAAATTTAGGGAGCGACTTGGTGAATTAACCCCCAGGAATTTGGATCATCCAGTCCCTGTTGGTTTGGTGGACATAGGGGGCAGAAGGGCCCTGATTTATGGGCACCCCTGGCGTGGGCTCTCCTCACACCCTGTTCCTGTTCTCCACCCTGCTAACTGCAAAGGAAACAGCCAACGTTGTTCTCTGATATTGTCCTTTTTTCTCAGATATTGCTTTTAAACTGATGTATATTCAGTACATGCAACTTTTCTGCAATATGAAACTTTTTCTAATTTGACGAGTATTCGAACAATCTTGACAAATTTTGTCATTACCTCAACGTGACTTGTCTTTGTTTTGCAATTCAAAGATGTCCCTGGAAACAGATATGGCTGGTACAATATCGGGACTTAACAGATGTCGTTCTGCAACAGGGAAGCGTGTGATTAAAAAAAAAAGGGTAATTGCCCCTTGTCCTTTCCACCGAGTCATGAACTGTTCACCATCAAAGACACGTATGATTGTATCAGTTGCGATATCTCCCTTCTGTATGCATCTACATGAAAAAGGGTAGTTCTTATATTAGTTAATTCATTTCCCCGTGATCATTTTTCACACACACTTTCTCTTGTTGCTAAAAGCATGAGGAGGAAGGTTTTCTCTGTGTCCCCTACCCCCTCTTTTGTATCGCTGGAAGAGTCGAACAGCTGGGTTACAAGACAGAAACAGTTTAAAGGTTGATAGGACCACAAAGGAAGCCATAAATAAGAGAGCGATGATGGCTATTTATTGATGTTTTTCACTTGTGGCAGAAGCGGAAAAGAGAGTGTTTTATGTAGAATTAAGGAGAGAGTTTTCCTGCTCTTTTTAGCAGGTGATACATCTGGCCTTTGTGGTTTTTCACACTGTTCAGTGATAATGAGTTGTTAAACGAGACACTCAGAGGGACGGATTTAACAAGAGTGGAAATAAAAGCATGGCTTTGTTGCTTTTAGCTGTGAAGGAACAGTCTATAAAATGTTTTTTGCGTGGTAAAAATTCAAGTGAAAGTTAGAACATGTTCAGCCTTTTAATTTGACATAACAGAGGCTGTTGTAACGTCTTTTTTTTTTTTTAAACTAAAGAAACCGCTTCAAAAAATGAGCGCAGTTAGTCAACTGATAAGATTTTGAATTCAAAAAATCTTTTTAAAATGTGTCCCAGTTTGTCTGTATTGTTGCACTAAAAAGGGTGATAACATAGAAGATAGTGCTACAAATGTAAAGAAGTAACAAGTACCAGATTCAGGGATCACATTCGGTGGCCTTGTTCACTGTCAGAGTTACAGATCTCCTAATCTAATCAACAGTTATAAATTTTCTTTGTTGCTTTGCTCATGGTGGCATTAGTGCACTTTCACCATAGGAACCGATGTGCAGAATCTGTCTGCTGAAGACCTGTGTATTTGTAAAGCAGTCTGTGCAGAGACATCCCCTCAGTTTGGATGAATAAGAGGCTCCATCAATCTGTCACTGATTGAGATAGTACAGATGGAGGCTTGGGGCTCCCCGATGCTAGGTGCTGTCCACCGGGGTGTAAATTATGACCCTGTCTCACTGTGTGGGTTAGTGGCCCTGCCTTGCCCGAGCCTGACCTGCAGTTCTGGAGTTTTTCACTTCAAAACCACCATCTTACTGCGATCAACATCAAACAGAGTCAAAGTTAGCGGATACTGTGCAACTAAATGATTTATCACAATGAGCACAGCGAGAACTCCTCCCTTCCTTCTATGCCTTTGCTTACACAATCTCCTTGTTCGGACACACATGGCCACATACTCTCTAAAACACATCTCTTTGATTGTGACAGGCTAAGTGTGCACCGCCATTAATATGTCCATCGGTGTGAAATGCCTACTTGTGCAGCGAGTGTAAATTATCATCTTAGCAGACACGTCAACATCATGTCCCCTGTCTCTTAATCACTGTTTAAGGAAGAGCAGTGACAGCGAGGTTACCCTGTTAACTTCCCATACGTTCGGTCTGCAGCCCTCTTGACAAGAAACGTGTAAATCCTTACGGTGTCATTATGAAAAACACTTGGCCACATAAATCTATTGGAACGAGTGAGCACAAGATACGACAAAGACGGGAGTGCTTATCTGGATGTTTATTTGTCTGTGGAAAAGCATTATAAATTACTTCCTCTTTGTCCACACTAATCCCAGGAGTAAAACTATGTAAAAACCTTCTTTAAACACTCCCTTGACCTGAGATTTAAAGAATGGTTAAGTACACAGGAAACCCATCAAACCTCAGATGGTAAAAAAAACACCCACTAGTGAGAGGAGAGGTCAGTTTTATTATTGATTCATGAAAATTTAACTGCATGTAGCCTGGGTGTTTTGCTCTGTGTTTCATCAGGACTGTAGATTGTGTTCTCATATATTTTTGTGTAGTAAATAATATCCTATTAAGTAGTGACAACAAGTTTCTTTTTGGGCGTTTGCCTCAACTCAGATGTGAAAGTGTTGGGTTTCATAAATTCTAAAAGAAAAAATGACTGACTACCAATTTGAAATACGCATTTTTAATTAAGAATCTGACCTGAAATTTTGTTAAGCAGGTATCTATTTTGGGATTTGGAAAAACATATATAAAAAAAAAAGTTGTTTGTAATTAGCTTGTTTCTCACATGACTTTGGAGTCAGGAGGAAGAGCTTTAAGGAGTTGCCCACACATACAGACGAGACAAAGACGTTTGCCAGTCGGTGACAGCGAGGTCGCCCTTGCCAAACCCAGGAGCGCAGGGTGGCATTGTCTGTGGGTGTGTGAATGAAAAACATGAAGGCTCCATGGTGTCAGACATGTGGAGAGGAGTAGGAGAAAAAACACCAGCTGGTCTCCACTTTCACATGCTCTCCACTCTCTTGTAACAGTAGTAATTATAAGAGTTTTGAAACCCATCCAGAACCAGAAAGGAAATAGAGGTCCTGTGATAGGGGAGGATATGAAACTTCCTGAGCAGACGAGTGTTGCAGGTGCCCGTAGGATTTGTCTGGCTGTGGAATTTTGGCTTGTTGTGTATAAACACACACGTATGCACACACACCCCCCCACCCGTCCCCCCGCTTTACAAAATAAGACGAGAACTGAGTAGTCTTACATATTCCTTCAGCCGTTAGCATCTGAGCTGAAGAGCCAAACAGATGTTTTGTTGGCTGCAGAAAACATTTTGGCGTTTCTTACTTCCTATTGCAGTTCAGGCGGAAAAAATAATGAATGATCACAAATATCACGCACAGTTTTGTTAAAATGCAGGACATTAACATCCTAGTTTTTTTTTTGTTACAAGATGAACACGTCTTGATTTTAATTTAGCATGCGTGAAACATTTGGTTTTGGATGACGCGGGAGCCAATTTGTAGCTGATCTGAAATGAACAGAAAAAGTTCAGAACGTGTTTGTTCACATCGTGTCTCATCTTTTCATCATCGCCACGGCCAGGCTCTCACTGAATGATGTGATTGACAGCTTTTACAGAAAAGTATGGGAGTTGCTAAATGTTTGCAGCTGTCCTGTGACCCATGCACAAAGTCCTGACCCATATGCTTACTGCTTAACTCTCATCCACATCAGGCCCCTCATTATGCGTCAGGCGTCACATATCGCAGCTCCGTGTCAATTTTAATGCTTGTTCAAATTAATGTGCAAAACTTTATGTTTCAAAACTTTTTCATACCTGCAGTTTAGAAAATATCGGATAAGTCAAGTACCGGCTTAATTGTAAGAGTAGGAACATGTTTACTTTGAGGATGTTGTTTTCATTTCTGCAGTTTGTGGATACTGAGTTAATTCTACTGAGTGGCTGTGCAGACTTTCATAAACATGCAACCATCATGTGATGTGATAGTAATGACCCCGCCGGGAATGGGAAAGAAAACACTATTTGTTATTTGAAAACATGCACCCTTGCACTTGTTTTTTCATCCTTGCGTTCTTTGCCCCTCGTCCAAATGATCCTAAAAGCAATTTTAAGAAACCTTGAGAGTTGATTTACGTCTCTGGCCTGTCATCTTAATCAAGTCTCTCAATGGAACGAAACAAAAGTCTAACACCAGTCCGAGCCCAGCGAGAGGGCCGAGCCAAGCGGCGGCTGACAGTTGTCCTTTTCTGGCCGTGATTTAGGTGGGGCCTGCTCCACTGTTCTCGTGCTTCATCCGTTCTCCTTTAGCAGCATCTTGTGAGAGGGGTTACGCCATGCATAAAGCTACCCATGGTCTGCATTCTTGCTCGGACTGTTGAGGCTGTCAGGGGGCTCCTCTGATTTAGGGCGCCCCACTTCAGTGGCCCCTATAAATTTAAAAACTAATTCAGTGCTCTACAGGACTTTTTGTTTTTGTAGCTGGCCCTCTGCTCCTTATCGTTACTGACAATTTTATGAAGTGCTCTTAATGAGCAGCAGATTAAAGGTGGCCTCTGATGGAAGGCGCCTGAGAATACTGAGCTGGTAGAGAGAGAGAAGCCACTCTGGCCTGCGTCTAACTGTGTGTGTGCTGAGGTGTGTGGGGGATGGTTTGGGGGTGACCACTACAAAGGAATCATAGAGGAATGGGCCTCTACAGTATTGCTCTGTTGAGTGGTACACACAGATACTGTACACCTTAAACATCTGCATGTGAGTTAATCATACGCAGAGTCCACATTGTGAGGCACTGAGCCGTGGGAATGAAGAGGAGGAGGGAGGCAGAGTGACTCCAACAGTTTTCAGACTCCTTGGCATTTTATACCAGCCCGAAAGTAAACACGGCGAACAGTTTACAGCCAATTAAATAGTACTTAAAGCCCAGCGTTTATGGAGGTAAACATGTTGGAGAGTTTAGGGAGGCTAAGGCCAGTGGGATACTTGAACCCTGCTCTCAGGTTTGCTCTTGGTGCATCAGAGCTCCTCTAAAGTCAAAGGACGGTAAGAGCATATGTATACACAGAGGGATTTGTGCCAGCAGATGTTCTCCTTGCACACTATCTATCAGACAGACTGACAGCCATTAAAAACAGTGTGTGAGTAGTCTGCCTAATGAATCTAAACATGTCATTGAGGAGGGAGATTTTTGTTGCTGACTTATCATGCAATAAGATATATTTACCATTTCAAATCACACCTTGCATTTTGTTCCACTTCTCCTGAGGTCGGCTTTTATTTCAGTGACATAACTCTGGTTTTTGTGATTGTGTAAACATTTATCTTTCTTTTGGTCTTCATAGATGTTGAATATGTCCTGTTTGGAATCCCAGGCGGTTGTTTAACGGAAGACTTGCTTTAACGCATCACAGAAACCAAGCGCAGCACGTGTTTTATGATCTCGTAAACGAGCAGTGATGTTGTGAAACGTGTGTCTGTGTGCTTGGGGGTGGGTAGGTGGGTGGGGGTCTTGTGTCTGATAGGGATTTATCTGCACCCCCACTCCCACCCACCCCCTTTGTCTGGATGGTGGAGCACTCCCCAGAGAGCAATGCTGGACAGGCAGGAATCTCTGTCCAGATTTCCCGAGATTCTCCCATATCCCTTACACAAGAGTGCTGGGCCTGCTGCCTGAGAGCTGTTAGTCTTTCACAGTCTACAAGCACATTACTGCAGCCAACATGTCATGAAATCATTACTTTCGATAACACAAGTATTCACAAAATAAAAAAGGTAGTCATAATATCTCACTCAAGCTCAGTATGTTTGCAAAGTCAAATAATTCAGTTTTGAATAAAATATCTAATGTTTTAATAATCATTTTGTGCAATTAATTTGTTAAAAAGCAAACACATCTACATTCATGACTTTTAATCTCTTTAACATGAGTTATTGTTTCCTGAAATACTCAAATCTGCACTTTCTTCTGCAGATTTTCATCAACAACGAGTGGCAGGACTCTATTAGTGGGAAGGTCTTCCCCGCCTGCAACCCGGCTACTGGAGAGCAGATCTGTGAGGTCCAGGAGGCAGAGAAGGTAAATACTCTGCAGCAAAACCGAGGTTGTAAAAGTAGCACGACCAGACGATATGAATTCTCCTGCATTGCCAATTTTATTCAAATGATGGTACTTAAAGTACATTTTGTACTCATTGTGCAAAATGTCCCTCTTCAGCTATATATATATATGAGTGTGGATCATTAATGAAGCATTGATTATGTATTTTGTGCTGTGGATTATGTTTCATAGACTGATCAAATGTTTTGCAGACAAACCTGAACAGCAACTCGAAAATATTCTGAAATGGTAGTAGAGTATAAAGTATCACAAATTGCTTGAGTAAACATACTTAACCTTTCTATCACTGGTTAGTTTGACGATAATAAAAATCCAGTTTTGTTTTTTTCTGATCACTGTGACTTGAAGTCTTGCCTTCAGTTCAGATTTCCTTTATTTCATCAGGGTTCAGTTATTCAATAGTAAATATGCAGACATACTTCTGAAGTGGAGAAACAGATTTCATAAGTCTAAGGGACAGCAAGACATTTGATTAGCTGACAATTGATTGAAATGTTTCTGTTTCATGAAGGCCGATGTTGATAAAGCAGTGCAGGCGGCTCGGCTCGCCTTTTCTTTTGGCTCCGTATGGCGAAGGATGGATGCGTCTGAGAGGGGTCGACTGCTGTCCAAACTAGCTGACCTGGTGGAGAGGGACAGCGTCTATCTAGCAGTAAGTGGACACAAACTTTTAATTAATACGAAGAAAGGTTTTTACACACAATCTGTTTGACGATTCCATCAGTGCACTGAAATTGTACTTTAACTTTTGTCTGTTTATTTTCTTATTTTCATTTAATTCAATGTTTCTCTTGGTATTTAATACTTTTTAGGCCTTCTGCAAAGCACTTTCTGTTGCCTCTGTTTGAAAATACACATATTTGCTTTGCCTTATAGAGAGCGTATAACTGTAACTGAGGGGCTGTATTTGCAGTTTAGTGTTATCTTAGTGTCACATTTCACCCTTGGGTGAGTGTAAAGGATAGAAAGGTATGGAATTATGTGAGGATCACAAGGTTATATCACATATTTCTCATACGTCTACCTCGTCTCTCTTCAGACTATTGAGTCGCTGAACAGTGGGAAGCCTTTCCTGCCCACCCTGTTTGTGGACCTCCAAGGAACTATAAAGACACTGAGATACTTTGCTGGATATGCAGACAAGATCCACGGCACATCCATTCCAATGGGTAAGAGCCCTTTTTGAGTACTACAGCAGAGTTTCAGTGAAATGGACTAAAGCAGATTGGTGATGAGGGAGAATGGTGGTGGGAGGTAAAAGAAACAATTAGTTGGATTGGAGTTTTCCTTTGGAGACATTTTAGAGATGAGAGGTGTTGTTTTGGTAAATTCCCAGGCTGGTTATTGGTGCTTGTATTAAAAACTATCAAATACCATCAGTTTGTTGCTTTATGAGATTGTTAATCTTGTTTACTTGTTAAGGAATGAGTAATGCAACTTTTTTAGGCCTCTTGGGAACAGTTGAAACACAACTCTTAAATCTTTTACGTTGCTATGACAAACTTCTCAGCTAATGGTTAGTTTTAATCCATAGGATTGACTGGATGTATCTGACTGCTTTTTGCCAGGCAAACTTGGTAATATGAGACTGTGAGTAAATGAAAACAGTAAAGTTGTGGACGGGAAAAAACAAAACAATGAGCTGAAAGATACTAAAATTCTCAGTTGAACTGTTCAGAACAGCAGGTAATTTTCCTCTGTGGGTTTATCATTATGAGAATTACACGTTACATCAACTCTTAATGTAAAGCATTTCAGGAGTGCAACTTTAAAGTTAATATAATAGTAAATTTGCAAAAAGGTTTTGCCACAAGCATCATTTTATTAATGTAAAACTTGTGCAAACACCGCATTACTACACTATAAGTCATAGCTCCTCTAAGAAATTTGGTGTTTTGGGGATTTTGCAGAAAAAGTACGCCTACACTCAGCAAAGGAAGGTAACACATTGTTAATCAATGCAAACACTTATTGTCCATTTATTGTCCCGAAGAGGCAGTCGCCAGTGTCGCCCCTCTAATGCATTTGAATTTGGGGGTGGAAGAGGGGAAAGTTGGCTGTCTGTTTCAACAGGAAGAAAAAAAGAGAATAAGAGAGAGGACATGGGAAACCTCCTGATACCACTGCATTGTCCCTCTCAAAGCTTCTCTTGTACACTGGTGCCAAACCAACCATGGTGAGCCTTTTCCCAGGGCTTTGGTTGAAGCTTTGTTCCTCTTGTAGACTTTCAGAGGAAATAAACAAGGGTATTCCTGTAGCTGCAATGATGTAAGTAATCGTGTTTGTTCACCTGCAGGATGAGGTGCAAGACATCAACAACGCCGTTAGCATCTATTTGTCTTGCCTGTTATGCTGAGATTGTGGTGTTAAATTTGATGAATGGGGAGTTTCATTATGTGGAGCATCTTTGGCTACACAGTTTGGTATCGTTTACATTGCTCGTTCCAAATTGAAATATAAGTCATTTACAAGCGTCATACTTTCAAACAAGCCTCAAAGAAAATGTCATGTCTACCAGCTTCATGGATTCATTCTGCAAACAATAATAGTTTCCCAACATATACAGTACGTTAAAGTTAAGGAAAAAGTTTGACATATGGAAACTTTATTGTAGTTTCTTGTCCATTGTCATATTTTTACTGTTTCCCAGTGAAATTTAAGACATTTGTCTTGTCATCTTCCACTGAAAATTCCAGTCCAAATGCAACATTGGGCAATCATCAGCTGACCACTGTTGTAACAAATTCATACACACATTTCTCAATATGAATTGTTTTTATGGAGAATGAACAAGCATGGCACACCCTCAGTAAGTACCTCCTTTTACTCAAGTAATGCAAGAGGAATGAACAAACCTTTCCAGCATAACACCCATCTCTATGACCTAAAACAGTTACACACAGGCCTGTGCTGTTGGAGGCTCGAGACGAAATGTAATCTCTCACCAGGGTTGAGGAACCAGGAATGTTGCCTGTGGATTCATTTACAAATTAACATGTTGAGTCAACAACACCGGGGGTGTCAGGTGTTGACAGTTTTCATGTGTTTGAGTTATTTTTCAAGCTTTTTAGTGCATGCTAAAGCTAGAAATGAATAACATAGTTTTCTCTTTGTGTTTGTGTGTGTGTGTGTGTGTGTGTGTGTGTGTGTGTGTGTGTGTGTGTGTGTGTGTGTGTGTGTGTGTGTGTGTGTGTGTGTGTGTGTGTGTGTGTGTGTGTGTGTGTGTGTGTGTGCGCGCGCGCGCGTGTGCTTATCTGTGTGTGTTCCTCCACAGATGGAGAGTATCTGACATTTACCAGATATGAGCCCATTGGAGTCTGTGGACAAATTATCCCTGTGAGTATAACCCTTCCTACAAGTGACATCCACAATTGATACAAATGAACATAGAAGAGTAGAAGAAAAACAAACTGATAAGAGTGAGTCGGTTGAGTTTAAGAGAGATAGTGGCCTGTTTATTGCATTACATTTCCCAGTAATTTCCAGACAGTCATTGTTTATTCGGGTAAATCCTGCTGGTAAACCCTAAAAAAAAAAAAAAATCACCGTTCCGATGAGTTTGAGTTATAGGAAATGAGAAGTGAGGAGCAGAAGAGTGAGCTGAGGGATTTAACATGGTGGGTTTGAGGAGAGTGATGAGAAAGGAGGAAAAGATCAAGGAGAAGGAGACATTGGTGATTGTGCAAGAGTGCAGAAAGCGTGTGGTTCTGTGTTGAGCCCCATGGGCTCCTGTGCAAAGCAGAAATAACACAGGCCTGTGTGTTGTACAGTGATATGGGTCTCTTGCACATGTGTTGCAATTTCCCGACTTTCTCAGAATACTGTGGGAAGAAAAAATACTGTACAAGTGCCGAGAACATTTTCTCACTTGACTATGTTTAGACAAAGTGAAAATGAGAGTAAGTGACTTAAGAGCGATGAGTTATTGAACTTGACTTGTGACCACCCAGTGTGTCAGATGCATGATGTCTTTTTCCTGCTTGTGTGTGTGTGTGTGTGTGTGTGTGTGCGTGCGTGTGTGTGTGTGTGTGTGTGTGTGTCATTCACAGTGGAACTTCCCTCTGATGATGACAGCATGGAAGCTGGGTCCAGCACTCGCATGTGGAAACACTGTCATCCTCAAACCTGCTGAGCAGACGCCGCTCACCTGCCTTTACATAGCAGCTCTCATCAAGGAGGTACACAAATAACAGAAAACATTTTATTTAGACAATCGAACGTTAGTACTTGACAGACTGATTCAGAATCCTTTACAGGTATCATTTTGCCAAGAACACAGTGTTCACTATGAGTCTGGGCAACACTTCATTTGGACTCTCCAATGTTAATGTAACCACAAGGCGACAAAAAACAGATGTTTAGCAAAGTATCAATTATCTGCAAAAATTCAGAGTCTGTAATCCTGATTTTGACTCTTAGGTTAACTTCGGCCAAGACGGAGCTAAAGTTAAAGGGTCAGTTCGTCTAAAATACAAAAACATTATTCACATTTTATGACTTGCTATTAACCTAACACAACTAAGGTCAACAGAATTTAATTTGTAGACCTTAAAGCACAAAATTAATATTCACTCTAAAAACTCAGTGTGTTCTTGATGTGAAAGTGCTCTAGATACTTCGGATTACCCAGAAACTCATGGGGCCTGTGATGAAAAAAAGACATCACTTACCCGTACAAACGATACATGGACACTTCAAAGTAAACCGAATGTGCTGAGTAGCCGTTATCACTAAACAACTTCTGTAGCTCTTAGCAGTGGAGCTCCCCTCACTGGGGACTTGGAGCACCCGTCAGCTCAGCCACACACATGCTGCAAATGGTTTGCTGCTGAGCTATTATGTGCGTAAGTAATGTAATCCCATGTCAGAGATATCAGGAATTTGTGACACTGACATTATAGCTCATTCAGTGAAAAGAACTACATACATGTTGACAAACTGTGGGCAGAATGGCTGCACCACACCACCGCTGGTAGTCTCTCCAAAATATAGTCTAACATGACAATCAAAAGAGTCCATTTAGCTCATTTTAGAGGAGCTATTATTGGTCGTTTGTCACTTGGTAACAAACTGCTCCAAATATCTAGCTAGCAATAAACTATGATGAGCGCTTAATCATGTGCACGTTTTAGTGTAATTGAACTAATAACTAATTAATAATTTAGCTTTGGGAAGAAAAAAAAGTGAATCCGTCAAGTTGTCTGCAAATGTTACATCTGACTTAATATGAACGTAATGTAAATGCTGACACATCATATAGGAGTGCTGAGACATGAAGAAAAGGACATATTACCACATCCAGTTCAGCTATTACAGTTGAGTCAACACAAAATATGATTCAGACAATTTAGTATATGGTCAATTTAAAGACAAAGTGAGATATCTGTGTAGCGGTGCATTGAAGTGTAGTTAGCGAGAGCAGCTGTGTACAATAGGAGTAAACACATAGGTAAGTTAAACAGGATTGGGACAATGCAGCATCACACGGTCCTGTTGTGAAACCAAATAATGTACAAATCTGAGTGTCCACATCCTCTCTGTGTTCCCCCTGTCCTCCCTGGCCTCGCCTCTATTTGGAGACTATCTGTCTGTTGCCCTCTTCTTTTTGATGTTCCCTCTGCTCTCTGTTTGTAGGGAGGTTGGGTTGGGTCCGGATTCCCCCACACTGCCTGTGGTTTTGCTTGGCTCTGCTGTCATCTCCGCTAACGCTTGTTTCCTCTCATATTGTTTTGACAGGCCGGGTTTCCACCGGGAGTCATCAATATTTTGCCAGGATTTGGGCCAACAGCAGGAGCTGCAATTGCTTCGCACATGGGCATAGACAAAGTGGCTTTCACAGGATCAACCGAGGTACTTTTCTCTCTCGTGAAGTGGCTAAGATCGGCAGCTGCTTACTGCTCGCTTTTGTCATTGAACACAAGTGACACAGTGACCAACATGTGCAGAGCATAAGAGCGGACTGGGTAATTAGGAGATGTTGTGTGCCTGCATTGAAGTCTAAATGACAAACAAATGGGGTCTTACATAAGCTGCGTACCCTGTCATTACTCCTCATGACAGGGCTCTGATTTTATCTTGCACACATGCACATATTTGCGCTGTCAAGAGTATACAAACACGTCTCTGAAAACACTGCCTCTCATCTGTTTTCCCTCTGCTGTCTGTGCTGTATTAATGTACCTCCACAGCGCTCTTCATTTAACTGACTATTAGGACATACACAGGATGGAACCTTGTAGCTTTGCAGAACAGGGAGGCAGTTAATAGGAAACTAAAGGATGTAATGTGCCCTGTTAGGTGTTGAGTGTTCTGATCTGAGGTCATTCCTGAGGCCGGAGGGGACAGTATATCATTTATAAACGTCTGCCATTTCTACCAGACTGACCTCTCTGGTAAAACCATTTTCAACAAGCGGAATGTGGAGTTTATATTTTGATGTGAGAATGAGGTTGCAGAGCGGCTCGGGATCCCCTGAGGCGAGCTGGAGGAAGTTGCAGGAACAGGGACATCTGGGCTGCTCTGCTTTTTGTAATGACACTTAGATAAGGTTTTCATTTGAAATGGATAGTCTTGGCACTCGGCCGACCAGTGGCGAAACTTTGATCACTCAGTCACTCAAAGACAGATATTCATGATGATAGGGTTGATCCCGCCCCTGCTGTTGTGTTCCCGCCAAAACAGGATGTAGCCGTTTGCAGGTTATGGTCGGCGCCATCTTTTCTGTTCAGAGACAGTTAGCTAAACTGACAGCTGTCTATTGGTCCATGTAACATACCAGAAGAGGGGTGATCAAAAGGTTCTGCTCCTGTTGCATGTGAACGGAGCGCAGCTCCCTGACTTCCCAGGAGCAGAGGGAAGCAATGACCTTCATGAGTAAGTATTCCAAGTTTCATCGCTTGATCCACATCGGCACTTGAGTTAAACACGTTTTTGTGACCATTGGTCTGAGCGTATCTGCGCACATCAAATATTGTGTCAAACTCGGGAAATCAGCAACAGAGACCCTCTAAATGCTTCAGAAAATCTATGGCAATGAAGCAATGAGCCTGGAGGGGAGTTTTGAGTGACATTCAGGTTTCAAAAGGGGCCAAACGACGTTGTCCAAGACCGAAGATGGAGCGTCAGATCAGGAGCGCACGGTGAATTCCTCCCGCTGGGTCGGACAGTCAACACCGAGTTCTGCTGTGACATTCTGAGGTGCACATCACCTGAACTGTGGCGCGATGGCACTTTCATTCTCCTCCATGAGAATACGCCTGCTTACAGCGTGTTGAGAGCGGGCTCTCTAATCGCCGCCCCGACTTGCTGGATTTGGCTTCCCACAACTTCTTTCTTTTCAACATCATTTTCACTCAAACTTTGATGTGCGCCCTCTGCTCAAGTTGGAGGTGCACGGTGAAATCGCTGATGTGCCAGACAAGTGAACACAAAAACGTGTTTAACTCGGGTGCTGATGTTGATGAAGTGACAAAACTTTAGGTTTTAAAGGTTACATCTGCTCCGTTCACGTCATGGTGCTGCGATGCGTTTGCGTGCATCAGGAGCACTCTCTGAACTTTTTGATCGGACTCATACTGTTGTTTTATTGCTTTCCTGTACCTATAATGCTGCTGTAGTGAAAAAATTTCCCCTTGTGGGATTAATAAAGTATCTATCTATCTATCTATCTATCTATCTATCTATCTATCTATCTATCTATCTATCTATCTATCTATCTATCTATCTATCTATCTATCTATCTATCTATCTATCTATCTATCTATCTATCTATCTATCTATCTATCTATCTATCTATCTAGTAGAAATATTGACCTCAATATTACTAGAAAATTAAGTAAACTATTTACTAATATTTAATCTGTAATGAAAGGCTTTAACATTGTGTCTTTTTTATTCTTCAGCCCAGTATAACATAGAAATACATTTTCCTGTTGTCATAAACACTCATGTATTATGAGCACACCATCTTACATGATTGCACCTGCATGACTGCACATCTTCTCTGTTTTATCATCTCGTTGGGATTGAACATTTCCTTTGTAAGTGGCCCAGTTTTCTTTTTACTAGTTTTCTTGTTGTTTCATGTGATCTGGAGTCAATTACTGAGAGAATGAGCCAGTGTTGTCAGAGACGGCTAATGCCCAGACAGTGAGTCACTGCACTGTAGTAGCAGAGGTGGGGATACTAGCCACCACAGCATCTCCTCACATGGTGGAAGGTGGTGGAGTAGCTACAGGTGGATTTTAGGACCACAACTGATCCTCTTACTGACTCACATGTGGCTGTGAGTCCACATGGAGGAGTCTAGCAGCTCAGCGTGTTTCCTTCACCCTGAATAAACACACGCTAAACTTCCTTAGTCAGCCACTTTGTGTTTCCGATCAAAGACAGACAAAACGCATCAGAAAAAAATGTCGGCAAGCCAAGTATGGTGTTTTTATGCAGCGTCAGTACCACAGCACAGCCGTTAACTCTCCTCTTGTCTTTTTTTTTTTTCAATATATAAAAAAGCAAATCAGACACAAGACGATAGTGAAACAACATGAGGGTTTTTTTGTTGTTTTTTTGGACACTGAGCGGGACTTTTTTTGGCTTTATCTTGTCATTCTTCTTGGAAAATAAAACAGGCTGTATGAGTAACAGGAAGATGAATGCTTGTTTAGGGTGCAGGATTGTGAGGGAGATGTGTGAGATTTCTCAGGCTCGTTATCAGTCAAGTTAATGCAATACTTCAGAACACACACAAAAAAACCACAAAAAAATCATTTAAATCAGCTAGTTCATTCTTCAGTCAAGTCCTTAAAGTTGTGTCTCCCTAAATTTACCGTAAGTGAAATAGTGTCTTTTGTTTCCTGTGCAACTTTACCCTTCATTTTTTTCACACCTAAAAAAAATAAAAAAGATCTCGTACATATACTACAGCTGTCGCCCCCTCGTAGGCTCGGACTGACTCTTATCAATCTTAAAGCAGCAGTCAGACATTTTGGGAATAACACATTTACCTTCTTGTGAAGAGTTACACGACACCTGTAATGTCTGTCCAATGTAGGGCTAGCAGCTACTTAGCTTAGCTTAACATAAAGACCGGAAACCGGTGAAAACAGTTAGCCAGTCTCTGTCCAATGGTAACAAAACCAACCTTTTTACTTGTTGTTTTATGTAAATACTATGTACGAGTTTGTTTATATACTGCTGTGTTTCTTTTATATTTGGTCTTAATGCCTTACTTATGTCTCATTTAAAGCCCTTTGAGTTCCCTTGTTTTAAAAGGTACACACACAAAATACATTTATCTTACCTTACTTCTAAAGCTCACTAATTAACATCCAACCCCCGTCCCCCTCATCAAAGTCACAGTTGTCATTTTGTAAGCTTTTGTACGGATTAAAAAAAAAAACGAGATGCTAATTAGTGAGCTTTGGAGGTTCTGGTTGTTGGATTTTGTCACTGTTAGTTCTAGCTAATTCCTCCTGTGTTCAGTCTTTGTACAGCTCAGTACACCAGCTGCTGCCTCCAGCTGCATCTCTGTAGTGGTATCAATGTTTTCGAACTCTTGGCAAGAAAGTGAATGAGCATATTTTCCAAAATGTTGCTCTATTCCCTTACAGGATATCACCAGTGGTTTTGCATGCTTTAGCCTATCGATCCAATTATTTATAGTTCACATCACAACTAACCATCTGCCAAACTTTATGTATTTTTGTCCGCTGTTTCAGGCATCTGTTGGTTTCCATTAATTTCTCTATCGTATGAAAACCTTTTGAAAGAGTCTTAGAAACTTTATAGTATGCATTTGAAAATCGTAAAGATGTGATTCTTTTGAGCAACTGATATTTTCCTAAATATCTAATCAAGGAATTTTGTATCTGAGTGTGTTATTCATGGTTCCTAAATTTTGGTTATACGATAAGGAGAGAGTTGGAAATATGAAGATGAGGTAAAACCACAGAAAATCCCTGGTCGTCTTCGATATCAACACACCAGACCGTTTCATAGCAAACAACCTCACCACGTGGACACCACCCACACACCTTGTGGTTGCCTCTTCCTGCCCTTCACTACATATCAGATGCTGTTCCTGGCTGAAACATAATTTTGTTTTCCTGTTGCTGTCTTCAAAAGCCTGTAATAGATATTCACCCTGTGTGTTTGCAGAACTCATGTTTCAGCTGGCCGACCGGTACATTCCATGTTTGGAGCTAACCAACCTTTTTAAGATATTTAATGGGTCCAGCTGATTTACTGATCTGGCCGCAGGCCTGTATCTCTATAAGTAAACCTTGGATCTGTTCCCTCTGCTAGATCGGCAAGCTGATCCAAGAGGCAGCCGGGAAGAGCAACCTGAAGAGAGTGACACTGGAGCTGGGAGGAAAGAATCCCAACATCATATTTGCCGATGCGGATTGTAAGTTTGATCAAGTAATATTTTATCTGTAGCTTTATTTACCTGTCACCCTCACTATGTGGTGGGTCTGCCTCTATCACTGTTTTATTTATTTACTAATTCTTTGGGCCTTCAAATGGTGGATTAAAACACTCACTGACTGAGGATTTAAAAAATGCTCAGTAGCTCTGCAGTGCTATGAAAACCTCTGGATGGATGGGTTTCATATAAATTCTAAGCGGCGCACCAAACTAGGGGTGCCAAGGTTTTCAAATGCCTTCAGCAGTCGTGAGAGGGGCTCACTAAGGCCTGTAAATCAGGAGAATGGACTCTGACTCAGTCGGGTGCTTCAGCCGAGACCCATAAATCACAGGGGTCCGTTAACCCTTTGTGAACAACAGCAGGATCCTGTCTCTCAGGTGTCAGGTATCAGATTTGCACAGGACAGCTCCAATAACACTGCGTGCATAATGTTTTCTAACCAGATTATGTTTTTATGTGTGTGTCTGATGATGGTAGTTCTTAGTTATTTCAGCTAAAGCTTCTTTTTTTAAAAAAAAAAACGTAATTATTAGCGTTATTGCTGTAATATGATTTCCACGCAGCAGTTTCTTTGAATGAACAAGCAGGTTTATGTAACTACTAACTGACTCATATCTCTTGGTCTCCCTAGTGGATCTGGCTGTCGAACAGGCCCACCAGGGTGTGTTTTTCAATGCAGGCCAGTGCTGCACGGCAGGGTCTCGCATCTTTGTGGAGGAGCCCATATATGATGAGTTTGTTCGGAGGAGTGTGGAAAGAGCCAAGAGGAGGATAGTCGGCAGCCCCTTTGACCCCACGACTGAGCAGGGTCCACAGGTGAAGTGAACAGACTTAGTTTTAGGAATCTTCATTCAAGCAAAAGCTTTTTTTTTCTGTCCACTTTCATAGTGTTTGTTTTTCCTGTCTTCTCTGTCCTGGCCTCCAACATAATGTGTGTCCTCCACCTCCACAGATCAGCCGGGAGCAGCAGAGTCGTGTGCTGGAGTTCGTCCAGAGTGGCATCAGTGAAGGAGCCAAGCTAGAGTGTGGAGGCAAAGCTCTGGGCTTGAAAGGGTTCTTCATTGAGCCCACGGTTTTCTCTAATGTGAAGGATGACATGCGCATCGCCAGAGAGGAGGTATAATGGGAAAGACCAGGGATTTTGATAGACCCAACACAAGTGACGCATGTGTATCTGTGTGAAAGGCACTCTTGGATAAAGTACTATAATTCTTAAATTAAAGGATTAATGCCAAAAAATGTCAAAGTTCTATTGTCGAAGTTCTGAAGTATTATCAGCAAAATATATCAAAAATATATTATGTTAGTCTCCTCGAATGGCAATACCATGAAGGATTTCATGTTTTAGCTGGTCAAGTTGTCACGAATTTCAACTACTTTAAATACTGTTGGGGTCTTTAATCTTGTGTTTTTTTCTGAACTGCAGAAAAATAGATAACTAAAGCTGTGAAATAAATGTCAAAAATATAAGTGAAGTGCTAAAGTTTTTACTTTTTATTTTTAATCTCATCTCATCACAGATTTTTGGACCAGTCCAGCAGATCATGAAGTTCAAAACCATTGACGAAGTGATAGAGAGAGCCAACAACACAGATTATGGTTTGGTTGCTGCTGTATTCACCAATGATATCAACAAAGCCATGACCATATCCACAGCCATGCAGGCTGGCACTGTCTGGTGAGTTCCATCTGCTGGGTTTCTTTAGCTGCAATCAGTAATATTTTTCATGTGGGAAGTATCAACGGTTTCAGACTCCACCATCCACAAACTTTAACCTGGCAATGTGCCACTTTACCATCATACAAGCCACAAAGAATTGCTTTCCTTCCTTTTTCCTACTTTTTCCCCCACAGCTCAAACATTCAAGATGTTGAAATATCAGAAGTAATATTCAAGTAGACGACAACAACTCAAACCATAAATTGTAAATGTAAACGGACACCTTAATTTTATAATTTGTAGAAATGAAATGGTCATAAAATGTTCCTCGATGAGTTCACCCAAAATTATTTAGTTTCTTTTGTAATTACCTACAGATGGTTTTGAGCAGGGTTAAAAGTATAGCTAACATACAGCATCTGCCAGAAAATTTACACCACTTGTCAAAGTTGACCACAACCATCTGCTTGCTGAAGAAACATTATTCTACCTTGTCCTTCATCCTTGATGTCCCCCAATCACCATCCCACCACCATCACAAATACAAAACATGCAATGTAATATTTTGCTCCATCACACCATAAATCTGTTCTCTGCTCTTTCAACCTTATTTTCAGGAAACTGTATATTCAGATCTCTTTACTCTCCTGCGCAAACTGGTTCAAACACACATTTACACAGTTTTCTCTATGTGAAGGTTTACTGTCAGAGTTATTTCACACACTTTCCTCACTTCCATCCACTACTCAAACTTTCTTAATTCTTCCTCACAGCATCTTCTCACTAGTTCTTTCCCAGGCAGCTGTAACTTGTACATTCACAAAAAAACAAACTGTCAACAACAGCGTTTTTTTGCTTACAGTAACAGAATTATTTTATCAAGTTCAGAGGGTTTAAAAAATAGCAGTGATGATGACAACACGTTTTTACTTCAGCCTTTCTAAATGCAGCTTTAATTCGGCAAACCACCAGAGTGAAATACACTTGAGTGATCAATGTTTTGTGTATTTCCCAGGATAAACTGCTTCAATGCTCTCAGCACACAGTGTCCATTTGGAGGATATAAAATGTCTGGCAATGGACGTGAATTGTGAGTATGACTTGGTCGTCTGTCTGCTGAGTGTACACAAATTACCCACAATGTCACTAATACTGACTTTGTGTTTTGAAAACCTACTTTTCAAAATTGCTTAACATCACATCAATCTTTATATAAGAGGATCTTGCAATGTTTCTGCTTCAAGAGTCTCCAGCAGTGTATACATTATATTTATATGCTGCTGTCGGCCTCACAGTTTAAACAAACTGAGCAGCTTTGTCACTGCTTCCTGTTTCAGGGGAGAAAACGGCTTGAAGGAGTACTCAGAAGTGAAGACCATCACGATGAAGATGGTCGCCAAGAACTCTTAAGGTAGCCACACCTTTCTGGGAGGAGGTAGCGTCCTCCTCATCACTGTCCCGCCTCTTGTCAGTCCGTCCGCAGTGACAAACCACCCCGACTATCAAAACTAGTTATCTCCACGGTAACTGCAGGCTGTATCCACTTGCTGCCTCCATTCCCTTCATCAACTTGGCCTTTGCTAGCCACGGACAGTCAGCCAGTCACTGTCTAGCTTTCTCCACCCGCCTTAAATTGGTGGACTGCCTTTAGTCTTAACTGGCAACCACTGAACTACCCCAATACCATATACCTCCTCCACTAACTACACTAAAGCACTCTGTGAGACGATGGGGGAGGCTACTCTGACTGCAAAACCCAACAAAAACAACACCCTTCCCAGCTACTACACCCTGATCTTCACCCAGATGCTGGATGCTCAAAGACTTAGTGGCCGCACTTGCAATCGACCCTTTACTAGCAACTTGTTATGTGTGGGGAGGCAGTTTTTCTTTGTACTGTGCGGTATGATCGTCAAAACCTCATGTGTCATTGTACGCGAGCATGTCAGCTCATTCAAGACCACTGATGTTGTCAGCCTCAGACATGAATGGATGAAATGTTAATTCTGAATTTAAATTGATTTCTAATTGTCTTTGTTTATGTTTTAGCTCATATGACTTAACACTGTATGTCAACTTTTGACTGATGTAAACGTGAAAGATTTTAACCTCTTAAAAGCATTTTACTCTCACCTGCTAAAAGAGGAGTAGATGTATTTTAAACTTTATGTAACTGATTTTCATTGATGTCCATCTATGTTTATGTTTATACAATCATATGCTATAAAATTATAAAATGACCATGTTTTTTTTTTTTCTCAGTAAAAACTTTTTTCCTGGAAAACTTTTGGGTGTTCACTGTATTATAAGAACGTAGTATTCACAATCCACCTGTCTTTGCTGCTCGAGAGGTCACACTTTAATTTAGGCTGAGGTCACATATCACATGAATCAGTTGGGAGACAACTCTGCTGCTGAACCTCACAGATCTGAGTTAAACGATTATTAAATCATTAATATATGGAGTCTTCCATTAATGCAACTCATACCAAAATAAATTGGCTGAAAAAAATATTTATGTTGCGTATATGCACATTTAGTCATTCTCCTGAAGTTTGGGCTTCTTTATGGACATATTCACAGTTTGACAAAGGAAGACTGACCTGTTCTAATATCTGAGTTTAAGGCGTAGATTGATTGAGGTGGTATGAGTAGTGTGGAAGCCAATCGAGTTCCAATAGCAAACTGGATTGATGTAGAAATTTGAAGCCTGATTGCACAAACATTCAAAATGCAGACATAGGAGACATACTGTTTACTAACTGATGAAAGGAAAAAAATATGTGCATAAATTCATAGACTGTAGATTCTCATTTCAGGAATTGTTAACCAGTTTTATGGGGGGAAAAAAACCACTCAAATTCAGAGGTTTTTTTTTTAAAACATTTTTTATTTTCTTTAATAATTGAGGGAGTACTAAAACACTTGTTCAAAATTAAACGTCGTTATGAATTTCAATTGGTCCTTTTGGGTACTTATGGAGTGGTCAAGACTGCAGAACCTTTTGAGAATTTGTTTTCTTCTGTCAGCACCACCTACTGGACAGGTAGACTCATGACTACCTCAACGTAAGTGGCCTTTTATCACAGAGGACATTGGGACGTGTCGCAGCCAGAAAAACATAGGTATAAATGATTCAGTTTCAGGTTCTGGTATTGTTACCATCGTTAGAAACGCCTGTAATTTTCCTTCTATGAAATGTCCAAAAATATGAAAAAGAATTATATGGAGCTGCTACATAAATTAAGAAAAAAAAGACATTAGCTAAACATTCAGCTGTTAGGACACACAAGGGTGTCTTCTGACTGTAAAGTAAACTTAGTGTCTGTGGGTTGGCATTTAGACAGCGAGATGAGTGACAACCATATTGAGAGGGAGGAGGGAGGAACAAGCAAGTTCAAAGGACAACTGTTGCTTAATAACTTCTGACCTTTACATGCATGACCTAAAAAAACAAGTTACTTAACTGTATCAGTGTCTAAATTTAGACTGACTAAAGCCAACAAATACTGGAAAATACAGGAAAGTGGAATATATAAATAAGTATAGTAATACACATATTTTTGTCTCGCAAAGTCTCAGTTAAAACTTTTGAAAAGAGAAATAATATTTCCTCACGTTAATGATGGCATTGTTGTCCTCAACTGTCCCAGTCAGACGTGACAGATTGACAGTGAGCCAGCAGGCACAATACCAGGACCGTAAAACTAACCAGCAAACTTAGCCATCAATAATCTTATTCTGACCTGTGTTTTTCTGTGACTAAAATAAATAAAGTAAATACATTTTGGGCTCCTCCACATGAGTGTTTGCTTACATGTGATTTGCCTGTGAACAAAAAGTACATCAATCCAGTGCCATCTTTGATCTAATAAAATAGAGAGGTGAGGACATGAGCCCATTGAGAGGGGCTAAAACAACAGAAATATGAGTCAGGTCCGTGTTGGTGTTCTGGTTGGAGATGAACAGATGTGAGGACACTGCGTTGCAGCTTTTCTTTGGCGAGCAGCTTTTAAATGATCAGAGTACAGTTTCCCACAATTCCCTGCCCAGTTGGTATCTGCAGCCTTTCCAAAGAGAAGATGAAAAAGTGATCTCCTTATTGCAGCACTCTGTTATCACAACAGGGAATGTCAGCACAGACTATGGACGCACACTCTCAAGTTATAAGTACATCCATGAACCCCCTGTATCATCTGACTCGTTTCAGTAGTTAAAAAAAAAAAAAAAAAAAGGGATTTAGGGTTCTAAGTAAATACCCATTTAACAAGACAGAAATTAAATTAAGTTGCCGGTATTCTTATCTACTGTAAATAACTGTCACTTTTTACACACTTAAATCACAGAATGTGAACTTAAATGACGAGAACTGATTTTTTTCCTTTTAGGATTTATTTTAGCTTCTAGTGAACAAGCACCTTTTCTTTGAGCCCTGTTTGAGGAGTGAGTACAACATGCTCCTCGAGTCCACATCTCCTTCGTGAGAACCCTTTGGAACACCTTATTTTCTTAGTGTGTACAAGCATAACCCCACAGTTAAGGACATCAGCTTGGAAACGGACCACACACTGACAGAGACATTCACCCTTTGTCCAGATGGACCCTTATCCTTCAAAAGCCTTGTTTATAGCTTCAGTTAATATTCCAGAAAGATAGCGCTGCTTTTCCTATTATCTGTTCTTTCATGATATTTTCTCTCATGACTTAACGAACCAAACAGGGACGTCTTTCTGCGTCTGGCTGTTGAGTGTTGTCTGGTCCTCTTCATTTGTCACCGAAATGACTTTTTTTCAGTGACATTTTAGAGGCCTGTAGCTTAGCATAGAGGTTGCATTGTAGCACTGTGTGTGTGTGTGTGTGTGTGTGTGTATATGTGTGTGTGTGTTTGTGTGTGCGTGCATGCGTGCAGGAGATGTCTGATTCTTCACTGTAATGTTGTGCAAGCTTCTCTGTACATGCTTCTCATTCCAGTGTGAGTCAGGACCCACTGAGTGAACAGATCTGGAGAGCAGAGCCTCCTCCAAACAGTGATGCTGTGACGAGTTACTGTCTGCATGAGAGTGAACATGACTGTTTACTATTACAGAAAATAACAGTTCTCTAAATCCCTTCATCACATGAGAGTTTTTTGTCCATTACTTGACTTGAAGTAATGAAATTGACATTCAGACGAGCAGAAACTGAGAGCTAATAAAACCGAAAGGTTTGTGCAGTCGTAGAGCAAGAGTTTATCAGTTCAACAGGAGGTCCAATCAATTGAAAGGGGCTTCTTTAAAGCACAAATGTTTGTTGGATTAAAATGTTCAACTCAAATATTGTTTTTAAAGGAATAGGGTTTCATTTATAAGTTCAGTAAAGACTAGATTTCCAACCTTTTCCTCTTGTTGGCAGCTCTATAGTTGCCTAAGTTCTTTGTTGGATACAGAGATAAATATGAAGCCTTACTATCTCCTGCACCACTTCTACTAGCTTTACATTTAAAACCAAAGAGTTAGTCAAAAATGGAATATCCATCACAGTTTCCAAATCTGAACTAATTATTCACATGCCCATTTCACAGAGTTTATGTTTGCTGTAAGCTCCTGTCCATCCTGGTCAGGAACACGTCCGGTGCAAATCAAGGGTAAAGGATGAAGGTAAAAAATCCATGGCCGCCATCCTGAGCAAAAAATGCATAACAAGTTCAGGCAAAGCTGAAAAAGACAGATCAAGTTGTTTTAGCTACACGAACAATTCGACTCTATGAATGGCAACACCAGTGTGTCGGTGTTTTCATCTGTCCAGCTCTTTGGTTCAGACTGAAACATCCAAACATGTCCAGACTGATCTAAGAATTTTGTACAGACATTCATTGTCCCCAGAGGATCCTACAGATTGACTTTTCCTTTGACTAACCACAAGTTTGTTTTTACTTCAACAATCAGATCTCTATTGACTGAATTGCCGTGATATTTGAAATCTACTCGTGATGCCCAGAAGAGGACTATTGGCACTCACATCAAACTAAGCTGTACTTTGTGTTTAGTACTTATTAGTAAATGTTGGCATAATCATGCAGAATAATATCAGCTTGTATTTCCTTCCCTTGTATCAGTGTTATTACCACTGATCCACTATGCAAAGTTACCTGCGGTCACGTGACCCGGTACATTAAGGATTACATTTCAAGTCAAACATTTTACACTGGCATATTTTAGTCACATTTTTATCATCGCATGCTACCCTTTTAGCCTGTTAATTATGACCCTTTTAATGACTATATGAACTAAAATAATCATGAATATCTAACTGAACACTCTTCCCTGGGACGTGTCTCTGAGACAGTTACAGCAAGGGACAACAGATAATCCCAACAAGGCAAATGTGGAGCGAAGTGTAGGTCTTTGGGGGACAATGTCTGACCAATGCGGAGAGGTAGTTGGAGATTTTGATATGTCTATCCAACTAAGAATATAAACACACATTATACTATGCAGGTTACAGTTTAAGCATATGAAGGACTTAACAAATATATACAACTTGAATGCAACTTCCCAAACCCTATATGTTCAGTAGGCTAAATCAAGCATAAATAGAAGCTGAAGTTTCACAGTAAATGGTCTTATGCGGTACCAGCTCACTACCACAGTCTGCTGACCTGTATCGTTGCCTTTCCTACTTTCTTCAGTCTTTGGACAAAAGCCACATTTTAGAACATTTTAGTGTCTGTTAAAAACTAGAGCGAATCACAATGTGGGACATTGTCTCAATATGTGGGACACAGGACAAGAGAGGAAAATGCTGTGCAGTCCCACATTAAATGGGACACCTGGTCACCCTAGTTACAGTAACAGACAAAAAATAATTCACAGACTGAAAATATCAGCTTGAACAGCTGAAGCTGAGAATGAGGAGAGTGGATTTGGTCTCCTAATTGACTCTTTGGGGTGGATTTTTATTTTCATATTTATCCAGTGTGGAGAGGACAGGATTTCAGCGACCAACAACTCTCAACATACAATATGTGTGACCAGTTTATAATGTATTAAGATAGCAACAGTAAACTTATGAAAGAAAAAAAACTAAAGTCAGAAACTATTAGAGTAAGATTACAGCTTTAAGGAGTGGCTGACATCTGAGGAGTGAAACTTTTTAGTTGTAATTATGGTAGGCAGGGTCAAGGTCAAGTGTTGGTTCGGAAATAAGAGCCAGACTTCAACAAGAAGCACATGATCACAATCAGCATTCAAATATCAGTGTCCTGCTTTGTTAGAAGACAGATTCAAACCTGTTTAAACCTGAAGAAGATTAAACATGTTTCAGAGGCCCATTATAAGTACTGTTCACAATGCTGTAACACATCCTAGTGTCAAAATAATCATGATAATAATAATAATGATGATGATAATGATAATGATGATAATCATTGGACCATAAAAGACTAGAGAAAATAAAAATATTCTTGTAGCAACCTTTTGAAAAATAAAAGGATAGAAGTGCCCTGTCATAAGTGCATTCAGGTGATTAATAGGTCACGAACACCTCCAGTTTAATTTATCACATAAAACATATTTTGCATTAAGAAGTGATATCCTTAAAGACTGGTCAAGTCGTTATGGGATAGATAATGTATTGGATGATTTAAGCGGTGTCTTGGAATTACTCCAAGGTTAAGTGGTAATCCCATATCCATCAACACTTGAATCCCAATACAAATGACCTGGACTATGTATTTATTGGAAGGAGCACTTATGGAGCTTGATAAGTATCATTCACCAGCCATTACCCTATGCTCAGAAAGATGATCTATGGCAGCCATTTTCATGCTAATCTCTCCATCTGCTCAATGGCCTCAAAGGTTCAATTTTGCAGCACTGTTTCTAAGATTCAGCCACAGAGATATAACTTCTTTAAGAACAGAATTACTGAGGTGATCTATTGGTTTTCCATGGTGTGCCAAATTCATTCTAAGACTAATGAAATGACTCATTTGTACCATAAGGACTTAAATGAGATAGTGACATTGCGGCTCTGAATGTCATCATAAAACTTGTGCTTGACATGTCTATGGTCAAGCTTGAGTAGTGTATGTTTTTTCTTTGGGCGCAGAGTGATAGAGGATGACGCCAATTAGACCAACCCAAAGGGAGGCTTCAGTTCTTCCCTCCTCAAGACAGAGGTGCATAATTGTGCAGGTTTGGCTGATTTAGAAATGAGTTCTCCGATCGGTAAATGTCACAATGTAGCAAATTTATCATATGTTTCATATTTTACATTGTCAGGAAGTGGTTCTCAAAGTTGGGAGAAGTGTTAATTTGTTCACCAAGGAGTCCAAAAATAACCACGAGGCTGCGTTCAGTGTGATGTCAGCGTAATGAGCGTAATGCACACAGTCACTGATGATGTTGAAATAGTTTCCATCTGTCTATCTGATTGAGTATGAGTCAAAGAAGGATGTATGGGTGTGACGTAAGCTAAAATTATAGTGTACATTTCTTGTGGGTACCTGCCTGCTGGGAGCAATGACCTTGAAATAAAGCACACTGTATGTATTGTTCAAATTCACAAAATCTCTTTTGAATCAATGGGACCAGCAGGGTTAGCCTATATTTATAGGACTCATAAGGACTCATAAAACAAGAATATTAAATAGATACATTCTTATTGTAAAACATTAATGTAAAATATTTGTATGGTTACAGCTATGAAGGTACACTCTTGATTATCTATTTGTTAACAAGAAACACTATTACACACTATTATAAGAAAACACTATATAGACACTATTATGTAAGCAATTCTTTCTAAGCATATCATGATTTTAAAATAAATGATACTGTAAGAGCCAAATAAGTTTCTATGGTAAAAGAAGATTTGATTTATCCTTGACGATAAGATGAGAAGGTAATATAATAAGTTTAAAATGTGATTGGTGGCTCTATATTTTTGTTGCTTAGGGTTAGCGATGGCCCATATAATCACTGCACATGCATCGTATGGGGCCATGTGAACAGAATAAGATGAATGTCAGTTGTTTGATTACCTATTGGAAAAGAGTGGACAAAAAAATTGGTTTTGACTATACAATTTGCAACTTTTTGTTAATGAAGACAAGTGGAATATTTCCTGAATGTTGGATGTCATCTAAGGAAAAGAGAAGCTCTGAAGGATGTACAAATGATTGGATGTTTATGTCTGTATGTGGAAAATAAATTGGAGACACTGGAAAGGACCTATGCCTATGCCTGCATATGTTTTTACAGGGATGGACGTGTCAAGAGTATTAATCTGCTAATCTAAAGAAGTTGCAATTACTTGGAATTGCTTTTACAGATCCCACAACTAATTTTAACTTCGTCATAGAGCCTATCATGTTCGTACTGTTTTCCACACTCTCTCACAACCTTGATAATAAAAAGAAACAAATGAATCCCCTTTGTATTCTTAAAAAGTGAAAACTTTAGAAAAAAAAAAAAGCTTTTTTTTTTTTTTTTTTTTAGTATTTTCAAAGGTGTTGCCAATATACAGTGGGTACGGAAAGTATTCAGACCCCTTTAAATTTTTCACTCTTTGTTTCATTGCAGCCATTTGCTAAAATCAAAAAAGTTCATTTTATTTCTCATTAATGTACACTCAGCACCCCATCTTGACAGAAAAAAACAGAAATATAGAAATTTGTGCAAATTTATTAAAAAAAGAAAAACTGAAATATCACATGGTCATAAGTATTCAGACCCTTTGCTGTGACACTCATATTTAACTCACATGCTGTCCATTTCTTCTGATCCTCCTTGAGATGGTTCTACTCCTTCATTGGAGTCCAGCTGTGTTTAATTAAACTGATTGGACTTGATTAGGAAAGGCACACACCTGTCTATATAAGACCTTACAGCTCACAGTGCATGTCAGAGCAAATGAGAATCATGAGGTCAAAGGAGCTGTCCAAGGAGCTCAGAGACAGAATTGTGGCAAGGCACAGATCTGGCCAAGGTTACAAAATAATTTCTGCAGCACTCAAGGTTCCTAAGAGCACAGTGGCCTCCATAATCCTTAAATGGAAGAAGTTTGGGACGACCAGAACTCTTCCTAGACCTGGCCGTCCAGCCAAACTGAGCAATCGTGGGAGAAGAGCCTTGGTGAGAGAGGTAAAGAAGAACCCAAAGATCACTGTGGCTGAGCTCCAGAGATGCAGTAGGGAGATGGGAGAAATTAATTTTAAGCGGTATGTGTGGAGAAAACCAGGCACTGCTCATCACCTGCCCAATACAATCCCAACAGTGAAACATGGTGGTGGCAGCATCATGCTATGGGGGTGTTTTTCAGCTGCAGGGACAGGACGACTGGTTGCAATTGAAGGAAAGATTAATGCGGCCAAGTACAGAGATATCCTGGAAGAAAACCTCTTCCAAAGTGCTCTGGACCTCAGACTGGGCTGAAGGTTCACCTTCCAACAAGACAATGACCCTAAGCACACAGCTAAAATAACAAAGGAGTGGCTTCGGAACAACTCTGTGACCATTCTTGACTGGCCCAGCCAGAGCCCTGACCTAAACCCAATTGAGCATCTCTGGAGAGACCTGAAAATGGCTGTCCACCAACGTTCACCATCCATCCTGACGGAACTGGAGAGGATCTGCAAGGAAGAATGGCAGAGGATCCCCAAATCCAGGTGTGAAAAGCTTGTTGCATCATTCCCAAGAAGACTCATGGTTGTACTAGCTCAAAAGGGTGTTTCTACTCAATACTGAGCAAAGGGTCTGAATACTTATATATGACCTTTATTTAACCAGGTAAAATCAATTGAGAACCAATTCTCATTTACAATGATGACTTATGACCATTTGATATTTCAGTTTTTCTTTTTTAATAAATTTGCACAAATTTCTACATTTCTGTTTTTTTCTGTCAAGATGGGGTGCTGAGTGTACATTAATGAGAAATAAAATGAACTTTTTTGATTTTAGCAAATGGCTGCAATGAAACAAAAAGTGAAAAATTTAAAGGGGTCTGAATACTTTCCGTACCCACTGTATGACCATGAAAAGTTTTTTTCCATGATGACAAGAATATTATACTAAAATTTCTAACCATGTATAATGTAAATTTTTTAAATTAGACCTTATCTGTTCTTTTAAAAAAGGCTCTTCATACTCTAGTCTAAAGCACCCAATGAAATCAAACATTTCACAAAGACTTTGTCAACTGTCTTCATTATTTTTTTTTTTAAACAATTTAAAAATTGTAAAGCAACATTATGAAAACTCTGTATTTTTAATTTTTTTAATTTTAATTTTTTTATGGCTTTGTTCAAACATCTAAGGCAAATGTCTAATCCTTGAAGTTAAAAAGAAACAAATCTGTCCTCCAAACCTAAAGAATAACTCCACAAACCAAACAGTGCTCGCCCATAGACAGAAACTGACGTTGTTTACATGTTTGGATGTTACAACAGAGCATGAAGGAGCTGATCTCCAGTGCAGATTTTACTGTGCCACACAGAACAATTTCTTTTTATTCATAATAAGGCCCAAGAGTAGTCTTGGTCTTTAATAAAGTTGTTCTCATCCTTTCTGTCTTTGCAGACAGACATCACAAGAACAAGCTGTGAGCCACCAAAACATTCACACAGAAATGAGTTAAAGTACACAATAATGAACACCCATCACTCCTTCCTCCCCCCCCACAACTGCTATAGTACACTGTACACTGATCTGCACACGGTGCATGACTTGTTTGCACGGCATCCGAGTCCCTTTCAGGTACAAGACTCAGATAAGAACATGCCAAAATTACAGGCAGGCCTGCAGGTCGCCAGGAACCAAACAACAGTCCTCTGCCAGAATCTTACTGCTGGAAGGCTCCTTTCTATTCGGTTCATATCATATTTTCCAAACAAATTTGCATTTAATCAAATTAAATGTGACTGACACATGGCCAACCTGCGGCCTTGGGGCCATCTGGTTCTATCAGTAATTTAGTCGTGATACTCAGAGCATCAGTGTGCATCCAATGCAACACAGGTGCACTTCCTCAGAGTTAAACTGGTGCTCAGCTAAAGTAACAAAAACTTGTGTACTTTGATGAAGGCTCCCCAAAAACACAAACTATTTTTTTTTACGTCCATTGACTCAGTTTAACATTTTATTTTCACATTTCCACAAACCAACTAATCTTTCTACAATGTATGTATATATCTGACCACTTTTCTTACCACTCACAGTACTCTGATGAAGGCTTATTTGTGGAAATGTATCAGCATTGGAGGTCACTTGCCAGTTAAAATTGACACAAGCATCTGTGTACATTTTGTAAACCCTGGAGAAAGGAAAGGTGGGTTGTGATTTGTGATGCAAGAGGTGACATATTGATGCTGCTGTCAAACTCAATAATCCAAATTTGAAACCCTTTCCAACACACTCCTGAAATCAATACTTCATATTCCTGTAATAAGTGTTAGTCTGAATTACAACACAGTGCAGGAAACCAATTTGACTGTTATCAGACTATTGAATATACGGTTACTATCACACATCTGTCCAAAATATATGGGCTAATAAGACTTCCAAACTGTGTAGGTCCAGGCTGTCATCACCCATTCCCTGATCCAGTCATCAGACTGGGCAAATTAAACCCACTAGAAGGACTTAAGGTTGCATTTCTTGCGACTTCTAGAGGCCACAGGAATTATGATGGAAACAAAGGAGGACGTCAGGTGTTAAAAAGGGACAACGTCCGCATAGGCAGGAGGTTGGGGGAATTTAGATGGATTAAACATAGGACTTTCACGACAGATGTTTGTGACAAAAGTCAACACTGACTTATTTTATGTAATGTACGCACGTTAACTTATGCATATTATGTGTCGTTCATTACGTATCGCATCATATCGAAATGCAACGTGATGAGATGTGACATGACGTAACATAACGTAACGTATTGTATTCTATCGTAATGTAACGCAAAGCAGCGCAGCGCTACGTAATGTACCGTGTTGGATCAGTAGTAGAGATGCGGTGCCTCTGATTAGTCGTTACTGTTGTGGGAGGGTTAAGGGTTGGAGGACCAGTTGTCTGACAGTAAAAAAAAACAATCTCAGCAACGTAGAGTTGAAAGCATGCATCCCTCTGGCTCATCCAATCTAGCACCAACCTTTCATAGACCTCACCAAGTACTCCTGGTTCTAGTACTGGTAGGTTTAGTAGGCCCCAACTAGCCCATACAATAGGGACACTTGTAATGATAACTGCCTAAAACATATTCCAACAAAAATGGCCATCTATCACCTTTAAAGGGCCGAGCTGAGTCATCACCCAACCACAACACAGCTACTCAATAACGATGCTGCTAAATAGAAATGATGTAATTCAATACTTCAGTTTTCCAACGATCAAAGCATTGCTGTTGTGACCTATACTGTGAAAATGTGTCACAGTAGAGGTCTATGTCCTGTTTTGACAAGTGACATTTGACCCATTTTGATAGTGCCAAACTTTCAGATGAATTATTGCTGCGCACATTTTTTTTATAAACCGGGCTTTGATCCTTCCCTCCAACAGAGTCATACAATAGGATACTTTGAGGGATACAAAATGCTCTCTCAAGTAATAGATTGGGTGGTGTTGATTTTTCATTACTGATGATTAAAAGCTTGCGTTAATGTAGCGGATGAATTAGTTTGTCCATCCAGCCATTTGTCTCAGTTTCATCCATTTACAACAGTGTGTTTCATCAATGCAGAGCCATCTCACAGGATGTTCCATTTAATAAAGCTGTTATATTTAACCCCAAAATGACAACTATTACTCCATAATGATAATTCACAGCTCATAACCAGATATGCATCCTCTTCATGTAAGCCATTTGGATGGACTGACCATGCTTTTAAGAAAAGGAAAATGGAAAGAGAATTAGGAAAGTATTGGGTCTCTGGGTCTCTGCCAACCTGCCTCTAACCTTTGCTCTTTTGGTTTGGGAGTTAGCTAGTTTCCTTTTTCCTCTGACATCACTCTCCAGGATCCACACAATGATAACACGGCCCCGATTGCATGACATTACTGCTTCCTTGAATGCACATGGGAGAATTGTGTTAAAAAAATCCAACACGACTGCAGGCTAACTGCAGTTTCCAGCGAGCAACAGCTGCACAGCTGGTGTCCATGGGAGAGACAGAGCGGATACACAAATTCCAGACTGTTATGAGGCAGGGAAATATATTTCCTTGGGCAAGATTTTTCTTACAGGACTCTACCCTACGATATGTGTCCTTATCATATGGCAAATGTTATTTCCTCTTAAACCACAGACATGCAACTATATGAGACCATGAAACATGTGCATGAGGTTGTGGCTGAATATATACCAAATATACCTGAAAATACTTTTTCGGGACAAAAAATAAGGTCAGAAATCGTAAAAAAAATAATACCATAAATATTTTTTATTTAGTGATTTTCTTCATAAAAACTGCATTAAACCAAAGAAAAAAAAGAAGTTCAATATTTGGTGTAAGCACCGTTTAACTTTACCAACAAAACAACAAAAAAGGTTACTTGCCAAAACAACTTATAAGGCCATCAAAAGCTTTTGAGACTGATCTTGTTGCGTGCTAACAGAGTGCAGCACAGTGGCGTGTACGGAGCAGAGGGAAGCAATAACCTTCATGTATTCCAAGTTACGTCACTGAGCACCTGAGTACGTGTGTTTTTGTGACCACTGGCATGCGTTCATTTGCAATGTCACCATGGACTTGAGCAAAGAGAGCACATCAAATGTTGTGTAAAACTTGGGAAATCAGCAACAGAGACCCTTGAAATGCTTCAGAAAATCTATGACAATGAAGCAATGAACGAGGCCAGGTATTTTGAGTGGCATATTGTTTCAAGGAGGGGTGAAAGGTCACTGTCCAAGACCAAAAAAGATGCATCAGGTCAGGAGAACAACCAGGTGGGTTTTCTTTGACAGTCATGAGTTTGTGCATGGTTCATTCGTCCCCCTGGATCAGTCTGTCAACAGAGATCTGCTGGGATGTTCTTAAGTGTCTGAGGGAAAACATTTGGTGCAAACAACCTGAACTGTGGGGTGTTGGCACTTTGTTTCTCAAATATGGCAATGTACCCACTCACAGCGTGTTGAAAGTTTTTTCAAAGACGGCAATACAATCGTTGCTCCCCTCGACCTCTACCCCATCTCATACACCAACACTAGATTCAGCTCCCTGCGACTTTTTTCGGTTCCCCAAAATTTTTGACATAAAATTTGTTGCGTGCTCTCTGCTCAAGTTTCAGGACCACAGGGACATCGCAAATGTGCAAATGCTAGTGGTCACAAAAACATTTGTAACTCAGGTACAGATGTCGATCAAGTGAAGTAACTTGGAAAAGTTATTCCCGAAGGTTAGCTTCTCCCTGCTTTGTGTATGTCACAATGCTCCACTACGTTTGCGTACAACATGAGCACTGTCTCAACTTTTTTACACTTAAGCTTTAAATATGCTACATAATTTAACTTACGTAAGCAAGTTAAAGTCAATGTTGATTTTGTTTTCACAGAAGACAGAAACAGAGACCTCTTTCATCATTTTATATACTACGTCATCTGATTTCCCCCAACGATCTTGTCATAATTACAACAGCCACTAGAGGTGCCATTAAATGTAAATATGGGTCGTAACGAAATGCTTGCACAGACTACTTATACGGCCATGTTTTAGGGGAGGACGATCTATTTAAAGCAGCACCAGTCTTCCTGGTACAATTGGACGCAGTTTTTCAAGGCTGCATGTTTGAGCTTGTTGTCATGGTGCAAAACAATTTTACACCGATCAGATCCCTGGTGGTGTGATGAAAAAGAATCCAGCAAGTATGTT
Organism: Brachyistius frenatus; assembly: GCF_029030835.1. NCBI lineage: Eukaryota > Metazoa > Chordata > Actinopteri > Embiotocidae > Brachyistius > Brachyistius frenatus. The sequence continues at coordinate 1,836,371 of NW_027210614.1, forward strand.
GTAGATATGTTGGAACAACCATTTGCAAAACAGCTGCACATTCAAATTTGACACTTACCAGGAGGGATTTCACTTTATTTACAAGTAACTGGGCTTAACTACAAACAAATTGAAGTCATCCATGGGCAGCTTTGAGAGCTGCTCTGTTATCTTAGCAAAATAGCTTTACATTGCAGTAAACCTTACAGAGCATTTAAACTCCCGCATTTAACATGCTCAGACCCCCAGAGAGTCTGGTCCTGAAATTTAAAGCAAATTGCAGATTGATATAAGTGTTTTTTCTTTCTCCATACCTTATGTCTTAAATCCTAATTTGTTGTTGTAGCGTATTTCAGAAATATGAGCCAAATACTAAAGTAAAGCACACAGAAAGAGGAAAGAAAAAATGCACCTTGTGTGATTTTTTTTTTTTCTTTTGTAATGCAAGCCAGATGTGACCGGGACCATGGAAACAGGTGATGATAGCATTACACTGGGATTGCAAACAGATGGAGAGAAGCTTGAACCTATTCTTGTGTCACTACCGGGGTCATAAATAAAGATTTTTTCTTTTCCTCTGATGAAATGATTTCTGTATAAATAACACTACAGCAACTTTTGGTGCTGTGTAAACAGAAAGAAGCCTCACTCAAGGGTAAAAACAACATTTATTGTCATTGTCTGGCAGGGTATTTGTAGCACGTCTCATTGACAAAGCTGACAATTTACTCAACTGATGAGTCAGTATATTTGTAAGATCAGAGTGGGCCTGTGTGTGTGAGAGTAAGTTTGTGGAGTTACGGGCTAATTGCTACTGCAAAAGTCTTGTTGTCTTTGTTTCACCAAATACCCTGCAGTTTCCGCAGCAGGGGGACTCTTGTTTCCATTTTAATGTAAGTGTACAGGACACAGGTCTGCTTCACATCAGATGAATATATCGCTGGGAGAAGAATGTCTCCAGCAATCAGCCTTGATGAAGCGGATGGTGTAGCTGTCCTGGGAGACAGAGGAAAGCCACTGTACGTGTTGGACGGGGCTCAGAGGGGGAGAGGACACTGTGCAGACCTGTGCTGAATGGCAAGCTGGCCACCCTTGAGAGATGGTTATTTAGTGAGCAATTACATCTCGCAGCACTGAGAAGAGCAATAAGCCCCCGTCCCCTACCACTATCCAAAAAAATACCAGCTGGACTGTTCATCTTGTGACTTCATCTCACGAAGTTTCATGTTAAGTGCGAGTGCTCGAAACTGATCGCACATCTGCAGTCACGTTACAAAAAAAAGTCTAAAGCAGCTAAATCAGGACGGTTGAGTCACAACAACATGTGTTTCAGAAGTAGTAAAGAGTTTTTTATATCAGTTCAGAGAATTTGAAACAGTGAAAAGGAGTTTACCTTTGCCATTTTTCAGGCTATCCCCGAAGCTACCACAAGAGAGCACAGCTGGCTGACTCTCCCACTCGCTGCTGAACCTCCCCTGTGTCACACACAGGTGTAAAAGCCCAGGCCTTCAGCACAGATTCATGCTGCCACAGCTTCAACCAACCACCCCAAATGGGGCCTCCCATTTTGCCATTTGGGAAAGTGGACTTTCACAGTAATGGACACTTAAGAAAGCGACACCTCGGCCCAGCATGGTGCCACTTGACAATGTGACAAATACTGAGCTCCTAAATCATTAAATTACAGAGGGAAATGATTTATTGGCCCCTGCAGCATACAGCGTTATCCAGGGAGCATTAAAGATGGTCTCTGTTTTAGATTTCACACGTTCTGTAATGTGTTTATGCAGCTGGATAGTTTTATTGGAACAATTGAATTAAGCAGTGATAAGTGAGCTGAAGTACCATGCTCAAGGGTACACTAGAAATGCCACACCTGTCAGTGCAGTGTGCTATATGTGTTTGGCCGCAAGTTATGAAACGTTTTGTGTTTGCAGCGAGTAAATTATTGTAACTAAACATAAAACTTGACCTTTGAGATTCATATTCCAGTTTCCTGAATTTTCTTTAGTAGGCTCCATTACAGACTATTACCACAGTCTTCTTGGGTCTTACAAGGCCTGTTACACAAATTTATTTTGTTCCTTCCTCCCGGAGCTGTTGATTAAGTGCTACTACAGTTTAAAAAAAAAAGGCCAAGCTTAGTTGCGGTCTGCTCAAGAGGATCAGCTCATTTCCTTTAGCACACAGCACAGTGTGCTGAGAGTAGAGCTTGTCTTGGAAGATCAATGTCTCCTCTTTTGTTGCATCAGTCATGCAGCTTCTGTGTCGCACAATGGCATCGGGGAGGTTGGTGGGGTGGTGAGGCGCTTGACTGGAGAGCACAGAGGACCACCTGACCGCCTACTGGTGCCCGGGAACGCATACACTCACACTGCTGATTGTGTCTTTATCTGTCTACTGACAGCATATTTGTTTGAAAGTTTCTTTATTTCTCCTCCCCCTGCTATAGAGTGAGTTAACATGCTTTATTCTACTTTGACATACAAAACCACATACACTATAATGTGTAATAGGCTCTTACATGTCCCAACTAACTGGTCCCTGCTTAGAGGATTATTTGAAACACTAATGCACAGACTTCTTTCTCAGTTTTGTTTGAAATGTTAAAGCTGTTGTCCATTATTAAGTCTGCACATTCATTAACTGTACCTCTTTTTCCATTTGTAATACTATCCACCCTTTTATTTCCATCCGCCTCATCTGGCATGTTATTATAATCTGAAAATGTTTTGTGTGCTCATAATATACTTCAGATAGGAGGCCTGTGGGTGTAGAAGTTTCATATTGATTTGTTTACACTTGGGACATTCATGACTCACATTATCTCTGCAGTTAAGAATAACATTATAACCGATTTTCAGGTGCAACCTAGAGACTTTTGGACTGCATAATGAACTGAGCCATTTTAATGAAGTGTTTTGGTATTTTTTTATCGTACGAGATTCCCAGCTTCCCACATTTCCACAGCTGTGGTGTTACAAAAACCAAACGGTGTTTTCTGTGTTTATCTTTCTCTCACAGCCTCAGAAGTAGTTAACAGGGAAAGAAGGGAGACCAGACCTTAACATGCAACTGCACACTCTCATTAAAACGAGGTTGCTAGGACAAGATAGAGAAACAAAATAAACAATCAGCAGTCGCACCATTCTTCATCCGAAGCAAGAATTTAGAAGCCGAGGGGCCGCTGGGATCCAGGGGCCTGTTAGTGATGACACTTCTGATCTATTTTCTCGGCAGCTTTGACAAAGTCCAGCATCAGTGGATTTCTCTCTCTCTCTCTCTCTCTCTCTCTCTCTCTCTCTCTCTCTCTCTCTCTCTCTCTCTCTCTCTCTCACACACACACACACACACACACACACACACACACACACACACACACACACACACACACACACACACACACACACACACACACACACACACACACACAAAGGCCATTTGTTTTTTTAAGTACTAGCTAAATGCTACAAGCTGATTATCAGGAAAGGAGTGATCGTCTGCATTTTCTGCAGGAACCAAAGAGTTTTAATAGTCAACACCTCAGCTGGAGGAGTTCCCAGACTTCCTTCACCATTTTACATAAAATGACTGTCAGCATTCTGTTCATAAAAAAATTAACAGACATAAAAATATATTGTTTAAAAAAAAAAAAAATGCTGCATATAAAAATTTGGAGGTAGTTTTAAGAAACAAGGACAAGTAGGGAATTCCGGAAAGGTAAAATTGGACATGCCTTTCTAAAAATCGAATGCTTCATTCATTCAGCAAATGTTAGTATTTATCTGTAATAGTTCAGGTTCAGTCTTGTGAAAACATTTCATGGAAAAGCCATCATTTAATTTCCTAATCTTTGTTTTTTTGCTTCTGAAATCTGCTGAATGATTTTTCCTTTGAATGAGTGGTGGGAATTGAATGTTCGATAGATTAGAGTTACTGCTATTGCCTGGATGTTTAAAGACATTAGCAGTGCATGGGAGTCCGGTGCATGAGGCTTTAGCTAAAACAAGGCTCCCAAAGAGCTTTTTTTTACTTCTTTTTTCAATGTGCATTTATTCAGAATTGCCAGCGTTGGTCTTTCTACAGGTCTCCAAAAGACTGGTTTTACACTGTCTACACGCATTACTCCCATAGTCTGTTGAAGGCTGATCCTGTCACCCACATCTTTCCTGCAGCCGGGCCACCCAGCCTGGATGTGCCTCCAACATGTCATCCCTCTGTGTGGTCCTTAACAAAATAGAAACAGAGAGACAGAGGGAAGCACAGCGATGCCAACCAAGAGAGAGATGTTTCAAAATATGACAGTGTCATCTCTGGGAAGGGAGCTCAAAGAAGAGAAAAGGGAAACAAGAGGGAAGAAAAAAAAGTGTGTAAAGAAAAGCAATACACCGAGCTGAGCCTGTGGTGAGTTCAATGATGCTGAGGGTCAATTTAAAACTTTTAACTAATGAAAATATAGAGAATATAAGCGAAGAAGGGATTAAATCCAGAGGAGAATGGTGCTACATTTAATTTATCTTAGTTTTATCTATTACTTTAGCCAAATATGTTCATAATTGTTCATTTACAAATCGATAAAATATAGTCCAAAAAATACAGCAATAAAAACATTAAATACGTGTTGGTGAGATAAGACATCACATTTTGCTTTCAAACCAAACAAATGAGAAATTATATGCCAAAAAAGACATTAAACATAACTTGTTGCTATGCCAAAAACAGCAACCAATTTTGCTTATGCAGTTTTTGTTATTAATGGAGAGTTTATTGTGACTCTAAGCCAAAGAATAACAGACTCCTCTAAAAGTTTACAACAAAACTATAAAAAAAAAAAACTCTGACAAAGAATTAATAGCATACACTACAACAGATTTACAATTGCTGATTGCCTCACAAAACAGTAAGTGACTCTGCAGCTTAGCATTTTTGCTGTATTTTTTTGGTCTTTTGTGGTTGTTTCTGGTTGATTTATGTGTCAGCTGATGATATTAAATAACCTTCTCTGCCATCAGGCTCATTTCGAATTTGCAAGATAAAGATCTCCAGGTCGCAAGATAGAAATCCAATGTCCTGAACATGTTTTGTGTTATGGAACTTTTTTAGGGGGCTGAATGATATCAGCACTTCTGTGATTTACGCAACAGTTCGTTAAGGAAGGGAAAGAGAAGTGGTGGAAAGAAACAATCTGCAGGGCACCCAGAATGTCTGATTCACCATCTGAGCCACAGTGTTGTGATGAAAAGCCTTTCTCTCATTACTACAGCTGAGGTACCTTAAGTCTGTTGGGTAGACATCATAACTATTAACAGTTCTCTCTGTCTCATTTGGATTTATGATACCGTAATTATATTAATTGTTTAACACTGCAACATTTCTACATATTTTATTTGATAATCTGTTATGAAACCCTGGAAAATACAAATGTATAATAAAAAAAAAGGTTTGATGTGATTTAATTTACTACCATGGCCATGAATATTCCATCAGAGGTAAGGGACATCATGACTGACACTAGTACTACTACTACTACTACTACAACTACTACTAATAATAATAATAATAATAATAATACTTTACATAAAGTAAATTGCATACAGAAAGTCAATGTTTGATGAAACCAGATTTTGGGGAGTTTTGTGGTACAGAAGGGGAAAAGGGTTCAAATGGAGTTATCTCCAGGAAGAAGGTAAATTTAGCTTTGGAGTTTGGCACATTTCTTTTTTCTTTTTTTTTTCATTTTTGAGTAAGGAGGAAGATTTTCTTATCAAAGATTAAAGACAGCATCTAACCCATGATTTTGCAGGAATAGAGTGTATGACAGGTTAGCTAGTGACTGGTGATCAGGAGGTCAGAGGAGGAAGAAGAGGCAGGGATACCTGTTGTTGTTTGTTGCTTAAGAAACCCTGTGTTGGGTAATAGCCATAATAATCATACAGTTTCACTCACACAGCACATTTTAGATCTTCACTTTGGAGGGTGTCAGAGGACCTACAGTGTCTAAAGGCATCACTTTGCTTCAAACAGTGCGTATCTGCTGATCAAACAGCATGTGGGACCTCCTGCCCTCACACCTTTCTGATAATAAAATAGTGGGGGGTGCTGCTGATAAAATTGAAGACTTTCTAAAACTGACACCCCAACAAGCAACATGCCAACTTTCCTTCTTCATTTCTCACACAACTACTGAAACAAGTGCAAGCAAACAAGTGAAAAGCTATCAGGAGACTTTGACCTTCAGACAAACAACACTTTAGAAATAAGAGGTCAGTTCATTAATTCCAACTGGACTAAAGGCTTCTCCATAAACCAAAACATATCCTAGTCTTGAAGGCAAGATTGTCTTTTGGCATTTTGCCTTTTTTTTGGAAAGATGCAGTGAAACAGTGAAGGAGATGTGGGGAAACAGCAGAGCGATGACATGCAACAAAGGTCCAGCCAGCTAGAAGTCAAAGTGGAATCTCAGCTGCTGATTTTTGCCCACATGGTGCCCTAACCAGTTGGGTCACCAACATTTTGAAACATAATCGTTGTAATCAGAAGCCCAGGGTACAGTGAGAAGCAACCATGGGGAACTAAGAATATCTTAATAAAAATATTATTCAGATAGAAGATTTATGAATAAGCCAAGAAAAGATACAACTCTACCTGTTGGCATCAGCTTCAACTTCTTTTGTTACTGTAAAAATGTGCAAAAAACACAAAACTTGTATAGTTATGAGATAGAGGTCATGTGATAAAAGTACAGTGCTAAAGTTCAAAGCTGTGTCTCAAATTGTGTACTCGCCTTAGTACACTCACATAAAGCACACTTACATGTTAGTATACTTACTTTGTAGTACTTGAATGTCAACAGGTTTGTATTGTTTCACACCTCACACTGCCGTTCTGCACTTATCAGAAACAACCGTAACATTTGAACGCATCACCTCCTATCATATTGGCCGGCTTTAATTATTTCACCCAGAAATGAACGTTCTTTTTTTTCATTTTTTTTTTTCATTTTTAACGCACACAATAAACACACTGATAGCTTCTGCCCAACTGTAGTATGATGGCACTTATTGAAAAATAAACACTTTTGTGCAGTGCAACAGCTGCAACTTCCAGTTTGAAAATACTTTACGTATGTGCTCCCTTCTTTTCTGCTACTTAGCCAATAATGGCACCTGTTGAGGGTAAAAAAAAAGTGTCCATTGTTTCATACTCAATGTTTGGACCAAATTGAGTACACCATCCAAGTAATTATAGTGCACTGCTTGTTTCTATACTTGACAGTGTGAACCCACTTATGCACTCCAATAAGTGAGTATACATGATTTGAGACACATGGGATTTTGTTTGTATGGGGAGATAAATGCAAGACTATTTGTTCAACTATGTGGTCACACATCCAGACACTTTTAGTTTTAAAATCTCTGTTACTGATATCTCCAATGGAGGTAAACTCACCGCTGTGTTGAAAAATCCCTTCTAATGCTGATGAGGAAAGATTGGCGATGATCCTCCCTCTACTTCCATGTGGAAATCTCTGATCTCCAAGGTTGCGACTCTGGAAAACACAAAATGAAAAGACTCATCTTTGCCTGCAGAATTGGAAGGTACCGTTGGACTCTCTGAGACTTAAATATAGTCTGGACTGGAGGGCGGACTGAACTGGGGACACAAATCACATCCATGTATACAATAACTATTTAATTTTACCATGTGTCTTTTATTATCTAAGTGCTGTGCCTTTTTTTATTTCTTTTTTCTTTTGTTTATCTTCTTATGTACCAGTCCTGTAACATTCCTCCTTATGTATTTGGATAAAAAAAATTAAAAAGAGAAAAATCCTGCTTCTCTGAAGGTCTTAATGGAAGTAGAGGGTCAGGTTTTGTTTAAATAAAACAGTGAGTGATATATTTATAACTTTAGGATTGGTGTTTTTTAGAGCACGTGTGTGAAAGAGCTGGCAGGATGAAGGACACACAATGAGCTCAACAGGTGGTGATGCCACTGCAACCAGAGGATCTCACTTTCAGCTCATTCTTTCCTCCACACCTCTCTGGTTTGAATGAGCCGAGTGTCAAAGAAAAGACTCTGCACACAACGTGTTTTACTGCGCAGAGTTTGAGGAATTCCTGCAACAGTTGGGGATTAAAGGGCACTCTGACTCATTCAGTTCCTCAGAGTCGTTTTGTTTTCTGGTCTTATTGTTGATGTCGTATTTAAAGGGCAACAAGGCTAGAACCTAGGAGAGACTATTTGTGTAAAAAAGGCTTAAAAATGTTCAAATTGTCCGCTGAGGAATAAATAACAGCCTATTTTGTCTCAAAATTAATTTCACAATCTTGAATGGAGACTGCAAAATCCTTGCAATCTCGGGAAACAACTTTGTTTATAATGTTGACACACAAATTCAAAAATGTGCTTAGACAGGACAAAACCCTCTCGTCACATTGAACAGTGTTGGTCACATTATTGTTGCTACATTACACAACACAACACAATCCGTATGTCCAATCCCTAAGTAACTGAGCATGTGGTAAAGTCACACACATGTAGTGACAGGATGTGAATTGATATGAACAATCCCATAATATCAAAATATTCTGGGTGAGCAGCTGGGCGACTGTCAGACACTAAACGGTGCAGCTCTGGTCTGCTGAGATCCTGCTGATGATTATTCAAGTGAACTCCGTATCCTGTCCCTTAACCTCCTGCCTCTATCTTCACTTTAAATGCTCATTCACTCACACTGGGCTCTACTCTGCTGCCCTTCTCAGATACGAAACAGCAAGTAATACAAATAAGCATTCATACAGGGTCTTTTCTGTCAAAGCTTTCATTGTCAGATTAAGCGCCATATGTCAGTGAACAACAAACTACAAATGCCTAGCCTGAACAGCAGTGTGTTCCTCATCATTTGTTGTGAAAACAGTTCCTCTGGTGGCCTCCCTGCCCCCAGCCTACATTTTCCCCACTGTAAATCATGATAAAATGGCTTGCAGGTGTCAGGATTAAAGAATACTCTCAAAGGACTTTGGGCCACAGACGGAGGCACAGCTGCTTCTCTCCTTTTGCCAGGTCCTTTATTGCTATTTGTTTTCTGTTTAGTGTGATGGTCTTTTAGTACCAGTGCTGGGTTGGACCAAAGGCCAACCTCCAGAGGGTTGAGACAACATGGAGCTTTTCCATACAGTAACTTCTCTGTGTGTAGAGTCGTTTAAGTTGATGAAAGAAAAAGCCTCCAATTATTTCAGCCTGTATTATATCTCTGTCTGTATATATAAAGTGTCTTTGATCTTTTTCAAATTTTAACTTAAAATTTTCTTTGTAAACCAGCATTACTCAGCAGTGATGAGCACATGGAAAATGGAAAAGTGTAATCTTGATGTCATTTTGGTGTCCGCTGTACGTTGCATCCTTCACAAATAACCAAAATGTAATGTCTCCTATGCTCAATAGTTTCTTTGAGTGCCCTTTTCTTTAGGTAAAACTTCAGTCTATTACAACTTGAGCTTCATTGTTATAGCGTGGGCATCAAATCTACATCTTTAGAGTCTATAGGTTGTAAACAAGCCTCAAGTTTAAATTTATTAGGAAGAAAAAAAAGATGGCACTTCGTTTTAATCATGAATCAAAGTTTCCTGGTTCAACTTTGACCCACAATACAAGGGGCAATCAAAAGGTTCGGAGTGTAGCACTGTGATATGCACGCAGCAGGGGGAGGCTGTAATCTTTGTGAGAAAGTACTCCAAGTTATAACGCTTAGTCAAAAACTGCACCTGAGTTACACACTTTTTTGTGACCAGCAGTACTATGGCATTTGCAATTTCACCGCGGACATGAGCAGAAAGCGCACTCGGAAAATCATCATACTGAAAGTCTCCAGTAATAAAGCAATGAGCCGGACGAGTGTTTTTAAAAGGGGTCTGTCTGTCTGAACATCTGTCCAAGACTGAGGAGGGAACGTCAAAAGAGCACAACCAGGTGGGTTTTCTTTGACATACGCGGGGTTGTGCACCTTGAATTCATCCGCCAGGTTCAGATTGTCAACTTTCAGTTCAGCTGTGAGATTCTGAGGCATCTGAGGGAAAAGATTTGCCGTAAATGACCTGAACTGTGGCAAGGTGGCACTTTGGTTCTCCAACATGGCAATACGCCGCTCACAGCAGGTTGAAAACACACGTTTCTCGCCCTCCACACAACAATTGTTGCTGCCCACTACCCCTACTGCTCAAGTTTCAGGTGAACGGAGAAATCTCAAGTGTGCACGGACCATTGGTTGCAAAAAAAGATTTTGATATAGGGACATAACTTACTTACCAAGGTTACATCTTTCCCCCTTTTTGATTTCTCCTCATACCTAAATGATAATTGTGCATATTAATTGTTTTTATGCACAATCACGGATTATTAGTGACATTATGAGTGTGCTCTTTTTTGGATTTACTTCCAACTGAAGTGGTAGCTAAGGTTGCAAAGCTGGCTGGCTTGTTCGCTCTTTGTCTTACTGTGTGATTCCTTACACCTGTTTCCCAGTCTAACTACTTTTAATGATGCTGCTGTGTTCTTCGATCCCAGCGTTTAAAAAAAAAATGCAATAATTAATCTTTTCACTTGGGAGCTGTAGAAGAAACTGTGAACCCGAAATGCACTTAGATGTCTGTACATCAAGTATGAATATTGGTTTGAATTTTTGTCTCTGGCCATCTGATGAGTTAGGTCCAATATTACTTTTTTCTTTTTGAGGGAAACATGGGATACAAAAGACAGTTGTGTGCTGAGGCTAAAAAACAGAAGTATAATTACAGTAAAAGTAGTGGTATGATCCACGGCTAGTATAAAAAAATTAAAATCATCCACTTCAAATGAGTATAACGTACTGATGGACAGACCTATGAATATAAAATCCAAAAGTTTATTTTAGGTTCTAAATTTTCGTTGGATTGCCATGAGCTGTCAAGCAACTCGATTTAGGCCTGTTCATTTTTTTCTGAACCAAATGAGAAATAATTCAATGATATATGAGTTGGAAATACATAATGCAAGTTAATTCAGGTTTGTGACAGACGACATGTGACATTGCAGCTCAAACTGGAAATGATCACAGCCATTGATATAGACATTTCTCACAGCAGTCAGTTTGACTTGTCAGGTGTAACTAATAATGTTAATGATGGCTCTGTTCCATTTAGGTGGCCCAGTAAGCCATGACAGTGAGCCAACATTCACAATAGCAGAGCCCCGGGCCTGGCATCGGAGTGGCTAAATGTAACAAAGCCATCATTAATGTTGTTAACCACACCTGTGTTTGGCAAGTGGAAGTGCTGTGAGTAACGTCTATTGAATAACGATGAACAGAGTAAAGTATTAGTCCATATGTAAACAACAGCGTCATGTGTAAAATCATACACGTAAATGTGGATTACACTATAACGTCTAAAAAGAATGTCATAAAAACACAAAATCATTCTTAATCAATGACACTTGAACGAACGTTTCCTTCAAAACTTCTGAAAGCGGGAAGGAAATATAATGATTTGTTGAGGGAGTTCGGTGTGCCAGAGAAATGAGACAGAGCAGATCAGGCTGCTGAGTGCAGTTTGTTGGACCGCTTGTATATAGTGTAGAGCTGTTCCAAGCACGTACCAGCCACACTTGACATGCAAGTCTGACGTAAAATGAGTGTTCAGAGTGCCTGCCCTGCTTTTATCACACTTCAGCAACACAGTTATAATTACGATTACCTTGCACCTTGAGTCCAAAACCACTGTGAGGTATTATATGAGGCTGCTGAGCAGTGAAGCACACCAGTCCTGCAAGGCCAAGGTGAAAGTGGATATCCACAGAGATTAAATAGAGTAAGTGGGAGTTTTCCTTCAGTTTGCATTCCTCGCAACAGGCTCCTTCTGGGCAAAGTGTTTGTTTTTCATTTAAGTAAATATTGTCAAACTTTTATTATTTTTTTACTTAATGAAGCCATAATAGTCATGCTAATTACCAGTAAACCTGCATTAAACATGGTTATAATTATACAGGAGCAACTGTGTATCCAAACAGGTCACGTTTACTGAACCTACTGAGAGTTAACGCCCTACTGTGCAGCTCCACACAGGTTTTTCGCTTCTTTCAGTTCACTGATTTTTGTTTTTACACAGACAGTAAGGTCCCAGTTCTCACCATTTAAAACTAAGTATAGGAAGCCATATCAGGGAAAAATGCTCTTAGTATTCACTACGCATTGATGGATCAAATGCAAAGGTCAAATCCCTGTGTGTTGCTGCGTTCAAAGGGGGACGTATATTCCGTGTACACGGAAAGAGTCCATATGAACGACCCCCTCATGGTATTTACAACCTCTGAACTCGAAGTTTACTGTAAGCCTCGAGTTCACGAGCTGTGACGTGTTTGCTGAGGCGTTTACAGAAATGGCAGAGGACATGGAAGTTGGATGTTAAGCTAATACATTGTAATTTTAGTCATGTAGAGTTTGTCTTCAGAATTTAGATAACAGCCTACGTCTGATGAGAATATTGATCTTCCCAACAGCCTCACCTTTTCCCTCTGTGTCTCTGCATTTTCTGCATTACCCGCCTGTTAGCTTGCTAAATTGTTAGCCTCTGTGGCTTCTAGCCACCGTCCATGTTGCCGTTGCCTAGCAACGGTGTTTTTACAACTTAACTTCTTGAATGCCAAACATATGGTGCACACGACTTCCTATGTTGTAACCACGAGCTCCCGAGTTCCATTTGAACACAGCATCTGTAACATGCTGACAATAAATACAAATTCTTCTACTAATTAAACATTGTTTATCGACTGATAAACAACAATGATGTTTGACAGATTTGACACTTAATCATTGTTCCTATCAATTAAAAAGCTATATTGATGTTGCCACATCAACGGTATTATAACAATGTTAACAATGTATTCTCGCTGTGTTTGGGTTTTTTTCCAATTTAAAGGCTGGGCACAAGTGATCGGTGATGTGCCAGTAGCAGGTAATGTAATCTCAAGCTGCTAGCTTCAAGCAGAGATGAGGAGATGGGTACAGAGGATGAAGTTCATCCACAGGATGACATAGTTTGTCAGGGCAAACAACGCTATGGTTAAGATTTGATCTGGATCAGGGAAATATGATTATTATGGGTTAAAATATGCATGACGGTCCAGCCCAGTATCAGCAAAGTGTGTAACACAATCACTAGTCCACTAGAGGGTAGCATGTCTTTGTGACAAATGTCACGCAACAGAGGTGATTAGACAAAGTACAAAAGCAGTAAAGTTTGTGTAAGTCGGCTGCAAGGGTGGGAGGTGTGTACGACCCGGACTTTTTTCTTGGGTTTTAGGGCACAAGAAGATGATGTGGATTTCTGTAAAACAAGTACAGTTTTATTTTTGCTGCCCTAAACACTCACTACACTCTAGTGGATTTGCAGGTGAATTGCACGCTTTGCCCTCATATCAAGTTGGAGGGTCAGAATACAACGTGTGCATGTATATTTACAGTAACTGGGTGTGTACCTGACTTCTGTCGTAACCAGGTTTCTTCCAGTAATCAGATGGCTGAAGTGGATGTAAATGCAGTGATGCTGTTCTTCTTCTTAGGAGGAAAGTCATCTCAAATACTGGCCCAGACTCACCTGTTTGCTTTGTTGCACCTGTTAGGGAGGGACATATCTTTATCATCACTTTCCTCATCCCTGTCAGTACACAGAGCCCAGTGACATCATGATTCCCATCATAGCACCACCCACCTTCAGTGTGAGCAGAGATCTAATCAGTGTAAGTGAAAACACCTGTGTGGGTGAGTAGGGCCTTTAAAACAATGTTACACACAGAAACCAATCGCTTTGCCCTATCTGGATTATGTTTGTATGGGGTTTAATTTGATTTGAAAGATCATTTGAGAAAAGAAGATGGCTTCAAGTCTTCAAGAGTGAATTGAATCACGGTAAACATTTCAGACAAGATATTAAGAAACCTAAATTTCCCACTCTAGAGAAATGTGGAGACTCCCACGACATTGTTTTCAACCAGCTCAGTGTGTGAGGTATACAGGACCCAGGGAACAAAATAATGGGAAAACCACATCAGAAGGGGATTTGACTTTGAAGTGGTGACACCAAAATTACAAAAGTAATTACCCAGCTGAGTCATGTTGAATTTACTACCTGTTCCCAGCGTGTGTCAGACCGGACAGTCACCACTTGCGGCGCTGCAGAGACAGAAAGCACTGAAACAGCAGAGCACCTGCTGTGAGACAAACCAGAGAACATTAACATATACCTTATAATATACTGACCTTATAATATACTGACTAAACACAGTCTAGTCAGTATGTTTAAACCATGTTTAGTCATTGACAGTTTGAAAATCATCATGTATGCATCGTAGGACTAAGAACAAAACCACAGCCAGTAAAGATCACGCAGCGGGTTTAGATTCTAGATTTGTACAAATTCACTCAGAGGCCACTTTGTTAGGAACACCAGAACAACCAAATTCAAACCACAGCGACAGTTCTGCCATAAAATCGACTCTTACTGAACTTATAAATGTTCAGTTGTGGCATGTCTGTAAAAAACAGAGGAGCGCGGCCCTGTTCTCTCTTCTGCCTCACTCTGCATCCAGGACTCCTCCACTCTCTGCTTTTTATTACCCGGTGCAGTGGCACCTGCAGGGCCTGACACAGGGATGTATACACAAGTGAACCAGGACCATATGCAGCTTGTAAATGTTTGTCAGAGTGTGATCCATTCTTCATTGGTCATGGCCCTCTTTGTCATGTTGTTATGTTTTATGCTGACAGATAAGTAAGAATAACAGGAAGACAAACAGCCTTTGTGAATGCAGTCAAGCGACTGCATGGATAACACCACACCCTCAATAGAAATGAAAATCTTCTGCCCGCCATTACACATACATTACTGTTGTTACGTCAGGAGAAATCTAAATGGGGTCTGGTTGGTTTGGATTTCAGGTTTTGATAGTAACTTGGTGGGACATGTGCAAAGAGAGTTTTACTCTTTTATTTCAAAGGTCACAAATGTGTGATCACAACCTTTTCTCTACACACTGTCATTACTTTGGATGTGTAATGACCGTTTCACTGACATCAAAGTAAACTTCAGTTTTAATTCAAGTTTATTGTTAGCTATAAATGACGAGTTAATAAGCGTTCCCTTTGCTTAGTGCAGAAAGCCACACATTTACTGTGCATGTCAATCTCACTGCTGATTTCTTTTGTGCTGAACTTGGCACATACAAAGTTTTTTAGTAAAATGGAAGAGTGTGGCAAATACTTCACATGTGCTTGCCTTCGGTCTAAATCAGTGATTTAGATATGATAAAAGATGGACTTTGTTCCAGCAGTGGCATTGCATTCCTGCAGGTCTGCAAAACATGGCATGTAAAATGTTAATATAATATTTAGGAATGGAGAAAGATAAGACCCATGTTTTTTACTCATCAATATGAAAATGTTGAAATCTATTTCTCTGAACAGTTGAAGCCACATCTCAGGTAGAAATGCTACCACCAGAGGGCAACACTATCACTGTCCCTTTATATCCCTGCAACTCTCACTAACTATTCACAGGGACTTCAGTTTTGTGTAATGCAAAGTGGAGGATTGTAATCAGGTTGTTTTTAATCTAGTCTGTAACATTACATGTGATTCAGTGACATTTGAGCTGTTTAGAACAAAAACCAGCAGAGGACTGGAAGAACATTCACAGGGAAGGAAATCTAAAGATGAAGGTACACACCCAAATATTCTGAAGTAGACATTACATAGAAAATGTTGGTTGTTTTTAATAGAATAAAAGTGAAGTCATTGTTGTGTCTATTCAGTTATGTTCTATAGACCCACAGCAGTGATAATACTCATCCAGAGTGTGGCCTCTTTGGGCTATAAAATCCAAAGTCGTCCATGTCTGTGTGTGTTTATCCAAAACACTTTGCACAGTGAAATGTTACATCTCAGCTGGAATGTATTTACTCAGCAAAGGAAGTCATCTAATAAGAGGGTGTAGCTGCCTGTCTGTCTGTCAGCTTCTCTCAGAGAAAACAAAACATTAATAAATAAATAAGGAAAACAGTCTGGGCCTCCCACTCCCACTCAGTCTCCTCTGGTTTATCATGCTTGTATCCAACCATCCTATGGGGCCAGAGCCGTGCTGCAGAGTGTGCGCTCCAATGTGCAACACTGCAATCAAAAACACCTGGCCTCGGGGCTTGGAATGGTCACAACATTACAGCATATAAACGAGCCAACTGCTCCATATAGAGGCCCCATAATTGTTGGACTGAAGAGGATTTCTTTTTTTTTTTCTTCTTTTACTGCATGGTTTTACTATTGTTGTAACACTTAAGACCCAGGGCCAAATGTATCTGTCCAATACCGACTTTATGAATACAATTTTACAAACAAATAGGAACTTCCCAGAGAGCTGCGCTACTCAAACCCACCGGAGCTGTGAGACTCTGCCTTGCATGGGAAATAAAATGTCCTTTCCAGGATCCATTTCACACCTGCAACATAAAACAAGGATTTGGCATCAGCACATTTTTGATATTTTAGAGATTACGTTTCATGATAATGCCAGTGACATTTGCAGGATGCAAAAAAGCTGAATTTACACTTCTGCTGTTTGTTAGTCAGGAAATCAAAAGTCATGATTTCACTCGTAGTAAAATAATCATATGTTACTTTGATCCACCCTTGTTTTTGGACAACTTTAGATTGATGTCAGAAACAACACTGGCCAAGAAATTAAACCTAAAACTACGGTGCGCTGCTTGATTGCTCTGATATTACCCAGATTTATAATCAGGTAACTACTGAATACAATACACCTAGATACTCAACAGTTTCCACACATATTGGAAATGTGGAAGATGGCATTTAGTAAAGAGATCACTCAGAGAGCTATCAATTTATATGACTTACAACATGGAAGGGTATGACATTATTTTACTGTAATGAATGGGTGAGGGCTCCAGTTTCACCAAATATAAAATTAGGGGGAAAAAATAAAGCAAATGAAAAGTATAAAAATGCTCGAAAAAAAAAAAAAAAGTTGGACAAAAGTTCATTGTTGTTGTAACATTAATGGGGATACAGGAATAAGAATTTTCCTCCTCATTATGACCAAGCTGCCGGGCAGGGTCTCTGGTTTCTCCCCCCTGCCGTGCCCTGGCACCCCTGCAGCATCCCCACAGAGACGGCTTCCTTGCCGTGATGAGCTTTTGACAGGCCCCAAAACAGCCTGCTTAATACTGTGCCAGGCCAGACATGGAGCGGCTGGGATGCTGGCAGCTTCTTGGCCCACACCATGCATCACGGGCCTCAACCCATTTTACCCCTCCTTTCCCTCCTCTCTCTCTCTCTCTCTCTCTCTCTCTCTCTCTCTCTCTCTCTCTCTCTCTCTCTCTCTCTCTCTCTCTCTCTCTCTCTCCACCCTTTCTTTCTAGTGCCTCAGGATTGTTATGCAAAGCTTTCCAAGGAGAGATTGTGGGAGTGCTTTCAAGCACAGATGTATCCAGATCATATTTGTACAATTTCCCGGCGTAGTGAGAGATGTGGGTCCAGGCTGGGAGCTGTTATCTGCGCTGAGACTGAGCAGCCAGGTGCAAGGCTGCAGCCTCACCTGGGACCCACACCTTTGAAACACGGAGACTCACTATCTGGAATCTAACAGTAACTTTAGCTCTTTGTCGCAAATAACTGCTGACAGCTGTTGATTCTCCAGATTCCCGGGGGAGATGGCGACTCTGGCTTCACGATCTGTAACCATCTTCTGGTCGATATAAGTTCCTCATAGTTAGATGGCTCTTGATAATATGAAAAATTTAAAACAGTTTCAAAGATGTGCCATGTGTCAGTAAAACAACTGGTTTAAAAAAAAAATAAATTAAAAAAAAATTAGATATGTCCTGATAACTTGAAGCTCGAGCCGCAGAGACAAAGACCAAATATACACCACCGCCATCCAGTGTTGTTCTGCGAGTACTACTTGGAGAGAGTTAAGATAAACACATAGTCCATCTGCTTGCTGCAAGATGTGACTACACAAGGATAACTCATTACAGCTATACCATGCCTTTTCCATTTGTGGTCAGTTTTATGGCTTTTGAACTGTAAACATTGTTCCAAGGAAAAGGAAACACATAATGCTTGTGTTGTGACATTCTTATCTCACAGAAACTCTACGCACTGGTTTACTGCGCTTACGTTAAACCTGGTGGTTAATTAACCATCGGCAGAAAAAAATGGTGGAAAAAGTTAGGATTAAATTCTGTATTATACTTAAAACAGCAGTGTGTAGAATAAAATAACAGTACATGTGCATTTTATTGCGCTGCGCTGAGTATTAGAAGCATGTGTTCTCCTTTTGAAACAAAAATATAATCAAGTTAAAGTGACAATTCTTAATTAAATACACATAAAATCCAAATCTTTAAAAAAGATGGAGATGAAGAAGACTTTTGTGAAGGATATAAGACACGGACTGCCGTTAATAAAGGATTGGGTCTTTACCCTAAGCAACATTTGAATGTGTGAAATAAGGCAGGTCTGCTGAGATCTTCACACTCAACAGTTTACCATGTGTAAAAACAAAAACACACACCGGATACGGCTGCCAGTGACCACACACAGATAGACTATAAGGGACTATAACAAACAAAAATATTTAACTTATGCATATGTTAGATGATGGTAGTGATTCAGTTATAACAGACATTTTCATTTTCTGAGACCTCTTTAGTGAGAAATACAGAACATGTTACTAATAAGCAGCGATTGGTAAAAATGACCAATATGTAGCAGAAGTTGGTAAGAACGATGGAATCAAGAGTATATGGAGATAACAACAGGTATTGATGTGCAGCAGGATGTTGTAGTGAACATGGAGTGTATATCTACTCTGCGGTCAGAGGTCCATTTAAATTTTTATATATATATATATATATATATATATAAAATCTTCTACGTTCACATCTTTGTGGAGAGGCAGAAACTTTTTTCTTTTTTTTTTACACAAGCACAGAATATCAGTGAGATAAGAGTGAATTAAAAATATGACGCATCATCTACAAACCTGACAAAACTGTGGTAAAGCATCCACACCAACATGTACTGAACCAAATCTCTATGAAACACTCAGCCACATTTCAGGCCACAATGAACTCAACAGAAATTATTGTAATGCCAGTGTATGAGTTCAGTATTTAGCAGACAAGCGATCACAGGAAATACTGTGCTCTGACCGCATTCATGTGCAATAAACTGCTCACGTCTGTTGAATGTAAAAATAAAATAAAACAATCTTAAGAATGTAAAAATACAATAAATCATTCCCATGGCTATGTTTTACAACCAGCACTCACTTCCAGACACCTCTGTCTTTTTTTCCCCTCCAATAGATTAACCCACCGGTAGGGGAATATTTTCCTGTCCACATTGCTGGAGAGACAGCTGCAGGGCTCTCATGAAAGTTGCAGCCACATATCATGCTTCCTCTCAGGCAGTCAACATCCATGACATGAACTATGTGCAAGCTTCCTCTCACACACACATTTCATGGTGAGATAACTGGAGACCTCAGCACCTCTGTCCTGTCAGGAAAGTGTTTACTTTCCTCGTCGCCCTGTCAAGAGAGAGCGCGCGCGCGCGCGCGCACATACCCGTAACACGGCGAAGTCACACATGCATGGCTGTTTGTTTGTCATTCACAGCGTATTGCATTTGCATATGAAACATTTGTTCACCTTTCACACTTGAAATAAACACCTATGAGCAGCATTGTCTCCCACGTGTTAAAACATGGTGACAAATTCAACCTGATGATGTCAAAAGAGGGAAAAAGGAGAGCAACAAAGTTAATCCAAGTCATCCTGAAAGCAACATGAATGTCTTTTTCATATTTTTCTAACCTCATCCTATGATTATTGAGACATTTCACCACATAGCTGCTATCAAGGATCAATCAGAAGAGCCCAAGAGTTGTTAGGATTCATCCTCTGGGGAGCATGAATATCCGTGCAAAATTTCATAGTAATCCATCGAGTAGTTTGAGTCTGGGATCGTGTGACAGACCACTGGCTTGACTAAAAACCTCTTTCACTTGATTCAGTTTTGGTGCAGTACGAGGAGGGAGAGCTGGTTCTGATTGGGATGGGAAGATAGGCTGTAACCTTATCTGCAGAAAGCTGCTGTGTGCTGCATTATTTCATCTCCTCATGTGCCCTGAAAAAATATGACAAAAACATCAAGGAATGGAAAAAGCATGAGCTCAGACTTTGTAACCTGGCAGATATAATCAAATCATTCTGCTGAGGGCCTAACTCGTGTTTAACGCCAGTCTATACATCATACTGTACATCTAATTTAAGGCTGAGCTGACTGCTCTTTGAAGAGGCAGTTTTGAAATCACATTCCAGTTTCCCCTCCCAAACAGCAAATTATTTCTATTCCCGCAGGACGTGTGATTTCGGACTCAAGAGTTGGAGCAAATCACTTGCAGACTACTTCATGAGGAGCTTATTAATCTGAGTCAAGGGGTCTGGGATTCAAACTGAAGTATAAACAACCTCCTCATCAATGGACAACGTAAAGAAAAAAAAATAGCTTTGACTATAGAGTGTGCTTGGTTCCACCTCAACAGCATCAACATACGTTCAGAGTCAGGTTTGACGCCAGATACCACAGAGAAAATCTACGGCAAAAAAAAAAAAAATGTGCCCCATAATTGGTAACAGTCTCTGAATCTATGTAAGCAAGGTAGGCTGTAATTAATCCCAGCACAATGAGGATCCTCTGCGGAGCGTGCTCATGTATTTGTTATTGGACGTCACCACGGGGCCACTCTGGAGCCCATCAGATACAGTGTCTAAATACACAGCAATCACATCTTTTTTTCTTTTTTTTTCATCTCCCACCAATGCCTCAGCAACAATTACTAAAGGTTATCAGGGAGCATCTACCACCAGACTCTGACCTGCATGAACTCACCCTCATTTCCCCTAAAAAGGTGCCTCATTTCTCCCTCATTAAAACCCCCGAATCAGGCTGTTTAAATTAAGATGGCCTGCGGTCCTCTGTGAGAGCTGGAAGACCGACGATGGGAAAGGCAGTTCGGAAAGATGCTGAACGTAGCTGGCACTTCTTATCTAACACATATTAGCAAAGTTGAGAAACGGTATTTGCCATATTGCATTAGCCTGCTGCCGTCCCATCATCGCCTGCCATTCCCAGCAACAACACGATCCAAATGCAGTCCAGATGTGTCAAGTCTTAATAGTTCACTACCCGGCATTAATCTTATCAAGTGTGTGACGGATCCCTGCCTGATAACATCCCGCAGGATTTTAGAATATCGGAGCCTGCTGCTGACCACAGCTTTACTAGAAATTTATATCACCTGGCGGATTTATTTTGCACATAAAACAATTAATGGGTTGGAATCCTGACAATAAAGTAGCTCGCATCTATCTATACTCAGAAAATTGTGTAACTTAAATAAGCTGCAAAGAAAGCAACTGGATCTTTTTTCTAAGTGAACATACAGATTCAAAATGCCAACACATCACCGTTAATCACAAATATTAAGGTTAGAGAGATATAAAGAGCGGTTTTAATGTGCTGCTGCTTCACAATTTTCTTATCCAGATGCGGAAAATAACAAAGTTAACTCAAGTCTGGTACTTAATCACAATTTTGTGGTGCATTAAATCCTTTTTTTTTTTTTTAGACTTGATTCTTGTTTCAGCATAAAATAATGTACATTTAGTCCCAAACACGAACCGTTTTATCCATATAGGTCCTGAAAATATGGCACATTATACTACATTACACTTTTACTTTAAAATTATAATGCAATTTCTCTTCTTATATTTACAACTAATGGTGGCAGATAGATTCATTCATATAAAAACTCAGGAACGGTTCAAACGCTGTGCAGTTTTTGATCAGTTTTGACACCAGGCTGCATCAGCTCAGAGCTCCCTTCAGCCCTCACACTCCCGTCTCCTGCTGGCTCAGTTTCTTTAAATCATACTTCTCCACAAGCCCGCTGTAATAAAAACATCACACTGGTTACAGCTGACAGAAGGCAGTTTGTGAGACGCACCGACAGTGACCTGGGGGTGTTTTATTCAGCAGCGCACCGAGCAAATAACACCATTAGTGCCGTTTTAAAGCTGTATCGTATAACGGAGTTTCAAGTCATTAAAATTATGAAGAAAAACGTTTAAGCTTTGCACCACAGAGGTACGAAGAGATTGGAGAGCAAATTAAATGTTGACAAGGGAAACATTTTCTTGACGCTCTCGTTGGTGAGAAGTGTCACGCTAGTAAAGACAAATGAAAGATATTTTCTTGCAGGTTTTTTTTTTTTTGATTCATGCTGAGAAAGCTGATGAGGAAATTCATGGCGTCTGTAGTTTGGGTAAAACTGGATTGTTTCCTGACCTTACACAAACTCAACCAGGTGGGAAATCAGATGTATTTATTCAGTTCTGTTACACATTCTTCAACATTTAAAAATAGCACAACAATTTGCAGGCTCACGTGTGTTTTCTCCAGACAAAGCTGTTAACAGTCACCACTGTACTGACACAGTCTGCTGATGAGTTTTACGTGCGTATAATTATTAACACGCTAAAATAAAAACCTCAACACACAAAACTCTCAGGCTCAGAAAGACATGACGTCATTAGTTTCAGTATCCTGATGACAAACAGTGCCCTCGTGAAAAACGCTTCAGATTTAGCATTTAGCCAGCAGAAGGTATTACCCTTCCTGCAGGACACTGAAACGACTGAACCCAAAACAAACTGAATGACATTTAAGTGAGCTCGCTTCTCAACCTGCCATTCAGTTTCCTGAGCTGAGTCTGGGTTACCAACTATTCCTTCACACCATGCAAAGACGGTTTCCTCTCTTAAGAATTCCTGCGCTTGGAGTGAAAATCTTGTTTGATGGGTCCTGATCGCGAGGTCCAAAGCCTCTTTCCCTCAGGGCCAAGGTCACACTGGTCCCCCCAAGCTGGCCTTCCAGGATCAGTCTTCCTCTGAGGAGAGCTGGGCTCCTTCATCGTGAAGCTCTCTGTAGGCAGCCGTGGGGCCACCGTCAGGAGTGTAGCTCCCCGTGGAGATCTTCAGTCCCTCAGACAGTTTCTGGGCTGCCAGCTTGGCCTGCAACTCCTGAAATTAAACACAAGACAGAGGAAAAACTGACATGAATAGGCTGGTAAACAGGCACATTATTATAAAGCAGCAAAGCCATAGCTATTAAACTCTTAACAAAAGTATGACTGATAATAAGCTTAACAGCCTCCGTGAGTTGTCAACAGCACACTGTTTGACGTTTGGCTCTAAAGTCACTGCTGGATGTGGAGTGATACACGGTGCCTGAATGCTGCCCTCTAGAGCTGATGGAGGGACCTGACGTGGACTTCTAACTATTTAAAACCAAACACAGGAGAAAATGTTACAAGTCACTATTATACTACATTTGTTTTAATTGCAAAATCAACAAATCAATGAGTCTGCTTTAATAACTGAGTTTCATTTTACATCTATTAAAATACACTTGAAACACTCTGAACATGACGAACAAAATTCAATAAAGATCTTAAAAAATAATACATATTACTGTAAAAAAATAAAATAATTATTGTTACTTTTTGTGTTCACAGAAATAAAAACAACGTATGTGTATTTGAAAGTATTATTGTTTACTGTATAAAATAAATGTTCAGAATAATTTTAACACATTCTCACTCATTTGAATAAAAAAATAGCAGGTTGTACAGCAAAATAGTTGAACTTGTTCAACCTTTGGTGCATCATATTAAAGCCTCATCTGATGAGGAACTGTGGTGGCTAATAAAATATGTGCAAATCCACATTACTGGTAAATTGATTGTGATCATCGCAACAAAATCTATAATTCTGCTAATAGAACAACAGAGAGTGACTGAGCAGTAGCAGGGTTTGCCATTTAAAACTAATGTGTTACTCTGTTACAAGCTGGATTTTCTGGATTGTTATTTCATGTCTCGCTGGAACTGGAAGCAGCACAGCCACATCAGTACAGTCCGTTGCATTTCATTTTTTTAAACACAAAGTCTGTAAAATGCTTGTACAATGTTACAAACAACTATGGCTGATTTTAACCGAGGCATTCAAATACTGTTAGCTCAACATGTTACCACCCAACAAGGTGAGCAGCCTTACATATTTATTCAAAGACTATTAATGTCCTTTTGGTAAGTTGAAGGGTCCGACCGTGTCCGTCTATCTACAGTTTAACATGTACACTGTGTGCAACAGAAGAGTGAGTGTGTTCAGTGGCTCGGCTGCACTGACCTGCTGCTTCTTGCTTTGTTCCTTCAGGAGGACGGCCGACTCGTCCAGAGAAAGAAGCTGGGCCGGATTGTGGCGGAGAGGAGGGAGTCTGGCTGAAGTGATGTCATCCAGGTGTTTTCTGTCCCGCTCCTTCCTGGCCTCTGCATTGAGCGGCGATGAGCCCTCAGAGGACTGACCAGGTGACGAGGATCCTGATGAAGAGATGTCATTTCTATGAGGTAGACTGGAAACAAAGATAATAAGCTGTTATTTACAGTTAAATAACTCAGAAGAACAGAAGAAGACAAAATGACTTGAATTCTGAATAAAATCTGCATTATTAATTAAGTATTTTGTTGTTATAAAGGTTCAGAAAAGTAATCATAAAAAAAAGTCCACTCACTGGTTTAGTTTGAATTTTTGCTTCTTGGGGGCTGAAAATGTCTGTGTTTTTTCCAGAATGACTTCATAGGGAAGCTGTTTTGGTATCTGCGTTCTAAGAAAGTAATTGCCTCTCGCCCCGCTGTTTATTGGGTCTTTGGATTCGCTACCAGCACCAGTTTCAGACAGTGTGACCCTTTCCAAGGCCTCCGCCAGGTCACCTTCTGTTGTTTCCCCAGAGTTCAGAGATGCCCCAGCAGCAGCCGTCTCCATTGTTTCAAAAGCAGCCACTCTGGAGACACGCGTGTCCTGTTGCTCGTCCGCAGTGGCGTTTTCCTGCACGTGAGCTGGGACAGGTAAGACCTCCCTCTCCTGTACAGCGCCATCGCCTGCAGCAGCCTCATCCTGCCTGTGTTGGTGTGAGGCTTCTGGTGTGGTGGAGACAGCACGTTGTTGGGCTGTGAAAGCCAGCTGGTACTTGGACTGGAACTCTGTCCTGGCAACACAAACCAAACTCTGTCTCCTCTCTTCTTCACTGCGGTGTTCAATGGCAAGACGCACTTTGTCTGCAAATTCTTTGATCTTTTTTCCTTTGTCAGGAAGAGACTGTAATAACCTCCTGCAAACAACACAAAGCAATTATTCAGTATATATGTTTGACAAGGGCGATATATATATCAATATTTTATTACATTTTGATATGAAAGTAGATATTGTCTTAGATTTTGGGCATTTGTATAATAGTGACATGTATAATATTTGTCTTCTCCTGGTTTTAAAGGCTGAAAAGATGAAGTCATCTCATTTTCTGAACCTACCAGGCCACTCTACTTGTTCTATCACCCACGTCGTCATTATATCCACATTACGGATGATTATTTATCAAAAATCTCATTATGTAAATATTTTGCAAAAGCACCAGTAGTCATCCCTACAACATTGTTGCAATATCAATAACATCAAAAACAGTGTGATATTTGATTCTGGCCACATCTCCCAGCCCTGGAGATCAATGCTTTGTTTAACTAATTAACCACCATAAATCTTTCAGCAGACACATCGATTCTGTCTTGAACTCTACTGATGGAGTGAACATCATTCTTCCAAAACGTATTCTCTAATTTTGTGTACATGATGATGATGATGGTGGTGCTGACGTTGTTCCAAAAACAAGATGCATTTTACATAACTTGCAAACTCATTTAACCATTAACTGACCTTGTATGAAAGAATCTGCATTTGTTATATTTTTACACTCGTTTGTTCAGCTTGTTTCTTTCTCTGATCTGACAGCATAATCACACTTGTTGAGAAGAATATTTTGTCTGCTCCTTCCATAATAAAAAAATAAAAACTATTACATGACATGCTGACATACAGTATTGGTAACATTGGAGAGTGGTTTGGGGGCTGACATCTGTGGTACGTTCAATGTTCAACAGTACACACTGAACAAAACTCGACTCTATATGTCGTGTTTTCAGGTCGTATTATTGGACAGAGAGAAGACATTGGTGATGTTGCTACTCTGTTATGGTGTCCTCGCGCCAGGAAGTGCCACACTGAGTCATGTTTGAACTTCTGTGCCTCTCACGGACATAAACTGAGTGTTAAACTTACTTGTTAGAGAGTATGTTCTCCTGTCGGAGCAGCAGCTCCCGGAGCTCTTCCCTGCTCTGGTTCCCCAGGTCTCCCACTTGTCCCTGGGGTGCTGTCCACGACGAGGACATCCCTGTTAGCTAATGACAGCTAGCTACAGCCATTTACAAACGGCGCGAGCTCGGGTAAAAATTGAACCTTTAAACTTAGCCGGCTCCAAAAAGTGCCACTTCACTGATTCTTTTACTGTTAAAGAGCTTCTGAAACCTCTTGAGTGTCAGTCTTACTGCTTCAACACACGAGACAACAACAACATTTCAAAGTAGGATTCTTCTTCTTGAGCGGAAATCGAACATGAGGGAGGTGGCGCCTTTATCGCCCCCACTGGACAGGACGCTGTACTGCAACTCTTCACCGTAAAGCTACTGACGCTGACTTACTGCTCTCTGCTGGTCAAATGTAGTCACTAGCACCAATATGAATATTAGAGATGGGCTTGTTATTCTGTTTATTTCGTTCTAGTCTGAACAGGCTTCACAGTCTCAGATTTTCCACAGCTGCATTTCCTGTGCGGATGTTTTTCAACCACTGGGCCAACCCGTTTCTCACTTGGCTCAACAGACAATGACCCAAACTTCAACCAGTGAGTTCCAGCTGTGTCCTCTCCAACCCCAATCGGAGTTCAAAGACAGTTTAAATCTATTTTGGCTGCAACCGTTCAGTTGGAATAAAGTCTCCATACACTTTATTTCTTTTCCAAAATGTGTCATTCTTTGAATCTAAATTCCATATCCATAAAGTCAGATCACACCAGACACTGTAAAACATATTTTTTCTCCAAATGATCTTTCGGTGTCAACTCTTTTTACCAAGCATTTGATTGTTCACCCACTAAGAGTGAATGAGAGCAGGGATGAGGCCTTCATGAGACGTCCTTTAAATCAAAATCCAAGTGGAAATATACAGTACTTCTTGGTACTGCTATCATCTGAATGATTTGATATACTTTACAAATAATTACATTTTCCTTTTTCTTCTGCCAAATGTCTATTTTCACCTGTTTTAATCCACTACATGCAGCTTTGGAGATGTTGGAAAGCTTTTTTGTGAATCCCCAGATTTTCATCACTGATATCATCAAATGCCCAAACAGTTTCTCAAAGTATAGACATCAAACCTTTCCATATTTAGAATTTTAGTGTTTGTGCATGATATTTATGTAAAAATGGGTGAATAATTTGAAATGGAAGGACTGCAAACCATTTTTAAAAGCTCTTTTTGTAAGTGTGGACATCTATTGACACAATCGGGATACTTGCACAGTATAGTCTTTATTATCCAAACATATGCCGGCCTCTCGTCATTAGTCGCAGTTTGATATGTATCATTAAGGAAAAGGCACATCGTAAAGCTTTTTCAAACACAGTTGTGGCAGTACAGACAACAGCTGGATAATACTTGTGCCTGGCTCAGGAATGGCAGTCACCTCATTGACATTAATATCTTTAAAGTGATTGAACAGTTTCATAATTAGTACAGAAACTAAATCTTATGTTATCATATTACCCTGTTGCCAGTATAAAGAGATTCATTCCCATCACCAGTATCAGATAGCTGTTCACAGAGGCATGTTAATAAATATTATGTACATAATGTGACAATAACAAAATAATATTCATTTAATTTGTACAGAGCAAATATAAAATGCTAGGAAAATACACACAATACCATATTCACCTTCATATAGGACTGGATGCTTTTAGCTCCATGAGCAATATAAGTAGGCTACATTCACTGTAAACAAAAGAAATACAATCCTTCATTATCTAAAAAAAACTTTTTGTACACAGCATCAGATTATTTACACGCTACAGCAAGCAACATGTGTTATCAATAATAGATCTATGTGCAAACATCAGCTGAAAACACACAAGACTTTTTATATCATCAACCAGAATCACCTTCTCCTCCACACACGACAGGAAAATATTTACGTGCAATCTCCAGACTGTTAAAACATTGATTTCTGTGTCACTGAGGGCATTTTTTTTAAAAGATAATAAAAGTGAAAATTAGACCAAATTAAGGCAACTGAGTTTTAAAGGAAGAGTTCAAAAATTTAGGAGTTTCTAGACCAAACTATTTCTTGACTGGGAGCAGTGACTTCCTCAAGTTTTCAGGCTTTTGCTCCCATTATCCCATAATGAGGTAAATTGTTGCCTTTACTCTTCTCCCCAGGTTTAGAGGTGCTGGGAAGCTCATTTTGTTAGTTTTGGACAAAGCCTGCAGATGAGCTGTTTTCCTCTGTTTTCAGTCTTTGTGCTAAAATAAGCTAACCAGATTCTAGTTGTGGCCTCATAGATACCAGCAAAAGTGAGACTGCTATCTATCTCCCCTTTTTGAGTCTTGGCTTGCGAATTTCCCAAAATGTCAAACTATTTGCTTTGAGATTACTCTATGTTAATCTTTGCTGTCATTTCCATGAGTTTCATGAATGGTGTATAAACTTGAGGTGCTCTTGATCTTGCTCGAGAAGAGGACGGTGATGAAGAGGACGGGGACGAAGAGGACTGCTCTAAACTTGCTCGTGTATCTGTGTTTGTCTCTGCATCCACCTCGTCTCTCCCAGACGGGACCGGACTCACATCAGGTTGTGAATCAAACAGGTGGTTGTAGGAGAACGTCCCACCAGGTGCTGAGGGGCTAGACTGCAGGAGACGGCTGTATTCAACAGGAGTGTACCTCAGTAAACTGGACTCCAGCCTGCTGGGTGGAGGGTTATTAGGCTTGAACGACCTTGATTGGGTGGGCATTGTTAGGTAGCGCAATGGATGCTGAATGGATGGAGAGGGTGAAGGTTGTGTCGGGGATGAGGGTTGTATAGAGAAAGTCCTTTGTGTGGGTGATGAAGGTTGGCTGGGTGATGAAGGTTGGGTGGGTGATGAAGGTTGGATGGGTGATGAAGGTTGGATGGGTGATAGAGGTGGACTGGGTGATGGATGTTTCACTGGTGTTGGAGGTTGGACTGGTGATGGGAGGTGTATGGAATGGAGATGAGTTGGTTCACCCTGAAAAGGTTCTACGTCATGCCTCTGTACTTCACGTCTGCAGATGCACAGTTAGACATCAGAATGAGAAACTGCTTCCAAATGAAGCACCGAATACAACCTGATGCTACTTAACATGATGCCTCCTACCTGGGGAGCAGATCACAGTCTACTCCTATCTCCCTGGTTTCCAAAACCTCTTGAGGCCTATTCTGTGTGGACACAAAATACTTCAGCTTGTCTTCTAATTCATTATTCTGGGAAAAGGAAAACAGGAAACAACAGTCAGGTCAGATACATGCAAAGAGCTGCAGTCACTTCTCATGAAAAAAGTGATTTGACAGGTGCAGTGACACGAGGAAACCAGTCAATCAACTGTAGCCATGCAATAGATTACCACACCACACCGTAATCAAAACACACAGTGAACACACAGTGAACACACAGTGAACACACAGTAACGTCTTACCTCACACTCCACAATGGCAATCCTGTCCAGAAGCTCCGAGATGAACATGTCCTTCTGAGCTACTTGAGCTCGCAGGGATTGAACCTTCATAAATTCAAGACAACATTTGTTTTGACTGTATATGAATTACTGCCAGCAATGCTTTACTGTAAGAGAGTCTAATCTCTGAATAATTTTCTCTGTAGTTTCCTGAAAATAACCAAGAAATGTGGTGCTAATCACAGGCCAGATAGGAATGGAAAGCATTCACGTCAATCACATTTTTGCACGTTCAGATAACCTGCTGTGCACCGCCCAGAAAAAAATATACACAAGAATGCATTGGTTTGAAGTGTATTAAGTGAATACCGTCTCTGTTGGCCCAATATAATGAGTATGACTGTAAGAAGTACCAAACGGGTATTTTAATTATACATGTGGATCAGACACCCCGCCCTTTAACCACTGTCGGTTGGATGACGTTTTATATTCCTGTGTGCACTGAATCCACCCACACTCTGGATGGCAAACAAACATCTATTACTTCAGCTGATAAATATATGTCGGCCACTCCCGTTATCAAAACTTAGGCAGAGCAGAGGAGCCGCGTCCATGCGACTGAACGGCATCTACACATGGATAAATAAAGCCTCCTCACCTCTTCGATCATTCCTTTGACTTTCCTCTGCTGGCAGAACACCATGTCGTTCAAGTGTTTGATTCTCTCACGGAGATCCCCAACTTCACCCTGCAACACTTTGGACCTAAAAACAACCTCCATTTAGTCCCACAACGCTGCAGCACCCCGAGTAACATACAAACATCAATTCAAATTTGAGTGCCAATAAAGTTTATTCTTATTGTTGGAAAAAGCAGTTTGACAGAGCGATGCCAACTCAAAGACTAATAACTGCCTCACATCCGACGCCATGTCAACCAAACTCCATCCACTGACGAAGAAGGAATGATAGATTGAAAGCCAATTAAAAGCTAATAAATCAGAAAAAAGGCAGAAAACCAACACTCGCAGAGCATTATGCAATATGCAATCATTTTTATTGAGGGAAAACAAACGAACGTGTTTCAGCCGTAAGCCATCGTCAGCTTATTGCTGAAACACGTTGGTTTGTTTGCCCACATTGAAAATTATTGCACATTGCAAATTGCTCTGCAAGTGACGGTTTTCTGCCTTTTTTCTACATTTTTGTCACAACCGTGCACCCATCCCGTTTTCCTGAACCGTGAGTTCTGCGTTCCTTTTTTTGCCATAAGCTAATAAATCGATCCTACAGGTATTTTTTGGGGGGCAAACTCATGTTTGTATTTCTGGACCTTAATTTGTACCTTTTGGCTGCAGTTGCATCTGTTTTGTCAGTTAGCTCCATCAAGCGGAGACGCTGTTCACATTCCTGCAGCTTGTGCTGCAGTTGGCTCTTCTCCTGTGGAAATTATATCACAGTTTTTTTCAGTTTTTCTTTGACACAATAGTTGAATTCAAATCATGATTCTCAGAGCATTGTGGAATTCTTAAATCCAAGGTATATTTATTTATCATTTATTTATTATAAACAGTATGTTTCATTCTTGTCGCTTGAGGCAGTCAAATGTACAAGTAACATATTTTCAGCTGCCCAGTGGGGCATCGAGTTAACGATCAAAATGAATTGCAATACTTTTCTTTTGAACTATCGACATGTTTATGGATAAACATATCAAACTGTTAAATCCCTTCAAACACAACGCCACGTGTAAAAGCTAAGCTCTCATTTTTCGAACACATTTGTGCCGTAGATAAACAACAGACCTTGTAAAGTATACTGTATACCATGTGTTTGGTCAAAGGGAGTGGCAGAAGTAATTAGATATCTTGTCTGATGTTAAAATGTGTCTTACTTTTCCCATACAGTCCAGGAGACGCTCCACTTCAATAATCCTCAGGTCCCTCTCAGTAATCTTGGCCTCTGCGATCTGGATGTTTCTTTCTGCTTCCTCCAGTCGCCTGATGTACTCATCGAGTTGAGCCTGTATGAACAGGAACTGCTTTTAAAATGGCTCATCACACTATCAAGAATTTAAATTAAATTATTATTTAGAGTAAAAATTAGCAGTCTTTGTAAAATGGGTCAAAATCAAAAGCATGATCAGCGTCTCATCACACGTTACACGTCTCTGACGTGTACGTTTTGGTTTCTGTTGTCAGTAGAAACAGAGTGATGTGTGAATGAGGAGTGAAGAATGCAGACCTGTAGGTTTTCAATTTCCTCCCTGTGTTTCCGTTGTTCCTCCTGCAGCTTTTCCTCGTACTCCCTCTGTAGCTTTGCTGAGAGCTCCTGCAGCTCCTGACTGTTGGCCTCCCGTGAAGACTCCACCTGGACAATCCACAGCACAGCGAAAATTAGGACTGTGGTCAGCTGATTATTCCATATTGACACCAGAATAGAAGATGCAGATACAGCTGATGTGTTGCTGGGCTGCAGTTAGATGATATGTAAGCCAACCTGCTGCATCAAAGCTGCTTCATTTAGCATTTCACAGATGCCAACGTTATTTGAAATGTGGGCAATTTGCTCTCTATTGAAAAATGATCATTACTTGTTTTATCATCACAGACTACAGGAGACGAGTTCTCAGAACTTTTGTGACTTTTTGACAATAAGTGAAGTTTGATTTCATTGTAAATTGCCGCAGGTGGAAAACTGATGCAGTATCAGGTAAAGAATAACAGATTCTAGATGTGAAGCGTTCCTGTATTTCTCTTTGTTCATCTTGTGCCTCGCCATCGTTGTTGCCACCGGCCAGTTGAGCACCCACTCATGACATCAGCTGGGTGAACACTGTCTCTTTGAATTTGTTGAGCAGGCACTTCCACTACTGTGTTTTTAAATCTGTGGATGTACATGGGTGTGCGTAAACAAGTACAATAAGTGTGTTGTCACATACAAAGCGATTATGTATGTGCGCCGGATTACCTGAAGTCTCAGAGTTTGGTTTTCAGCCTGAGCTGCAGCCAGCTCTCGCTCCTTGTCTCTGAGTTTTTCTTGTGTTTTCTCACAGGTGCTCCGCAAACTCTTCACCTCATCTCTTATTTCCACTCTGTTCTGACAGTTCTCCAGGAGTGATTTCTGCGAAGGAAACTTCTTTTACTTAACAAGCTAACCCTCTCTATAATAGCATGCAGCTGCGCCATATAAAAAAAGGTCTTCACATGTTCAGGGATTTTGAATTGTTACCTGCAGGCCTATGTTAGCAGAAATAAGGGAGCTGTTCATCTGATCAAATTTCTCCATGGCTGCCGTCCGGATCCTCACCTCTGACTGCAGGCTCCTCTGGTGTGTGTTGGCAGCCTGCACAAACACATGGCACACTGAAATTTCAGATCTATTCACAGCTTCACATCTTGTAGTTTGTTGAGGGATTTCTAAGCATCTGGTCACATGCTGTTACATAATTAATTACCCTGATTTCTTGTGAAAGCTTCTGCATCGATTGCTGCATTCCTCCAAACTGCCCGTACATCCGCTCTCTCACCTTCTCCAGAGAATCTCTCACCTATATACAAAACAAACAGGTATTATCTACACAGCAACACACACAGCTTCGCACAGATGGCGTGATGTTGAAACAAAAATTGACCTGAAGGCTTGGTTGTTTGTTGTGTCTCCCCTCACCTCTCTGATATACCTCATCTCATCGTGAAGGTGACTGACTGTCCACCCGCGCGCCATCACTTCCTGCTGTCTGTTCGAGCCTGCCCTCTGCACAACGCCGTACACTTTGGGCCCATGATGCTGCAGTGAGGTCCCCGGCACCCCATTGGTCATGTCCCCGAGGTGCTGAGGGAGACAGGATCACACCGGTCAGGTTTCTGTAGTCACCCTCCGCTGAAGCTAACTCATAGTGTCATTGTTTCTCTGTGTTTGCGTGCACACATGCAGGTGCATTGCATGTTTTGGTGTGTGGATGCCTATGTATGTACCCTCGATCAGGTATTTCCAGCACCGCTGCTGAGCACTGGAAACAGGAGGTTGGGAACGAACGGCTAAGAAAGGTGCAGAGTGTATTGAAGGTGTCATGTTTCTGCAACCCAGTACATGAGCTACTGCCGTTTCTGCCTATTGTACCTCTGATAGCCGGCGAAAACAGATGCACACCAGACCGGGAGCAGTGTGCCACTTCTAACAATGCAATAACTAAATAACAAATGACAATTATGGTCATGGGCACAGATGAATTACAGAATTGTGGAGATTACATTTCTATAAATATAAATATAAATATAAATATAAATATAAATATAAATATAAATAAGAGGCAAATGTTTTGTTTGGAAATTAGAAAGAGAAATCAATTCTACAGCTATTGCTTATTTTCATTTTCAATTATTGTGTGTTATTTTCTTGATTAATCAATAAATCCTTTTGGACTATAGAAAGTAAAACAATAAAAATGTCTATTATAATCTCCTGAAGCCCACTTTAACTTATTCAAATGATTTCAACATTCGATAACTAACAAATATTACCATTTAAGGAGCTGAAACCCGATCATTCTGGTTAACATTTATTATAATTGTAGCCACTTAATTTTCAACTAATCAATAGATTATTTAACTAATTAATTCTGAATTAAGTCAAGACCTAATTTCCCATCATCCCATGATGAATAAGCATGTCTTCTTAAGACTTAAACAGATGCACTTGAGACATGGAATTGGTTCCAGTCACCTGCAAGCATTTGTGCATGCTGAAAGTCCGTGAATACATTATGAATGACTCCAATGAGCACATGCACAGAAACCACTTTAACTGTCAGTGACACACGCTGGAGCAGTGGCAGCATACGCGTCGCAGTCTCATGCCTATTATTCAAGATGAGGACGCGTCCGTCTACCTGCTGAGGCGTCTCGCTGCCAGCTGGCCTCTCTCTGTGGATCAGCCCGTTCCTCTTCTTCCCACTGACATCTTTTTCTTTAGCTTTCTTTTCAGCCTGCAGAAAAAAAAAAAAAAAAAAATCCAATATTCAAGATTGATGTTGTCTACGATTCACTTCGTTCCAGGTGTGATTTTTACTTTGTGCAAACATCCCACAGCACCAACTCATTTGTTGTTGCAATAATGCACCTGACTGTCATTTTACAGGTAGAAAAGCTGCTTTCTAAACAAGAATGCAAGCAAACAAACTTTTGCACCAGTTTTAAAATTGTACTTATGTGAATATCACAGTGTTCATCTCAAGGGTGGAGGTGCGGGGCAACTTTTAGTAATTTGCCTGTATCATAGACAATAATATATATATATATATATATATATATATATAAAAAAGATTAAATAATCTACTTTTTTCTGTGCTTTGATTGTCTTTTCCACTATTTAATGTCTGTTGATGAGTTTGAACTTTTGAACTAAATAGATGGACTGAAAGACGGACAGACAGATAGATAGCTAGAAGGAGAAAAACATATTTTTAAAACCTCCACTCAACATAAACATCCAGTCAGGACCTACTGCCCAGAGAAAGAGGAGTCAGTCTCCACATCTCACAGAGATAAGAGTGAGGAGGAACCAGAACAAAGACGCTAGTGTTGTCTCATGGACGGAGCCGAGCCTCACATTTCTGCACCACTTCATCTACAGAGGACAAGCTGTTGAGAAATGCTGAAGGCCTGCTAATAGGCGGATGTGAATTCCAGCATATGGGAGGAAAGTACAACCATCTATGTTTTAACAACACTGCAGCGGCTCCTCGAAGCGCTATGTGCCGCCCCTTTGAAATTTTACAATGCCTATATTTGACCACAGTGGTGGAGCAGGTGAAGCAGCAAGCATGTAATTTTGCTGGAGGAAGGAAACAAAGTTTCTTTTGTCTTGTGTGGCCTCGAGGAGTTTGAGCTGCTCCCACATGTTTTTGACTACCTGAACTATGTAAACAAGTAAAAACTGCTGAGACGTCCCATTGAAATGATCATGTCAGTGCAGTGTCAAACATCCTACGGTGTCATCTGTTTGCAGCACATGCACTGATCATATGAGGTCACCACCCAAAGACCCTTTCATTGGGGTGAATCATGTTCACTTTGAAGACACTTTCAGTCATTATGGAGATGAAATCCAAAGCTGCAGGTGGAGTTCATCTTAACGTAGCAATGCGGTGTCCTGTGTGTGTGTCATAGAGCAGATGCTTTACATCCTATCTAGGTCAGTCACTGGTCATATTGTGTCCACGATGTGTCAGGTTGCAGGACACACCCTATTCTAATTTTAAGGTGAAGAACTACTACAACCAGTGTTCCTGCTGAAACATCGTGTCTCTGGTATCTCTGACAAGGATATTTTACTCATTTCTTTCCTCCTTGATGAATTTCATGTCTCAACTTCATCACAGTCCTGAGTGACCTACATTTGACCTTCCCTCAGGCTTACATCTGGGATTAAAGACAGAACAATTTCAGGGGCAATTTTGTCTGAAAAGGGACATAAATACTCAAGAGTTTAATAAACGTCTGCAGATTGGACAGTTGAATCGAGCCCATTTCATGCTGTGTCACCTTTAAACACTGCAGGTATTTGAACTGTTACAACAACAGCAGAGTCGTTGCGCCCACGGGGACCTCAGAGCTGAATACATAATGATGCTGAAGAGGGCACGAGGTGAGTTTTTAACCTCTTGAACCCTGATATTACTCTTCAGATTCTCCTCATGGGCCTTCAGATATAGTTTCCTACGGTTTCACAGACATTTCATGCATCAGTTAATTTGAGTACTTCAGTGAATCAGCTACAGTTCATGATTTTCTGCTCATTTTCATGTGATTAAGTCAGAGTAAGTTTTGTGGCTTTTGATTCTGGATGCAGTATTAACATCTTGAGAAATATAGTCCTTCACTGAGTTTCCTGATAAGATAGGTTTCACTCTAAAAATTTAACGACAGCCAACAGCAGAATTTTGTTGAGTGGAAACATAAAAAAAAAAAAAAAACGTGTCAAATATTACAAGTAAAACAAACAAGAAATAATGTGTGTGTGAAAAACCAACTGTAGGCTGCAGCAACATATTTACTTTACAGATGTGAGACTGATCTCCATCTTATCATCAACTCATCATTCTGTTTCATTTTCTATGGACCATTTCATTTACTCTACATTTTCTCACATCATTTTCATCACATCTGTAAGAACTGCCACTCTTTTGATCGAGCTGCTGATGTCCATCCTAGGACAGACTGCATCCTCACCAAACACAGTGAAGTACACATCAGCACTGAGCATATGCGTGTTTCCCTCCACTTGTTTGCTCTTGACCAGACCGCTCTCTTTCATCAGCTCCTACAGTCACGCCCTCCCAGAGGAAAGTCCATTCAGAGATAACCACAGCGCTATCAGTGGAGAGCGTGGAGGTGTGTTATCGGAACGAACACCATGCTGCCTGGCCAAGATTCATACAAAACAGGCCACCATTTTTTCTGACCGTGAAAAGGACCAAAAAAATTCTCCTCCGAGCCAACAATAAGTGAAGTATCGCGCTCAGTTCTCACACTTTCACTGTCAAACTCTGGCATCAGCTTCTGGACCAAATCCTGAACACAAACAAAAGGTGGGGCAGAACCACCTACAGCAAACACCCACACAGCCTGCAGCGTATACTCAATCATAATTCACATAATCACAATGTCCACTAACAGACAGGTCTGAGTGTAATTTTGCCCTTCAGTAAGCAAATACAAATTTTATGAGCTGTGTTTGTTCTAGTTACCAGAGTTTGAGGTAATACAGCTCCAGCTAAGCTGTTGTATCTTTAAATATTTTCTGTTGCATGGTGCAAATTTACAATAGAGTCAGAGCAGAGCTTTGAAGTAAATGTGAAACAGCTGTGTGTGCATTATCACACGCACACGCCTGCCTGTCATGATTGTGTAACTGGACCAGATGATAAAAAAAACACATAAATCTCAGTGGCTCAACCAGCTTTGCTTCACGGTTTTTGTATTATGAGATGAATTAAGGTGATATTTTCAAAGCTTACTAATACCCCCACATCACTGTTTTTGAGAGTGGGTTGGTGAGGGTACATTTCATGCCAGAGCAGTTGAGTCAAATTGAGCTGATAGGGAGGAATTTCAAGGTTTAATTTAACTCTATATATTAAAGTTTAGCTAAATCTAAATAGGACTTTCAAGAGAGATTTATAAGCCGGACAGCACGGCTAATTGTAGAATTTCACTTAGGGTTATGCAAGACTTACTGTGTCTGAGTTTGCAGTTTTTGGCTCCTTGTCTCCATTATCTCCCGCATGTAGAGTTAACCTCAGGCGTTGGATCCTCCTCTGAAAAACAAACAGACAAAAGGCAAATAAATTATGTTCTCTAAGCAAATGAATTTAGCTTAATCTCATCAGAGAAAAGACAGAAGAGTTTACATTAGCATGTCGCTGAAACTGAGACAATGATCCACTGTGGGTTTATTTATAGGCAATGGCAACAGAGAAGCAAACAAAGTTTATGTAAATGCCCTGAAACTGTGAAACTGGTGTATGTTACATAATGTTTACACTTCAGGTGGTGATTTTGTTTGATTCTATACAATCAGATATTTTTGAAAGATGTTATTTGAAAACATTATGTCACTGAAATTTGCAAGAACAAACACACCGTGCACAGTTCACAGAATATTATGTAACATGTTGTGTCATTCGACATGAGACAACCATAGGAAAAAAAAAGCTGCTTTGGTACAAAGGCCCGTTTTATCAGAGAGCTGTTAAAATAAACATGACAGTCCGGCCTCCTGAACACTCAGCTCCCATTACACGCTTGTGTAAGTGGACACATCCACACAACCTACAATGAACAAAAACTCACAAACTCTAAGATCAGAGAACAGAAAACTGTAGGCGGCACTGAGAAAATGTGTTTCACTGTACAGGGACAAGAAAAAAGTGGCTGCAGACTTAAAAGCAACAGAGGACAAACAGAGGAGGGGAGGAAAAAACACTGCTCAGCAAAACAGGAGAAAGAGAAGAGGGGAAGTGGGCGAGACAGAGGGAACCTTTTACTGTCCTGGCTTCTCTGGGACTTCTTACCTCACTTGAAGACCCTGGAGAATCCTCTGTTGTGGTGGTGGTGGTGGAGACAGTTCGGCCTGAACTGTAGCGGAGCATGTCTCTTCTTCTGTCCACTCCTCGCTTGTCTTCCTCTCCCTCTCCAGACCGCCTCCCACCCTTCCTCTCACTCTCCTTCCTGAGTTCTCAGAGCGACCATCTGCCCCCAGCTCCGGCCAGGGAAGAGGAGGGGAATTCCACTCTGTTAAGTCCGGTGGTGGTGGTGGTGGGGGGAGTCCTCGGGGCCCCAAGGTTTCCTCTGTCAGTGAAATGACCAAATGCAATCCAGTTTAACACTCAGCAATACAAACACAACTATGTCATTGTTTTGCCAGACTGCTTCTACATCCACCTGACTGACAGGCTTGACAGTCACTCAGCAACCTCGTTGCCTTTCACTGCATCTCTCTGCGTTCCCATCAGACCTGTCAGGCCACATTTCCCCTGCTTCCCTGCTCTGCGCCTGCTGCCCTGAGAGCAGGAGTTTCACAGGGCGGGTTCTTTTACTTGAGCTGGGACAGGTAGGGCAATTCTTATCAACAGGAGTGGCTAACAGGAGGAGCAGCACGCTTCACTTCACACAGGAGTTTAACAAAGTCTCCCTGTGAAGGTTATACATTCCAAACATTTAAATGAATGTTATAATAGATTTAAAAAAAAAAAAAAAAAAACATTTCTGCAGAATATTAGTGGTCTATTTCAGCGCTTTAATGAGCTTTAAAACTTAGTTTTTTGTTCTTTTATCAAATAGTGGTGCAAATTAACTCAGTACAAATTTAAATACTAGTCTGAGCTGGTTCTACTTCACTTCAGTATTTTATGCTCGACTTCTAGTTCACTTCACTTCAGGGGGAAATACTGAGATTTTTACTCCACTAAATTTATTGGACAATCTTTTCACATAAAATTTTTACACACAAAACAAATGATCAATTTCGGAGCTCGTGAAACATTATTAAATGACGCAGCACTGTGAAGAAGTTAAAATGACCTCCACATTGACCTTCTACATTTGTGTCCTGTTTACATATCAATACATGTAGAATAATGATCTCATTATATAATCATATAAAATTGATACTTTTACTTTTGTATTTTAAGTCCATTCAATTGCTAAGATTTCTTTAACTAAGGAGACATTTTTAGTGCAAGGCATTTATTTGTAATTTTTGCACTGTGCTGTTGCTACTCTTACTAAAATAAACTTATAAATGTTGATTCAAAAAGTCATAAACTTATTTATACAACAGATACAGATAGCGTCTTGTGGTACAGGAGTTGCTGTAGTTAATAAATTATTGATAGTGATGAAAAGGCACGTCACACATTATTTTGTAATATTATTGTTACCTACAGCCAAACCACTACACACATCACTCTGAGTTCATGCTCATCTGTTCACACTTCCTGATTTTGTCAAGGAGAGACAGGCAGTCATCCTCACAGCCGGATCACATTCCTCCTCTGAATGTCCTGCAGTCACTCCCTGTTAATAGAAACTAGAGTCACCAAACAATCAAGTTTAAATACTTGCCTGTATTAAATAAAGTTGCCTGGCAAGAGCTTGTTCAGCTGTATGTTGTTCTTCAACAAATCTCTGTGGTTACGTCATGTTAAAATACGTATGGCAAAGACGAAGAGAACAATATGGGAGGTTCTTCTACAGGACTGTGAAATTAATCAGTAACTGGACGTCAAACAAATCGTGTTTCTTTGCATCTGCAATCAGTGACCCCGTCACCCGGCCCAGCATCTGTCCAAGTCCAATGTCATGTGGAAATCCATGTGGACGTCCTCTCTCATAAACATACAATATTGAACTCCAATGAGGATCATACTCTCATTGTTTGTGATTAGGTTTACGGCGTACGTACAGTTTCACAGAAAAGGAGCGAAAACTGTCACTCATTGTCTCTGCTCTTGAACAGAGCTCCTTCACGACAACTTAAATCAGAAAAGCAGCAGACGGTACATTCACTCAAACTGTCCTTCAGCACACAGGGGAGGTACTTCACCCGAGTATTTCCATTTCATGGTACTTTTAACTTTTACCCATAGAACAAATGGGGAAATGTTCCTTTTTTTCCTACTATTTTTTCTACAATTATTTGACAGCTATAGTTACAAGTTACTTTTCAGAATAAGATTAACGGATCGATAAAACTTTAATAACTGAGTTTCAGAAGTTAATTTTGTGCACATTTCACGATTGCAGTTTCTTAAACGGGATGACTTGTGACTTTTCCTTGTCTTAAATGACTGAATTGAGTCATACTAGATTGATTATCAGCAGATTGATCAATCGTAAACAGTTAAATGCTGGTTACACATTAATGCATCAGTTATTATGCACTGAGATACTTTTACTTTTGATACTTTAAGTGCATTTTGTTAATAATCCTTACACATTTTATGTAAGTAACATTTTTAATGCACAACTTTTACTTGCAATTTTTCCTGAAAGGTATTGCCAATTTGACTTTGGTAAAGTAAGAGTACTTTCTCTAGCACTGAAGGACAGTAGAGTTCATTTTTCCCCTATAGTTGTAAGGTGAGCATGTTGTTAGCTGCTGCATGCAGGTTACAGTCCAAGTGTTTGATCTTCTCTCCTGTGTGGGACCAGTTGTTTGTGCAGGATTTTGGTGTTGAAACCAACCACAGTGGTTGATGTCTACTCAGCATCTTGTCTGCAGCTTTGGAATTTGGGTTATAGTAACTGCTACAAAGAAAGCACCTTTACAGCTGTTGACAGGCAAATGTGCGGTCTGTGATGAAATGACACAGTGTCACAATGCAGCACTGTCTTCAGAAATGTGCTGCAACCAGCAAATACAAATGACAGCTGGAGTGTTTGTGCATTGCTTCTGGAGTTCAGTCAGTGGTCAGCTCAGTACACTACTTCTGAGGTATTTGTGTTTCCATTTCTTGCCAATTCTTAGAAATGTAGTTTATGCACCAATACATTTATTTGGTAAATAGTTACATTCTCATACATTTTATGACAAGGTAGTTCATAGTTGTTATACTTGAAATGACTAAAACAGATCAACTCTATTAACTAATCATGCATTACTAATAAAAAAAAAAAATTAAAAATTTAAAAAAAGGGCCAATTCTCTCCTTATTTACTTTGGTGTGTATTGGCTGCTATCAGCACATCTTAATGGGTAAATTTCCCCTTTGAGTAAAAGGTACTTGGAGATATTGCTGATGTTCACGACAAAAACTGTACATAATCAAGGGGACAACCAAAAGGGCTTTTAATTTGGGAACTCGGTGAAACAGTAAACAGTGATGTTCTGTTATCTGATTTTTATGGTAGCAGACATGTTTAGAGGAAAAAAATAAAAAAAATAACCGGATGGTCATTTACTTACATATATGGCACTCTCTGTTCTGGAGTCGAGCTGAATTGAAGCTGCAGGTGTTTTAACATGACATCACCAGGCTCCCCGCTGCTTGCAGTGGTGCTAACATTAGCTTGCTGCTTCCGGCCGACATTTTGTCCTGGTTTGAAAGGATTTGACGTTCAAAGGTCCTCATCTGACTCTGTTCGTGCTTTTCTTTGAGTTTGTGGTGCCAGACAAAGGCTGACATTTTTGTGAAGTTAATGTAAAGTTATATAGTACGGAGCCCCTAAAGGGTCAAGGGGGATGACTTTTTTTTTTTTTTCTCCAGGACAATGAAGGGAAGTGAAATGACTTTGAGCTCTGAGCTACACTGTTTATGATCATGGAGTCCAGGTTTGACCTGTAAGTATAGTAGTTTTTAGATCTGGACCAGGACCGGTGTGGTCTAGATGTGTAAAACGCAGTGAAACCTTGACCCTTCAGGGACACCGTACTGTAACTCGCTGCTAAAAACAAGCAGGCGGTCGAGGAAACAGGTGAGCGTCGCGCGCTGCCCCCTGGGTAATGGTGTTTACGTGTCGGTGCACAATAAACTACAAGTACAGTTTTGAGGTGCTCATACTGGGGGATTTCCATTTTCTGCTTCTTTAAACATAAATGTAGTGGAGTAGAGCCCCATATGTCACTACATTTATTTGACCTTTATTGTTGTTTTTCAAATTAAGATACATGTCAAAATATGATACATATGAAACATACTGTAATAAAAACTGATAAAAGATTTCTTTACTATGGAACTACTCATTAGTGTATCAAATAACATATTAACGAAACACAATGGTCGCTTATATAATACTACAATATTACAAGTATTAGATAGTATAGGCTACTTTTAATCATTATATCATGCTTTTACTTACAATACTTTAAGAACCGTTGCTAATAATACAGTGCTTGGTCTATTTTTGAACTGTGGCATTTCTTCTTTTATTTAAATAAAGGATCTGAAAACTTCTTGAAAACCATTGACAATGACTCAAAACACAAAACATTGTAAGCAGGTTTGTCCTGCTGTACTGAAACATTCAACGCCCGATGCGTCCTCCGGATGTTTACTCTGTTGTCCCTGTTCAGATCCTGACTGATGTTGCAGTACTGCTTAAAACAAAAACACAATTAAACATTGTGGTTGTTGGTTTAACAATGTGATCAATAAAGTCAGAGAACAGCAGAATATAAAGGTTGCTGAATTTGAAGCAAGCTAGTAATCATCAGGATGGAAGTATGTGGAGGTTACAGGGTTGTTTGAGCTGGAGAATTCACCCTTTATGTCTCTGTGTGTCTGCAGAAACCTGACAGCTCAACAGGGTGATTAAAACCAGCCATCACTCCCACATACAAACGGTTTACTTCTTCATTATCAATGCTCAAACCTGCAGAACAGTGATGGAACACAGAAACAGACGAGTTCAATAAGAGTCACTACTTTTTTGTGAAAAAATTTATCCTCATTATTTTCTTAAATATAGCTGGGTAATCATATTGCATCATATTTATTCTATTTAAAAAAAAATAATTTCTGATCTATCAGCTCTTAGTAAAAACAACATTTTTACCCAAAGTAAATCTGGTATCTGTGCGCCTCTCAGCTAGGGGGCAGCATGGCACTGTCTCATTTTCACTGTTTTCCTCAGAGCTGTGTACAGATGATTGATTGTAAGACTTGTAAAACTTGAATGTTTTCTATTCAGCACTGTGAAACAGAGAGCTGTGTGTGAATAAGATAATCTTTTTCAAACTCTAAATCCACTGCTTCACATCACTAAACACCCACAACTCCCCTCGAAGACAACTCTCTCAGCTGTCCACCTCTAGATTTCCCAGCAGACACTCTGGCTGAAGTCACTCAAGCACATAAAGGAATCCCAAGAATGATCACCTTGTTAAGTATACACAACTTTTCCCTCTTCAGCTCTGCAGCCCCTTTTAGTTTACTGCTTGGCTTGACACAGG